>NC_057807.1:189750751-190350751 GCF_018294505.1 Triticum aestivum
ATTTCTTTTAAAGCCCTTTATGTGGTGTCGCTAAGACGCCCGACTGTGGCATTGCTTGTTATTTGTTTCATAAATTTTAATACTACCATGTTATTGCATTTTTATAAATAACTTGCTTGCACGCATCAGAGATTTATTTATCTTTTGTGACTGACGTCATGAGCATAAAATATTTTCAGCACATCATTGTTGTATTATACCTGTGTTCATAATGTTTGCGAGTACATTCAAAGTACTCACTGGCTTGTCCCTGGCTATTGTCTTGGCCAGATTTTCTTGCACGAAGAGGAGCGACGCGAGGACAGCCCCGGAACCCACACAATGGAGATAGCAGCCTCGCGAAGATAGGAGTTAACCTGGTCAGCTATTCCCGTGGGAAATGGAGTCCCATAGACACTGATGTTTCACAACCCGCTTCCGCCATCAACCACTAGAAACCATTTGTTGTACTCACAGGCCAGAATGGCCTTGTGCTACATATTTTGTGTTCTGCTTGGAATTTCTGTATCAAGTTGGAGCCTCATCAGCTAACAGTAATCCTGGGGCTGATGAGCACGACGGTCTTTTCTGGAAATTTATTGTCCGGAGAACCGGTCGTGACAGTTCGTTATCGCTGCCCCATTCCACGCCTTGATGTGTTAGATGAGCTTAGCAAAGCCACCATTTTCTCTAAGATTGATCTTAAGAGTGGCTATTACCAAATTCGCATCCAAGAGGGTGATGAATGGAAAACCACATTTGAGACAAAATTTGGCTTGTTATGCCAATGGGCTTATTCGAAGCACTCGGTACTTTCATGCGAGTCATGCATTTTCTTCTTAGCCCATACATTGGCGTATTTGTTGTGGTCTACTTTGACGATATTCTTGTCTTTAGCAAATCCCTCAAAGATCATGGCACCCATTGATACGTCTCTGTAAGTGCATCTAGTGCCACCCCTAGTTGGTTTTGGAGTATTGACGAAAAAGTTGGTTGAGGGACTAATGCATTTGTGAGAATTGCAGGATAACGCAGGTGGTGTCCCTCATTGATTCGGTTTACCTACCGGAGATGACCCCTAAAATGTGTGAAGACATTGAAGACAATGGTGGTATGTGAAGATATTCATATTGAAGACTATGACATGTGAAGACATTGCGTGAGGACTATGGAGCGCGAAGACTGTGTGGTTTTGTTGTTTCCTTTTCTTCTTTGTTGAGTCATAGGAACCACCGTATTGTTAAGTGGGGTCCAAGTGAACTAAGTCAGAATGACTGAAGTGGTGCTCAACCCAAATCCTATGTCTTCGAGCGAAGACAATGAGAGCAAATCTTATCCAGAGCTGGATGAGCCAGCTTTGCTTGTAGCCCAAGTAATGTTGCCGTGTGTGTTTGAAATCTGACCATTGGAACACATGTCAGTTCCTTAGTGACCCAGGGTCATTTCGGACATATCAGGTCGGGTTGCCCAGTGGCTATAAATAGCCCACCCCCTACACCATAAATTGGTGGCTGCTCAGAGTTAGTGCATGGATTTTGTCGTTTGAGAGCAACCCACCTCGAAGCCTTTGAGAGAGAGAAATCCTTGTGAGGACCAAGCCCAAACACCCAGAGCCAAAGAGTGTTAGGCATCACTGAAGTCTTTCTGTCTATGTGACCTAAAGACTTATTACACTTGAGGACTGTGAATCCTCCAGCCGGTTAGGCGTTGCGTTCTGAGCATCCAAGAGTCATTGTGGATCGCCGGTGAATGAAGTCTGTGAAGGTTTGGAAGTCTACCTTGAAGACTTACCAGAGTGATTGGGCGAGGACTGTGTGTCCTTAGCTCAAGGGGAATAAGGTGAAGATACGGTCTTTTGAGTTGAATCTCAGCCTCCCTAACCAGACGTACAGTTGTCACAGCAACTGGAACTGGTCCAACAAATCCTGTGTCTTCAACAAGTGACTGGTTCTATCCTCTCCCTTCCTTTACTTAAGTTCGTCTTCGTGAAGTCATTACCTATCTATCATACCTGTTTGACTTCATTGCTTGACTACTACTGTTGATTGTCTTCATACTATCTTCCATCCTGATCCTTACTACTTAGCTGCTATTAGTCCTGTACTTTCACATCATTGCATACTTGACTATGGTTTGCTTATTGTAGTTTATCTTCCGCTGCATATCTATTAGGTCATTTCTATTGTTTGTCTTTGAAACTATCATGTTTTGAAGACTTTCATAAAAATCGCCTATTCGCCCCCCCTCTAGTCGATACTAGCACTTTCAATTGGTATCAGAGCAAGGTACTCCCTTCTTCTGTGTGATTCGGTTTAACCACCTGGAGTTTTAGCTATGTCGACTGCAGGGATAATCAAAGTCTCCGCTGCTTGCTCCATGTTCGATGGAACTGAATATCCCTACTAGAAGAATAAGATGCGTATGCATCTTGAAGCCATTGATGTCGACCTCTGGTATGTCGTCAAGAACGGCGTTCCCAAAACTGGTGAAGGTGTCACCCCTACTGATGTCAAAAAGTTCATTCAACTGGACTCTACTACAAAGAACATCATCTGTGGTCATCTGACTAAAGGACGGTATGGCCATGTGAGTGCTCTGGAAACGTCAAAGCTAGTCTGGGACTGGCTATCCAAGGTCAACGAAGGCGTCTCAACCCAGAGAGATCAAAGAATTAGTGTTCTTCGCAACCTCTTCAACCGTTTCAAGAGAAACGACAATGAAAATGTCCAGCTTACGTTCGATCGCCTCACTGACATCACAAATGAACTTCAAGCTCTTGGCGCAACTGAGATTACTAAGCATGAAATCGTCAAGACACTACTGAGATCACTCGACAGCTCCTTTGACACCCTTGCCCTCATGATACAAGAATGTCCTGACTTCAAGACACTCGATCCGTCTGATATACTTGAGAGGCTCAACACACATGAGTTCTAGCTTTCTGAGAAAAGAGATATCTATGGTCCAAACTATGGCCGAACTCGCGCTTTGAAGCCAAAAGTTGTTTCCTCATCTGAAGAAGAATCTGACTGTAGTTCTGATGATCCTGAAGATATTGGAAAGGAACTTGCTATGCTTGTGAAAAAGTTCCAGAAGTTCACTAATAAGAAAGGCTTCAGAAAGTCTTCACGATCCAGCTCAAGAAATGATGAAGCTTCCACTCATGACCACAAGAAGAGAACATGTCACAAGTGCAAGAAACCCGGACACTATATCTCTGAGTGTCCACAGTGGGACAATGAGAAGAAGAAGAAGAAGAGCAAGGAATATGATTCTGATGACAAGAAGAAGAAGAAATCTTCAAAGTCTTCTTCCAAGTCCTCATCCAGGTCTTCATCTCATAAGAAGAGCTCCTCATGCAAGGCTCGTGCTTTTGTTGGCAAGGAAATGGATTCAGAAGAGGAGTCTGCTTCTGAGGAGGTGGAGGTGGAGTCTGGAGAGGAGTCCGACCCTGGCGTTGCATGTCTAGCTCTAGCCACAGCTTATGTTGCCAAGTCCATCTTCAACACTGAAGATAATGACTTCCACACCAACACTGAAGCTGATGACGAAGACGATCCTACTCCCACCTACTGCTTCATGGCACGTGGTGCCAAGGTAAAATCACGTGATGCTTACTTTCAAACATCAAGTGAAGATGACTCTGATTGTGAATCCAAACCTAGCTACAAAACACTTGCTAAAATTGCAACTGAACAACAAAAGGCTATGGAACATACTCAAAAACTGTTAGACAAAAGCGATGACCTGTTGGACGCTGAAATGACACGTTCACAGTCCTTAGTTGAAGATATAAAAATCTTCATGCTAAGTACCAAGAACTTGAAAGTCGTCATGAAACACTCTCAACTACTTATGAAAAGCTCTCCTATGATTATCTTCAAAGGAAGCAAGAGCTTGAGAAATTGAGAGCGGCTCATGAAGATCTTCAAAAAGAGAATGAGTCACTTCGCGCTCAACAGATCAGTCCCGCTCAGGATGGATTTGAACCACCATGTCTAAAATGCATTGAGCGTGATAACGCTACATCTGTTGTTGAATGTTCCACTGCTGCTACTGTTTCATTGTGTTCACCTACTGATGTGGTTACTAACCCCTCTGCGGAGGATGCCACTACTATTGCTAATGAAAATGCTAGGTTGAAGACATTGCTTGAAATAGGGATGTACAAAAGTTTGAAGGGACATCAGACACTCTACGATGTCCTCAAAAAGCAGATTCTGAACCGAAACCCTAGGAAAGAGGGTGTTGGGTTCGAGAGGAAAAAGAATGTTGATGGCTCGTACTGGAAGCCTGTGCAGTACCCCAAAACCACATGGGTTGCTGCAAAGGAACCTTCAGTGGATCCATCCACTTTATCTGGCTTTACTTGTGCTAATCCTATTATCATTGATGAATCATTTGATGCAAACTATAAGCTGTTCAAGAATCAGAATGGTGAAGTGTTTACCAGGTATATTGGTACTAACTGCAGGAATGGACCACCTATGAAGAAGATCTGGGTACCTAAGCAGTATATTGAGAATCTTCCTGTGAATGTCGGAATGACACCTCGAAGGAAGAAGACAAACCCCAGACCTATAGCTTCATATGGCCCAAAGGCTTCATACAGATACAGGACTCACCTGAGTCACCCTAACGCCAAAGTTTTGCAGGGAAATCATACTCAGACTTATGAATATGAGCGTGTGTCCTCGAACCGCTATGTTCATAGAACTAAGAACTTTTCTGCTTATTCATATGAGTATCATTCATCTCCTGCAAGGCTATTTGCTAGGGCTCCAAAGCCAAAATTCTCTAGCCATCTATAGTTCTTCTGGCCATCTGGGATGAGTCAGGTACCGGATGTCCGGTGTCGTTCGGACGTCCGGTGGCTATAGCTTGTAGCCGCTCCGTTTCTTCTTTCTTCTCTTCCACGCTTCTGTCGCGGATGGTGTTGGTGTTACTTGGCGCTTGCACTCCTCGTCATTGTTCGTTAAGCTCCGGCAATACCTATGCATGCACACGAGAGGAATGTCAAGTAGTATATAGTATACCATCCTTGAAGGGGTCAAGTGAACACGTGTAACGGAGATGATTCACCTTTATGTATGTGAAGTAGAGGTCACACGTGTCACTTGCCAAACGGGCTCTTGACATGGTGATGTCCGTAGGATGCTCTGGATCAGTAGGTCTTTGGACCATAGAAGCATTTGGATGCGTATACCAGGAAGTCTACTCGAACACACTGACAGCACTCGGACGTACTCCCTTCAGTCGGCCCGGCCATCATCACTCAGAGAAGGAAGGTGGAGGGACGATGTGGAGACTCGAACGGTCGAGTAGTCTTAAGTCGAGCTTTAAGCAGAGTCATAGCTACCGTTACATGTAACTGTTGTAGTTGTGACCATTAACACCTATAACTGCTATAGTTATGGGCATTAATCACCCTTGCGATGCGGGAGTAAAGGGAGCTGCGGCACACTCTATGTAAGCCGCCCTCCTCCTAAGCAAGGGTTAAGCACTCTTTGTAATCATACCCCCAAGAGAAAACAAGCCTCGGGGCACGAGACATAGTGTTGTTACCTCCTCCGTGAGGGGCCTGAACTCGTAAACACCAAGTGTTACATCTACGTTGTAGCTAGGCTCTGCTCCTCTTTTGTACCCCTAGTACTCATTGTCAGGATCATAACCCCGATGGCTCCAGCTGAATATCAGAGGATCCCGACCACAAAATGAGGGCATCCGTTCTTCCAATTAGGAAATCCCAGCGAGTAGCTTGGGAAGATTTTGACGAATCTGCTTCCTTTATGGCCGAGCTAATGATCTGTCCAGGCCTTGCAAAATCTATCTCATCTAATTATGTCTTATGTGCAAAGACCATGATCTGCATCACAAGCATGTGTCTACTCTTCTCTTCCTTCAACTGCACATACTAAAGGATATCTTCATTTTGGGAGATAAGCTCTAGAGTGTAGTTGATAGAAGCAAAGGTGTCCCGTCTTTCGATGAGATGATGGATACCGCTTTGGTGGAAGTCGACTTTGACGATCCGACTATGAACGTGCAAGGACGTCGCGCCTTAGCAATCGCTAAACCAACTCCGAGAGGTTATTGACCACGCCGGAGCACGATCAACCTGACCACGAAGGTCTGTTTCCTGCAGGCAAACGAAGAACAAGCAAGAAACTAAGATTGCAATCTAGATATTGCGAATATAAGAGGAAAGCTTTATTGATCAAGGTGGGGTTCTGTGACGCCTTTGTCTGGTCGTTGAACACAAACGAAGTACGCTAAGTTGCAGCTATGGCGAACTTTTAATCTAAACAAAACCCAAAGTCTAAACGACGCCCTAAGGGCTGTATATATGGAGGAAGAGGGGGGAATTTCGTGGCCCTTGGGGAAGGGGTCTGAAACCAATCCTATCTCTTGTTTCCCCACATATACGGACTCTAAAAACAGCCTATACTCAAGTATTTTGAAAATACATGGGCCTGGCCCAATAATAAGGTGACGCAGCACCTAGAATAGCCTCTAGACAAAAATTATGAAGTAGCATCTTGTATATTTCGTCCAAGGCTTCATGCACTCATTATGGTGGCTTCAACGTCCTGAAATCATCACTTGTAACTCCGTTCTTGTTCCCCTTGTGCATGCCATCATCTCCATGCTTGTTCTTGCTCCAATGTTCATCCTTCTCCAAGCTAGGACCTTCATTTGTAAGCAAAACAAATGTATCCAATTTAGGCAGCATCATATTCTCATGAACATTAGAATAATTACCAAGAAACGGAAGTACCTGGTAATTTAATTGGCGTGCATGAGCTCTAGTAATTGGTCCAGTATGTATAGCAGCAGGGGCTATGGGTGTAGCAATGGTATTGATGTCCTCATCATCCTCCCCTTCTTGAAATGAAGTCGTCCTCAACGGAAGCTCATCTTCCTCACCCAAATAAGGCTTCAAATCTGCAATGCTAAAAGTGGGACTAACCCCAAAATCTGCAGGCAGCTCAAGTTTATATGCATTATCATTTATTTTCTCTAACACCTTAAAAGGACCATCAACACATGGCATTAGCTTTGATTTGCGCAAATCAGGAAATCTATCCTTACGCAAATGTAACCAAACAAGATCTCCAGGTGCAAACACAACATGTTTTCTACCTTTATCTCCAGAAAGTTTATATTTAGCATTCATACGCTCAATGTTTTCCTTAGTTAACTCATGCATTTTTAAAATCAATTCAGCACATTGTTTAGCATCAAAATTAACCTTCTCCGAAGATGGAAGAGGCAACAAATCAATAGGTGCACTAGGTAGGAAACCATACACAATTTCAAAAGGGCACATCTTAGTAGTAGAATGGAATGAACGATTATAAGCAAATTCAATACGAGGCAAGCATTCTTCCCACATTTTCTTATTATTCTTCAAAACAGCCCTAAGCATAGTAGACAATGTTCTATTGACTACTTCAATTTGTCCATCAGTTTGGGGGTGACAAGTAGTACTAAAAAGCAGTTTAGTCCCCAACTTAGCCCATAAACATCTCCAAAAGTGGCTAAGAAATTTAGTATCATGATCTGAAACAATAGTATTTGGCACACCATGCAAGCGAATAATTTCATGGAAGAACAAATCAGCCACATTAACAGCATCATCGCTTTTATGACATGGTATAAAGTGTGCCATTTTCGAGAATCTATCCATGACAACAAATATGCTATCCCTCCCCTTCTTCGTTCGAGGTAAACCTAAAACAAAGTCCATAGATATATCCTCCCAAGGAACACTAGGTACAGGCAAAGGCATATATAAACCATGAGGATTGAGTCATGACTTAGCTTTTTGACATGTAGTGCAGCGAGCAACAAAGCGCTCAACATCCCGTCTCATCTTTGGCCAAAAGAAATGTGCAGCAAGTATGTCCTCCATCTTCTTCACGCCAAAGTGTCCCATTAGTCCTCCTCCATGCGCCTCCTGCAACAACAAAAGACGAACGGAGCTAGCTGGAATGCATAGCTTGTTAGCACGGAACACAAATCAATCATTAACGACGAACTTGTTCCATGTTCTTCCTTCTTTACAATTCTGCAATACATCTTTAAAATCAGCATCATGCACATATTGATCTTTGATGGTCTCCAAACCAAATATTTTGAAGTCAAGTTGTGAAAGCATAGTATAGCGATGAGACAGTGCATCAGCAATAACATTTTCTTTACCCTTCTTGTGTTTAATGACATAAGGGAAAGTCTCAATGAATTCAACCCATTTAGCATGTCTACGATTCAGTTTAGCTTGACTTTTAATATGTTTCAAAGATTCATGATCAGAATGTATAACAAATTCTTTGGACAATAAATAATGTTGCCATGTTTCTGAAGTCCGAACAAGAGCATATAATTCTTTATCATAAGTAGAATAATTCAGACTAGGCCCACTCAATTTTTTAGAAAAGTATGCAACAGGTTTGCCATCTTGTAATAACACACCTCCTAATCCAATTCCACTAGCATCACATTCAATCTCAAATGTCTTACTAAAATCAGGAAGTTGGAGTAAAGGAGCATGTGTCAACTTATCTTTCAACACCGTGAAGGCTTCTTCCTGTTCGGTACCCCAAACAAAAGGCACATCCTTCTTTGTAAGCTCATTGAGAGGTGCAGCAATGGTGCTGAAATCTCTCACAAAATGCCTATAGAATCCAGCGAGGTCAAGAAAACTCCTCACTTGTGTGGCCGTTTTGGGTTGCGGCCAACTCTCAATAGCTTCAATCTTGGCTTTATCAACTTCAATTCCCTGTGGAGTAACAACATAGCCAAGAGAAGACACTCGGTCAGTGCAAAAGGTGCACTTCCCAAGGTTACCAAGCAAACGTGCATCACGTAGAGCAATAAAAACAACACGTAAATGTTCCAAATGTTCCTCCAAAGATCTGCTATAAATCAATATGTCATCAAAGTAAACTACCACAAATCGTCCAATGAAAGCACGTAAAACTTCGTTCATTAATCTCATGAAAGTACTAGGTGCATTAGTTAACCCAAAAGGTACGACTAACCACTCATATAATCCAAACTTTGTTTTAAATGTTGTTTTCCATTCATCCCCCAATTTCATACAAATTTGATGGTATCCACTACGCAAATCAACTTTGGAGAATATTGCAGAGCCACTCAATTAATCAAGCATATTATCTAGCCTAGGAATAGGATGACGATAACGAATAGTAATATTATTAATGCCTCTACAACCAACATGCATACGTGATGTACCATCCTTTTTAGGCACTAGAATAATAGGAACAGCACAAGGACTAAGGGATTCGCATATATAACCTTTGTCGAGAAGCTCTTGTACTTGACGCATAATCTCCTTCGTCTCCTCTGGGTTGGTACGGTATGGCGCACGGTTTGGCAGTGAAGCACCGGGTCTGATGCTCAATCCCTCGAATAGGCGGTAATCTCGGTGGCACGTCTTGTGGAAAGACGTCAGTGAACTCCTGCAAAATGTTAGTGACAGCAGGAGGCAAATAGGAAGGCACATCCTCGAATGAAAATAATGCCTCTTTGCACACAAAAGCATAGCAAACAGATTTGCTGAAATCTAGCTCATCAATATCAGATTTGGTGGCAAATAAACATGCACTTTTCAATTTAATTTCAGAAGCAACACTAGATGGTTTATTATTAGGCTTCATTTGTTGCTCAAATTCTTTTGCCACAATCTGATTTTCACTCTTATTCTGCTCCTGTTTTGCTTTATTAGCTCTATTAATATCATCTTTCAAAATGGAATCAGGAGTCATAGGAAGCAAAGTAATATTTTTATCCTTATGAACAAGAGTATACTGATTATTTCTACCATGGTGTACAGAATGTTTATCAAATTGCCATGGTCTACCAAGTAATAAGGAACATGCTTGCATAGGTACCACATCACAATCAACATAATCAGCATATGTAGAGATACTAAAAAGCACACGAACAGTACGTGTTACCTTAACCTTGCCGCTGTTGTTGAACCATTGGATGTAGTAAGGATGTTGGTGTGGTCTTGTGGTGAGAGAGAGCTTCTCCACCATCTCCATGCTAGCCAAGTTGTTGCAGCTCCCTCCGTCTATGATGACGCGCACAGAACGTTCCTTCACAACTCCCTTTGTATGGAACAAATTATGCCTCTGATTTTGCTCAGCTTGTGTGACCTGCACACTCAAAACACGTTGAGCAACTAAACATTCATACATGTCAGCGTCTTCAGGAGCCATGTATTGCGTCTCATGATCAGAATCATCTCCACCATGTTCTTCATGTGTAATAAGAGCCAACATCTCCTCATCATAGTCACTAGCGGACTCATACCCACCATCCTTAGTAGCAATCATCACACGCTAAGATTTGCATTCTCTCGCATAATGACCTCTTCCCTTACAACGACGACAAATAATATCACTTGTGTGCCCAGTTGATGCCATGGAAAAAGAAGAGCTCTGTGTAGGCCCGGCAGGTGCGCTCTTGGCAGATAGTGGTGGTTGTGCCTGCTTTCTTGTATCACGGCTGGAGGTGGCACCTAATGGAGGTGCTGGTACAGTTCGAAGTAGAAGATGCACGCTGTGTCCATGATGAAGGTCGACCTGCAGAAAAGTTAGTTCGCGCCAATGCTTGTCGATCCTGCACTTTACGTTCAGCTTTACAAGCAAGATGGAATAAACGAGTGATATTAGTATACTCCTTATACTCTAGAATGGTCTGAATCTCTCTATTTAATCCACCCATAAAACGTGCAAGCATAGGTTCATTCTCCTCAACAATACCACATCTAATCATGCCAGTTTGTAATTCCTGATAATATTCTTTTACAGAATTTTTTCCTTGTCTCAAACGCTGCAATTTTTGAAGCAATTCACGTTGATAATATGGTGGATAGAGGATATTGATGTCCTCATCAGTAGTCTAGAGGATAACAAGAAATCTCCCTGGCAGATCTGGTCACCTCCACACAACACTCTATCCAGTTCTTCATCTCCGACTCGAGGAGGTGGCGCCGACATTCTCCTGGCCGATCCCGCAACTGTTGGCAGTGGAAACCGAGCTGAGCTAGCGAACATAGAGCCACGACATCCAACTGACATGAGAATTTAGTGAGTGAGCGAACTTCTGAAGATGCAAAAGAGGTTGGACGAGAGGAGAGAATGGTTTGGGAGGGAAAGAGAAGGATGCATGATATATACTAGACACGATCCCGCTATGGGATTTTGAACGCGCCTAACGAAAAGGCGACCAAGTTAGACATGACAGGTTTGACCCTGGGCGTCATCAACGTAGGTTGCATGGCACCTCGAGCCGAGATGGATTAAAAGGCATAACCTAGTAAGCAGCAGTGTGAGAGTCACACCTTTTCGTAAACGACATAAGCCGCACTCGTCATGTTTGGACAAGGCTTACCAAAACTAACATCTTGATGAATTATGATGTCCGTCAGTCGCGCTTAGTATGTTGGCGCTCTCCAAGAAGGGACAAAAACACTTAATCAGTCACCGCTTCTTGCTTCAATGCAACTTCCTGGAAATGTGGACATGCGTGACCATTAGGCAGTTACCTAGTTGTTTCGTCTTTAGCTTAGGTATGATTCATGGGTCCCATGTTGGCAGGGAGATCATCGACCATGGTCAAACCTGTCTAGTGACAAGGCACCTTCACGCAGTGGCGGATACAGGCCCCAGGCCCCCAGGGCCTAGGCCTGGGGCTTGAGGCCCAATTTCTTCCTAGATTGTAGTGAATTATTGTGCACATCGCTACAGTATACGAAGAGGGCCCGGGGCGGACCTCTGGGCTGGCTCTGCCACTGCCTTCACGTGTACCCTACACGCCTGTCATTAGGCGCAAAAGGGAGGGGCCAGATTCTGAAATAATTTTTCTAGTGCGAGTGCATGAATTATGTTTGGGGATGGCTCATTTAGTACTAATGGGTGCCAGCCGTAAGCGTTTCTCTCCCACACAAGACTATTGGGAAACGTAGTAATTTCAAAAAAAATCCTATGCACACGCAAGATCATGGTGATGCATAGCAATGAGAGGGGAGAGTGTCGTCCACGTACCCTCGTAGACCGTAAGCGGAAGCGCTATGACAACGCGGCTAATGTAGTCGTACGTCTTCACGATCGACCGATCCTAGTACCAAATGTACGGCACCTCCGCGATCTGCACACATTCAGCTCGGTGACGTCCCACGACCTCATGATCTAATAGAGCTTCGAGGGAGAGTTTCGTCAGCATGACGGCGTGATGATGGTGTTCATGAAGCTACCTACGCAGGGCTTCGCCTAAGCACCGCTACGATATGACCGAGGTGGATTATGGTGGAGGGGGGCACCGCACACGGCTAAAGATCAATGATCAACTTGTGTGTTTATGGGGTGCCCCCCTCCTCCGTATATAAAGGAGTGGACAAGGGGGAGGGGCCGGCCCACCTAGGCACACCCCAAGGGGAGTCCTACTCTCACCGGGAGTAGGACTCCAACCCTTCCATGAGTAGGAGTAGGAGAGAGGGAAGGAGGAGAGAGGGGAAAGGAAAGGGGGGCGCCCCCACCCCTCCTTATCCAGTTTGGACTAGAGGGGGAGGGGGCGCGGCCTGCCCTGGCCGCCCCTCCTTTTCTCTACTAAGGCCCAATAGGACCATTACAATCCCCGGGACTCCTTGTCATGTCCGTGATCATAACCGGGTATTTGTCCGAACTTGCTCGGAACCTTTCCGAAGTCCAAACATAGCCATCCATATATATCGATCTTTGTGTCTCAACCATTTTGAGACTCCTTGCCATGTCCGTGATCATATCCGGGACCCTGAACTACCTTCGGTACATCAAAACACATAAACTCATATTACCGATCGTCACCGAACGTTAAGCGTGCGGACCCTACAGGTTCGAGAACTATGTAGACATGACCGAGACATATCTCCGGTCAATAACCAATAGCAGAACCTGGATGTTCATATTGGCTCCTACATATTCTACGAAGATCTTTATCGGTCAAACCGCATAACAATATACTTTGTTCCCTTTGTCATCGGTATGTTACCTGCCCAAGATTCGATCGTCGGTATCTCAATACCTAGCTCAGTCTCGTTAACGGCATGTCTCTTTACTCGTTTTGTAATGGATCGTCCTGTAACTAAATTGTTAATCACATTGCTTGCAAGGCTTTATAGTGATGTGCATTACCGAGAGGGGCCAACGATACCTCTCCGAAAATCAGAGTGACAAATCCTAATCTAGATCTATGCCAACTCAACAAGTACCATTGGAGACACCTGTAGAGCACCTTTATAATCACCCAGTTACGTTGTGGCGTTTGGTAGCACACAAAGTGTTCCTCCGTTAATCAGGAGTTGCATAATCTCATAGTCATAGGAACATGTATAAGTCATGAAGAAAGCAATAGCATTAAACTAAAGGATCAAGTGCTAAGCTAACAGAATGGGTCAAGTCAATCACATCATTCTCCCAATGATGTGATACCGTTTATCAAATGACAACTCATGTCTATGGTTAGGAAACTTTAACCATCATTGATCAACGAGCTAGTCAAGTAGAGGCATACTAGTGACACTATGTTTGTCTATGTATTCACACATGTATTATGTTTCCGGTTAATACAATTCTAGCATGAATAATAAACATTTATCATGAAATAAGGAAATAAATAATAACTTTATTATTGCTTCTAGGGCGTATTTGCTTCAAAGAATAATGTAAATGACATCCGTATGTTAGAGTCATAAGCATATTCCTTGCCTACACAAGACCAAAGTAAATTCCACGACATTTATGGTAAGATCTATGAACGGGGGAGTCCAAAAATTGTATCCTGGTCAACCAACCATTGTAATGGTTGAACAAAAAACTACCCCCGCGTAGTCTCGGATGAGACGACACAAGAGAAAACCTAGCCCATGCCTCGCCATCCTACCCTCTCCTCCCCTTGCCGTCGCCGGAGGAGGCCACTGGGCTAAGCCCGGGTGATGGACGGTGGCGGCGGGGTCGTCTTCTCTTGTCTGGTTGCGAGAGCTCTCGGTGGGGGTAGGCTCGATCCCCTTCCGCATGGTGCATCGGATTTGGGCAGGTTGACTGCATCACCAACGGGTCCCTGGGCTTCTTCATAGCAGCTCTTCTTCGGTGTGACGGCTTCCGGGCAGTGGCTCTCGCAGGTGGCAACCTCGGGAGTTTCACCGCTGGGCTACTAATCTTCGGGTGAATGCTCTTCTCCTGCAAATAGGAGCGGGTGCAGCCCCCTTCTGGCTCTGTGGGCGCGTCCTTGTGTGGGTCGTTGGCACGCTGGCCTTGGTGGCTCATGTGGTGGCGATGCGGTGGTGGGATGCCAGATCTGGATCGTCGACGTCTGGCCGACGAGGAGTTGTGCTGCTTGGTAGCTCTTCGGTGCTTTTGGCACGGTGGCTCTATGAGAGGTGGGTGTGCCAACGAAGGTGATGTGTGTGAGGGTGTTGGTGGTGTTGGATTGCTCTGAGAAAAAGCTTGCCCGGTCTAGCCGGCCAGCGTTGTCAGCATCTGTGGGTGTCGTTTAACCTCCTTGGAGGTGTTGTCGTTGTCGTGGTACTAAGACTGATAGTAGAATAGGGGGGTAGGTATGGAAAGGCAAGATCCTAGCTATGGAGTAGTTGTATACACAAGGGATTTACGAGTTCAGGCCCTTCTCGGAAGAAGTAACAGCCCTACGTCTCGGAGCCCGGAGGCGGTCGACTGGATTATGTGTGTATGAGTTACAGGGGTGCGAACCCCTCTACCTGTGGAGGGGGGTGGCTTATATAGAGTGCGCCAGGACCCCAGCCAGCCCACGTAGCGGAGGGTTCAATGTACATAAAGGCCTGGCGTCACTGGTAACGCCCTACATAAAGTGCTATCATGGCCATAAAGACTACTTAATAACAGACCGTTTGGGTGCAGAATGACCCTAGATCTCCTGGTGGTCGAGTGAGTCTTCATGGTCGAGTGTCTTTGAGTTCGTCGAGTGGAATCCTTCCAGGTCGACTAAAAGGCAGTTTCTTCTAGAGATGTCCTTGGGGAGGGTACCTTGGACAGGTCCATGACCCTACCCTAGGTACATGGCTTCATCATTAGCCCCCGAATGGATCGAGGTTTGAGTGAGGAAGGAGTTGAGAATTCTTCCGACCTGTTTTTCGTGTTGCGAGTGTGTCTTACTCTGGACCAATGACTTTTTAGTGATGGCTTCAACTTCTCTTTCAGTCACCTTGATCCATTCTTTGCATCTGTCGAGTGAACTTTATGAACTTGGAGATTTCCGAGCGACGGATCGGAGGAAATCTGCCGTCTGACAAGTTGCTCTGCTGTTCGCGGATTTAGCAGGATCCGAATTTTGGGAAGCGCGCGAAGCGGAGGAGGCCGTGGTACTCGGATGGGATAAGGCAAAGACGCCTCGATCTCCGTGCCACCTTTTTCGCCACGTATCGCGTGCACGACTGTTGCGGGATTTGACAAGATCGCCCGGGCCTACCAGTCAGCCACTCGGAAGCGGCTTCATATAAGGGGCCGGACGGGGTTTTTTGAACAGTGCGCTCTCATTTTCCCTTCCCTCTTCCTTAGATTCATCTGCTGCGCTCGCCACCTGCTCAGCACTACTGCTCTATGCCTGCTTCGCCGGCAACAATGGTGAAGAAGAAGACGGCGGCTTTGGAGCGGGCGAAGAAGGCGACGGCGAAGGCGAAGGGGAGGGCGACCAGTCGGGCTGGATCCTCGTCGCGGGCCAGCCTACTGCAAGGCTGGATCCAGGGAGACTGGATCCGCTCGACCATCAGCCAGAAGGACCTTGACGACCTCACCAACGAAGGACTGATCCCCCATGGGTCAGCGAGGCTTCCGGGGATGGAGTGGCAGCCGCAGCCTTAGGAGGGTGAGTGCGTCCTCTTAGCACCCACGTTGACCGCGAGTTTTCTCTACCACCGAGTCCTTTCTTTCGTGGATTTCTAAACTTCTTTGGGGCACAACTCCACCACTTCACGCCCAACTCCATTGTCTATCTCGCCGCTTTCGTGTCCTTGTGTGAGAACTTCTTGGGTTGTCGGCCGCACTGGGGCCTTTTCAAACACATATTCACCTGTCGCTCTCAGACGGTGAAAAAGGCTAGTCCGAATGACGAGAGAACCCAAGTAATCCAGATGTGTGGGGGTCTTGGGGTTCAGATGAGGAGTAAAAGTGCCTTTCCAGCCATGACCCTTCCTGAGTCAGTTCGAGGGTGGCAGTCGACCTGATTTTACTGCCAAGACCAGTCGACACCAGGGCAGTCGACTGGACTCCCTCCTTTCTCCATGGAGCGAGTGAACAAGCCGTCCTCTCTGAAGGCGGTCCCGGAGGAGAAGGCCCAGGTTAAGATGTTGGTAGAGCGTGTAGTTCAGCTCATCTGTGACGGGGTGACTGGCATGGATCTTCTGGAGGTTTTCCTTCAACGGCGCATTCAGCCACTTCAATACCGAGGTCACCCGATGTGGTTGTACTCTGGTACCGAAGACACCACTCGGGTCCACCTAGAGGAGGTCGACGATGCCACACTGGAGAGGTGGATGACTGCCATCATAGGGAACAAAGATAATCCCCGAGGAGCTAGGAGGATCCCACCACTCGACCAGTCTTACGAACCAGACAAGGTCTGACCACTTATCTCCGACTGTGATCCTATTTCATCCATTCTGTTTTGCTGCAATTCGGTCGACTGACTTTTATCTTGTTTTGTTGTTTTCCAGATCACTACCGAGATGTGCTCGATGCCCAACGGGGCGCAAGAATAGACCGAAGAAGAGGAAGGGAGCAGGGGTGAAAGTCAGGAGGAGTGGGAATCGGACAGCGAGGAGGGTGAAGAAGATGTTGGCTCTGATGGGGAAGAGGAGGAACAAGTCGAACCTCCTCGTACTGAAAGGAGATCCAAGCTCGTCCATGACCCTGCAGTCGAGCGCGGCAAGGGGATCGTGCCTGTTGTGCAGTCGACCAAACGTCCTCGGACGACCTCTTCGGCGCCGACTGAGAAAGCGCCGAAGCAACCCCGAGCGGCATCATCAAAACCGATGAAGGCCCTGCCGAAGATGAGGATGGCGATTCCCACTATTTCCGGGTAATGGCATAACTTGTGTTTTCTTGTTTAACATGGATACACTCTTGGTCGACTCATTAACTGACCGACTGATTTCTGAAATCGCAGTGCTGCTACTTCTGTGACCTCGATCAGACATGAAGATCAAGAAATGGAGGATGCTGTCACTTCCGACCCTGGTATGATCTCAGTAGTTTCACTTTCGGTCGATAGGATCTTCATTTTTAACTTTGAATCTTTTCTGCAGCTCCACCTAATATCATCATTGATCTCCCTGATGATGACGATGAGGTGCCACTGAGGCAGAGGAGGAACAGGAAGATGTCAACTGGCAAGACTGCTCAGGTTGCATTAGCACCTGAGACGCTGGTTCCGGAAGGGGGCAACGTCACTCGGGCTACCGTATCATTTGCTGTGTCGCTGACGAGTGCTCGCCCTTTGTCGTCGAGTGTTGATCCGCCTTCCCGTTTCTCCACCCACCACGTCCCGGAGGACCAAGCAGGCGCTGCCAAAGAAGCTATACGCCAGGCGGGGGTCATGATGGAGTAGGTGAAGGCGATCTGAGACGCCAGCCAAGCAGCTTATGATGCAAGCTCAGCCCTTCAGAGCAATGTCCGGGTTAGTTGATCACCGCCTGTTCTGTTAGGATATGGTACCTGAAAACTTTTCTTTCTAAAGATCTTAGTATCTGTTCGCCCACTAGGTGTGTTGATTGAATATCTGGATTGGTGGGGGCACGCTGAGTGCACCCACTGGGTGTAGTCCCCGAGGCTATGGTGGACTGCTGGCAGTCGACTATAGTCTTTATACCTTGATCTTTTTCTCTTTACTTTCTCCACTCGATCTAGTCGAATGGAATCATGGAAACAGTGGGGGCACGCTGAGTGCACCCATTGGGTGTAGTCCCCGAGACTACAATTGAATATTTTGATTCGGCTGTAGTCTTAGAAATGCTACGATTTTTCTCTTGGTCACTTAGAAGTGACCTATCTTTGACGTCTGTCGATTGATCTTTCGCAGAAATCTTGCGAGCTTGTGGCTCGTTATACTGAGTTGGAGAACAAGCATATCCAGCTCGAACTTGATCTGAAGCTTGTCCAGGAGAACTTCACGAAGGCGAAGGAGGAGGCAAAAGGTATGTTTGGTGAGAACCTTGACGACTGCCCTTATTTCTTGTCCACTCCTGAGTCTGATCTCACTGTCATTTTGCAGATAAACTAAGGGATGCTCTGAAGAAGAAGGACCTTGACCTCGCCGAGGCACAGAAAGCGGCTTCGGAGAAGGCGAAACTCGCAGAAGAAAAGCTGGCTTCAATCAGCAAACTTGAAGAGGAGAATACCAATCTGAAAGCTGCTCTCGACGCGGCCAACAAGGAGGTCAGTCGACTGAAGAATGACAAGATAGCCCTGAGCGACAAGGCTAGCGAACTGGTGGGAAAGAAGAATGATCTAGAGGTTTATCTGGGAGGGCTCGCCAAGAAGCTATTCCTCATGCTTGAAGGTAATCCCTTGTATCCAATACGCTTGTAATTATGGACTTACCACAAAACTGCTGGCTTATCTTTGGGTTGTGTCTACAGAATTCTGCCAAAACTTTGAGGAAGAGACTGGTCGATTGGAGACAAGCCTGGATCCCATCAACTCTCCTGTGAAGGATGAAGCCGCCATGAACGTGCTCCGACTGGAGTCTCGTGTTGCTGCTGTGGTCGACTATCTTGCTAGACTGAAGGTTGCAACGTCGCGCATCGACACCGCACTCTGGCCGGGGGAAGATCTTCAGAATGACCTCGAGTCTCTGATGACTCGACTGAACGAAGTTCCAAGTCGAGTGCAAGAATGGAAGAAGTCTTCTGCCAGGTGTGGTGCTGATGTTGCTCTGTCTCTGGTCTGAGTTCACTGTAAGGACGCACGAGAGGACAAGCTGGCGTCTATCAAGGTGGCCAATACCAAGAAGCATGACTTCCGATCTTTCATGGAGACCTTCATTGCTGCTGCCACTCGGATTGCATATGGAATCGACCTGGACGAGTTTGTCGCGCCTTCCAGCCCTCCACAGGAGGAGTAAAAAACTTCTATGCTTGATGCCTTAAATTTTCCTCGGAATGCCGAGTGGTTTTTGTAACCGGTAAACTTTAATAGGCTTGGTGCCTGAGCACTTCTGGATCCGTGGACGCTATCTGAACTTGGGTTTGCCGTTGAATATGTTTGCATTTGCCTTCGAACGAACATTGTCCTTCGCTCGGAATATATGCTAGTGTTTGTGATGCACTTTTGCAGGTAGGGATGAAGCACAGATTGCAATCGACTTGTACCTCGTCATCCTTGTAGAGTGGAATGAGTCTCATACTTAGGCTAGCACTGGGCTGCAGCTAAGCCCCCAAGTGGAAAGTTTGCTCTCAACTCGGTAGGATTTTCAAAAACTTAGGCGAACACTGGGCTGCAGCTAAGCCCCCGAGTGGGAGGTTTGCTCTCCACTCGGTAGGATTTTCAAAAACTTAGGCGAGCACTGGGCTGCAGCTAAGCCCCCGAGTGGGAGGTTTGCTCTCCACTCGGTAGGATTTTCAAAAACGTAGGCGAGCACCGTGCTGCAGCTAAGCCCCCGAGTGGGAGGTTTGCTCTCCACTCGGTAGGGTTTTCAAAAACTTAGTCGAGCACTGGGCTGCAGCTAAGCCCCCGAGTGGGAGGTTTGCTCTCCACTCGGTAGGATTTTCAAAAACTTAGGCGAGCACTGGGCTGCAGCTAAGCCCCCGAGTGGGAGGTTTGCTCTCCACTCGGTAGGATTTTCAAAAACTTAGGTGAGCACTGGGTTGCAGCTAAGCCCCCGAGTGGGAGGTTTGCTCTCCACTCGGTAGGATTTTTGTGACGTACCTCTGAAGGAGAAGGTAACAGTCGACCTGCACCTCATCCTCCTTGCGGGTCGCATGTTGTATTTGTGGCGTAGCTCGGAAGGAGAAGGTAGCAGTCGACCTGCACCTCGTCCTCCTTGCGGAGCACACGTTGTATTTGTGGCGTAGCTCGGAAGGAGAAGGTAGCAGTCGACCTGCGACTCGTCCTCCTTGCGGAGCGCATGTTGTATTTGTGGCATAGCTCAGAAGGAGAAGGTAGCAGTCGACCTGCACCTCGTCCTCCTTGTGGAGCGCAAATTGTATTTGTACTTAGGCGAGCGCTAGGCTGTAGCTAAGCCCCCGAGTGGGAGGCTGGATCACCACTCGGCAGGATTTTGTTAAACTTAGGCGAGTACTTGGACTGCAGCTAAGCCCCCGAGTGGGAGGCTGGCTCACCACTCGGTAGGATTTTGTTAAACTTAGGCAAGTGCTTGGACTGCAGCTAAGCCCCCGAGTGGGAGGCTGACTCACCACTCGGTAGGATTTGAAAGTACTTAGGCAAAACGGATTCGCGGCTAAGCCCCCGAGTGGGAGGCTGGCTCACCACTCGGCAAGGATTTTTTTTACAAACTTAGGCGAAACGGATTCGCAGCTAAGCCACCCACTGGGGGACTTCTTTATGTGAACAAAAGTAACAACAATCACTGGGAAAATTATAACACTCTTGTCTTTGATAAATAAACTACAGAAGTACTTTTATTACATCTCATCCGAGTGAATACTTAAGTATAAAAGGGGCGGAGCAGCTCCGCGTTCCAAGCTCAGGGCTCGTCAATCTGGCGCTCGACATTGTAAAGGCGGTATGCCCCATTGTGGAGAACCTTGGTGACGATGAAGGGACCTTCCCAAGTAGGAGCAAGCTTGTGTAGCTTCTGCTGATCCACTCGGAGAACCAAATCTCCTTCTTGGAAGGCTCGACTCTTCACGTTTTTGGCATGGAAGCGATGCAAGTCCTGCTGATAAATGGTCAATCGGATCAAGGCCATCTCTCTTTCTTATTCTAGAAGGTCGACTGCGTCCTGTCGGGCTTGCTCTGCTTCATCTTCAGTGTAGAGTTCGACTCGGGGTGCGTTGTGAAGCAGGTCACTCGGCAAGACTGCTTCAGCTCCGTAGACCAAGAAGAACGGAGTTCTCCCAGTCGACCGATTAGGTGTGGTCCTTAATCCCCAAAGTACTGACGGAAGTTCGTCGACCCATGCACCAGCTGTGTGCTTGAGATCGCGCATCAGTCGGGGTTTCAGCCCTTTGAGAATTAAACAATTTGCTCGTTCTGCATGTCCATTCGACTGGGGGTGAGCGACTGAAGCATAGTCGACTCGTGTGCCCCGAGACGTGCAGAAGGCTCTGAATTCCTCGGAAACGAAGTTCGACCCATTATCAGTGATGATGATATGGGGAACTCCATATCTGAATATCAACTCCCTGATGAAGCTGACAGCAGTGCCGGCATCAAGATTCTTGATGGGTTTAGCTTCAATCCACTTAGTGAACTTGTCGACTGCCACCAGCACATGGGTGAAGCCGCTTCTGCCTGTTCTCAGTGGTCCAATGTCACGCCCAATATGCGACCCTATCCAAAAGGAACTCGAAGGTCCCACCAAGGATAGACCCGCATATTGAAACGCTTTTGCAAGGTGGATATCATTACATCAACATTACATAATAGATGGGGATACATACAAGAGGCATACAATGCCACACGAATACAACATCACATATACATAAGATCAACATCCGACTACGGATGAAACACAAACAGAAACTCAAACGACATCCACCCTGCTAGCCCAGGCTGCCGACCTGGAACCTATCCCCTGATCGAAGAAGAAGCAGAAGCAGAACTCCAAAACAAGCAAACATCGCTCTAGCATCAAGATCATCGCAAAACCTGTACCTGCAACTGTTGTTGTAGTAATCTGTGAGCCACGAGGACTCAGCAATCCCATTACCATGGGTATCAAGACTAGCAAAGCTTAATGGGAAAGGAAGGGGTAAAGTGGTGAGGTTGCAGCAGCGACTAAGCATATATGATGGCTAACATACGCAAAAGAGAGCAAGAAGAGAGCAAACGGAACGGTCGTCAACTAGTAATGATCAAGAAGTGATCCTGAGCTCCTACTTACGTCAAACATAACCCAAAACCGTGTTCACTTCCCAGACTCCGCCGAAAAGAGACCATCACAGCTACACACACGGTTGATGCGTTTTAATTCGGATCTGGTGTCAAGTTATCTACAACCGAACATTAACAAATACCCATCTGTCACATAACCGCGGGCACGGCTCTCGAAAGTTTATACCCTGTAGGGGTGTCCCAACTTAGCCCATGATAAGCTCTCGCGATCAACGAAGGATATTCCTTCTCCCAGGAAGACCCGATCAGTCTCGGAATCCTGGTTTACAAGACATTTCGACAATGGTAAAACAAGACCAGCAAGACCGCCTGATGCGCCGACATCCCGATAGGAGCTGCACATATCTCGTTCTCAGGGCAACACCGGATAAGCTAAGCGTACAGGTACCGAGGAATCCAAGTTGCCAAGGAATGGTCCCGCACGGTGCTCTAGTTTGGACCAACACTTAGACAAGCATTGGCCCGGGGGGGCTAAAATAAAGATGACCCTTGGGTCAATTACTCCCAAGGGAAAGGTAGGTGGTGGTGAGGCAAATGGTAAAACCAAGGTTGGGCCTTGCTGGAGGAGTTTTATTCAAAGCGAACTGTCAGAGGGGTCCCATAAATCATCCGGGAACATAACGCCGGTATGACGGAAAATAGGGCGGCAAGAGTGGAACAAAACACCAGGCATAAGGTCGAGCCTTCCACCCTTTACCAAATATATAGATGCATTAATAATATAAGAGATATTGTGATATGCCAACATAACCCTGTCCACCATGAAGAAATCTTCAACTTCACCTGCAACTAGCAACGCTGTAAGAGGGGCTGAGCAAAGCGGTAACATAGCCAATCAATGGTTTGCTAGGAAGGGTGTCAAATGTTAGAGGTTCATGGCAATTTGGGAGGCTTGAAGAACAAAATGATAGGTAGCGCAGCATAGCGATAGAACGAGCAACTAGCATAGCAATGATAGTAGTGAGATCCAAGGTAGCGGTCATCTTGCCTAAAATCCCGCTAGGAAGAAGAACGAGTCCATGAATAAGATGAACGGGAGAAGCCACGAAGATGAACCAAGCGTAGACGAACGAATCCTCACGATCGCAACGAAACGGGAGCTATCGAGAAGAAGCACACAACATGGTAAACACACCACACATAGACAAGACATGATGCACAACAAGCATGATACATGACAAAGGCTATATGAAGCTACTCATGGCAAGAGATGATGCAAACAAGAACAACACATCAAGGCAAGTTTAAATGAGGCCGGGAACAACATATAACAATTCCGGTAAGTCCTCATATGCAAATTTCGAAATGGGTCCAGAACTGAATAAACCTTAAGTTCAAGTAGTTAAACAGCAAGTTAAGATGCACCAAGATGATCTACACGAAATTCTAGTCAAGTTACATATAAAGTTCATTTAATTCGGAGCTACGGCCTAGAAGATATGAGCAAAACAAGTTCAACATGGCATTGATGCAAAATGCATACAAACATCAAGCAAAACACCTCAAAACAAGGATGCAACATGATAATATGAAACTACATGCAAAATCAAGCAAGTTTCATATAAAGCACACTCAAAACAGAGCAACGGTTCAACACATACACTCTATACAAGTCATAACAACAATCTGTCCAAAATAGCAACTAGGCATATTGCAAGCATCCAAACAACATGCTACAGCATCTCAAAATAATAACAAAAGGCATGAGCATGAAGTACAGGTAAAGCATAACAAAACATGAACACTGAGCTATCTCCAGAAATCACTAGAACATGCTCAAACACACATGGTAAGATTGCAAATAATAACAGTTTCAGACTTATCAGGAAATAACATCAGGTTGCAATGTTTAGAGCTATCAAAAAACATGTTACAGGAACTTATCATGGCAAACAAAGGCATGGCATGAAACTACTAAATGCATAGAACAAGAGTCACTTACTGACCATGAGCCAAAAAGGCACAGAAAATATGATGGCACCCATGTAAACATGGCAAGTTATATTACAGATTCATACATGGCAGTAACAACAATAAGTAGGCATGTTGGTGAGCTTGAACCACTCACCACAGAGAAATACATGGCATGGCAAGGCAACCAACAGTAAGAAGATATGTTTGTGAAGCTAAGCATCGCAATAACAAGTTCATAGGATGCATGGATCACTAGCAAAACACATGGCCAAAACTGAACTTAATGTTAACAGGCTGACAGCAACATTATTTAGCAACTTTGGAGCAAGATAACATTAAAGCAGGCTATAATTGCAACCAGGGGCATGAATGTATAGAGCAAGACATGTATAACAATTCATACTTAGTGAACATCTCCAGATTATGCATAGAATGACTAGTAGAAGCAGGTTTACATGGCATCACAAAATAACAGAATCTGCCTAGCAAAACAGCAACAGCAAGTACCCTACTTAACAAGCTTGATGCACTCACTATACAATTCAAAAAAATACATGGATAGCACCTCTGGAAAGATGGCATGACATATATCAAAACACATGTAGACATCAACCTCTTAGGATGCACACATCAATCATGGCAAAAATGACAAATGAGCAAGTTATAACAGTTTCAGCAGATTAACATCAACATGCACTCTTCCAAAAGAATTTCGGGCACCAGGATGAGCTCAAATGAAAATGATGCAATGGAATGAAATGAAGTACTTGTTGAGACGAACAATTTGACATATTACAAGCACGAAACGGAGCAGTATGCAGCAAGTTATGATGCGATGAACATGGCATAAAATATCACAGAGAATCGGGACTTGGTGGAATTTCGGAGGGGAAAAGTCAACCTGAGGCGGCACGGATTCCGAGGCAGCGCCGGATCTCGCCGGAGATGGCCGGAGAGAGGCCGGAGGAGGCGGGGAGAGGCAGATCCGGCCGGTCCCATCCCGGATCCGGCCGGGGACGGCGGCGAACGGGCGCGGCTCCGGCGAGGGAGACGACGCGGGGCGGAGGCGGGCGCCGGTCGGAGCCGCGGCGACCTGGCGGCGGCGGAGCTCGGGCGGTTCCGGCGAGGGGCGGGGCCGCCGGGAGGCGTCCGGCCTGGCGAGGGGCGGCGGAGGCGGCACGACGCGGGAGGAGGCGAGGCGGCGGCGATCGGGGCCGGCGGAGGGCAGCGAAGGCGAGGGCCGACGCCGGCGGAGCGGGCGGCGGGCGGCGCAGGCGACGGCGATGCTCACCGGCGGCGAGGGCGCGGGGCTGCGCCGGCGGAGCAGGAGGCGCTCGGGCGCGCGAGGTGCGGGGCGGCGCGCGCGGGCCTGGGCGGGCCGCGCCTGGGCCCGGCGGGCTGCGGCGGCGGGGCGCGGGCGCCGGGACGCGTGGCGGCGCCTGGTTGGACGAGGGTGGCGGCGGGCTGACGTGGCGTCACGGGATTGGCCGGGACGACGGCGGCGGACGCGTCCGGTCCGGGACGGACATGTCCGGTGGCGGCGGGAGGAAGAGGACTAGGCTTTGCACCGGGATTTTTGGAGGGGGAGGTGTTTATATAGGTAGAGGGAGCTAGGAGAGTCCAAATGAGGAGCGGTTTTCGGCCACGCGATCGTGATCGAACGACCGAGAGCATGGAGGGGAGTTTGCTGGGTTTTGGGCCACTTTGGAAGGGGTGTTGGGCTGCACACAAAAGAGGGCTTTACGGTTACCGGGTTAACCGTTGGAGTATCAAACGACCTCCAAATGGCACGAAACTTGACAGGCGGTCTACCGGTGCTATACCAAGGCCGCTTGGCAAGACTCGGTCCATTCCGAGAAAGTTTAACACCCGCTCACGAAGAGAGGCGAGAAGGGGACGCCTGATGACATAGGAGTGCCGGATTGCAAAACGGACAACGGGGAAAATGCTCGGATGCATGAGACGAACATGAATGCGAAATGAGATGCACATGATGACATGATATGAAATGCAGATGATGAGATGGCAATTTGCAACACGCAAGCAAATGACATGGCAACGACGGCGAATAACTGGCGGACACCTGGCGCAACGAATCCGGGGCGTTACATCCAACCATATCCAATCCCCATACAGCAAAAGGCCAGACGAGTGGGATGGTCTTCAAGGCTGAGGCGGGCTTGTGTGACATATTGGAGTAAAATTGACATCCTTCACACTTGTCGACTATCTCCTTTGCCATTTCATTTGCTCTTGGCCAGTAAAATCCCGCTCGGTATGCTTTAGCCACAATGGTCTGAGAGGACGCATGATGGCCACAGGTTCCCGAGTGGATATCGTCAAGGATTATCCGACCTTCTTCTGGTGTTATACACTTCTGGCCGACTCCAGTCGCGCTTTCTCTGTACAACTGTCCCTTTATCACGGTAAAGGCTTTAGATCGGCGGACGATCTGTCGAGCCTCTTCTTCATCCTCTGGGAGCTCTTTCCTTAAGATATATGCGATGTACGACACTGTCCAATCGGGAGTGATGACCAACGCTTCCATGATCAGGTCGACCACTGCTGGAACTTCAACTTCAGTCGGATCTGTGGCACTTTTTGGCTGCGGAGCTTCTTTGGTAAAAGGATCTTCCTGAACTGATGGAGTATGGATATGTTCCAAGAACACATCACTGGGGATGGCTTCTCCCTTGGAACCTATCTTTGCCAAATCATCAGCCGGTTGATTCTTCAGTCGGGGTATATGATGGAGCTCTAACCCTTCAAATTTCTTCTCAAGCTTTCTCACTACATTGCAGTAACCAGTCATGGCTGGGCTTCTAACATCCCACTCCTTCATCACCTGATTGACCATCAAATCAGAGTCGTCATAAACCATAAGGCAACGGACGCCGGGTGAAATGGCCATGCGTAACCCATACAAAAGTGCTTCGTATTCTGCTTCATTGTTGGAGGAATCAAAGTGGATCTGGAGTACATATATGAGCTTATCTCCTCGGGGGGAAACCAATACTACCCCAGCACCGGAACCATTCAACATCTTAGAACCGTCAAAGAACATGGTCCAGTGCTTTGAGTGAACTTGAGTCGGCAGTTGTTGTTCAATCCACTCGGCGATGAAATCTGCTACTGCTTGGGACTTAATGGCTTTCTTTGCCTGAAACTTGATATCAAGGGGAAGGAGTTCAATCACCCATTTTGCCACACGACCAGTTGCATCTCTGTTGTGTAGAATCTCTGACAATGGGGCGTTGCTGACGACTATAATGGAATGATCAGAGAAATAATGGCAACCTTCTTCGTGGTCATGTAAATCCCATATACAAGCTTCTGATAATGAGGGTATCTTTGCTTCGATGGGGTCAACACTTCGGAAAGATAATATACTGGGCGCTGAACTTTGAAGGCTTTCCCTTCTTCTTCCCGCTCGACCGTAAGTACTGTACTAACGACTTGTCCTGTGGCTGCAATGTAAAGCAACAGAGGCTCTTTGCTGATTGGAGCAGCAAGCACCGGCTGGGTGGAGAGTAGAGCTTTTAGCTCTGCAAACGCTGCATCAGCTTCTGGAGTCCACTCGAACTTGTCTGACTTCTTCATCAGTCGGTAAAGAGTCAATGCCTTTTCACCGAGGCGAGAGATGAATCGACTTAACGCGGCCAAGCATCCAGTAAGCTTCTGGACATCGTGCACATGCACGGGGCATTTCATTCGGAGTATAGTGCCAACTTTTTTTGGGTTGGCATCGATTCCTCGTTCGGAAACGAGAAAATGGAGTAACTTTCCGCTAGGAACTCCGAATGTGCACTTTGATGGATTAAGCTTGATATCATACCTCCTGAGATTGGCAAATGTTTCAGCGAGGTCAGTCAACAGGTCGGAACCCTTCTGTGATTTGACCACAATATCATCCATGTATGCTTCCACATTCCGACTGATTTGAGTGAGTAAACACTTCTGAATCATCCTCATGAATGTGGCTCCGGCATTCTTGAGGCCGAATGGCATGGTGACATAGCAGAAGCACCCAAATGGAGTGATGAAAGCTGTTTTGATCTCATCGGGTCCATACAGACGGATCTGATGGTAACCGGAATAAGCGTCTAAAAAAGACAGGCGCTCACATCCCGTAGTTGAGTCGACAATTTGGTCGATGCGGGGGAGAGGAAAATGATCTTTCAGGCAGGCCCGATTGATATGTTTGAAATCAATGCACATGCGAAGTGACTTGTCCTTCTTGGGGACCATGATAACATTGGCGAGCCACTCGGAGTGGTAAATTTCTCAGATAAACTCTGCTGCCAGGAGCCGAGCCACCTCCTCGCCAATGGCCTTTCTTTTCTGGACGGCGGACCGTCGAAGATGTTCTTTGACAGGCTTCGCTTTTGAGTCGACTCGTAAACGATGCTCAACCAGCCCCCTAGGAACACCCGGCATGTCAGCAGGCTTCCATGCGAAGATGTCCCAGTTCTCACGGAGGAACTGGATGAGCGCTTCTTCCTATTTAGAGTCGAGTGTTGTGGAGATATGAGTCGGAGCAGCACTGGGGTCGGTCGGGTGAATGTGAACGGGCTTCGTCTCACCAGACGACTAGAACGCTGACTCTGTGGCGGGTTTCTTGGCCCGCAATAAATTACTCGGATCGGCATTTTTCTGGTATTCTTGCAGCTCCACCACTGTTATCTGAGCATCGGCAATCTTTGAGCCCTTCTGAAAGCACTCTTCTGCCTTTTTCCGATTGCTAGTGATGGTGATCACACCCTTGGGACTAGGCATCTTCAATTTGAGGTACACATAACATGGTCGAGCCATGAATCGTGCATAAGCTGGCCTGCCCAAAATAGAGTGATAAGTACTCTAGAAATCCACAACTTCAAATGTTAACTTTTCTTTGCGGAAATGCTTCGAATCGCCGAAAACTACATCAAGGGCAATTTGGTCGAGTGACTCGGCCTTCTTCCCAGGAATGACTCCATGGAAACTCATGTTGCTGGAACTAAGTCTGGACATTGGAATGCCCATTCCCTTCAGCGTCTCCGCATACAATATATTCAGTCCGCTGCCACCATCCATCAGAACCTTAGTCAGTCGAGTGCCTTCGACGACTGGGTCGACCACCAAAGCTTGCCTCCCAGGGGTGGCTATGTGTCTCGGATGATCGGACTGGTCAAACGTGATGGCGGTCTGAGACCATTTCTGATAACTGGGTGTCGCCGGAGCAACCATATTCACCTCACGGTTGATAACTTTCAATCGACTTTTGCTCTCAACATCAGCAAAAATCATCAGGGTGGAATTGAAATGGGGGTATCCTCCATCACTGTCCTCTTTGTCCTCAACCTTGTCCGACTCCTTTTTCTTATCCTTGGGCTGTTTCCCTTGAAATTGCTGGATTAAGAGTCGGCACTGGCGAGTGGTATGTTTCGGGTAAATGAAGTTACCCTCCTCATCTTTCTTCGTGTGGATGTGGCATGCCAAATCCATCACGTCATTTTCTTCCTTGTCCTTCACCTTCTTGGGGTTCCAAGATCCTTTGGGCTTTCCTTTAAACTTGCCCTGAGTCACGGCCAAGGCTTCTCCAGGAGCAGCTGGCTCGGCTTTCCGCTTTTGCTTCCGACTGGAGTTCCCTCCTCCTGTTTCCGCAGTCGGCTTGTACTTGCCACTCCGGAGCCGATCCTCTTCCTCACCATTAGCATATTTGGTGGCAATCTCCATCATTCGACTCAGATTCATGTCTCCGGTCCGACCGAATTTCAGACTTAACTCCATGTTCTTAACGTCTTCCTTGAAGGCACAGACTGCTTGGTGATCAGATACATTCTCCATCGTGTGATGCAATGTGATCCACCTCTGGATGTAATCTCTCAGGGTCTTATTCGACTTTTGCACGCAAACTTGCAACTCTCTCAAACCTGATGGTCGCTTGCAAGTTCCTTCAAATGTCCTGACAAACACTCGGGTAAGATCTTCTCAAGTGTAGATGCTGCTAGGCGCCAACTGATTCAGCCAGGCTCTGGCCGAGCCCTCCAACATAAGAGGTAGGTGTTTCATGGCCACCTCATCATTGCCACCGCCGATCTGAACAGCCACTCGGTAGTCCTCAATCCAAGTATCGGGCTTGGACTCACCAGTGAACTTACTCACCCCAGTCACCAACCTGAAGTTGGGAGGGATCACCGCGGCTCTGATGGCTCTGCTAAAACACTCTGGTCCTGAGACATGAACTCGGCTGCTGGTGGGCACATCTCTGTCATGGCCTTCTCGGTGAGCTCTGTTCCGGTCGACCAGACCTTGCACGATAATGGATCTCGCGCCAAAGCCTGGTTCTCTGGGGTCAACTGGAACCCTTTGCCCAACGTTGTGCTGGCGTCTGTCATCTTGCTGCCGAGGGGCGTAAGACCCACCCCTTGGGGGAGGAGTGGGCACTCGATGCCGATCATCGCGACCGAATCGGTCATCATACTGATCACGTCGACCTCCACATCCCTCACGCCGCGGGGACGATCTTGGGCTATGAGCCGACTGGACTGTATTCGCAGTGACAGATCTACTGTGAATCCGGTTTCGCGACTGCGATACAGCTGAATTCTGATCTCCTGCTGCCCGGAGCAAATCTCTGATCTGCATCAAGCCTCTGCCAGCCTCTGACTGGGAGGGCTGACTCGACTCTGCTATTCGGGCTGCAGCCGCTAAATTCTGAATTGGAGTTCGATATACCTGAGTTGGTGGTGGAAAGAGTTGACGTCGACTGGAGTCTAGAACTCGTTGCCGCGCGCGCTCGTTGAGTGCACGCTGGAGGTTCTCCAGTCGAGTGCGCTCATCCAAGTTGGCCAAACGCGCGTCCTCCAAGGCACGAGCCTCGGGGGTTTCTCCTACAATAGGAGTATGTAGAGCATCCATGTTCCGGCGGCGAAGATCTTCCCTTTGCAGCGAAGTGAGTGGTTCGGGTTGATACTCCTCGTGGACCTGCGCTGGGTCGCCTCCGCCGTCTCCTTCGTCGGCGCGGGGGAAACCGAGAGGACTACGCGGTCCATTGACCATCAGGACCTCTGCCGCTGGATCACTGCTGTCACACTCGAATGCAGTCTCTATGGAGCCAGTCGACAGATCGAACAGGCCGTAAAGAGTTTCGTCAGGCTCGATCACCGCAACTTGGGGGGTGGCCGACTGGCGGGCCACTGCGTGCCTCACCCACCACTGAAGTCTCGACGGCCCGGAGCGCTTGCGCTGGAGGGAGACAGGGAGGGAGAACGACGCAGGGGTCGACCGATACGGGGCCGACGGTTGCCGCAGCAGGACGCCGCGGACACATGCGCGAAAGTGTGTCGCCCCGCGGAATGGAAGCGCGTCGATGTCGAGTGGAGCCTCCTGGAGCCAAGCGGAGTCATCGGCAATGAACGTGAGCGCGCCGAGACGGATCTTGCGGCCCTCGACCAATACTCCGCCAGAAACCATGATGAAGGCGATCGGAACAATTGCAACTTCTCCAATAAGTCGCTAAGACACCTGCCCCACGGTGGGCACCAACTGTCGTGGTACTAAGACTGACAGTAAAATAGGGGGGTAGGTATGGAAAGGCAGGATCCTAGCTATGGAGTAGTTGTATACACAAGGGATTTACGAGTTCAGGCCCTTCTCGGAAGAAGTAACAGCCCTATGTCTCGGAGCCCGGAGGCGGTCGACTGGATTATGTGCGTATGAGTTACAGGGGTGCGAACCCCTCTGCCTGTGGAGGGGGGTGGCTTATATAGAGTGCGCCAGGACCCTAGCCAGCCCACGTAGAGGAGGGTTCAATGTACATAAAGGCCTGGCGTTACTAGTAACGCCCTACATAAAGTGCTATCATGGCCATAAAGACTACTTAATAACAGACCGTTTGGGTGCAGAATGACCCTAGATCTCCTGGTGGTCGAGTGAGTCTTCATGGTCGAGTGTCTTCGAGTTCGTCGAGTGGAATCCTTCCAGGTCGACTGAAAGGCAGTTTCTTCTAGAGATGTCCTTGGGGAGGGTACCTTGGATAGGTCCATGACCCTACCCTAGGTACATGACTTCATCAGTCTAGGAGTCCCGCATCTTCCTACACCCTCGTATCTTGTTGTTCGGGTGGAAGCCTGAGGCCTGGTTGGGTCGGGTGATGGTGTCGACATCGTTGCTTCCCTCTTTGCGGTGTTGCCTTGTATAGCTTCAGATTCTGTTTGCATGCTCCATGAGTTGGACGCTCGTGGCATTGCAGCTGGCAGGTGTCGGTCTGGCAATGCGGATGTCTGCGTGGCTTCTTGTATGTGGCAGCGATGGCGGCTTTGGGGCGGGGTCAGGGGTGTTGTTGTGCCCTGCTAGTCGGTCTCTTTCAGCGCGTTTGAGGGGTCTCCATTCGTCACTTTGTTTCTATGAAGTCAGAGCTACTGAGGAGGATCTGGTGGTGACAATGACACGAGGCAGGTGGTCAGTTTTGGTGCTGGCTCGACACAAGCCCAAAGCTTTTCTCCTGCAATGCTAGTCGATAGAGTAGGAGATGCCTGGTCGCCGACGTGTGTGGCCAACTGTTTGGCATCGGCCGGCGCAGGCCTCAATGCTTGTTTGCGATGAGGGCTTCTTCGATGGTCGTCGATGGTGGAGTTAGAGTCACCCTCGCGAAGGTGTGATGATGATGATGCTAGCCTGCAACCTCGACGGTATGTGGGTTGCTAGGTCGCCCTGTATGCCTTGTTTTGCGAGCGTCATGTGATGGTTTTTGCACATTTTTCATTAATTAACCAGACAATTCTCTTTGACCTTTTTTTTAGTGAATCAAGCCCTAAGGGATCGTGTTTCAAAAAAATCGACCAATGTATTCATACATTCTTAAATGGTCTTTGTGGGCGCATCATTCCCTGGAGCAGCTTCATTGGTCGCTCCCGCGGGTGGCCTGGGAGCGAACCAAGCCACAGCCCCCGTTCCTCCTCCCCTCGCCTCCACCGGAGGGTGACGTCGGGGCCCTTCCCTTCTCTCGCTCGCATTTGGCTGGCGCGGGCCGCCCAAATTGGCAGGGGTTTATGTGTTGCGCTTGCGAGGATGCTCGAGGTCCGAGGCGAGTCCCGTGCGGCGGATCTGGCGGCTCTGGCGACAGCTATGGGTGCCGCTGATGCGTGGAGGTTGGGGCTCTGCAGAGGTGCGGCTACGCGGGGGCTGGCGAGTGGAGGCCTGCAGCGAGGTGCTTCGGTGGGCAGCAAGGGGCAGTTGGAGGTGTAGATTCTAGCGCGGGAGGCACGTTTGGCGGATCGGCCGCCCCAGTGCAGTTCTGGAGGGCACTGAGGTCTGAGGCGCGGGAGGCGGGCGCGGGGTGGTGTGTCCGGCGAATCGGTCGTCTTTGAAGCAGGGGGTTGCAGATGTAGAGGATCTAACGTCTCCGGTTCCCAGCATGCGCGTGGTGCTGCGCTTCGATGTGCCTGGTCCACCAGGGCTGCGGCCGGGAACCACGGTGGTTCTCCGCCTCGGGCGACGCTCCTCGTTCCTTGCTGGCATGGTGCTGTGCGGGGTGCGGTGGCTCGTGCTGTGTCCGGTGGCACTCGGGCCGGTTGTGGACTGATCTGGCTGCCTGCTCCCGGAGGGTCTCCGCGAGGTGCGGTTGGCTACGGTGGTTGCTCGGTCCTTCTTCGTCGACTTGCTTGTTCGTGGGAGGTTGTGGTTGGTGGTCTTGCAGGCATCGGATTGACGTGCGGTTACGAGTGCTACGAGCTTAGGTGAAAACCCTGTCTCGTCTGTGGGCCTTTGACCAGCAATGACGGCGGCCTTGGGCGTCGTAGACCTTCTTGAAGGCATCGTTGCATTGCTCTTGCACCCTTCCCATGTTGGATCCGGCCGCCGCTGCAGCTCCGGGGGAAACCCCAGATCCTGAGCGGTCGGATGATGGCGGTGTTGTGGCGTCGTATCTCCTCTCGAGGGCTTCATGTTTGTAGTTGGGCATCGGCAAGCGGGACCAGTGGGAGGTGATGAAGTTGGCGCTAAGGCTTCTGTGGCAATGCTGTCACGGGGAACGATGTAGGAGACGCGGCTTTGGTTGAGGTGGTCGGCTCTTCTGCAGCATGTTCGTGGGATGGCCTCAGCTGGTTTGTTGGATTGAGGTCGAAGCTACAGTGACGGGGCCCTGTGGTGTGCGATGACAGGTAGCAGGTGGTTTGTTCGGTGATCTTCCACGACGCGAGCCTTGCCTGGTTCTCCTTCGTAGCTTTCCGTCGATGTCGGAGCTACGCTGTCTCGTTGCGGTGGCTGAGGTTTGGCGATCAACACGTCATTTTCAGTGTCAGTCAACACGTCATTTTCAGTGTGGGTTGGTTCGACGATCGTCTTTAACAAATTTGGAGTCGTTTCTCGGAGTTTGGGATGACGATGACACCTCTAGGGAAGAAATGATGACGATGACATCATTGTATTGTCTCGATGAGGCCCACTTTGGAGTGGCGTGTGTGGGTATCTTGTGTTTGCCACTCAACAGTTTATCATGATTTTCGCCCGGTTTCCGCTAAAGGGGGCAACTCTCTTCTGCTTATTTAATTGATGAGGCAAATATTTTGCCTTCATTAAAAAAAAGGCTCCGTATCCTGATCGCATGTTACCCTCCGTGAGAAAACCCCTCTAGAGACATTGCACACTAGAAAGGGGCAGCTGGATATAACTAAGAAAACCATTGGCACAATGTAACTAAACCAAATAACACAACACAAGTGGAAAATATGATTTCAAGAATCTGGCACCACATGTCTGCCACCTCCTGAACAAAATTCAAAAATCGAATTACATGAAACACCGAATGAAAGAAAAGCCTAGATATTTACATCAGAAGTGAAATTCTAGCATCCTACCTGAGGAGTCTCAAGAGGCGATAAAGGAACACAACAGAGAGCGCTAGGTCAAGGAATCAGTGGTTCTCATTCGGAACATAGAAATCAAAGGTAACATCAACATTACCAGACGATTCTCCAGTGTCCTTGAAGTCAACACCAACGATTTTTCCTCTGTACTGCTCTTCAGATTCCTGGTACTCAGGCTTCACACGGCGCACTGGAACAGTCACAGAATACACTGTGCCAAGGCCAGCATCAGTCGAGATATCCACTTGTACATTATCACGTGATTCAATCTCGACAAATTCAGATAGTGCCTCAACAACGTTTTCCACTATCTTTTTCTTTGCTTCGTCACTGACCTCGCACCTGTCGGAGAATAGAATCATCTTCAGCCTCTGCTTTGCAATACTTGCATTTGTGTTCTCATGTATGGTTGGTGCTGGGAAGATTATCTTCCAAGCCAATTTCAAACGGTCAAAAAATCCCATATTAACAATACTGTGAAGGAAGCCTTCCATGTCTTGAGTAACAGGAGAGAAGTCCTGCCTTGAAAGAGCAGAGCAGGTACTAGATCTCCGCGGACAGCTTTGGCGCTCAATGCATAGTCGTCCTGGTGTAAGCATGAGCTTGCTAGATGCAACCCGAAGAAAAGCATGAAAGCCCTGCGAAATTATATAAATAGGTCAGTCTATCTCTACTACTTCAAAAAAGAATAGCGCCCCTTTTCCTGCCAAGCAGAGTGCTTGATCCAACCTTACATATGTTCCTCCCTTCCCTCTCTGCTTTTTTTATTTTTTCCTCCTATCTCTGGGTTTTTTCACCGGTTTTCGTTAAAAAACGTCTTAACTGTCCCACCTTTTATTGACTTGCCAGATAAAATTATGTTTTCTTTGCTAAGCTAATAAGTTCATAACAAATAAGTGATTTTAATTTAGGTAGGTAAATCACGGGCATGATTTATAAACATTTACACAATCACATTAATATGGGCAGGTAAATCATGGGCTAACATACTAGAATATTTATATCCTGTTGCATCGCACAGTCATGCCTGCAATGCAAGGCAGAAGAAAACAGAACCTCACAAAATAATCAATTTAAAATTTTCAGTGGACAGACAGAACTATGGTAGGAAGAAACACCATGCATTGGTGAGCAAGACCAAACACAAACGAGTGTTTGATCAACTATGCTTTTGTAAGGATCCTAGTATATTCAGCATCAAAATCCTATTATTGCATCTTTGCAGCACACATTATCACCCCTAGTAGGATCCACAGCCAATATGTTATGTCATATTGAAATTTTTTTCAACAAAATTATGCAACAACAAGATTACCAGGGTCTAGATGATACCTGCATAACATTGCCAATATCTGTAAACAGGTATAAAGCAGCACATAAGGGTAGATATAACAGACAGGCATGTAAACACACATTTGCATTTCTGCAACAACAAAAATGAAGGATTTGCATCTCTAAAAGGAAAAGGCCCAATTGAGCAAAGCAATGGCAATACTGGTACAGGAAGAATCATAACCGAGTAAATAAATCATATCTGGAGATCCTTAAACCTCAGGATTGTTCATTCTACTTCTGTAGACAAGAACATTCTACTGTGTGCTGTTTCTCATGCGTGCCATAAAGTTAATAAACCAAATTCCCTAGATCATTAAGTTCTTAACTTTATGTTCCTTGCGAGCTGGCTAGACACATGCTCTCTAGTTTGTCTACCAAGTACTGACGGAGTCCTCCTTCGGAAATATAGTACTCCCTCCGATCCAAATTAATTGTCGGTGCTTTAGCAACTTTAGTATAAAGTTGTACTAAAGCGGCAACAATTAATATGGATTGGAGGGAGTACATTATTTGACAGTCCAACTATTTTAGAAATCATAGGGCGTAATTTGACTGTCCAAGTTCAAGGTTTTTCAAATAATTAATCCAATAAATGTGGGTGATGTTATACAAAATTGATACTGTTCCATTTGTACTCTATATCACTTTCTTATGATTTGTCATTTTGTAACTGTTAACAAAACATTGTTCACGAGATTTATGGTCAAAGCTCACACTTGGGGTGTCAAACTAGTCCCTACATTTCCAACCTGAGAGAGTAGATCTGAACATATTTCAGTATACTACATGTCATGTCCAGAAGGCATGTTAATAGTGCTTATACAAGATGAAATAAGCACCACACTACAGACAAGAAGTACAAAGTTGAAAAGGGCGAGAAATGCAAATCAGACAAGAGATGGAAGGCACAAAATTTTGGATGACCAGATTTTGCAACCATGGTTGACGCTCCTAGCACTGCTAACATGCCCAGCATCTTACTTGCATCACCAATCGAATCGACACAACATTGCAGATATCAAGCCCACTAGGTTTCGCGGCCGCGCCTACAACTGATCTTCCATGGAGCCAGTCATAAATTCAAACAGACTCCCAAGGGCAATAAAAGCAATCGATGCGGAAGCAGAGAGAAGCGCTTAGCTCTGATTTTGTGGTGTGTAGCAATCGACAGGCACTTAGCATAGAGATTAGGGTTTTGAGGGAAATGGGGATGGGGAGGATGACCTTGGAGTTGGCCGCGCGTCGGACCGGCGCGGGGAGGGACGAAGCGGAAGGAGCGAGGATTGCGCTGGCCTCGCCGGATACGCGGCCGGAGATCGCCGTCGCTGTCGCCATCACCATAGGTGCCCGAAGAGCTAGGGTTTTGCTTTTCAGTCCTTTGTTTCTTCTTTATTATTGCCCTTCTCTTTCTGTTCTTCTCTTCGCTGTCTAGACGTCCCAGTCGGTAGGGGAACAGAGAAATCCACGCATCGTGGAACTCCAACAACATGCCGACGCATTTTCTCCCCTCATCTTCAGTCTTTTTTTTAGTAGAAGAACAAAAAAACGGAACCGGATCCTCTAACATTGTGAAGGAAAGTCACGGTGCTACAGTGTTTGTCTAGTATAAAATGAAGAAGGAAAGTTAAAGACTGTTAGTAGATAGTTAGCAGGTTGTTTACTGTTGGTATTTACTGTAGATATATATAACTAAAATTAATTTTATTTCACCATCAGTTTCTTTGTATGTAATTACTATAAATGTACACGGTAGATCATCAATTTACAAATTAATTTAAATCGTTTTAGCCATAATCATATAGATAGAAAGAAGAAAAGTTAGGCATTATAGCTTCTCTAACTTTTCTTCTCAATGTTAGAGGATCCGGTTCCCACAAAAACTACATAAAATCTGTACATACGCACTATTTGGTCGAATGGAGCGGCCGCGTCTCGCATGCATGTGGCTGTTAATTTTTTTGTCTTTTAGTGCATGTACTAGTTGTTAGCATTAAATGTGTTCACGTTGATTACTTCATTCCGAACAGAACAGATCCACGCAAATTTATTTTGGAATTTTAAATTTTAAAAAGTCATATCTTTCAAACTGCGCGTCGGAATTCAGATCCGTTTTCACTACTCTTGCGATGAGATCTTTGAAACTAAATCACGCATGAGTATGTTTCGACGAAATTTTTTTGATGCCAACTTTGATGCTATATGGTGCAACTTTAGTACTGTATTGTGCAACTTTAATACTACATCGTGCAACTTTTTGCAAAACAATTTTTAGATCTGCATGATTCAACTTCCTATGAGATTGCAGTCTAGCAACCATGACAAATTTGATGTTTAGTTGGCAGGATTATTGGCACACACATATACTCAGTTGGCATGGTAATATAGTCTAGTTGCACATATATTGATATTTAGTTAGCAGGACTAGTTACACACACATATACTCAGTTGGCGCGCCAATATAATCTAGTTGCACACATATTGATATTTAGTTCGCAGGACTATTAACACACACATATGCTCAGTTGGCGCGATAATGTAGTCTAGTTGCACACATATTGATGTATAGTTGGCAGGCCTATTTGGCACACACATATGCTCAGTTGGCGTGACAATGTAGTCTAGTTGCAAATACATTAATGTTTAGTTGGCAGAAAGACTAGTTCGTCGAAATATACTCATGTGGGATCTAGTTTCAAAGAGCACGTCGTAAGGTTCCAAAGGTGAAAGCGAATCTTAATTTCGATGATTTATTCAAAAGTTATGGCTTTTAAAATGAAAAGAAACTATAAATTAATGTGTTTACACGTGGATGCCTTCCAATCCGTAATTAAAAACACGTTGCATGCCCCTTCTACCTTTTTTATGATGAGAAAGAATCTTTCCTTTTTTGTTTAATGGGAAAATAAACTTGATAAAAGTGATGGCGGCTGCGGAGCGCTAGCGAGTGCCGTGCCGCTCGCTAGACACGTCCTAAAAACTATGGCCTGGCGGTCAGCGCGTTTCCACAAACAGACAGATGCCGGTTTTTCTGTCTATTGTGACTCATCTTCAAACTAAATTTGGGCTAGGTTTGCATTGACAAGGGCGAGTGCGACTCCTCTCTTTGAGAGCTTTTTATAGAAACACATGCAATTTTATTCATACTAATAACAATCGCAGGTATACTGATTTGGATCTAAAATTCGAAAAAATATACAAAGTAACTTCCATGACTAATAATTACTATGAAATCTCTTCAAAACACCATTTTCGTTGTATCAATCTCTGCTAGAAAAATACTTCAAAAACTTTGATAAAGAGACTGCAATTCGAGTGGAGCAACGATGTTGTCACTCTTTCACCCGCGAACATTACCAATAATGATTTTGAAAATGCCTTGAGTCCCCTATACAAAAAGATGGGAAGTCTTGATCGATGAACGTACTTGGGCTGGAGATAATCCCCTAGAAGTGCAGGACGTCGGGTCATAATGTCTTCACTATGATGCCGATGGAAGATTTCAATTTCACAAAGAATCAAACCAACTAAAAGAGTTTGGCACACTATCGTAAACTCATCAGATCTGAATAATCGGAACTACGAGAACAGAAAACTCTTTAAACTCATGACACCGCCAAAAGAATAAGAGTACGAGGATCGCTAGATAATGACGAAGAATATATAACTCTTAAAGACGCGAGGTCCTCCCACCTCTCAGCGTCAAGATGGCAGCCGAAAGCGAGGGGACCAAAAATTCCCTTGCGACGATGACGGCTGCAACATTAACAAAAATCCCCTTAAGGGTTGAGCTCCTAATCAGCGCTCTAGACGCGGTTGTCGATACTAGCACTCACACGCGCACGAGTGTGGCCTGGCCCATGTAGAAGATCGCTCAATCGCATCTCACTAGTTTCCACCAGTTTCTCGCAGGTCGCTCGATCGCATTGGACCGGTCGCGGATGAATAATTGACATGTCAATCATTGACGTTTGAAAAAGAAACAAAAATATATTCACACAAAATTGAAAAGTTCATGAACTAAAAAATGTTCATGAATTTAAATAAAAAGTTCACAAACTTCAAAAAAGTTCATGAATTTGAGAAAAAAACTACAATTTTGGAAAGGTTCATCAATTTTGAAAAACTTCACAAAAACGGAGAAAAATCATCGAATTTGAAAAGAGTTCATCAATTTTTTAAAAAGTTCATCAAATCTAAAAAAATCATCAATTTTGAAAAAGGTTCATCAAAATCGAAAAAGGTTCATCAATTTCAAAAAAAGTTCATCAAATTAGGAAAGAGTGCATTGATTTTTTTAAAAATATGAAATTCGAAAAGAAGTTCATTGAATTTGAAAAAGTTTATTGATTTTGAAAAAATCATTGATTTCGGAAAAAATCACCGAATTTGAAAAAGTTAGTGCATTTAAAAAAAGGAAAAATAAAAATAAAGGAAAGAAAAAAGAATTAATATTAAATAAAAGAACGAAAAAACCAAACAAAACCCGGTGGAGGAAAAAACCACAATGAAAAGAACAAACATGGCTAGAAGCTTCTGGAAGCTTCCCAAAACCGGGGCTTCTGCAAAATGGGGAAAGATTAAGTAGAGAAGAAGTTTCTACGCACAAGTCTTGCGACTTCTCTCTGAACGCAAAGATCATGAGTTCGAACCTTACGCATGCACATTTTTGGGTTTTTAACAGGAAAAGGGTAAATGGGCCGGCCTAGCTCAGAGAAGGGGTGTGTGTCATTTGGCAAAAATGCCTTTAACCGACGCATAATGTGTCAAATAGGGTTTTCCGCCTCCCTTGTCCTCCCCTTGGCCCGCCCATCGGTGGCACATCGGCCATTTTTTGCCCTCCACACTCGACTCCCCCGGTCTCGCCTTCCTCGCCGTCGCCACCCACTTCTGACGGCTCGGAAACCACTCAGGTCGCCGTCGCGTCCACTCTCACTTCCCCACCGCCACACCGCATTCAGAGAGGCCCACCGCCTTTGCAGTCGTCGAAGCACGAGCCTACACAGTCCTTTACCACCACCAGCACCTCCCTCGCCTCCACGGTCATCGTTGGCGATGTGGACTTGGACAGGCCTGCTGCTGGCATGAGGAAAGGACGGTGCCCTTCTCTGGCTGCTACTCCACCACGCCTGCAAGCTTCAATGCCTGCATGGTGTTTGGCCCATTGCCCAAAAGGTACCATGGACAACACGGATCATGCACAACATGATCGTAGAGGACGAGCGTTATGTAAACATCTTTGACATTTGATTTTGAAAGGATCGATAAGAGGTATCTAGAGGGGGGGGGGGTGAATAGACTCTCAACAAGCAAAAGTAGCAGTTTTTAAGTTCTTTAAGTTGAGGTGGAGTTTTAGCACAAGTTTAAACATTCACAATACATTTCGAGCAAGCATGACAAGTGTATAAGCAGCGGAAAAAGTAAAGCATGCGATTTGCAAGAGAGTAAAGGGATGGGATTGGAGTGTGCAAACGCAATGAAGACACGAAGATTTTTGGTGTGGTTCCGATAGGTGGTCCTATCATACATCATGTTGGTGGAAACTTCAACCCACGAAGGGTAACGGTTGCACGAGTCCACGGAGGGCTCCACCCACGAAGGGTCCATGAAGAAGCAACCTTGTCTATCCCACCATGGCCATCGCCCATGAAGGACTTGCCTCACTTGGGTAGATCTTCACAAAGTAGGCAATCTCCTTAACCTTACAAACTCCTTGGTTCAACTCCATAATCTTGAGGCAGGCTCCCAAGTGACACCTAACATATCTAGGAGACACCACTCTCTAAATTATAATAGATGGTGTGTTGATGATGAACTCCTTGCTCTTGTGCTTCAAATGATAGTCTCCCCAACACTCAACTCTCTCTCTCATAGATTTGACTATGGTGGAAAGATGATTTGAGTGGAAAGCAACTTGGGGAAGGCTACAGATCAAGATTCTTGTGGTTGGATTGGAATATCTTGGTCTCAACACATGAGTAGGTGGTTCTCTCTCAGAAAATGAGTAGTGGAAGTGTAGGCACGTTTTGATGGCTCTCTCTGAGTAGAGAAGGGGGTGCAGGGGGTATATATAGCCTCCACATAAAATCTAACCATTACACACATTTGACCCAACTCGGTCAGACTGAATAGGTGAACTCGGTGAGACCGATGCTGTTTAAAATGTGAACGTTAGGAATCTCGGTGGGACCGACATGATCAACTCGGTGGGACCGATGTGTTAGGTGAAGGAAATATGCCCTAGAGGCAATAATAAAGTTATTATTTATTTCCTTATTTCATGATAAATGTTTATTATTCGTGCTAGAATTGTATTAACCGGAAACATAATACATGTGTGAATACATAGACAAACAGAGTGTCACTAGTATGCCTCTACTTGACTAGCTCGTTAATCAAAGATGGTTATGTTTCCTAACCATAGACATGAGTTGTCATTTGATTAACGGGATCACATCATTAGGAGAATGATGTGATTGACATGACCCATTCCGTTAGCTTAGCACTTGATCGTTTAGTATGTTGCTATTGCTTTCTTCATGACTTATACATGTTCCTGTAACTATGAGATTATGCAACTCCCGTTTACCGGAGGAACACTTTGGGTGCTACCAAACGTCACAACGTAACTGGGTGATTATAAAGGAGTACTACAGGTGTCTCCAAAGGTACATGTTGGGTTGGCGTATTTCGAGATTAGGTTTTGTCACTCCGATTGTCGGAGAGGTATCTCTGGGCCCTCTCGGTAATGCACATCACTATAAGCCTTGCAAGCAATGTAGCTAATGAGTTAGTTACGGAATGATGCATTACGTAACGAGTAAAGAGACTTGCCGGTAACGAGATTGAACTAGGTATTGGATACCGACGATCGAATCTCGGGCAAGTAACATACCGATGACAAAGGGAACAACGTATGTTGTTATGCGGTTTGACCGATAAAGATCTTCGTAGAATATGTGGGAGCCAATATGGGCATCCAGGTCCCGCTATTGGTTATTGACCGGAAACGTGTCTCGGTCATGTCTACATAGTTCTCGAACCCGTAGGGTCCGCACGCTTAACGTTTCGTTGACGATATAGTATTATATGAGTTATGCATGTTGGTAACCGAATGTTGTTCGGAGTCCCGGATGAGATCATGGACATGACGAGGAACTCCGGAATGGTCCGGAGATAAAGTTTGATATATGGGATAATAGTGTTTGATCTCCGGAAGGGTTCCGGAATTCACCGGAAGGGGTTCCGGATGTTTCCCGAAATGTTTGGGTACGAGAACACGTTATTTGGGCCAAAGGGGAAAGCCCACGAGGCTTTTGGAAAGTGCAAAAGGAAGTTTTGCGGAGACCAGAGGCTAGACGCCAGGAACCCTGGCGTCTAGGGGGTAGACGCCGGGAACCCTGGCGTCTAGCCCTGGAGTCCGTGTAGGACTCTTGCCTTTCGGGCAAAACCGACTTTGAGGAGGCTTTTACTCCAAGTTTCGACCCCAGGGCTCAACATATAAATAGAGGGGCAGGGCTAGCACCAAAGACACATCAAGAAACACCAAGCCGTGTGCCGGCAACCCCGTCCCCTCTAGTTTATCCTCCGTCATAGTTTCCGTAGTGCTTAGGCGAAGCCCTGCGGAGATTGTTCTTCACCAACACCGTCACCACGCCGTCGTGCTGCCGGAACTCATCTACTACTTCGCCCGTCTTGCTGGATCGAGAAGGCGAGGACGTCATCGAGCTGAACGTGTGCAGAACTCGGAGGTGCCGTGCGTTCGGTACTTGGATCGGTCGGATCGTGAAGACGTACGACTACATCAACCGCGTTGATAAATGCTTCCACTTAGCGATCTTCAAGGGTATGAAGATACACCTCCCCCTCTCGTTGCTATGCATCACCATGATCTTGCGTGTGCGTAGGAATTTTTTTGAAATTACTACGTTCCCCAACAGTGGCATCCGAGCCTAGGTTTTATGCGTTGATGTTATATGCACGAGTAGAACACAAGTGAGTTGTGGGCGATACAAGTCATACTGCTTACCAGCATGTCATACTTTGGTTCAGCGGTATTGTGAGATGAAGCGGCCCGGACCGACATTACGCGTACGCTTACGCGAGACTGGTTTCACCGTTACGAGCACTCGTGCTTAAAGGTGACTGGCGGGTGTCTGTCTCTCTCACTTTAGTTGAACCGAGTGTGGCTACGCCCGGTCCTTGAGAAGGTTAAAACAGCACTAACTTGATGAACTATCATTGTGGTTTTGATGCGTAGGTAAGAACGGTTCTTGCTAAGCCCGTAGCAGCCACGTAAAATTTGCAACAACAAAGTAGAGGACGTCTAACTTGTTTTTGCAGGGCATGTTGTGATGTGATATGGTCAAGACGTGATGCTATATTTTATTGTATGAGATGATCATGTTTTGTAACCGAAGTTATCGGCAACTGGCAGGAGCCATATGGTTGTCGCTTTATTGTATGAAATGCAAACGCCCTGTAATTGCTTTACTTTATCACTAAGCGGTAGCGATAGTCGTAGAAGCAATAGATGGCGTAAACGACAACGATGCTACGATGGAGATCAAGGTGTCGCGCCGGTGACGATGGTGATCACGACGGTGCTTCGAAGATGGAGATCACAAGCACAAGATGATGATGGCCATATCATATCACTTATATTGATTGCATGTGATGTTTATCCTTTATGCATCTTATCTTGCTTTGATTGACGGTAGCATTTTAAGATGATCTCTCACTAATAATTAAGAAGTGTTCTCCCTGAGTATGCACCGTTGCGAAAGTTCTTCGTGCTGAGACATCACGTGATGATCGGGTGTGATAGGCTCTACGTTCAAATACAACGGGTGCAAAACAGTTGCACACGCGGAATACTCAGGTTAAACTTGACGAGCCTAGCATATACAGATATGGCCTCAGAACACGGAGACCGAAAGGTCGAACGTGAATCATATAGTAGATATGATCAACATAATGATGTTCACCATTGAAAACTACTCCATCTCACGTGATGATCGGACATGGTTTAGTTGATTTGGATCACGTGATCACTTAGATGACTAGAGAGATGTCTGTCTAAGTGGGAGTTCTTAAGTAATATGATTAATTGAACTTAAATTTATCATGAACTTAGTCCTGGTAGTATTTTGCAAATTATGTTGTAGATCAATAGCTTGCGTTGTTGCTTTCATATGTTTATTTTGATATGTTCCTAGAGAAAATTGTGTTGAAAGATGTTAGTAGCAATGATGCGGATTGGATCCGTGATCTGAGGTTTATCCTCATTGCTGCACAGAAGAATTATGTCCTTAATGCACCGCTAGGTGACAGACCTATTGCAGGAGCAGATGCAGACGTTATGAACGTTTGGCTAGCTCAATATGATGACTACTTGATAGTTTAGTGCACCATGCTTAACGGCTTAGAATCGGGACTTCAAAGACGTTTTGAACGTCATGGACCATATGAGATGTTCCAGGAATTGAAGTTAATATTTCAAGCAAATACCCGAGTTGAGAGATATGAAGTCTCCAACAAGTTCTATAGCTAAAAGATGGAGGAGAATCGCTCAACTAGTGAGCATGTGCTCAGATTGTCTGGGTACTTCAATCACTTGAATCAAGTGGGAGTTAATCTTCCAGATAAGATAGTGATTGACAGAATTCTCTAGTCACCATCACTAAGTTACTAGAACTTCGTGATGAACTATAGTATGCAAGGGATGACATAAACGATTCTCGAGCTCTTCGTGATGTTGAAATCGACGAAGGTAGAAATCAAGAAAGAGCATCAAGTGTTGATGATTGACAAGGATCACTAAGTTTCAAGAGAAGAAGCAAAGGGAAAGAAAGGGAACTTCAAGTGGAAAGACAAGCAAGTTGTCACTCCTGCGAAGAAGCCCAAAGCTGGACCATAGCCTGAAACTGAGTGCTTACACTGCAAAGGAAATGGTCACTGGAAGCAGAAATGCCCTGAATATTTGGTGGATAAGAAGGATGGCAAAGTGAACAAGGGTATATTTGATATACATGTTATTGATGTGTGCCTTACTAGTGTTTATAGTATCCCCTGAGTATTTGATACTTGTTCAGTTGCTAAGATTAGTAACTCGAAACAGGAGTTACAGAATAAACAGAGGCTAGTTGAAGGGGAAGTGACAATGAGTGTTGGAAATAGTTCCAAGATTGATATGATCATCATCACACACTCCCTATATTTTCGAGATTAGTGTTAAACCTAAATAAATTTTATTTAGCGTTTGCGTTGAGCATGAATATGATTTGATCATGTTTATTGCGATATGGTTATTCATTTGAAGTTAAAGAATAATTGTTATTCTGTTTACATGAATAAGACCTTCGATGGTTATACACCCAATGAAAATAGTTTGTTGGATCTTGATCGTAGTGATACACATATTCATAATATTGATGCCAAAAGATGCAAAGTTAATAATGATAGTGCAACTTATTTGTGGCACTGCCGTTTGGGTCATATTGGTGTAAAGCGCATGAAGAAACTCCATAAAGATGGGATTTTCGGAATCACTTGGTTATGAATCATTTGATGCTTGCGAACCGTGCCTTTTGGGCAAGATGACTAAAACTCCGTTCTCCGGAACAATGGAACAAGCTACTGACTTATTGGAAATAATACATACCGATGTATGCGATCCAATGAGTGTTGATGCTCGTGGCAAGTATCGTTATTTTCTGACCTTCACAGATGATTTGAGCAGATATGGGTATATCTACTTGATGAAACATAAGTCTGAAATAGTTGAAAGGTTCAAAGAATTTCAGAGTGAAGTGGAAAATCATCGTAACAAGAAAATAAAGTTTCTGCGATCTGATCGCGGAGACGAATATTTAAGTTACGAGTTTGGTCTTCAATTAAAACAATGTGGAATAGTTTCACAGCTCACGCCACCTGGAACACCACAACGTTATGGTGTGTCCGAACGTCGTAACCGCACTTTATTGGATATGGTGCGATCTATGATGTCTCTTACTGATTTACCACTATTTGTTTTTGGGTTATGCATTAGAGACAGCTGCATTCACGTTAAAAGGGCACCATCTAAATCCATTGAGACGACACCATATGAACTGTGGTTTAGCAAGAAACCCAAGTTGTCGTTTCTTAAAGTTCGGGGCTGCGATGCTTATGTGAAAAAGTTTCATCCTGATAAGCTCGAACCCAAATCGGAGAAGTGCGTCTTCATAGAATACCCAAAGGAAATTGTTGGGTACACCTTCTATCACAGATCCGAAGGCAAGATATTAGTTGCTAAAAATGGATCCTTTCTAGAGAAGGAGTTTCTCTCGAAAGAAGTGAGTGGGAGGAAAGTAGAACTTGATGAGGTAACTGTACCTTCTCCCGAATTGGAAAATTGTTCATCACTGAAATCAGTTCCAGTGATTTCTACACCAATTAGTGAGGAAGCTAATGATGATGATCATGAAACTTCAGATCAAGTTACTACAGAACCTTGTAGGTCTTCCAGAGTACGGTTCACACTAGAGTGGTACGGTAATCCTGTTCGGGAAGTCATGTTACTAGACCATGATGAACCTACGAACTATGAGGAAGTGATGATGAGCCCAGATTCCGCAAAATGGCTTAAGGCCATGAAATCTGAGATGGGATCCATGTATGAGAACAAAGTGTGGACTTTGGTGGAGTTGCCCGATGATCGGCAAGCCATATTGTATAAATGGATCTTCAAGAGGAAGACAGACGTTGATAGTAGTGTTACTATCTACAAAGCTCGACTTGTCGCAAAAAAAAGGTTTTTGACAAGTTCAAGGTGTTGACTACAATGAGATTTTCTCAACTGTAGCGATGCTTAAGTCTGTCCGAATCATGTTAGCAATTGCCACATTTATGAAATCTGGCAAATGGATGTCAAAACTGCATTCCTTAATGGTTTTCTCAAAGAAGAGTTGTATATGATGCAACCAGAAGGTTTTGTCAATCCTAAAGGTACTAACAAAATGTGCATGCTCCAGCGATCCATCTATGGACTGGTGCAAGCATCTCGGAGTTGGAATATACGCTTTGATAAGTTGATCAAAGCATATAGTTTTGTACAGACTTACGGTGAAGCCTGTATTTACAAGAAAGTGAGTGGGAGCACTACAGCATTTCTGATAAGTATATGTGAATGACATATTGTTGATCGGAAATAATGTAGAATTATTCTGCAAAGCATAAAGGAGTGTTTGAAAGGAGTTCTTTGAAAGAAAGACCTCAGTAAAGCTACTTACATATTGAGCATCAAGATCTATTGAGATAGATCAAGACGCTTGATAAGATTTTCAATGAGTACATACCTTGACAAGATTTTGAAGTAGTTCAAAATGGAACAGTCAAAGAAAGAGTTTCTTGCCTGTGTTACAAGGTGTGAAATTGAGTAAGACTCAAATCCTGACCACAGTAGAAAATAGAAAGAGAATGAAAGTCATTCCCTATGCTTCAGTCATAGGTTCTATAAAAGTATGCCATGCTATGGACCAGACCTATTGTATACTCTGCCCTGGTTTGGCAAGGGAGTACAATAGTGATCTAGGAGTAGATCACTGGACATTGGTCAAAATTATCCTTCGTGGAATAAGGATATGTTTCTCGATTATGGAGGTGACAAAAGGTTCGTCGTAAGGGGTTACGTCGATACATGTTTTGGCACTGATCCAGATGACTCTAAGTCTTAATCTGAATACATATTGAAAGTGGGAGCAATTAGCTAGAGTAGCTCCGTGCAGAGCATTGTAGACATAGAATATTTGCAAAATACATACGGCTCTAAATGTGACAGACCCGTTGACTAAACTTCTCTCACAAGCAAAACATGATCATACCTTAGTACTCTTTGGGTGTTAATCACATAGCGATGTGAACTAGATTATTGACTCTAGTAAACCCTTTGGGTGTTGATCACATGACGATGTGAATTATGGGTGTTAATCACATGGTGATGTGAACTATTGGTGTTAAATCACATGGTGATGTGAACTAGATTATTGACTCTAGTGCAAGTGGGAACTGAAGGAAATATGCCCTAGAGGCAATAATAAAGTTATTATTTATTTCCTTATTTCATGATAAATGTTTATTATTCATGCTAGAATTGTATTAACCGGAAACATAATACATGTGTGAATACATAGACAAACATAGTGTCACTAGTATGCCTCTACTTGACTAGCTCATTAATCAAAGATGGTTATGTTTCCTAACCATAGACATGAGTTGTCATTTGATTAACGGGATCACATCATTAGGAGAATGATGTGATTGACTTGACCCATTCCGTTAGCTTAGCACTTGATCGTTTAGTATGTTGCTATTGCTTTCTTCATGACTTATACATGTTCCTGTAACTATGAGATTATGCAACTCCCGTTTACCGGAGGAACACTTTGGGTGCTACCAAACGTCACAACGTAACTGGGTGATTATAAAGGAGTACTACAGGTGTCTCCAAAGGTACATGTTGGGTTGGCGTATTTCGAGATTAGGTTTTGTCACTCCGATTGTCGGAGAGGTATCTCTGGGCCCTCTCGGTAATGCACATCACTATAAGCCTTGCAAGCAATGTAGCTAATGAGTTAGTTACGGAATGGTGCATTACGTAACGAGTAAAGAGACTTGCCGGTAATGAGATTGAACTAGGTATTGGATACCGACGATCGAATCTCGGGTAAGTAACATACCGATGACAAAGGGAACAACGTATGTTGTTATGCAGTTTGACCGATAAAGATCTTCGTACAATATGTGGGAGCCAATATGGGCATCCAGGTCCCGCTATTGGTTATTGACCGGAAACGTGTCTTGGTCATGTCTACATAGTTCTCGAACCCGTAGGGTCCGCACGCTTAACGTTTCGTTGACGATATAGTATTATATGAGTTATGCATGTTGGTAACCGAATGTTGTTCGGAGTACCGAATGAGATCATGGACATGACGAGGAACTCTGGAATGGTCTGGAGATAAAGTTTGATATATGGGATAATAGTGTTTGATCTCCGGAAGGGTTCCGGAATTCACCGGAAGGGGTTCCGGATGTTTCCCGAAATGTTTGGGTACGAGAAAACGTTATTTGGGCCAAAGGGGAAAGCCCACGAGGCTTTTGGAAAGTGCAAAAGGAAGTTTTGTGGAGACCAGAGGCTAGACGCCAGGAACCCTGGCGTCTAGGGGGTAGACGCCGGGAATCCTGGCGTCTAGCCCTGGAGTCCGTGTAGGACTCTTGCCTTTCGGGCAAAACCGACTTTGAGGAGGCTTTTGCTCCAAGTTTCGACCCCAGGGCTCAACATATAAATAGAGGGGCAGGGCTAGCACCAAAGACACATCAAGAAACACCAAGCCGTGTGCCGGCAACTCCGTCCCCTCTAGTTTATCCTCCGTCATAGTTTTCGTAGTGCTTAGGCGAAGCCCTGCGGAGATTGTTCTTCACCAACACCGTCACCACGCCGTCGTGCTGCCGGAACTCATCTACTACTTCGCCCGTCTTGCTGGATCGAGAAGGCGAGGACATCATCGAGCTGAACGTGTGCAGAACTCGGAGGTGCCGTGCGTTCGGTACTTGGATCGGTCGGATCGTGAAGACGTACGACTACATCAACCGCGTTGACAAACGCTTCTGCTTAGCGATCTTCAAGGGTATGAAGATACACCCCCCTCTCGTTGCTATACATCACCATGATCTTGTGTGTGCGTATGATTTTTTTTTTTGAAATTACTACGTTCCCCAACATTAGGGTTAGGGAAAAACCTCATCTCGGTGTGACCGGTTTCAGCAATAAGAAAACCAGAGAGTTGGTCAGGCAAACTCGGTGGGACCGATCGCTAACTTCGGTATGACTGAAATGTTACGAAAAGGAAACATAGAGTTTGGATTGCAAACTCGGTGGGACCGATCGCTCATTTTGGTGAGACTAGAACATTACAAAGGGAAACAGAGAGCTTGCAATCCCATGTCAGTGAGATCGAAATCCCTATCGGTGAGATCAAACTGATTAGGGTTTCTGGCTATGGCTATGTCAAAGGAACTCGGTGGCGCCAGATAGATCAAATTGGTAGGGCCGAGTTTGACTTTAGGTTTAGGACATATTTGGATATGAGAAGTGGTTGAGGGCTTTGGAGCATATCACTAAGCACTTTGAGCAAGTAGACCATTAAGCGACACCTCATCCCCTTCTAATAGAATTGGCTTTGCCTATGGACTCAATGTGATCTTGGATCAATAAAATAGAATTGAAGAGTCTTGAGCTTTTGCCAATCTTTATCCTTAGCATCTTGAAGGGGTTCCACATCCTCTCGTCCATACCACGCCATTGTTGAACTATCTAAAATATACTAGATAAATATATTAGTCCAACAAGAAATATGTTGTCATTAATTACCAAAATCACCCGGGGAGCACTTGTGCTTTCAATCTCCCCCTTTTTGGTAATTGATGACAACATACATCAAAGCTTTAGGTAAAGATATGAAGAGTAACAAGTAAAGCTTTGGAAAGACATGTAACATGCATAGGCTCCCCCTACATGTATGCAATCATGTAAAGATAGTATGTAGGAGCATGTGAATGCATAAGCATGTGAGAGAAAGCAATGAGTTACATGTATCTTGGCTATATGCATCAGAGCAAATGATGTAGATACAAGAAGTGTACCTTCATGTCCATGAGTCCTTCTTGCAAACAATATGTGTAGCAACAAGAGGTGTGTGTGCACATGAGTGTTATGCATATACTTACTTTGTGGTCTTGAGCTAGCTTTGGTCGAGATGAACTTGAGAAAATAGGGTTAAATAAGACAAGGACACTACTAATCAAAGCAAGTTCAGAAAACCAGAAAAGTACCAAGACTGGGATGACATGTAATGTCACGCCCAATATGAGATACTATCCTAAAGAGACCCGAAGGTCCCACCAAGGATAGAACCGCATATTGATACGCTTTTTGCAAGGTGGATATCATCAACATTACATAATAGATGGGGATACATACAAGAGGCATACAATGCCACACGAATACAACATCATCATACATAAGAGCAACATCCGACTATGGATGAAACACAAACAGAAACTCAAACGACATCCACCCTGCTAGCCCAGGCTGCCGACCTGGAACCTATCCCCTGATCGAAGAAGAAGTAAAAGAAGAACTCAAGACAAGCAAGCATCGCTCTCGCGTCATGATCATCGCATAACCTGTACCTGCAACTGTTGTTGTAGTAATCTGTGAGCCACGAGGACTCAGCAATCCCATTACCATGGGTATCAAGACTAGCAAAGCTTAATGGGAAAGGAAGGGGTAAAGTGGTGAGGTAGCAGTAGCGACTAAGCATATATGGTGGCTAACATACGCAAATGAGAGCGAGAAGAGAAGCAAACGGAACGGTCGAGAAGCTAGAAGTGATCAAGAAGTGATCCTGAAACTACTTACGTTCAAACATAACCCAAAAACCGTGTTCACTTCCCGGACTCCGCCGAGAAGAGACCATCACGGTTACACACGCGGTTGATGCGTTTTAATTAAGTCAAGTGTCAAGTTCTCTATAACCGGACATTAACAAATTCCCACCTGCCACATAACCGTGGGCACGACTCTTGAAAGTTTATACCCTGCAGGGGTGTCCCAACTTAGCCCATCACAAGCTCTCACGGTCAACGAAGGATATTCCTTCTCCCAGGAAGACCCGATCAGTCTCGGAATCCCGGTTTACAAGACATTTTGACAATGGTAAAACAAGACCAGCAAAGCCGCCCGATGTGCCAACAATTCCGATAGGAGCTGCACATATCTCGTTCTCAGGGCAACACCAGATAAGTCAAGCTATGAGTAAAACCAGCCCTCATGTTTCCCCGAGGTGGCCCCGCAGGCTGCTCGGTTCGGACCAGCACTTAGAGAATCACTAGCTCGGGGGGGGGGCTAAAATAAAGATGACCCTCGGGAGCATGACTCCTAAGGAAAAAGTATAGGTGGTGGTGAGGCAAATGGTAAAACCAAGGTTGGGCCTTTCTGGAGGAGTTTTATTCAAAGCGAACTGTCAAGGGGGTCCTATAAATCACCCAACCGCTTAAGAAACGCAAAATCAAGGAACATAACACCGACATGACAGAAACCAGGGCGGCAAGAGTGGAACAAAACACCAGGCATAAGGCCGAGCCTTCCACCCTTTACCAAGTATATAGATGCATTAATTAAATAAGAGATATTGTGATATCCCAACATAATCCTGTCCATCATGGAGCAATCTTCAACTTCACCTGCAACTAACAACGCTATAAGAGGGGCTGAGCAAAAGCGGTAACATAGCCAAACAACTATTTGCTAGGAAGGGTGAAAAAAAGTTAGAGGCTGACATGGCAATCTGGGAGGCTTGATAGACAAGAGATAGGTAGCGCTGCAAAGCGATAGAACGAAGCAACTAGCATAGCAATGATAGTAGTGAGATCCAGAGTAACGATCATATTGCCTGAAATCCCGCCAGGAAGAAGAACGATTCCATGAAGAAGATGAAGCCACGAAGACGAACCAAGCGTAGACGAACGAATCCTCACGATCGCAACGAAACGGGAACTATCGAGAAGAAGCACACAACATGGTAAACCCACCACACATATACATGACATGATGCTCAACCAAGTATGATGCAAGACAAGACTACATGAAGCTATTCATGGCAAGAGATGATGCATACAAGAACAACACATCAAAGCAAGGTTAAATGAGGCCGAAAACAACATATAACAATTTCGATAAGTCCTCATATGCAAATTTAGAAATTGGTCCAGAACTGAATAAACCTTATGTTCAAGTTGTTAAACAGCAAGTTAAGATGCACCAAGATGATCTACACGAGATTCTAGCCAAGTTACATATAATGTTCATTTAATTCGGAGCTACGGCCTATAAGATATGAGCAAAACAAGTTAAACATGGCATTGATGCAAAATGCATACAAACATCAAGCAAACACTCTCAAAACATGGATGCAACATGATAACATGAAACTCCATGCAAAATCAAGCAAGTTTCATATAGAGAACACTCAAAACGGAGCAACGGTTCAACATATACACATGAAACAAGTTTAAAGGACTAGCTGTCCAAAACAGCAACTAGGCATCTAGCAAGCATCAAAATAATATGCTACAGCCTCTCAACGTGAAAACAAAAGGCATGGGAATGAAGTATAGGTAAAGCATGAAAAAACACGAACACTGAGCTATCTCCAGAAAACACTATAACATGCTCAAAAGGACATGGCAAGGTTGCAAATAATAACAGTTTACAGACTTAGCAGAAATAACATCATATTTCAATGTTTAGGGCTATCAAACAACATGTTACAGGAACTTAACATGGCAAACAAAGGCATGTCATGCTAGTACTAAAGACAAAGAACAAAACTCCCTTACAGAACTAATTCCAAAGATCAACATAAAACATGGTAGCATCAATGCAAACATGGCAAGTGATATGACAGATTCAGACATGGCAGTAACAACAATAAGTAGGCATGTTGGTGAGCTTTTACAACTCACCACAGAGCAATACATAGCATTACAAGGTGACCAACAGTAAGATGACATAACTATGAAGCTAAACATGGCAATAGCATGGTCATAGGGTGCATGGATCACTAGCAAAGCACATGGCAAAACTGAACTTAATGTTAACAGGCGGACATCAACATTATTTAGCAACTTAAGAGCAAGATTACAACAAGCTACAACAGTACATAAAGGCAACCAGGGGCATGGATGGATAGAGCATGACATGTATAACAAAACATACTTAATGAACATCTCCAGATTATGCATGACTTGTAGCAGCAGGTTTACATAGCATCATGGTATAACAGTTTTAGACTAGCAAAACAGTGACAACAAGTACCCTACTTCATGAGCTCGATGCACTCACTAAAATACTCACAAAATACATGGATTGCACCACAGTAGGCATGATGTAGTTCAAAACAGATGTAGACATCAAGCTCATAGGATGCACACACAAAATGCAATGAAAAAGACAAAACAGCAAGTTCTGTTAACAGACAGCAGTTAACATCATATAGCACTCTTGCAACGATGATTTAGGCATCAAGATGAACACAAACAAACATGGCACAATGGAATGAAATGTAGAGCATCTCACAGTGAACATTTTGATATATTATGCATGCAAACGGAGCAGCACATAAGAAGTTATGGCATGATGAACAAGGCAACATAATATGCAAATCTCAGGACTCCGCAGATTTTTACCCTCGCAGAAACTGGATCTCGGGGTTCCGGGACGGAGACGTGCGGGGACGAGCGGAGGCGTTTGGATCGTGGGCCTGGTGGATCTGGTCCCGATCTGGGGGACTTCGCCAGAGTTGGCCGGGGACGTGGCCGAAGAGGAGGAAGACGGCCGGTGAGGGCGAAGGGGACCAGATCCGAGGCGCTCCTCGCCGGATCCGGCGCCCACGGCGGCGGAGGCGAGGCCAGACGGCGGCAGAGGACGGGCGAGCAGGCGGCTAACGAGGCGCGCCGTCGGCGGCAGTGGGCGGCGAGCTCCTCGGCAGAGGCGGCGGGGTTGGGCGCGAGGCCAGGGTGGCGGGCGCGCTCGCCGGCGACATGGCGGCGGCAGGAGCGGGGTGTCGGCGACATGTAATGAGTGAGTACTTAGTACTCTATTTGGATATAGACATGTCCCCAAAGAATAAAGATATGCAATGAATTCCAAAGATTTTCTTCCCTTAGAAATGAGCTCTTTCTCCCCCTGAATCTGATATAGGATAATGGGAGAAGATAGGATGAGAGAAAATCAGAGCAAAAACATAATCAGAGCAAGAAATGGTACAAACATATATTAACATGTCTTTCCCCTCTGAAAGACATGTGACTTCTCTCCTCCTTTGTTAAAAAGCATTTGGAGAAGCTAAGATGTGCTTTCTCTCCCATGTGATAAGCTTTGATGTGCTCTCTCTCCCCCCCTTTGACATCAATTTCCAAGAAGGGATCTTCTGGAGTATGAGTCAAATAGGTTTGGTCCTTGAGACACACTACAAAGCAGCATGTAGTTTAAGATGCAAGTAGAGGATAAGAATCATCGAGTGGAGCTGGAGAAGTAATGGGATTTGTAATGGCAAAAGTGTTTTCTCAGTAGTGAAATCGGTAACGCCAATTCGCTTTCATCAGTGACACCGAGTTGGCAGTGTCATAGATGATGCATATCAGTTAAACCGGGTTAGTCCTCATCGGTTGTACCGATGAACTGGCTACAAGGTATTGTTGTAGTTCGGTCTAGCCGATAGGAATGAATCGGTGAGGCCGAGTTCAATACAAAGGAAAAAATTTGTCACGTCAGCTCACTTGGCAATTAGGATCTCACAAAGATTTGCAAGGAATTAATTGAATAATTTGCAAAGAATTAGATGTAGAGAATGCAGAGAAAAAAATTACATCTAGATGATAGATGAAAAGGGGCACAAACATGAAAGAAACGCCAGTAACAAATAAAACAAGGAAACACTAGAGAATTTCATCTAGAGGGGGGTTAGCAACAAAGTCACCTATGTTAGAGTATATTGACTGAGGACTCAAGTGATAACATTTGATTGTAGGTCATACTCATCGTTTAAGCTCAAAATGGGGTTACCATTTTTCGTTTAAGCATTTTTGATGCATTCACATCTTGTTGAGCTGCTTTGACCTATGACTTGGGGTAAAGTTTCTCTAAGATGGAATAACATACCTTTGGTTGTGTTGATCTTGACCATGTAGTTGAACTTGTGTGGGATGCTCAAGGTTGATGTAGGCCATCAAGAGTTGATAGCACCACTTGTTGTTTGAGTTCATCTTCCTACATGGGTTAGTCTTGCAAGGAAGAGCACTTGTGTATCCAAAATGACAATCACACTACTAGGAAAAGGCTAATTAGTGGCGCACCTGTTTTGGCCATTAATGGCGCACTACAGGTGCGCCACTAGCATCATGCCACTAGTAATTTTTAGTAATGGCGCATGGCGCACCTATAGTGCGCCATTACTATGCTTAGAGGTGCGCCATTACTAACAAATTTTTTAAGAATTTTTTAAGAATTTTTTTTTCAATTTTTTTTCATAATTTTTTTCCGTTTTTTTCTTAATCTCGGGTCACTATGGCTTAATCTCGGGTCAATATGCTTAATCTCAAGTCAAATCGCACTCAGTGGTCAAACTTCCCGAAAGGTCACCCATCCTAACACTACTCCAGCCCAAACACGCTTAACTTCAGAGTTCTATCCAACCCCAGCACCAGCTCACTTAACACGCACTGTTGATATATCTAGCATATCAATCCTATTAAACCTTGTTGATGTCTAGGACTTTGTTCATGTTCATGAGTGTGATGAAATTTTTGAAAAAATATTTCAAACTTCCGTTCATATTACGTATCATATTTTGAACATTTTTTCCAAAAAAAATTTGAAACTAATTTTTTTTCTGTTACTAGTGGCGCACCTAGCAAATGGTGCACCACTACTAAGTTTGAAATTTTTTCCATTTTCCCCCTCTAGATCTTAAAAGCCCCGCATCTTTTTTTCTGTTAGGTTTTTGCGGATTCTAAAAATCTTCAACGGGCTTCCCCCAGTTGAATTCGGATGTAACTTTTCGAGTAGATGATTTTTCATATTAAAAACTTTTTAATCCGAGTTCGTATGCAGATGTTATGCCCATTTTACAAATTCCAGAGAGATTTTGCGAATAAAGTCGAAATTCATATTTGTAATTTTTCCCAACAACTAGACCACATATCACATGGGAAACTTATTTTATTTTACTTTTTTGACATTTCCATCATTTTCTTTTATCTTTTTAAACTGAAAAGGCGGTCCAGGGGGGGGGAGGGGTGCTTTCGGTGGAATTTTTGGGCAAAGTTAGTAATGGCGCACCGTGGGTGTGGTGCGCCATTACTAGTTTACTAGTTTAAAAAAATTGTTAGTAGTGGCGCACCGAGGGTGTGGTGCGCCATTACTAGTTAAAACTAGTAATGGCGCACTATCCCCTGGTGCACCATTACTAGTTTTGAAAAAAAAATGTTAGTAGTGGCGCACCGAGGGTGTGGTGCGCACTATCCCCTGGTGCGCCATTACTAGTTTTGAAAAAAAATGTTAGTAGTGGCACACCGTGGATGTGGTGCGCCATTAGTATTTGGACACTAATGGCGTACCAACACATGGTGCGCCACTGCTATATAGTAGTGGCGCACCACATATGTGGTGCGCCATTAATGTCCATATTATCTCTAGGCCTTTTCCTAGTAGTGTCATGAAACTTGATACCAAATGAAATTATATATATATAAATCGTCAAAGGATATGCTGAGTGGATTCATGCTTCCTTGTAATCAACAATAGTATTGTAGAGACTTGGTGATGCAGAGATTGCTCAAGATAAGAGTGACTTGTAACCTCATAGATTTAAGCTCATCCAAGTACCTACAAGGGTTAGATAACATGCAAGGGTACAAGTATAGATCCTAGACATATGATCTTCATTATAAGAGAAATATCAAGGATTAGTCATAAAGACAAGCTCATGCCTTGCATGTATCCAAATGGAGTTTCTACTCCAAGTTTGAGGCATCAATGATGTTCAATTCACCTCTCAAACAAAAAAATACTTTCTCATCAAGCGGGTTGGTGAATATATCCACCAATTGCTTATCAGTACGAACATGCTTAAGATTGATGTCTCATTCTGCAGGAACCGGGTCAAATTTGAACTGCAGCTGCCTCATAGTTTGCTCTTTATTTTTTTTAAAATCATTTCTAGGTACATAAGTATCTATTTAATCAGAGAAACATCAAAAAAAAAAATTCAAGATTCAACCACTAGCTAGGAACGGTCAAGCCCATCGTTTTGACCACATTTTGAAACGGGCATAAAAAATTCAAAAAAAATCAAAACATTGGAAAACCTTCGCATTGTGTAATTATATGTGACCAAGTTTCCAGGAAAAATAATAAACTTGTAATACGACAATTATTTTAAAAAAATGTTCTCAGAAATGAGCTATCATGCGTGAAGATTCAGGGTTTTCAAGCCAAATGATCAATATTATGGCCACATTCATGGAATAGTTTGTTCAAATGATCTCATATTGTGCACAAGGGTGTATATTGGAATAACAAACAATGTTGCCTAAGGGAGTTTTTATTTTCTTTGCACGGAAAATTCATTTTCCATTTTCCAAGTGCCCGAATTGAGTTCTTTTTGTGAATGACCTATCATATATTTGTTGCAAAATTGGACCAAAGCATTTTTATAAAATACTAGTCCATATTTAATGCACAATTGACAAAATGGTTGGGTGCCAAAAGTTTTGATCCACCTCTGGTGAAAAAGACAAATTCCTGCCGATTCAGTAGGAAGCGGGTCAAATTTGATCTGCAGCTACCTCATAGTTTGCTATTTATTTTTTCCAAAAATCATTTCTAGTTACATAAGTACCTATTTAATCATAAAAACACATGGTTTGGTGGCGATATGTCGAGGTTTGGACGGTGGCCGAGGGCCCCAACTCTAGAGCGCGTAAACTCGCATGCCTGCCGCATGGTCACCGCATGACCGTGGCGTTGCCATGTGTTCTGGGCGGCCTAGGCATGTCCAGTGGGTTAGGCACTCCCCAAGTAGGTGCTAGGAAGAAAATCACAACATAAGATTCTCACGAGGAGACCGATCGATGCTCAAACATGAATAAGCAGCCAAGTGTTTGATTAGCGGTACGGGAAATGCACATGGCTAATGGGCATGAGTTTTGGCTGAGGATGATCAGTTACTAAGAAGACCGTCTTCACAAATTTTTAGCTCAAAAGGAGGAGCCTAGGTGGTACTTGCTTTGCAAAGTACCACACTGGACATAATTACGAATGTTGAAGCTGGGCTAAAAATAATGAATGGATTGAGCTGACATTTGGTGGAGGATGGTTGTTTGGGCATAGGAAAGCACTGTAGAAAATGGATACCATTTGGACATGCCAAAGTGGTACTTCCTTCACAAAGTTTTTTTTTCTGAACATAATAGGAAAATGAATATTTTTGAATTATTTTTGAACTAGGCAAGGAAGGTTTTTTTACATATTTGACGAAGATATGACCCAAAGAATTTATGAGATTTTTTTGGGAATTTTGGGATGACAGAAATATAGGTTGCTTCACAACCTAGGGCAAAAACTGCCACATGGACATGACACATAGGCAAAACTGATGAGGTGGCGCCTAGTCATAGCAACCCACCACAATTTACAAGGTTATGAACATCTATATTGGTCATGATCAGCTAGAAATAAGGCATCGGACCAGTGCTATCTGCTTTATGACCATTCATGTAAGGAAATTATGACCTTTCTGAACAAAATGGAGCCCCCCGAACAGCTTTTGACCAATTGTTCTGAAATGGTCATAGATCTATGACCAATTCTTCCAGGGTCACTGATAGAAGGTCACTAGTTGACATATTTCTTGTAATGTGCGTGTGAGTTGAAAAAAGCTGAAGCGCGTTAAAAGGTATGAACCAATTGCTTGGCTGAAACCCGGGGTTGTGCATGATGGGAGTATTTTGTGTGACGAAGATGAAACATAGCCTAACTACATGATTTTGTAGGGATAAAATTTCTTTGGCTATCTTATTTTGATAAGACATGATTGCTTGTTAGTATGCTTGAAGTATTACTATTTTTATGTCAATATGAACTTTTATCTTGAATCATTTGGATCTGAACATTCATGCCACAATAAAGAAAATTACGTTGAGAACTATGCTACGTAGCATTCCACATCAAAAATTCTGTTTTTTATCATTTACCTACTTGAGGACGAGCAGGAATTAAGCTTGGGGATGCTTGATACGTCTCCAGCGTATCTATAATTTTCGATTGTTCCATGCTATTATATTACTTGTTTTGGATGTTTAATGGGCTTTACTATACACTTTTATATTATTTTTGGGACTAACCTATTAACCGGAGGCTGTGACACTCCAAAAATTTTCATTTGGTTTTCAGCAAAAAAAAACTTTGTTGGATTTGGAGAAGGTCATTTAAATTCTTCCAAAGACTTCCCTCTCAAAACTTTTTCCCCTTGGCAAGGAATTTTATTTTGGTATCTTCTTCAACCCTGGTGTTTGGTTATTAAAAAACTTTCTTCTGTTTGACCCCTTCTCAAGTTTATTTTTGGGATTTATTTTCTTTAAGAGAAAACCCTATGAGTTTTGGGGCTTCTTTCATTCTGAAACCACCCATGGTTTTACCATGCCTCATGTGGTAAAACCTCCCAAAACCCCTCCTTCCTCTTTGGAGCAATCTAAACTTTCTGTTCCAACAAATCCAAACCATTTTTGGATTTTATTCCATTTATTTTATTTTCCCAAAACATTTCTGTCAATTATTTTAAGCCTAGATGATTTACAAAGCAAGTACCTAATCCCCTTTGAGTTTTGACCTCAAATCAACTCCTCTGGATAGTCCTTAGCACCCACAACCTAGAACCATCAAGATCCACTCTTCCTCTTTTAAAAATTTTCAAGTTTCAGCCTCTGCAAGTTTGGACCAGATTTGTCAAATTTGGTGAAATTCATATTCCCCTTCTCTAAAAATTCTACCAAAATTCAGGCAGCCCCCAGACACAATGAGAGGCCACCCCACCAAAAATCAGCTCAAGGAGAATTCTCCTCATGCCAAAATCATTTCGTCGAACACTTGGCCGACACTGTTACTGTGCACTTTCAGAAAGTTCAGAGATTCAGTGTCGTTTTTCATCAGAGTGTTGTCACCGATCAACAGTGCGCCCTGGCGCGTTGCGCACGGCCTCTCCTCCCTGGCCAGAGCACTGCATGCCCTCTTGGACGGGTGCAGGTGTTGGCGGCGGCGAGCATCGCCGACGCCGGCAGCATCTGCGGTGGCAGAGCCACCCGTGGCGGACAGCGAGAGCCTATGCCAGCTCGCTACGCCGTCCGGCGCCGCCCAACGCTCCCTTGCCCTCCGCGTGGCCTCATGCACGCCAACGCACCACGCAGCACCGTCGCCGTGGCCCGGCAAGCACAGGGCGCGCCCTCTGCCGCCGATGGGCCCACGCCGCCCCGTTCCGTCGAATCCACCCAGGGCTCCTAATCCAAGCTCGTTTAGCGTCTAAATGGAACCGGTGGACCTCCACGTTGATGCTCAACTCCCTAAACACCCCGACCAAGCTCTGCGCCACCGTAACCATCGCCGAAGATCTCCGTTCACGGCCACTGCCTTGGATCGCCTATAAAAAGGGGCCCCAAGCTCGCCCTCGAGCACGCACCACCACTGCACCACACAGACACCCCGCCAAGCCACTAGGAGGACCTCGAGGAGGTCTCCTCCCCCAACTCCGGCCGCCCCGTCCTGCCTCGGCCACCATCTCGATTCACTCCGGTGAGGCCATCTCCGATGCCCAAACCGCGTCCGTAGCCTCCTCGAGCACCAAGTGAGCTAACCCAAGCTTCGACTTGACCCTCGCAGCCCTCCCCGACGAGATCCAACTCCACCCGAGCCGCTGTCCGCTGGAGCAAGGGCCGCCGTCGACGTAATGCTCGCCGGCGACCACCACCACCACCCACCGACGCGGAAGGACACGTTGAGCTCGAAGGTACCACCTGATCCCCCTACCTCGCCGTGGATCGCCGTCGGCGACCACCACAGCTCTCGGATGCCCACGAGCTCTGTTCTCTCCGTTTAAATTTTCAAACCTAACGAGTGGGACGCGCCTGTCAGCCTCTCTTTTCTTTTTAAACGAACCGTTTTCTGAAAACATATTCGGATAAATATGCTTTCAGTCTGAAACGTTTTTCTGGTCTTTTCTGTTCAGCCCCCTGGGAAGTTTCTGTTTCATTATAGAAAGGTCCCTGGATTAACACCCTTATAACTTTTAAGCAGAGAAGGATTTTTGATTGATTCTTTTTCTGTCCTCTTTAAAATTTTGTCTAGTTTTTTATCAGATTTATTTCAAAAATATTTGGAATACTTTTGTGCACCTCACGGTATTTACGATAGTGCGTGTATTTCTGTATACCATAGATACCGAAGGAGGTGATGGAACCGCGAACTTCGCCAAGCTAGACTCCGACTACTCTGAACCAGGCAAGCATGTTTGAACTTTTGATATGATGAGTGTCTTTGGCATGTTTGCATTAAGTAGTTCATGGCATGTTTATGAGCATCTCAATGAATGACATATTACATGCAAAGTTGTGGTAAGTGAGTTTCGAAAATCCTTAAGTTGTTGGATATGAGTTTGCATGGCCATGTGATGGCATGAGAAAGGGTAAGATGGCAGTGTTGTAGCATGCCAGTCTTATGCCAGACTATTTGACTTCAGTGTCAACATGAATCAGTCCAGTTCCCGTCCAATTTCCCTTCCCGTACTACCACATGTTTTCCGCAAGGGATATGGCTTAGTAAGTTGCAAACCGCTTTCCTGGTACACACCAAATCGAGAGGCCGGGATGAGGGTTCCATGGCCTTGGATTAAAGCCTATCATCCGGTCAGGGGGCATGGGTGTTTCGGTTGGGACCGAGAGGGGGGCACCCCTTAGAGCGCGCGTATATAAATTTGATCCCATGCTATTCGAGTTTGTGATCTCCCCGTCTCAAAGTTTTTCTTGAACGCTGTCTAGGGTGATTCCTGGCATCGTGAGGTGGGATGGGTGTGTACTGGTTAGTTGTGTTTCTTCCGAAATACCATAAACAGAACTAGTCCTTCGTGACTACGGAAATCCGTTGGCTGTGGACATTTTAGTACAAACTCTGCAGAGTCAAAAATTCTATGAATCATCTTATCCATGTCCAAATACTCTGTTCAACTTATCTTGTCAGGTGTCAGTCTCAGTGACAAAACTCCGGTGTACCACATGAGTGTTAAGTCCGGTTAAATGTTTATTCCTGTGGATGGACTAACCCGTTTATTATTATGTGTTGAATATTTCTCACGAGTATTATATTTTGTGAGTTTAAAAATGAATTTAAGCCCTTTCTGCGATGTTGCTCAGACGTCCGACTATGGCATATTTGTTATTTACTTTTGATATAAGCCCTTTCTGCGATGTCGCACAGACGTCCGACTGTGGCATATTTGTTATTTACTTTTGATACAAGCCCTTTCTGCGATGTCGCTCAGACGTCCGACTGTGGCATATTCGTTATTTACTTTTGATATAAGCCCTTTCTGCGATGTCGCTAAGACGTCTGACTGTGGCATAATTGTTATTTACTTTTGATACAAGCCCTTTCTGCGATGTCGCTCAGACGTTCGACTGTGGCATGTTTGTTATTTACTTTTGATATAAGCCCTTCCTGTGATGTCGCTCCGTCCGACTGTGGCACGCATGTCTTTTACTTTTCAATATAAGCCCTTTATGTGGTGTCGCTTAGACGCCCGACTGCGGTGTGATTATTTATTTGTTCACCCTTCGAGGCGTCGCTTCAGACACCCGATCGGTTTTCAGTTATTTTGAGGATTTCGGGAGGACTACCGCCTGACTTCCTTATTGTTTAATATTGTCGTGCAAGTTAACCAATTGAATGTGCACTAGTAATTGCTCATGATGCATTCATGCATACATTTGTTATATCTTACGTCCGAACTGTCTTGCGAGTACTTTCAAAGTACTCACCTGGCTTGTTGATTTGGCCAGATGCTGACGAAGGCGATCTCATGGATGAAGAGTTCAATTGCGATTCCGACGCCTAGAGGAGTCCCAGTCAGTCTCGTGCGACCCTGGATTTGGACACTGTGTTATATCCTCTTCCGCTACCCAAATAAATTCATCGAGCCTCACCTCGACGCTCGATGAGCTGCCAGTTAGGAGTCATGTTATCCACTCCACTGTGATATTCCACCACCACTTTATTCTCGAGTCAGTAGTATGCCACCACACCATTGTGTCATATCCGCCATTATGTATAATTATTGGCGCGCTTGTAATAAATTGTTGAGCACCCCCAGCTCAACCATGTAATATATTCAATGCTACTGGCTTACTGTATCAAGATTTTGTCTACCAGTCAGGAGGATTTTTCCTCATACTGGACTAAAAAGATCAGTTTCTCAATAAGTATTTTATTGGAAAACCGGTCGTGACAAGCTTGGTACCAGAGCCAGGCTGACTGTAGGAAGCCACTAGGCGCGATCGCTAATCGGTTATGAGCATAATAGAGCTAATTCATATTTTTGCAAATGTAGTCATTTTCTGACAGTCAGCATAAATTTATGACCTGACCACTCAGAGTTTCTGCCTACTTTTGTAGATGGCTGACAACAACTACGAGTCACAGATGTTCGCCAACGTGCCTGATGGGTTCTTCAAGCTCCTCACCTTCATCGTCCAAGTCGCGATGGGGCCATCTATGCGCCCAGTCTTCACGCTCTATCAGCACAAGGTCAACGACAGTCTGACCATGCACCAGGCCGTGGTGCAATTCAAGGGAGGGCGTGTTGAGTTACACCGCTTTAGGTACTTGGGAAGAGCCATGCCTACGGAGAAGCATGCTATGTAGATGGCAGCCCGTGAGGCGATAGCTCGTCTCAGGAATGTCCTTCCTGCGATGAAGACTCGTCGTTACCGCTACCTTCCATGCCACGTGCCATACACCTGTCACTACGCATTCTCTTGCCCCAGAGGAGAACGAGACGAGCCATTTGAGATGCTTATCGAGTACCTTCGGGCTCTGGAGGCAGCCTTCGACAACCTGGTGGACGACTTCGTGGCTGCCCGCATGGACTCAGTCCATGGCTGTGCTGCCAACAGGAGGGAGCTCCTGCACACCACTCCACCACTGACTTTCGTCTCATCCTCAGAATCGTATTCACCTACCACTCTCGCCACTGCTCGTCGCCTGCCTACCACCGAGGAGTTCAACCAAGTCATTGCGCCCACTCCAGTCCGCTCTGCACCACCCATTGCACCCACTCCTGTTCGTGTTAGTCCGCCTATGGCGCCCGCTCCATCTGCTCAGCGTAGCACTTCACGTCTGGAGCCTATTAGCGAGGAGGAGGTTGAGTCCCCAGCCTCACTGCGCCTCACCCTCGGCAGGCCAAGGGAGATCCTCACCATCTCCGACTGAGTACAGTTAGCCGCCATATGATGTACCGACTTGTACGATATGTTTATATGTACATAGGTTGTGAGAAGTACCTTGCTTGCGCATCATGTAGGAACTGGGAGAAGTGCACTAGCCTAAATAACATGTCAGGATATTGTATGCATATCCCGAGTGATGTATTGTATAATTACTGCTTGCTTGTAAGATATGTAATGAGCAGTCCTTCTCCGTGCGTAATCGATTTTTATTTTCAAAATCCTGGAGCATTTAAAAATTTTCCCGTCTTTGTGCATTTACTGATTTTTCGACTCATTTCCCTTTCTTATGAGTTTCACAAAATTTATCACCAGAGTGAAAAATGTCTCGTCCTTGGATGCGCTCCATGCCAGCTCCGCCAGAGGAAAATTTTGGCACACAACCAAGCAACAATTTCACACAGGGGCAGTCAAGTCAACAGGACAGTGAAACAGCATTTTCCCAAATGTGCCGCCTTTATGAGCAAAGTCAGCAACAACATCAGGAAATGATGAACCAAGTCATCAATATGGGAAATCACCGTGGACAGTATCAGCAGCAATCCAAGTTGTCTGAGCTACAGAAGACGCGTCGCCAAACATTTTCTCATACTGACAAACCTCTTGAGGCCGAGGACTGGCTTCGAGACATGGAAATAAAATTAATTATTGCACAGTGTTCAGACCGTGAGAAAGTACTATATACGCCGCACTATCTCACTGGAGCAGCTGCATCGTGGTGGGAAAATTTCCTACACATGCACCCCAACGAAAATAATATAACCTGGGAGGATTTCAAAGAAGGTTTTCGTGGGGCGCATATTCCCAAGAGTCTTATAAAGATCAAGAAGAGAGAATTTGATGACCTCAAACAAAGGACCATGACGGTGTCAGAATACAACAGTCAGTTTACTCTGTTGTCTCGCTACGCCAACGAGGAGCGTATGACTGAAAGCAAGAAGATGGAAAAATTCCTAGATGTTCTGGTGCCCGCGCTTAAGTGCCAGCTGGTTGTGCACACCTTCCCAGATTTCAAAACACTGGTGGATAAGGCCATTACCTTGGAAAATGAGAGACGCAGCTTGGAGGATTTCCGCAAACGAAAAAGGGACCAGACTAATCTTGCTCGCAACCACCGAAGCAAGACAGATTTTGAGAAAGGTGGGACACACAAACCCACGGCAAATGTCTCACGCCCAGTCAAGAATTTTCATGCAAGAGACAAAGAGTTCACATATCGCCCAGACGTTACTTGCTACGCTTGTGGAGAGGAAGGGCACTATGCCAAGTAGTGCCCCAAGCCAAGGAACTCGACCCCAAAGCAGAGCAACGGTGGCAATAATTCAGCGCCCAAGCGAAACAATTTCAACCCCAATAACAACCACAGGAAGGGTCATCTGAACCACGTGACCAGAGAGGAAGCACAGAATGCCCCGGATATCGTACTCGGTACGTTCCCTGTCAACACAATACCTGCCATGGTTTTGTTTGATTCTGGAGCTTCTCACTCATTCATTTTGAAGAGTTTTGCTTTGCAAAATAAATTTTCGATTCTTCCCTTGGAAAAATCCATGATCGTCAAGTCCCCTGGGATTAAGCAAGTTACCCAGAGTTACTGCCAAGGTGTGATTATTGAGTTTGAAGGATTGAAGTTTCACGCCAACCTTATTGTATTGGAAAATAAAGGACTGGATGTCATCTTAGGGATGGATTGGTTAACCACCAACAAAGGTTTTATTGACTGTTTCAACAGGACCGTAATTCTCACCCACCACCACGGGAAGACAATAAAAGTTTCAGCCAAAGAGAGAAAAATATCCCGGCAACCGAGATTGAACAAAGTGGATATTTCTGAATTAAGCAAGGTTCCAGTAGTGTGTGAATTTCTAGACGTATTTCCCGAAGAACTACCAGGCATGCCACCAGATCGAGAGATAGAATTCAGCATTGAGCTAGCACCCGGAACCACCCCCATATACAAGAGACCATACAGAATGGCACCATCCGAGTTGGTAGAATTGAAGAAGCAAATAAAAGAATTACTGGATAAAGGATATATTCGAGCCATCTCCTCACCTTGGGGTTCACCAATTTTATTTGCCAAAAAGAAGGATGGGACACTGAGATTGTGTATAGACTATCGAGCACTTAACATGGTCACAATCAAGAACAAATACCCGATGCCACGGATAAATGATTTATTTGATCAGCTCGCTCAGGCCAAGGTATTCTCAAAAATTGACTTAAGGTCGGGATACCATCAATTAAAAGTACGAACAGAAGATATCCCCAAGACAGCCTTCACCTGCAGATACGGACTGTATGAGTTCACAGTAATGCCATTTGGACTCACGAACGCCCCCGCATATTTTGTTCACCTCATGAACAAAGTATTTATGAAGTTTATGGACAAGTTTGTTGTGGTATTCATCGATGATATTCTGATATACTCCAAGACACCAGAAGAGCATGCTGAACATCTCCGAATTGTACTAGGAGAACTCAGGAAACATCAATTGTACGCCAAGTTCAGCAAGTGCGAATTTTGGCTAAGACAGGTAGGTTTTCTGGGCCACGTACTGACCCAAGAAGGTATTGCCGTAGACCCGGAAAAAGTCAAGGCTGTACTTGGCTGGAGACCACCAGCCAACGTAACGGACGTACGAAGTTTCTTGGGAATGGCAGGATACTACCGAAGATTTATTGAAGGATTTTCCACTATAGCAAACCCAATGACGCAGTTACTCAAGAAAGACAAGAAGATTGAATGGACGGAAGCCCGCGAGAAAAGTTTCCAAGAACTAAAAAGGAAATTAACGACAGCACCAGTATTAATTGTGCCAGACATACACAAGAATTTTGAGGTGTATTGTGACGCATCCCGGAAGGGTCTCGGATGCGTATTAATGCAAGAAGGCAAGGTAGTCGCGTATGTTTCCAGACAACTTCGCAAGCATGAGGAAAATTATCCTACCCATGACCTGGAGTTAGCAGCAGTTATTCATGCACTCAAGGAATGGAGACACTTTTTACTTGGAAACCGTTGTGAAATATACACGGACCATAAAAGTCTCAAGTATATTTTCACACAACCGGAGCTCAATTTATGGCAACGACGCTGGTTGGAATTAGTGAAGGATTATGATGTTGGAATCCACTACCATCCAGGCAAAGCAAATGTAGTGGCAGATGCTCTAAGTCGGAACCCTTGCCCGGACAACGACAACCTACAAAACCTGAGACCCGAATTTCGGCAGGAGTTTGCTAAACTCAACTTGATGGTGGTCACCGAAGGCAGTGTGTCAAATTTAGAACTACAACCTACCCTGATAGAAAAGATTAAATAGGCTCAGCATGGGCACCCCAGCATTGAAGGCATAAAACAGAAAGTGAGTTTGGGCAAGGCCTCAGAATTCGTTATCGATGAGCAGGGAATATTGTGATACGGAGATAGACTTTGCGTACCAAATATCAATGACCTTAAACAACAAATCTTAGCTGAAGGCCACACCGCTCCGTATTCAATCCATCCTGGAGGAACAAAAATGTACAAGGATCTTCAGGAAACATTTTGGTGGCACGGTATAAAAAGGGACATAGCCACGTTTATTGCGTGTTGTGACTCATGTCAGCGGATCAAGGCCGAGCACCAGAAACCGGCCGGGCTATTACAACCAAATAATATACCCGAGTGGAAACGGGACGAGATTGGAATGGATTTTATTGTTGGGCTACCTCGGTCACGACACGGAAATGATGCCATATGGGTCATCACTGATAGACTGACTAAAGTAGCACACTTCATCCCCGTGAAGACAACCCATACCACTCAGAAGCTTGCCAGGCTTTATCTTTCCTGTATCGTCTGCCTACATGGAGTTCCAAAGACTATAATATCTGACAGGTGCACACAATTCATCTCCAGATCTTGGGGTCACTTGCAACAGGCTTTGGGAACCCAACTAGCTTTCAGTACAGCATACCACCCCCAGACTGATGGACAAACGGAGCGCGTAAACCAAATTCTAGAAGACATGCTACGAGCATGTGTCCTCACTTATGGAACCAGTTGGGAAGAAAGCTTGCCATACGCAGAGTTCGCATACAACAACAGTTACCAGGCCAGCCTGCAAATGGCACCATTTGAAGCCTTGTACGGGCGGAGATGTCGTACCCCGCTAAATTGGTCAGAGACCGGAGACAGCCGTATCTTCGGCCCAGACATGCTCAAAGAAGCCGAGGAAAAGGTCAAGCTAATCAGAGACCGACTCAAGACCGCTCAAAGCCGACAGAAGAGTTATTACGACCAGAAACATCGTGGAGTCAGTTTCGAACCCGGTGAGTTTGTGTACCTACAAGTATCTCCTATGAGGGGCCTGCAACGATTCAAGATTAAGGGAAAGCTAGCACCTAGATTCATTGGACCATTCTGTATAGTGGCACGAAGAGGCAAGGTAGCCTACCAATTAGACTTACCCGAAGAATTATCAGATATCCACGACGTATTCCACATCTCGCAGTTGAGGAAGTGCGTAAGCAACCCAGAGAAGCAAGTATCCCATGAAAACATTGACGTGCAACCAGACCTCACCTATCGGGAACATCCGGTAAAAATATTGGAGGAGTCTGAAAGGAGGACCCAACAGAAAACCATCAAGTTTTTCAGAGTCCAGTGGAGCAATCACACCGAGAGTGAAGCGACTTGGGAAAGAGAGGATTTTCTTCGGACAGAGCACCCACACTTATTTGAGGATCAGCTGAAATCTTGGGGACAAGATTTTTCCTAAGGGGGTAGGTGTTGTGACACTCCAAAAATTTTCATTTGGTTTTCAGCAAAAAAAAAACTTTGTTGGATTTGGAGAAGGTCATTTAAATTCTTCCAAAGACTTCCCTCTCAAAAAATTTTCCCCTTGGCAAGGAATTTTATTTCGGTATTTTCTTGAACCCATGTGTTTGGTTACTAAAAACCTTTCTTCTGTTTGACCCCTTCTCAAGTTTATTTTTGGGATTTATTTTCTTTAAGAGAAAACCCTATGAGTTTTGGGGCTTCTTTCATTTTGAAACCACCCATGGTTTTACCATGCCTCATGTGGTAAAACCCCCCAAAACCCCTCCTTCCTATTTGGAGCAATCTAAACTTTCTGTTCCAACAAATCCAAACCATTTTTGGATTTTATTCCATTTATTTTATTTTCCCAAAACATTTCTGTCAATTATTTTAAGCCTAGATGATTTACAAAGCAAGTACCTAATCCCCTTTGAGTTTTGACCTCAAATCAACTCCTCTGGATAGTCCTTAGCACCCACAACCTAGAACCATCAAGATCCACTCTTCCTCTTTTCAAAATTTTCAAGTTTCAGCCTCTGCAAGTTTGGACCAGATTTGTCAAATTTGGTGAAATTCATATTTCCCCTTCTCTAAAAATTCTACCAAAATTCAGGAAGCCCCCAGACACAATGAGAGGCCACCCCACGAAAAATAAGCTCAAGGAGAATTCTCCTCATGCCAAAATCATTTTGTCGAACACTTGGCCGACACTGTTACTGTGCACTTTCAGAAAGTTCAGAGATTCCGTGTCGTTTTTGGTCAGAGTGTTGTCACCGATCAACAGTGCGCCCTAGAGCGTTGCGCACGGTCTCTCCTCCCTGGCCAGAGCACCGCACGCCCTCTTGGACGGGTGCAGGTGTCGGTGGCGGCGAGCATCACCGACACAGGCAGCATCTACGGTGTCAGAGCCACCTGTGGCGGACAGCGAGAGCCCGTGCCAGCTCGCTACGCCGTCCGGTGCCGCCCAACGCTCCCTTGCCCTCCGCGTGGCCTCATGCACGCTAGTGCAACCCGCATCACCGTCGCCATGGCCTGGCAAGCACAGGGCACGCCCTCTGCCGCCGACGGGCCTGCGCTGCCCCATTCCATCGAATCCACCCAGGGCTCCTAATCCAAGCTCGTTTAGCATCTAAATGGAACCAGTGGATCTCCACATTGACGCTCAACTCCCTAAACACCCCGACCAAGCTCTACGCTGCTGTAACCATCGCTGGAGATCTCCGTTCACGGCCACCGCCTAGGACCGCCTATAAAAAGGGGCCCCGAGCTCGCCCTCGAGCACGCACCACCACTGCACCACACAGACACCCCACCAAGCCACTAGGAGGACCTCGAGGAGGTCTCCTCCCCCAACTCCGGCCGCCCTGTTCTGCCTCGGCCACCATCTCGATTCACTCCGGTGAGGCCATCTCCGACGCCCAAACCGCGTCCGTAGCCTCCTCGAGCACCCAGTGAGCTAACCCAAGCTTCGATTTGACCCTCGCAGCCCTCCCCGACGAGATCCAACTCCAGCCGAGCCGCCGTCCGTCGGAGCAAGGGCCGCTGCCGACGTAGTGCTCGCCGGCGACCACCACCACCACCCACCGACGTGGAAGGACACGCTGAGCTCGAAGGTACCACCCGATCTCCCTACCTCGCTGTGGATCGCCGCCGGCGACCACCGCAGCTCTCGGGCGCCGACGAGCTCTGTTCTCTCCGTTTAAATTTTCAAACCTGACGAGTGGGATGCGCCTGTCAGCCTCTCTTTTCTTTTTAAACAAACCATTTTCTGAAAACGTATTCGAACAAATACGCTTTCGGTCTGAAACGTTTTTCTGGTCTTTTCTGTTCAGCCCCCTAGGAAGTTTCTATTTCATTACAGAAAGGTCCCTGGATTAAAACCCTTATAACTTTTAAACAGAGAAGGATTTTTGATTGATTCTTTTTCGGTCCTCTTTAAAATTTTGTCTACTTTTTTATCAGATTTATTTCAAAAATATTTGGAATACTTTTGTGCACCTCACGGTATTTACGATAGTGCATGTATTTCTGTATACCGTAGATACCGAAGGAGGTGACGGAACCGCGAACTTCGCCAAGCTAGACTCCGACTACTCCGAACCAGGCAAGCATGTTTGAACTTTTGATATGATGAGTGTCTTTGGCATGTTTGCATTAAGTAGTTCATGGCATGTTTAGGAGCATCTCGATGAATGACATATTACATGCAAAGTTGTGGCAAGTGAGTTTCGAAAATCCATAAGTTGTTGGATATGAGTTTGCATGGCCATGTGATGGCATGAGAAAGGGTAAGATGGCAGTGTTGTAGCATGCCAGTCTTATGCTAGACTATTTGACTTCAGTGTCAACATGATCAGTCCAGTTCCCGTCCAATTTCCCTTCCCGTACTACCACATGTTTTCCGCAAGGGATATGGCTTAGTAAGTTGCAAATCGCTTTCCTGGTACACACCAAATCGAGAGGTCGGGATGAGGGTTCCATGGCCCTAGATTAAAGCCTATCATCCGGTCAGGGGGCACGGGTGTTCCGATTGGGACCGAGAGGGGGGCACCCCTTAGAGCGCGCGCATATAAATTTGATCCCATGCTATTCGAGATTGTGATCTCCCCGTATCAAAGTTTTTCTTGAACGCTGTCTAGGGTGATTCCTGGCATCGTGAGGTGGGATGGGTGTGTACTAGTTAGATGTGTTTCTTTCGAAATACCATAAACGGAACTAGTCCTTCGTGACTACGGAAATCCGTTGGCTGTGGACATTTTAGTACAAACTCCGCAGAGTCAAAAATTCTATGAATCATCTTATCCATGTCCAAATACTCTGTTCAACTTATCTTGTCAAGTGTCAGTCTCAGTGACAAAACTCCGGTGTACCACATGAGTGTTAAGTCCGGTTAAATGTTTATTCCTGTGGATGGACTAACCCGTTTATTACTATGTGTTGAATATTTCTCACGAGTATTATATTTTGTGAGTTTAATAATGACTTTAAGCCCTTTCTGCGATGTTGCTCAGACGTCCGACTGTGGCATATTTGTTATTTACTTTTGATATAAGCCCTTTCTGCGATGTCGCACAGACGTCCAACTGTGGCATATTTGTTATTTACTTTTGATACAAGCCCTTTCAGCGATGTCGCTCAGACGTCCGACTGTGGCATATTCGTTATTTACTTTTGATATAAGACCTTTCTGCGATGTCTCTCAGACGTCTGACTGTGGCATAATTGTTATTTACTTTTGATACAAGCCCTTTCCGCGATGTCGCTCAGACGTTCGACTGTAGCACGTTTGTTATTTACTTTTGATATAAGCCCTTTCTGTGATGTCGCTCCAACGTCCGACTGTGGCACGCATGTCTTTTACTTTTCAATATAAGCCCTTTATGTGGTGTCGCTTAGACGCCCGACTGCGGCGTGATTATTTATTTGTTCACCCTTCGAGGCGTCGCTTCAGACACCCGATCGGTTTTCAGTTATTTTGAGGATTTCGGGAGGACTACCGCCTCACTTCCTTATTGTTTAATATTGTCGTGCAAGTTAATCATTTGAATGTGCACTACTAATTTCTCATGATGCATTCATGCATACATTTGTTATATCTTACATCCGAACTGTCTTGCGAGTACTTTCAAAGTGCTCACCTGGCTTGTTGATTTGGCCAGATGCTGACGAAGGCGATCTCATGGATGAAGAGTTCAATAGCGATTCCGACGCCTAGAGGAGTCCCAGTCAGTCTTGTGCGACCCTGGATTTGGACACTGTGTTATATCCGCTTCCGCTACCCAAATAAATTCATCGAGCCTCACCTTGACGCTCGATGAGCTGCTAGTTAGGAGTCAGGTTATCCACTCCACTGTGATATTCCACCACCACTTTATCCTCGAGTCAGTAGTATGCCACCACACCATTGTGTCATATCCGCCATTATGTATAATTATTGGGGCGCTTGTAATAAATTGTTGAGCACCCCCAGCTCGACCATGTAATATATTCAATGCTACTGGCTTACTGTATCAAGATTTTGTCTACCAGTCATGAGGATTTTTCCTCATACTGGACTAAAAAGATCGGTTTCTCAATAAGTATTTTATTGGAAAACCGGTCGTGACAGAGGCCCAGCCCAAATTGCTGATTTATTGCCCATTTCAGTGTTTTGAAGAAAAGGAATATCAAACGGAGTCCAAACGGAATGAAACCTTCGGGAGTGTTATTTTTTGAACAAACGCAATCCAGGAGACTTGGAGTAGACGTCAGGGAAGCTTCGAGGTGGCCACGAGGGTCCAAGGCGCACCCTACCCCCTGGGCACGCCCCCACCCTCATGGGACCCTCGTGGCTCCCCTGACCGACTTCTTTTGCCTATATATATCCATATACCCCAAAAACTTCCAGGAGCACCATAGATCGGGAGTTCCGCTGCCGCAAGCCTCTGTAGCCACCAAAAACCAATCGGGACCTTGTTCCGGCACCCTGCCAGAGGGGGGATCCATCATCAGTGGCCATCTTCATCATCCCGGCGCTCTCCATGACAAGGAGGGAGTAGTTCACCCTCGGAGCTGCGGGTATGTACCAGTAGCTATGTGTTTGATCTCTCTCTCTCTCTCTCTCGTGTTCTTGATTTGGCAGGATCTTGATGTATCGCGAGCTTTGCTATTATAGTTGGATCTTATGATGTTTCTCCCCCCTCTACTCTCTTGTAATGGATTGAGTTTTCCCTTTGAAGTTATCTTATCGGATTGAGTCTTTAAGGATTTGAGAACACCTGATGTATATCTTGCATGTGCTTATCTGTGGTGGTAATGGGATATTCATGTGATCTACTTGATGTATGTTTTGGTGATCAACTTGCGGGTTTAGTGACCTTGTGAACTTATGCATAGGGGTTGGCACATGTTTTCGTCTTGAATCTCCGGTAGAAAGTTTGGGGCACTCTTTGAAGTTCTTTGTGTTGGTTGAATAGATGAATCTGAGATTGTGTGATGCATATCGTATAATCATACCCACACATACTTGAGGTGACATTGGAGTATCTAGGTGACATTAGGGTTTTGGTTGATTTGTGTCTTAATGTGATATTCTAGTACAAACTCTAGGATAGATCGGACGAAAAGAATAGCTTCGTGTTATTTTACTACGGACCTTTGAATAGATCGATCAGAAAGGATAACTTTGAGGTGGTTTCGTACCCTACAATAATCTCTTCATTTGTTCTCCGCTATTGGTGACTTTGGAGTGACTCTTTGTTGAATGTTGATGGATAGTTATATGATCCAGTTATGTTATTATTGTTGAGAGAACTTGCACTAGTGAAAGTATGAACCTTAGGCCTTGTTTCGAAGCATTGCAATACCATTTGTGCTCACTTTTATCATTAGTTACCTTGCTGTTTTTATATTTTCAGATTACAAAAACCTATATCTACCATCCATATTGCACTTGTATCACCATCTCTTCGCCGAACTAGTGCACCTATACAATTTTGGGCCATTTGCATTTCTGCCCCTAACCCGAACCACCTACTCAGATTTGCCCTAATTTCAAAGTGTGCTCAAATTTGCCCCTCTGCCGTTAAGTCACTACTCAGAAATGCCCTTCCGTCTAGTCAAAGGCCTTTGACCGTCAGAGGCCCATGTGTACTGTAGCAGACGGAAAGTGCTACAGTATTGGATAGAAAGTGCTACAGTACTGTACGGAAGGGCATTTCTGAGTACTGACTTAACGACGGAGGGGCAAATTTGAGCATGCTTCAAAATTAGGGGCAAATCTGAGTAGTGGGTTCGAGTTAGGGGCACAGATGTAAATGTCCCTACAATTTTTCATTGTATTGGGTGTGTTGGGGACACAAGTGACTCTTTGTTATTTGGTTGCAGGGTTGTTTGAGAGAGACCATCTTCATCCTACGCCTCCCATAGATTGATAAACCTTAGGTCATCCACTTGAGGGAAATTTGCTTATGTCCTACAAACCTCTGCACTTGGAGGCCCAACAACATCTACAAGAAGAAGGTTGCGTAGTAGACATCACTTAACGTTGTAAAATTCAATTTGATCAAGTTCAAAGCAGGTTCAACCAAAAGTAGCATGCATTCAAACATAAACATAGATAGTTTTGCATAACCAAACGTAAAACATAAATTTGAACTAAGCTAAACTACTTTCTGTCGAAGTGGAGGTCGAGCCAATCCTTCCTCGTCAGGTATAGTGTGCCGCAAGCCAAGTCCGGGCCGGTGCCGTCGTCGGGGTCGTTGGGGAAGACAATCCTCCACTCGTCGACGTCGATCTCCTCGTCCTTGCCGCCCACCTCGATGCCCTCCGTGCAGCCGTCCTCGCCGCCTTCGACCTCGTCATCGGAGGAGAGCGCGAGTACCGCTCTCTGCGCCGCCGTCCTCGCCGCCTTAAACCTCATCATCGGAGGAGAGCACGATAACCTCGCCACCAGCAAAGATCGCCCGCTCCGCCTCCGAGCTCCGGGTGCTCGTCGGCTGTCGGGTCCGAGGGAGGACGTGGAAGTCCTCGAACCAGCGTAGGGGTGTGGCGGCGGGTGGACCGGGGGACTAGCGACAGCGGATCAATAAAGAGCCCGCAGAGGACGACGGGGACACCTTGGCGGCCACCTCACAAGCGTCGAGTGAAGAGGCCGTGATAAACCTCTCTTGGGCCATTGGCTCCTCGATCTCCACGGCACATAGGCAGGGGTTGAGGATGGAGGCGGCGGCGATGGCGGCGACCTACCAATGGTTTCGGGGGTGGTGTGTTTTTGTGAGTGGAGGTTTTTGGGAGTGTGTGGTGTGTGTGGAGGGGGGGGGGTTAAGGTGGTGTTTGAGGAAATACCGTGACAACTGAAAATTTTACTAGGCAGGAGCAACAAGGCGGGGCTACTAAAAAATTGGATCAACGGCGAGCAGATATTTTTGAGATTGTGAGGGATGCAAAGGCGGGAGTATTTGGGAGCGAGCTAGTGGGCTTGACACGCCGGCCGTGGACTATAGCCGAGGCACCTTCTCGCGTAATCCATAGGCGTACTATACACCGACGGTGCTCCAGGATATTATGTACTACATCTCACATGGTTGGTGATAATAAACTGTGTGCGATCTACATGATTTTTCGTCTTGATTTTAATTACATAATGGGGTCACAGCTGGAATGGACAGCGTTTGAATTGCTAGAACTTTTACCTGCGGTGAACATGCAACTATAGGTGTGTCGTCAAAAAAAATAGAATTATTCAGGGGTTGTTTGTACATTTGTGTACATTAACTTGGTTTTTAGGCATTTGAGGTGCAGAATTCATAATTAAACTACATGCACATGCCCGGGTGCACCAACATGTGTTGTAAAATCATATATGTGTCCATGGGTTTATGCTTATGTCCCATGCAAGAAATGGGGATGAATTTCGAACACCACGGCACCGTGGCTCTCCGGCAAACATTGAGGTGCTTGCTTTTGCAATTCTAGTAAATACATAACCCGTCTGAAATTCATAAACCTTGGCATGCTATCATGGAACGACATCAACATGCTGGGGTAAAAAAAATATTGTCCCATTTGGGGCACGTAATGGTATAAGCTTCTCGCAAACCAGGGCTTCTCTCGCAACAAGCCTGATGGTTTCAGTAGGGAACATGCCACCTTGGGGGACGAAACGATATCTGTTGCCTCTTATTACTTTCAATTTTTTTCTCGTGTCAACATAGAACAACAGGAGTGTTGTGCATTTTTTGGATTTTTTTCGAGGATTGTTGGACATTTTTATACGTTAACTGAGTTTTCTAGGCATTTATGTGCATAATTCAAAATTGATCTACATGCACGTGCTCCAATCCATAAAAACAGGTTGAAAAATCAAATGCTTGTCCTTGCTTGCAAGCTTAGGTCACATGCAAGAAATGAGAATGAATGTCAAACACCTTGACACTGTCGCTTGGTCGCTAACATTGAGATACATGGTTTTAAAATTCTAGTAAATCGAAAACTCGGCCGAAATTCATGAAACTTGACATGATATCATGGAACGACATCGACATGTCGTGGTAAAAATATTTTCCCATTTGGGGCAGGTTTGGGTATAAGCTTCTCACAAACCGGAGCTTCTCTCACAACAAGCCTGATGGTTTCAGTAGGGAACGTGCCACCTTGGGGACAAACGATATCTATTACCTCTTGTTACTTTCTAAAATTTTCTCGTGTCAAGATAGAACAACACAAGTGTTGTGTCATTTTTTGGGATTTTTCGGGGTTCGCTTGGACATTTTTATACATTAACTTAGTTTTCTATGTATTCATGTGCATGATTTAAATGTTAACTACATGCACATGCTCCAGTGCATATAAAGTGGTTCAAAATTGGAATGTGTGTCCTTGGTTACATGCATGCAAGAAATGAGAATGAATGTCAAACACCTTGCCACCGTCGCTCGGCCGCTAACATTGAGATACATGGTTTTTAAATTCTAGTAAATCAAAAACACGTCTTGACACGCTACCATGGAACAGCATAAACATGCAGTGGTAAAAATATTGTCCCATTTGGGGCAGGTTGGGGTATATAAGCTTCTCACAAACCAAAGCTTCTCACAACAAACCTCATGGTTATGGTAGGGAATGTTTCACCTTTCTGGACGAAATGATATCCGTTGCCTCTTCTTGATTTCAATTTTTTTTTCTAGTGACAACATAGAATAACATGAGTGTTGTTTTAGTTTTAGGATTTTTTGGGGTTCGTTTGGACATTTTTATACATTAATTGAGTTTTCAATGCATTTATGTGCATAATTCAAATTTGAACTACAGGCAGATGCTCTAATGCATATAAATTGGTTGAAAATTAAAATCCATGTCCTTGGTTGCATGCTTAGGTCCCATGCAAGAAATGGGAATGAATGTCAAACACCCTGCCACCGTCACTCGGCCGCAAACATTGAGATACCTGCTTTTTAAATTCTACTAAATCAAAAACCCTTCTAAAATTCATGAAACTTGGCATGCTATCATGGTGCGGCATCAACATGCCGTGGTAAATTTTTTATCCCATTTGGGGCAGGTGTGGGTATAAGCTTCTCACAAACCAGAGATTCTCACAACAAGAGCCTGATGGTTCCGGTAGGGAACGTGCCACCTTTGGGGACGAAACAATATCTGTTGCCTGTTATTGCTTTCAATTTTTCTCTTGTGTCAACATAGAAAAATAGGAGTGTTGTGTTAAAATTTGGAATTTTTCTGGGTTCGTTTGGACATTTTTATACATCAATTGAGTTTTCAATGTATTTATGTGCATAATTCAAATTTGAACTATAGGCACATGCTCTAATGCATATAAATTGATTGAAAATTCAAATCCGTATCCTTGGTTGCATGCTTAGGTCCCATGCAAGAAATGGGAATGAATGTCAAACACCCTGCCACCGCCACTCGGCCGCAAACATTGAGATACCTACTTTTTAAATTCTAGTAAATCCAAAACTCGTCTGAAATTCATGAAACTTGGCATGCTATCATGGAGCGACATCAACATGTCGTGGTAAATTTTTTGTCCCATTTGGGGCCGTTTGGGTATAAGCTTCTCACAAACCAGAGCTTCACACAACAAGCCTGATGGTTTTGGTAGGGAACGTGCCACCTTTGGGGACGAAATGATATCCGTTGCCTGTTATTGCTTTCAATTTTTTCTCTAGTGTCAACATAGAACAACATGAGTGTTGTGTTAAAATTTGGAATTTTTCGGGCTTCGTTTGGAGAAATGACAAGGTTTGCAATGTTTGAATTTGGGCATTGTAATCTTTGAATTTTAACCTTGCAATATTTATGGTATTTGTTATATAATGTAATTGGATGTTTAATTTGGTATTGCAATCATGTCGTGTTACAAGTATATATATGTTGCTCTTCTGTACACGGAGCATAGATGTTCTGCAAACAGAGCATATCACATCGCACACGGACCGCACTACATAACCCGTCAGCGATGAATTCATCAATCACAAACGGTTATATACCAGCAAGCATTTGCCCACAACACACATGGCTTATTCCATCACAAACAGCTAGGATGGATCAACTGTATGCCATGTATCGCACGCGCAACTCTAATCTGATTCGTGCTTGATGTCTCTGACATCGCTCACACTGTTTGTCTTATTTTCCATGTATCACTGTGCCGGCCTCTGCTCGTCGTTAGGCGCCGCAACGCATTGTGCTCGCTGTTAGGCACCGCGTCGCGCTCTGCTCATGTCCGTCAGTGCGCTCGGGTTGTGGATAGCTTTTCCTTGCATGTTCAACTTCTATATGCATATATATGGTTGCTCGTTGTTGAGGCGACTGTTGGTGTCGAAACCGGCAGATCTCGGGTAGGGGGGCCCAAGCTGTATGTTTGAGGACCGAAGGTAACTATGAACAAAGGATATATTCGAGGGTATAGGGGTTACAAGAGTTGATCTACCACAAGATCCAGTTGGCTAACCCTAGATTGGCTAGCCTAGCAATATTGTGATCCTGCCTCCGATCTAACCCTCCGGTTTATATAGACACCAGAGGGGCTTAGGGTTGTACAAAGTCGGTTTAACAGAAAGGAAATAGCATACCGGGTACCTATACTTGCCATCCACGCATACGGGAGTCCCTCCCGGATATGAGAGGTGATCTTCGGTCTTGTATCTCGATGGCCCACCAGTCCGACCCATATCCAATAGATCGGACGCCCGAGGACCTCCTAAACCAGGACTCCCATAGTAGCCCCTGAACCAGTCTTCAATGATGATATGTTAGGCGTGCAGATTATCTTCGGCATTGCAAGGTGGGTTCCACGAATAGCACACATCGGCTTTCCTCTGTAAAAGAATTGTATCTGACTTTTCATAATGAACACAACACTTAGCCGCAAAGGCAGGATATATATAAAAAATGAGAACATTGTCTTTTACTGACAACTTTTTCAGCGAATCGTCAGACTTGACCCTTCGACATTTTGAACCGTTTTCACACCCCGCGTTCCGTGTTTCGAGGCCACGCCTCATTGGCACGTCCTGTCAAAACAGAGATCGTGCCCACTTAATATGGGGTCGCTCATCAATAATATTTGGGTAATCCAACCATTTGCGGCGCACGCTTTCATCGGGAATAGGAGAGATTCAAGGCACGAGAGGGGGATGGTTGGCATTTTCACCGCCTATAAGAGGGCAATGGATCTTTACTTTCTCCCCCATGCCTTCACATCTCCTCAGCCTTCCAATCTCCCAAGCTCTTAGCGCCCGAAAAGTTCCCGTTGTTCCCACCACCACCACACCTCCTTCGACGATGGCCGGATCCGGTTCCAAAGGCAAGTGGGAGGCCTCCTCCGTCACGGAGAAGGAGATAAAAAATCTCCGTAGTGCGGGATACCTCGCCGCCAACATCGCGCACAGGCTTCCCCCTGAGGGTCAAGTCATTCCCACTCCAGAGCCCGGTGAAGGGGTTGTCTTCCTTCCCCACTTCCTTAGAGGGTTCATGTACTACTACGGGCTAGATTTCCATGATCTAGCCCCGAACTGATTCCTCCACATCTCGGCGTTCATCGTCGTGTGTGAAGGTCTCCTCCGCGTCCACCCACACTTCGACCTATGGATCAAGGTCTTCAACGTGAAGCCAAAGGTGGTAGACAGGCAGCACACGGACTGCGACGGAGCTATGACCAGCAAGCTGCCCAACACCACGTGGCCCAAGGCGGCCTTCATGGAGACCGTGAAGATCTGGAAAAAGGAGTGGTTCTATATCACTGAGCCGCACAACACTAAGTGGGTGGCAATTCTGGATTTCAGATCTGGACCCCCCATGAGGCTCGTCTCCTGGACTGCGAAGGGCCACGACTGGGGGTCCCAGACGGAGGTGTGGGTGCTGCAAATGCGCATCACCAACGTGCTGGGGAAGAACGTTGGTCTAACCAACGTTGTTCAGATTATGCTCTTCCGCCGCATTCTCCCCTGCCAGCGCCGGGCTTCCCCCTTGTGGGAATTCTAGCCGGAGGAGCCGCAGACTCTACATCATTTCCTCGGCACTATGCACGAGGGAATGTGGAAGCTGCTCTTCATGGCGCAGAAGAGCTGGCCGATGGAGACTGAAGACATTGGCCTCAATGCCACGAATCCGGCCTCTCTGGTAAGTATTTCAACTTTCCAAAGACGTACCCAGTTTATATGTTTGGTCGATACAAAAACTCACTAACCCATCCTTTACAGGGCTGGACAAAGAAGTCGGAGCGGATAAAGAGTCCGACTCCGTTGCCCGAAGACCCAGTCACTCCTCACCTTGAGGAGATGCTGGTCCCGGCGCCTTATAAGGCGCCGGAGAAGAAGACCAAGAAGAAGGGCAAGGGACCCAAGGACGGGCCCCGCCGCAAAGGCCCTTCGGAAGTAGTGTCCGGAGAGACCGAGGCCGTCTCCTCTCATGAGGAAGATGAGGATGAAGAGGAGGAGGAGGAGGAGGAGGAGGAGGAAGAGGTGGAGAGCAACTCCCCCTCAAGACGAGGAGGGGAAAGAGGACATCCTCCGTGAACCTGGAGGGGGCAACGCCGAAGAAGGGGAGAGTGGTCCTCTTGGATAGTTTGGACTCAGAGTCCGAACACAGCCCGGAGAGGGTCCAAAGGGAGAAGCCCCTAGCCGAAACGTAAGTGTCAGATACTTACTCATTCAATTATCGCTTTAATCTGCCTCTATCATACCCAATCTTTTTATGCTTTTCATCACTTCGCACGAGATCCTGATTCCCTTCTCTTCGGAGGGAAACTCTCTAGCACCCGGAGAGGTGGAGAGTGATGGGCCATCTCTCGCCCTCTCTCCCCCTTCCATGGAGGACACCGAGGTGTCGTCCCATAGGCCATCTCCTGGCCGGGGAGGAGCGGACGAGACCGTCTAGAAGGCGCCCGAGGACAACACCTCAGACGCTGTAGAGCGGGGCACAGCGACCCCGATGACCACCGAGGGTGGGGGGCTTCTACAGTCCGAGCCCTCACCGAACACCGTCTCGGAGACCAGTACGGCTCCGGGTTCGGACCAACACCCCCTTCAAAAGAGGGGGAGGAGCAGCAGCTCCGTCGGCGGCCTCTGTCAATCCGGAGGCCGCTGACACTCTACAGGAAGCACTACAAAAAAGATACACTTCCGTAATGATACGTGTTTGTCACAGTAGGTCACGTTTTCAGTCATGCATGTACATCCATGACGATTTTATGACATGATCAAGATAGTCATACCTGTGCTGTCATAGAAGTGTTCCATGACATTACCAAAATTATCATCATGGAAGTGTCCACTTCCATGACGATAAATGGCGCGTCATGAAAGTGCTTTCTTCAAGGGTGACCGACACATGGCATCCACCATAATGGGCCGCCGTTAAGCTATTGGGTCCGGTTTTGGATCCGATAACCTGTTAACAACCCTGACCAATGAGGATTTTCCACGTGTAAATTTTTCATTGGCCAGAGGAAACACGTATTGGCTCACCGTTGGGACAGATGTCATCCACTTATTGGATAGGATGCGCCTATGATAGGTCGACATGTGGCACGGCCCAACAGTGGCCCATTCCGGTGAAAAGGGCTGGCCTAGTAAAAATTAGTAGGCCGGCCCATATAAGGCCTACTTGTGTCAGGTCCATTTAAGCCCACGGCCCATACAAGATGTGCCAATTCGGCCCGTAAACGGCCCGTTAAAGATTTGACACCATTGCAGCCCATCGCCAATTCGAGCTCGTTACCAGCCCGCTATATATTTGGGCTCAATATTGGCCCGATATGATTTTGGCCTATTAACGACCCATTCATGGGATGGGCCAATTTTCAGGATGTACATCTTTCGGCCTTTTAGCGACCCATTTAAGTGTTGGGCTAATTTCTGGCCTGGTGTGTCTTTCAGCCTGTTGACGGCCCATACATGAGTTGGGCCATTTGTAGTCAGACCCGAGTTTTGGCCTTTTAGCGACCCATTTAAGTGTTGGACCAATTCCCGGTCCGGTGTGTCTTTCAGCCAGTTGACGGCCCATAAATGAGTTGGGCCATTTCTAGTCGGACCTGAGTTTTGGCATTTTAACGGCCCATGCTCTTCATGGTCCAATACCAGCCCGGTTTCTCTTTCGGCCTGCTAAAGGCCCAGAACACAGTTGGGCCATTTATAGTACGACCTGACTTTCGGCCTCTTAGTGGCCCATGATCTTCATGGTCTTGTACGAGCTCGCTGTCTCTTTCGGCCTGCTAAAGGCCCACAGTATAGTTGGGCCATATGTAGCCCGACCTTAGTAACGGCCTGTTAACGGCCCATGAAATCAAATGGGCCCACCTATTGCCCGCTTCGATGTCGGCCTGTTAACGACCCGGGAGGTAAGAGGGCCGACCATTAACTTTCGGCCTGGTAACGGCCCATTAACTTAATGGGCTCACTAAAGTTCGTACATGTCTTTTGGCCAAATTCGATAATTTGAGCCCATTACGACAAGCAATTATGCACAGGACCAAAACCGATCAAGCAAAGGTACGACATACCGGGAAAAACGTTGCACATCCAACATATATTACAGGAAATTACATACAGTGGGCAATCAAAGATTGATGCCAGTGAAAATAAATGAACAGAACCTAAGGATCTACAACATGACAATCCGCAACCTCGGCGCGGATGACAGCCATAAGCATGTGGGCAAGTTCTTGCTGATTTGCTACACTGTCTCTGAAAACATTGATCAGTTGTTGTTGCGCACGAATGTGCACCTCTGATTCGTCCATCATTTCCATCATTACTTCAGCCATTAATTGGTTCACAAACATACATTTTTTCCATTGCATTCAAGATAGAGGAAATTGAACAGATTCAGATGGCGATTTCGGTAGGCTTGTATTATTGATTGTGGAGAGTGTCTCGACCACTGCATCATAACATAAATTAGGAGGGGAACCGAACATATTAATCATGAGTTATTGCCATATTACCTGGCCTAGATTTATTGGAAAGAAACAATGGGGTTGCCTTGCTGTTTTCAAAGTTTGTCTTCTTATCTTCAGCAGCCTGCACCAAATTAACACACTAGCATTGCTGTCATTGGCCAAGTCAGATAATAGGAAAGCAACATTGGCGCAACGAATGTCTGGGCAACTAGAATACACCAAATTAACACAATATGGCGTAGCTATCATCAGCCAGGTAAGGTAATACAGAAGCAACATTGACACAATGAATGAATGGGCAACCAGAGCAGCACTACAATTCAGTAATGTGCATGATATGAGATAGTACACTCATGCAACTCAGTATGCAAAACTACCAAGCAGTTTTCCTTACAAAAATCAACATTGGCGCCTTTAACATTTTGCTACAATGAATTTTAGATCAGATAAAGGTTGAATTCATGCCGATTAACGAAATACATGCTGATGTAAAAACATAGTGATATACAATAGGTACTTACATCAGCATTGGAGCATAGAGAATTCCCACAAGATATTTTCCTCGAAAACGATCGCAATGGAGGAAGTCTTCTATCGTTTGACCTTATTTTCTAAAAGATAGATGGGTAAGAAACATGTAGAAAATATGATCATAATGCTATACAATTTCATGATGCAAGGATACGCACACGCTTCTTAGAATGGAATTGACATTCTTTTGCTGGACTGGAGCGGACTAGTTCTTTGGCCACTGGAATCTGCTTATTATCAGTGGGAGTTGGGTTTCTCTGTGCTGGAGCAGTATCTATGAAAACTGGAGTTGGTTTATTATCTCCTGGCGTTTGGATCTTTTGCAAAGACCTGGTTTGTAACCTTCAGATTCTAACATAGCCATCTTCCCCTTGCATGCCTTATATAGAAGAATGGTGCTTTAGTTATAAAACATGCTACAACAGAGATGGAATAGGTACTAAAGAATAGAAAGGCATGAAATATTGACATGTATTCCCCCCATCCGGAAATAAATGGATGGGTCTAGGCGTATTTCAGTTCTAGATACATCCAGTTTTATCCATTTCTGCGACAAGTAATCCGGACAGAGGGAGTATGATGTAAGAGCTAGGGATACGACAGGACAACAGTGTAAAAAACACTACTTGAATGTAAAACTGTATGCCTGTGGAATACATACAGAAAAAACACTAAGGCAACATATGCATGTATGATTGGGAAACTAAGATGGCATTGCAAGAGACCACTAGAACAACACTTCAATGTAAAAAAAGAACATGGTATGGTAGACATATGAAGTACATACTGATGAATAACAATGCATAAGATATTCAGAAGCATGATGTCCAAACTAAGCAGATGGCATTGCGATAGAGTAGAATGAAAGTACTTGAATTTGAAAACATGTTATCATGAATGGAATAGGTACTGAAAAACAGGAAGGCATGCCATATTTACATGCATGATCAGCAGGCTAAGCACAAGGCATTGCAATAGAGTAGATGCACGCCAGGACATTATATGCACGTTGTACCCATATCAAGGGCCAAGTAAGATCAAGGACCTTGTGGGGTGAATAGGATTCATCATCTTTCTACAAGTCTTGTGAAGAACTGCCTTTACATGTTCCATCATATTGGGTATCATTAACATCAAGTTTGTTGGCCGTTACATTGCTCTATGAGGTTCTTGTGCATAAATTAGTGTGTGCAATTATATCTGACATGCATGGAAGACAACTAGTAGTTAGATTTATGTAATGAGTGCCTGTAGGAGACGACATAAATAGTAGGATCGGGGTTAACTAGCATCAACATGTCTCAAAAACTAAAGGGAGAACACCGATGAAAGCTACAGAATATGTATCGTTTGTACTCGAGATAGATGGTGTCGGCGTCAAAACCGGCGGATCTCGGGTAGGGGGTCCCGAACTGTGCGTCTAAGGCTAATGGTAACAGGAGGAGAGGGACACAATGTTTACCCAGGTTCAGGCCCTCTCTATGGAGGTAATACCCTACTTGATTGATCTTGATGAATATGAGTTTTACAAGAGTTGATCTACCACAAGATCGTAATGGCTAAACCCTGGAAGTCTAACCTGTGAGGTTATGATTGTTGTGGCTAAACCCTAGAAGCTAAACCCTCTGGTTTATATAGACACCGGAGGGGGCTAGGGCTGTACAAAGTCGGTTACACAGAAAGGAATCTACATATCCAGATCGCCAAGCTTGCCTTCCACACCAAGGAGAGTCCCATCCGGACACAAGAAGAAGTCTTCGTCTTGTATCTTCATAACCTAACAGACCGGCCAAAATATATAGTCCGGCTCTCCGAGGACCCTTAGTCCAGGACTCCCTCAATAGCCCCTGAACCAGGCTTCAATGATGATGAATCCGACGCACAGATTGTCTTCGGCATTGCAAGGCGGGTTCCTTCTCCGAACACTTCAAAGTAGATCTCAAACACAAGAATTGTGTCCGGCTCTACAAAACAAGTTCCACACACAACCGTAGAGAGTATAATATTTCACGAGTCCAGTCCGCCGACAATTTTGGTAGCACGACATTACGTCATCACCTGGCCATTATTTTGAATTGTTTTCTAGCCTGCCACTCCACACTCCGGGAGGCGGTTTTCGTTGGCACGTCTTGTCAAAGCAGAGATCATGTCCCCTTATTGTGGGATTTTCATCAACATGGGCGTGGGTAACCCAACCGTTCTATTGGCATGATTCCTTGGGAATAGGCATGTTTTAAGGCCACGGAGGGGACGCTTGATATTCGTCGCCTTTATAAAGGGGCTAAGGCCTATCCTTTTTCTTCCACGCTAGTTCTTCCCCCTACCTCCCACCTCAAGGTCCAACACTCAAGTGTCAATCCAGTCTGTTCAAGCCTCCAGCAATGTCCGAACCCAGCCTTCAAGGTCGGTGGATGGCCTCTTCCGTCACAGAGGAGGATATCTCAAAGCTTAGGGAGGCAAGATACCTGACTGCGGAAATCCTCCACAGGCTCCCTGCTCAAGGGAAGGTTATTCCCACTCCCAGATCCAATGAGAGGGTTGTGTTCATCTCTCACTTCCTCTGAGGGCTTGGGTTTGCTCAACATCCCTTTGTTCGAGGGCTTATGTTTTATTACAGGCTGGATTTCCATGATCTAGCTGCAGACTCCTTCCTTCATATATCACGTTCATCATCACGTGCGAGGCCTTCCTCTGGATTTCCCCACACTTCGGCTTATGGCTTAAAACCTTCATCGTGAATCCGAAGGTAATCAACGGGAAACAAGCGGAGTGCGGAGGCGCTTCACTAAGAAAACTTACCACATCTCCTTGGCCAAATGGCTCTTTCGCAGAATCTTCCGACTTATGGCAACGAGAGTGGTTTTACATTACCAAACCCCATGGTAAAAAGTGGGCAGCTACACCCGCGTTTCGATCTGGACCTCCTTTACAGCTTGCATCATGGATTAACAAGGGGCTGGACTGGGGATCTACTGATGAAGTGCTGACATTGCAAAGTCGCATTCGGAGCCTCATTAAAAAGGACATCGGTCTCACCAATGTAATCCAAGTAATGCTAATCCGCCGGATCCTTCCATGCCAGCGGCGTCCTCTCAGTATGTGGGAGTTCAATTCGGAAGGTCCACAGACCCTTCAACACTTCTCCGGCATAATGCTCAGAGGGATGTGGAATTTATTCTTCTACGCACGAAAATAGTGGCCAGATACTACAGAAGAACTCGGCCTTGACTGCAACCATCCGGATACTCTGGTAAGTACTTAACTCCCAAACACGGTTTAGTCAAATTATTCATAACAATGTACTGATAAATCTCTGCTCGGCCAAGGCTGGCTAAAGAAGGCGGAGAGAATTAGGTGTTCAGCTCCACTTCCCGAAGACTCTGCCGATCTGGTATTAACAAGGATGCTGGCTCCGGCACCATATCAAGTGCCGGTGGGGGAAGATAAGGAGGAGGACAAAGAGGACCAAGGAGGCTTCCATTCTGGAGGCACACCAGACAATTTGTCCGGGGAGATTAGAACTTCCACTTCCAAAGGTGGAAGGGAAGGGCGAACTGACACCCCTTCTCCTCAGGGGAAGAAACGGGCCACCTCCGAAGACTCGAAGAGAGAAACTTCTAAGCGGGGGAAGGTATCCCAGTCAGGGGGTGATGTTAACACGCAGTCACTCCGCAAAGATAGGCCCTTAGCCAAATCGTACGTGAATCAGGGTGTTTTTAAACATGTCCCGTTCTTTCCTGGCTGTAAGGGTAACATTTTAAACACATGTTTGCAGTTCAGCATGCAGCCCTCCTCAACAGTCCTCCTCTTCGGGGGATCTTCTTCTGGAGATGATGGAGAGCGAGATGCCTCCATAGATCTCCCTGCCTGATAAGGCAGACGACGCCGAGGTGTCGTCCCGGAGGATCTTTCCCGACCAACGAGTGGCGCAAGGGGCAGTGAACCCCGTGGCCGAAGGTAATACTTCGGCCGCCCAGGGTCCGGGGTGTGCAGCCCCTACAGGGAACAACAAGAGTCTCGGGATATCCAATGTCAAAGGGACAACGCAACATGTTCCGGGTCCGAAGGCGCCGGATACATTGATAGAAATATTGCAACATGCCTCCATCTCAGAGGAACATCATACCTTGATGGGTACGTTGGTTGAAAGAGTTCGGTCCGTGAAAAGCGGATTGAATGAAGCCTTTTCTAGCCTACTAAGAGGCTTCGAGGTACATAGTGTAATTTCAATTACATTGTAAGTGCAAATTGCACCTGTGTATAGATAGTAACCCCTGAGACTCTGGTTGACATCCAAATGGATGCGATCATAGGATCAAAAAAATATGCCCAGGAAATGATCTGACTAATTGAAACACAGGTTGTTACATCCGTGGCGACTGCCCAAGCTACCGATGTAGCACATCTGAAGCAGAAAGTTGATGTGGCGGATGATGACATCACGCTTATTAACAGGCGGCTCGACGAGGCACAGGGTATGTCTTTGGGGCATTCAGTACATGCTAGTATTATAAAATGAGCGTGATACTGAGAATTTGTATATGCATAACTGCAGATAGTTCCGCCGTAGTTGAAACCCTTTAGGCAGAACTTGCTCGGGCCAAGGAGCAAGCCAGGATGAGTAATGCGGCTGCCGAAAAGGTAGCCGCCGAATTAAAATTCGAGCAGACTGCTCGGCGTCAGTGCGAGGAGAGGATATCTACTATGGCACTTGAGCTGAAGGATGCCACTAGCCGATGCCAAGTTCTTGAGAAAGATAACAAAGCCAAAGCAGTCAATCTTGACAAGGCCTTACAAGAGGCGAAGGAAGCCCGGTTTGAGTTTAGAGCAGCTCGGAGGAGATCCGACAAGCTAGGGAGATCGCAGCTGGTAAGCCCTTTTGATTGCAAACTAAGTTTGGCGATCCAAATTATGCACCGCTTAATCAACTGTGGAGTTCTCCAGACGCCTTTATGGACCTGCCGAAGAGTGCTGCCGATGCAAATCAGTTTTTCCACGTGCAAGAAGGACATGCGATGGAAAAGCTATTTTGGTCGCAATTTGACACGCCGAAGCGTCCACTGTTGAATGAACAGATGGCCCAGTGGGCCAAGCTCCACAAGATGTCCGACACTGCCATGAAGGACGTCATAGCCCGGCTGTGGCCAACTGAACACATTCCAAATAGTTATTTCGGTTTGGTGCGGCAACTTGTTAATGCGGTGCCGTGTATCGACGCTGTGAAGTGGTCAACGTGCATATAAGGTGCATGGATGGCCCTTGCCCGTGTCAAGATGTACTGGAAGATGAAGGCCACCGATATTGCAGCGCAGAGTCCACCCGAAGGCAAGGACCTTAACATGCCAGAACATTACTTTGAAGATGTCCTAGAGGGTGCCTGCTTGATAGAGGGTCAATGCTCGAAAAATATTATGTTCGAGTAAAGTGTATCAAAATTGTAATAACAATATTATCATATATTTAAGGCTATGTTTTTATACTTTTTGCCCGAAAAGTTTTGGTGCCTCCTGTGCGTCCGTCTTTTATATATATACAATCTTAAAGTTTGCAGACGTCTGCTTCAGCCCCCTCGCGTATAACGCGGGGGTGTTCGGAAAAGCACTTGATCACACTTGACCCAACGTGTTGGTCCGTTAAGGAGGTGTTAGTGCGGCGAACTATGCAATCGAACTATAGACTTTAACACTTGCACTTAGCCATAGGAGTTTGACAGTGGGCCTACTATATAGCCCCTGGAATGTCCATAGTTATCTGAATATGCTGCATATACATACCTGACCAGAAGGACGGTCCTTCGTTTAACATGGAGGGAATCGTGAAGATTCCGATGAGTCATCGAGTGGTTGACCAGCTCTCGCCGCATCACGACAGTCAGTTTTTGGCTTTCTCTACTGAGGTGCTCATTTGGACGAGCCAGGATACAATCGCAGTAGTTATGCCTTTACTACCCTAGCCGATATAGCGGAACATAAGGTAGTAAGCACAGGAGCCGGGCAACCCAACTATTGACCAAAGACATGATTCGGAGGTGATGCATATAAGACCAAACTTGCGACGCCGAACACTCCCTACAGGTGTCCAGACTTTTAATTATACACTGGGCTGAATACAGCCCCTGGTGGTTGACCCTGGTATCAAGGCACGTATGGAGATCTGACATGTGGAAAGGATGCAGGTGGTGAGAGCATGAATCTCAAAACACAATACGAACCAAGCTATTTCTATAACATCCACTTTAGTACGGCGAGCCGTATATTTGCAGATAATGCCGACATCTTTCTTGGACATTTTACATGCCAGGAAAGTATAAAACAAAAAGAGATAAAAAAGGTTTACACAGGGTCTTAATCTAAAAAAGAAATCTTAATAAGGGGCCCTGCTACACGTCTGCGGCTTTGTCTCCGTTGTGAAGTGTCCTTGAAGGGTATAGTATGATGGCCATGGAAAAAACCAGGTAAAAGAATCTGGTGTGGCCGTAAGTAAAGCTAGTTCATTTGAATGAACCATGAAATATAGCTTCTGGTATCCGAATAAGGCCGAGCCGAACTATGGACTTTTTGTTTGCAGTGTGCCCCCGTCGCCACCCAAAGAGTTTTGAGTGTATATTTATGTATACATGGCACGTGTGCTGTCTCCTTATGGGGCGGTCGATGGGGGCGTAGCTGCTAATCGAGTTCAGGTTTATCTGAATTGCCGCACTAAGGTGTGCGCCGGATACGTTTAGCTGGGTCCGCGGTCTTAAAGACCGATGAGCTGCTTGGCTTGAATAGGCCATTTCGTTCTTCGACTGCTAGGGCCGCCGTGTGTTCTTCTGTACGAAGAGAGCACTCCGTATTTCCACTGACTGTGATGTCGCCACATGGTCCAGGCATTTTGAGTTTTAGGTAAGCATAATGCGGGACTGCATTAAAACGGGCGAAGGCCGTTCTTCCGTGCAGTGCATGATAGCCGCTTCGGAACGGAGCAATGTTGAAGATTAGTTCTTCGCTTCGAAAGTTGTCGGGGGAGCCGAATACAACATCCAATGTTAGAGAGCCCGTGCAGCGGGCTTCCACGCCCGGTATAACTCCTTTAAAGGTAGTGCTACTTGGCTTGATTCTTGACAGGTCTATCCCCATCTTGCAGACAGTGTCTTGATATATCAGATTGAGACTACTGCCGTCGTCCACGAGGACCCGAGTGAGGTGGTATCTGTCGATTATTTGGTTGAGCACCAGGGCAGCCAAACCCCCATGACGGATACTAGTCGGATGATCCCTGCGATCAAAGGTGATCGGGCAGGCCGACCATTGGTTGAATTTTGGGGCGATGGGCTCAACGACATACACATCTCGGAGTGCGTGTTTGCGCTCCCTCTTTGGGATGTGAGTGACATAGATCATATTCACTGTTTTGATCTCCGCTGGAAATTTCGTCTGTCCCCCTGTGTTCGGTTGGCGAGGTTCGTCCTTCTCTTCGCTCTGAGTGTCGTGGAATTGTCACAGCAGATGTCCTAGCGAAAGGACTTAGTCGTGGAGCCATCACAACTAGGAAGTTTAAAGGGGTTAATTGGGACAAAGGACACGAGGTTTATACTGGTTCGGCCCCTTACGGTGAAGGTAAAAGCCTACGATCCAGTTTTGAGTGGGATTGCTTATGTCTCGATAACCAGGGAGCGAATCGCTTGACCTAGCTCTCGAGTTAATGTTACTTGTCCTGAACCGCCGCTGGGTCGTCCCTTTATATATAGAGGTCGACGCCCAGCGGCTTTGCAGAGTCCCGGCCGGCTCATAAATAGTGTCCAGCTCGGTCTCTTAACTATTCTTGCCTTACAATACAAGTCCCGCATACATGGCAATTTATCACTACGGGCCTTAAGCCGCCTCTGGGCCTTGGGCCCTTAACTAAACTGCCATCTATATGCTGGGTCTTGTGCTTCAGGAATATTTGCAAGTATAACTCGGCCCCTCCTGGGCGGGTCATACCAATAGTTATATCCCCAACATTAGGCCCCAGATTGATTTGAACCGGTTTCATGTCAATCTTCAACACTTAACAAAATATCTTATGCCTTTATGAAATTCTTGTAACCCGCCATGACGTCATCTTCTGGATTTGTGGTAACTCGCCGTGATGTCACCTGTCATAAAAGCATGTTTTATCCAATGTATCCCAATGGATCTTTGTCTTGATGACCACCCCGAAAATCGAGGCATCCTTGTAGTTGGATAACTCATTTTTTCGGCCTCCTCGTTTTTCGCGCTCTTTTAGTGGCCCTTCCTTATAAATAGACCCGACTAGGTCTTCCTCATTCTTTCCGTTTGCATCTTCTTCCTCTCGTCCCATCTGCCACTGGAGCTCCGCCGCCACCATCGCAGCGCATCTCGTCTCCGTCGACTTGGCCACTGCATCAACCTGATCTTGACCAGAAAACAATGGCGCCCTTCGGCAGCGAATCTCTTGCAGTAAGTTTTTCCCCCTTCCCGCGCCATAGATCTGTGCTAGGGCTAGTGTGTTCTTCCGTACTGCACAAAGTTCATCCGAGTTCTTGTATTCTGTCTGCTATGGCTTCTTTTGATCCAAAAATACCATAGATTTTATGCGGTACGTGTTCCACATCCATTTTGGGTACCAGTAGATCTCCTTTCCATGTAAAAAAATCCCCATTATAGCGCATGAACTCCTCTACGCCCTGTTTTAGGTCTAGAAAATTTTCTTTTCTGAACATCTGTTTGGTCCAAAATAACAGCTGCAAATTGTGAAACCTGTTTGTACAACACTTAGGCAAAATCTGCACTTGTTAGATTTATCTAGTCATGGCAACTCTGATCGCCGTCTTTAAGGAGGAAATGCTTAATTAATAACTTAAACCACCCTTGGCGGTTTAAATAATCTTGACGGCTTATAGAGCCCATGGCGGCTGAAACAACCATGACGTAATTACCCTTATACCATTAGGCCCATTCGTAAGCCGCCATCTTGAATATGTACAGTAATATGTTTCTTTTTTCTTGCCCGGCTTAAATTTGAACCGGCACTTTTACTTTGCCTTAGGCTTTCAATCAAAATGGCACCAAAGGCACCTACCTCGTGCAACTGTGTTAAATCCATTGTCACCGACAACACCTTGGATGACTTTGTGAAGACCGGCTATCTGCCGAAAAAAGAGGTCATGCCTTATCGTGCTCCTGACCCGGAGGAAGAATTTCCACAACCCAAAGATGGAGAGGTTGTTGTTTTCACAGATCATATGAACCGGGGTTTCACTCCTCCTGGCTCAAAATTCTTCAGAGACGTGCTGAATTTCTTTGATCTTCATCCACAAGACATCGGACCCAATTCCGTGTCTAATATCTACAACTTCCAAGTATTCAGTGAAGTATACCTTGGAGAAGAACCCAGTTTGCTGCTCTTCAGAGAACTGTTTTATTTGAACCAACATCGTAGAGCTTGGCGGTGTCTCAATCCAGCATCGTAGAGATGTGATCTTACCTTACGCCAACCTGCCGAGCCACCCTGAAGACTGGAACATGACGTGGTTTTACTGCAAAGATACCTCTCCGGTTGGTGAAAATCCTCTGCCCGGCTTTCGTGGCCTTCGTCTTGGGCCCAACCATCATCTACCTGACAAGATTACAGCCACTGAATGTAAATCACTTGCCCCCACTTTGGCCAAGATCAAGGCTCTTCTGGGGAATGGTTGACAGGCATTGATCTGGTCTGGGTTTGGCTCGCCTAGCGGGTTATTCCGTTGAGCCGCCACTCCGACTTGATGTGCGAGTATACTGGCGCAAAGAATGATCCTCTGCGTCATAGCCCTGATGACTTACCTGACGATGTCATTGAAGATATGACCAAGTCTCTTCTGAACGAAAGCCTGGCGAACTGTGGCAAGGTGGGCTTAGCCCCCTTCTACAAAGCTAACCCGGCTCCAAAGGTAAACTGTCCATGTGAAACGACTACTTTATTTTTCAATGTTTCATCCATATTCATGCGTATGCTAATCTTTGCAGGCGGGTGATAAATTTTGGAAGGTCAAATATGACCATGAAGCTGCCAAGAGGGCTAGGAAGGAGAAGAAAGCCGCCAGGAAAGGAGCTGCCAAAAGGAAGGGCAAGAAGGCCATCGCCTCTGACCTGCTTCGGCTAGCAGACTCTTCTGAGTCGGAGGTAGCCCTTGATTCCCTTAGCTCATTTTTTAACCATCTTATTGACACTGATTATCAGCAGGAGGACACAGGAGCAAGCCGTAACAAAGCTGATGAGGTAACTATCCTTTCCTCCGACTTGGAGCCTCTGCCAAGACGGAAAATCCATAGAGTGACCCGGAAAGTAAGGTTTTCCCATCCTTTAGCTCATCACGATCCTCAATTTCTTTTGAAGCGGCAAATTCATGAGAGCCGGAGGCAGACCCGGACCAGCAAGGATGCTAAGCTCTCCTCCGGCTTACGAAATACCCCAAGGAAACGCCGGAATGAGGTCACTTCGGTTTTAAATATCTTTTATCCCTTGGCGGGTCTCATTCGTCAACCGCTCAATTCTTCTGACTCAGATTACCAGGACACTTCCCCTTCCTCCGGCAACTCACTGCAGTCCAACCTGCGGGCTTTCAAGACTGCACCAGGGTATGATAATCTGCTTATCTTGTATTTACTTTTAATCCCTTGCATCTGTACTAACCTTTATTCTGTCGCAGTGGACAAGCCAAGCCCAACAAACGGGTTAGGAAAAGCAAACCAGTTGAAGACATAGTCGTGACTGAGCCGGTTCTTGAAACAACTATGCCGGACTCAACCGCTCCTAAGCTGCCATCTGAGCCGGCTCAAGACTTACCAACTCCCGCTACTGACCTGCCCACTGAACGAGCCACCGACGAACCAGAAAACCCAGAAGCCCCTAGCCCGGTCATGACTGATGACCCTCAAAATACTGATGTTGAGATCACCAAAACTGATTTTGTTGAACCGGGAAGACCGACTGTGCTGGCCAAGTGCCCTGCCAAGGAAGAACTTCTGGACCACCACCAGGTCAAGCTGGATGTTGCAAACTATGCTCATATGAGTATTGGAGACATCTTCTCTGGATACATGGGCCAAGTGCACAGCAGTCGGAACCTCGAGATTGACATGCTGAAGCAGATGCACCAAAAATTCAAGGTATAACCTGTTTTCTCTTGTTCATTAATCTTTACTATGCTAGCCCCCAAGTCCACTGCTTATGATGTTTATGCTGTAGACTTAGAAACAAACGTAATGATATTAGTAACATAGATGAATAAAACATATAGGAAGTTTGGCTTACTCTGTAATCCCCAAGGGGCGGCTTAACCAACATGGTTGAGCCGGTCCTTAAGATATAGAAAATATTTGCAAATCTTTGAACAACAATACACATTAGCCCCCAAGTGCCAAGTATTATTGCTCGCAAAATGCTTGGGACTTACTCTTATGAATTGCCGTCCTATAAACCGCCACTGAAAATAAAATTCTTTGGTAACATTAGCCCCCAAGTGCCAAGTGTTGTTGCTGGCAAAAGAATTGGGACTTTAATATTACATAAAAAATTGGCTTGATTTTGACTCTGTATTTGTATAGGCCACCACGAGCCAACTCGAATCCGAGGTGACTGATCTGAAGAGCCGCCTTGAAACCCAAGAGACGGAAATCCAAAAGGCCGACACCAAGTTCAAATTCAGCATTTCTGAACAAGAAAAACTGATGAAGGAATTTGCAGCTAAAAAGAAAGCCAGGTCTGATGAAAAGACTGCATTGATTAACCAAGCTGAAAAGGCAGAGGCAGCTCTGGAAGAAGCCACCGGTGAATTAACCGGTTTAAAGCACCATGTTTGTCAGATGGTGTCAGCGATCTTTTGTAAGTCGCCCTGCAAGTGTTTAAATATTTTAAGTCTTTCATTTGATCATAAAACTGGAATTAACTCACCTGATTACGTTTATGCAGGCCCCAGAAGCTCAAATTTGAACCAAGATATGCTGATCAAACTGAAGGCAGTGTACACCTTGGTGGAGCAATTGTACACCGGGTCTCAACGTGCATTAGCCACGGTGGCTTTGTCAAATGAAGTGCCAACCCTCCTGGTAGAGGTCTTGAAAAAGCTTTTCGTTCTTCCTCAACAGTTTAATGAACTGAGGCGGTCAGCTGCAAGAGCCGGTGCGGTAAACGCTTTAAGCCGGGCCAAGGCTTGGTTACCAGAATTAAACACCGCTGACATTGCCACCGGCTATCCAAGCGTGAAGGAAGGTGACACTCCTTTTGAAGAGGCAGACTTTACCACCTGCGTAAAGGAGATACGCCCCGTGGCTACTATGATAGCAAATGAAGTGGATCTTACCAAGTACCAGGCGGGTTATGATGAAGACAACCGGAGAATTCCAACGCCCCACTATGAAGTGACCAGTCTGATTCCTCCACTCCGTAAGCACACCTTCGCCCCTGAAGTTGACCCGGCCGACCTAGTTGATGCTGAAGCTTAATTTGAAGCTTTAAACAACATTGACTGGTCATCGTCAACCTTCCAGGAAAGGGAGTAGGGCGAAGACGTGGAGAGGACTAACCCAGACGCTTCAGGCCAATCATGAAGGCTGACCTGCCTTGGCGGCTCATACCTGGGATGTACTGAAAAAACAATGTGAATCATTTGGACTCAAGGAGTCCTGTAATAGGATAGAAATAACTTTATTTTGGCCGTGCCATCGTGCACGTTTTAATGCTTAACGTCATTAAGCTGCCGTGTTATATCCATCCATGTTAGTTTTCATCCGCTTACCATATGATTGATCTGACCTTTTTAACAGTCCTGCATATGAAAACAAACTACCAGATCCCTTGGTGGCTTACTGCCAGGCGGGTAAAAAGAACTTAAGAAGAGTCATAGATTAACTTGTTATATAAAACAACACAACTATGATCTTACACCTGTGACTTCTTAAATTTGCGCCGCCGGCTCATATGGCTCGGTCAGTAAGGGTGATAACCTAGTCTTTAGACACCAAAAATTTCAAAGGTATAATGATGCTCATATATTGGCGACTCATCAGGCAATATTAAGCCGGGTTAAAAATAACCATACTTATACTTGTAAACCTCAAAAAAATCATAAGTCAAATAAAGGGTGCTTCCAAAGAAAACGTAAAAAATAAAAAACTTCAAGGCTGCTGATTCGAATACGATCAGTAAACCGTTCCAAAGGGGTTAAGCTAGGATTCGAATACGATCATGTAGCCCCCAGTGTCTTTGGCGTTGCGCCGATCAAGAGGGTACCGACAGCTGTGTTCTCTTTGGTTCAAATACGACCTATGTTTGAACAGGAAGCCCCCTAATGACCTTGAGAGTTTTTTAACGACTCTGATTCAAATACGATCAAAGTCGATTCCCAAAGTGGTTAAGCTATGATTCGAATACGATCATGAAGCCCCCTAGTGAGCTCGGCAGTGTGCCAATCAAAAGGGTACCGACATCTATGTTCTCTTTGGTTTGAATATGACCTATGTTTGAATAGGAAGCCCCCTAATGATCATAATTTTTAACGGCTAGATTCAAATACGATCGTAAGCCGGATCAAGAGGGTTAAGCCGGATCAAATGTGATCAGCCCCCAAGTGATCATGCGAGATAATAAGGATAAAAAAATAATGACAAATTTACTTTTGAGAAAAGAAAAAGAATAGAGGTCCTGCATTATTATTTATCATAATATATACATTGTCAAAATATACACACTAGGAGAGTCTATGCTCAAGTGTAGTAAAGCCGAAGATGAGCGATATTCCACGATCGGCGGGTCTCTTCCTCCGATTTACGTGAGTCCTTGCTCTCTTGAACATCGATAAGGTAATATGACCCGTTGTTCAAGTTCTTGCTAACCACAAAGGGCCCTTCCCAAGGCGGGGATAACTTGTGCGCATCCGTTTGATCCTGGATGAGCAGGAGCACCAAATCACCTTCCTGAAAGGTTCTAGACTTAACCCGGTGGCTGTGATATCGGTGCAAGTCCTGTTGGTATATCACCGAACGAGCTTCTGCCAAGTCCCGTGTTCATCTAACAGGTCAAGAGCATCCTGACGCGCCTGTTCATTGTCCGCTTCCACATAAGCCGCCACGCGAGGTGAGTCATGACGGATGTCACTAGGGAGAACCACCTCAGCTCCGTAGACCATGAAAAAGGGTGTATAACCCGTAGATCTGTTGGGAGTCATGTTGATGCTACATAACACGGAAGGTAACTCCTCAACCCAGCAACCTGGTGTTCGTTGCAAGGGGACCAAAAGCCGGGGCTTGATGCCTTTCAAGATCTCCCGATTGGCTCTCTCGGCTTGACCATTGGATTGAGGGTGAGCCACTAATGAAACATCAAGCCGAATATGCTCACGTTGACATAATTCTTCCATGGCGCCTTTAGACAGATTGGTACCATTGTTAGTTATAATACTGTGTGGAAAGACGAAGCAAAATATCACCTTCTTCATGAACTGAACTGCCGTAGCCGCATCACACTTACTGACTGGCTCTGCCTCAACCCACTTTGTAAATTTATCAACTGCCACCAAGAGGTGGGTCTTTTTATCTTTGGACCTTCTAAAAGGCCCAACCATGTCAAGCCGCCAGACTGCAAACGGCCGAGTAATCGGAATCATCCTCAATTCTTGAGCCGGCACATGAGCCCGTCTTGAGAACTTCTGACAACTGTCACATTTGCTGACCAAGTCCTCTGCATCAGCATGGGCCGTCAGCCAATATAATCCGTGACATAAAGCCTTGGCTACGAGGGATTTTGACCCAACGTGATGACCACAATCCCCTTCATGAATCTCACAAAGAATTTCTTGGCCTTCTTCAGGAGAGACGCAACGCTGAAACGCCCTTGTAACAGTGTGATGATGCAACTTGCCACTGATAATCGTCATAGACTTAGACCACCGTGTTATCTGCCTGGCCAAGGTTTCATCCTTAGGCAACTCGCCTCGGGTCATGTAAGCCAGATATGGCATCGTCCAGTCTGGAATGACATGAAGAGCCGCCACCAATTGTGCTTTTGGGTCAGGGACAGCCAAGTCCTCCTCCGTGGGTAACCTGACAGAAGGGTTATGCAAAATGTCCAAAAAAGTATTAGGCGGCACCGGCTTACGCTGAGATCCCAGCCGGCTTAAAGCATCAGCCGCCTCGTTCTTTCCGCGGTCAATGTGTTCCACTTGAGAACCCTTGAAGTGTCCAGCGATTGCATCGACTTCACGGCGATAAGCCGCCATGAGAGGATCCTTAGAGTCCCACTTGCCTGATACCTGCTGAGCCACCAGATCTGAGTCGCCGAAACACGTTACCCTGCTTAAGCTCATCTCCTTAGCCATCCGGAGACCATGGAGTAAGGATTCGTACTCAGCTACATTGTTAGTACAGGGAAACATCAACCGTAGCACATAACAAAATTTGTCCCCTCGAGGGAAAGCTAAAACGATTCCAGCCCCCGAGCCCTCCAATTGCCTGGACCCATCAAAGTGAATAGTCCAATATGTGTTGTCCGGCTTTTCTTCAAGCATCGGCAGCTCTGTCCAATCGTTGATGAAATCCACTAGTGCTTGAGATTTAATGGCCGTGCATGGCACATACTTTAAACCATGAGGCCCAAGCTCAATGGCCCACTTGGCGACTCGTCCTGTGGCTTCTCTATTTTGAATGATATCCCTCAAAGGGGCAGAACTAACCACAGTGATGGGGTGGCCCAGGAAGTATTGCTTAAGCTTCCGGCTCGCCATGAATACCCCATAAACGAGCTTCTGCCAATGCGGATACCATTGCTTGGACTCAATAAGGACCTCGCTGTTGTAGTAAACCGGTCGTTGAACCGGGTGTTCCTTGCCAGGCTCCTTGCGCTCCACCACGATGGCAACGCTGACGACACGCGTGTTAGCAGCCACATATAATAACAAAGGCTCCTTATCAATGGGAGCAACAAGGACCAGTGGCTCAGCCAGCTGTTTCTTTAGATCTTCAAAAGTAGCATTGGCAGCATCACTCTAGGCGAAGTTATCCGTCTTATTCATCATTTGATACAGTGGTATGGCCTTTTCACCTAACGGGCTTATGAACCGGCTTAAAGCAGCGATAGGACCCACCAAACGCTAAACGTCATTGATACATGCTGGTTTGGCCAGAGAGGTGATGGCCTTGATCTTCTCCGGGTTAGCCTCAATGCCCCTGTTAGAAACCAGAAAACCCAAAAACTTGCCTGCAGGCACACCAAAAACACACTTGGCCGGGTTAACCATCATTTTGTAAACCCGAAGATTGTCAAAGGTTTCCTTGAGATCATCAATCAAGGTCTCCTGCTCTCTGGATTGCACCACTATGTCATCCACATAAGCATGAACATTGCGCCCAATTTAATTATGAAGAAAATTCTGCACACATTGCTGATAAGTCGCCTAGGCACTCTTGAGCCCAAAAGGCATTGATAAATAGCAGAAGGCTCCAAACGGAGTAATGAATGCTGTCTTCTCCTGGTCCTTAACTACCATCTTGATCTGATGATAACCAGAGTAAGCATCCAGAAAGCTCAAACGCTCACAACCCATCGTAGCACCAATGATTTGATCAATACGAGGGAGAGCAAAAGGATAAGCTAGACAAGCCTTGTTTAAATCCGAGTAATCCACACACATACGCCAAGTGCCATTTTTCTTAAGAACGAGCACTGGGTTAGCCAACCACTATGGATGAAAAACTTCAATGATGAACCCAGCTGCTAAGAGCCGGGCCACCTCCTCACCAATGGCCTTCCGCCTCTCCTCATTGAACCACCGAAGAAATTGCTTGACCGGCTTAAACTTTGGATCAATATTAAGAGTGTGCTTAGCGAGTTCTCTCGGTACACCTGGCATGTCAGAACGTTTCCATGCAAAGATGTCCCGGTTCTCACGGATGAACTCGATGAGCGTGCTTTCCTATTTGGGATCCAAATTAGCACTGATACTGAACTGCTTGGATGAGTCGCCTGGAACAAAATCAACAAGCTTAGTATCATCAGCCAATTTAAACTTCATGACCGGCCCATGCTCTGTGGTTGGCTTCTTCAAAGATGTCATATCCCCCGGGTAAACATTATCCTTATAGAACTTTAACTCTTCTATTGCATAGACCGACTCAGCATAAGCCGCATCCCCTTCTTCACATTCCAAGGCTACCTTCCGGCTTCCATGCACGGTAATGGTTCCCTTATGACCCGGCATCTTGAGCTGCAAATACACATAACACGGCCGTGCCATGAACTTGGCATAAGCCGGCCACCCAAACAGAGCATGATATGGGCTCTTGATCTTGACTACTTCAAACGTCAATTTCTCGGCCCTGGAGTCATATTAATCCCCAAAGGCTACCTCCAATTTGATCTTACCGACTGGGTATGCCGACTTACAGGGCACGATGCCATGGAAGACAATATTGGATTGCTTAAGGCTTTTATCAGTTAACCCCATGCGACGGAAGGTCTCATAATAGAGAATGTTGATGCTGCTGCCTCCATCCTTGAGTACCTTGGTGAATTTATATCCACCCACCTGAGGGGCCACCACCAAGGCTAAGTGACCCGGATTATCAACCCGGGGAGGGTGATCTTCCCTACTCCATAGAATAGGCTGCTCAGACCATCTCAAATAATGAGGAACTGCCGACTCAACAACATTCACAGCTCTCTTATGAAGCTTCTGGTCTCGTTTGCATAAACTGGTGGTAAACACGTGATATTGCCCACTATTCAGCTGCTTCGGATTACTTTGGTATCCGCCTTGCTTTTGTTGCTGACCACTCTGGCCAGATTGTTGGTTATATCCACCTTGACTGCCTTGAGAATTTTGAAAATTGGTGTTTGAACTGCCGCCCGGGCAATGAAAACCGCCGCTGCCTGAGCCGTCGCCCCGCCCATTGTTACCATAGAACATGTTGGAATTCTTGAAGGCCTTCATGATCGTACAATCCTTCCATAGATGGGTAGCCGGCTTTTGCTGAGTGTCGTGCCTTGGACAGGGCTCGTTTAATAATTGCTCAAGTGTGGGGCCTGACCCGCCAGACCGGGGAGGTGGCCTCCCCTTACGCTATTCGTTGTTACCCTGCGCACTAGTGTTAGCCACAAAATCCAAACTACTGTCAGCCTTACGTTTATTACCTCATTGAGTTGCCGGGTTGTGCTGAGGGCCCTTGCCGTTGTCGTTCTTCTTTCCCTTCCCTGCCTTGTCATCATCAGACTCGGGATCCTTGGTACTATCAGAGTCGGCGTACTTGACCAGAGCCACCATCAGTGTGCCCATATCATTAAAATAGTGCTTGAGCCGCCCCAGCTTTTGTTTTAGAGGCAAAAAACGACAATTTTTGTCCAACATTAAGACTGCAGAACCGGCATCCATCTTATCAGACGAATGTATTATGGCTTTAACCCGGTGCACCCAATGGGTTGTAGACTCGCCCTCCTCTTGCTTGCAATTTGTCAAATCCACAATTGACACGGGCTGCTTGCACGTATCCTTGAAATTCTGGATGAACTGGGCCTTTAGCTCTGCCCATGAACTGATTGAATTTGGTGGCGGGCCTTTCAACCAAGTGCGGGCGGTCCCATCCAACATCATGGTAAAGTACTTGGCCATCGCAGCGTTACTGACCTCCAACAACTCCATAGCCATCTCGTAACTTTCAATCCGTGCCCCGGGCTGTAAGTCGGCCGTGTAGTTCAGCACCTTTCTAGGTCCCTTAAAAATCCTTGGGGAAGCGCTCGTTACGTAGAGCCGACACTAGACAGGGGACACCTCCGGTCCTGGTGGCCACACCTGCCTCGATAGAAGTCGTATGATAAACCAGATATGGGTGGTAAGCCGTCAGCTGAGCCGCCTGCTCAGCCGCCTGCTGAGCAGCCGCCCGCTCAGCCGCCTGCTGAGCAGCCGCCCGCTCGGCCTCTTGTCGTTTTTTGTCTTGATCTACCAAGTTAAAGGCCCCAGGATGCCGGGTGATGCCCACCTGGCTGGTTACGGCACCAGACGTTGCTTGAAACGGCTGCTGAATCCATGTGCCTGCTATAACTCGGGCTTCGGGTTGGAGAGGAGTCGAATGGATCCTGTCCCGACTGTATGAGTACATCTCCTATTGTGCTAAGGCCGTCTGAAGAAGTTCTCTGACCCGACAGGTTTCAACCACTGCTGGGGAGTTGCCATCAATTGGGAGAGCTGCCAGCCGTGCCACTGCCGCTATCATGTTTTCCAACGGGTTAGAATAGTGACCCGACGGTGTTGGTACATACTGAGGTGGGCAAGTGATTTACGCGGGGAGGCCCCATCACTAGTGGCTGGACCGGTGCCCCGACTCCGGGTGTTGCAACGCGGGGTGAGTGTCGGTGTCAAAACCGGCGCATCTCGGGTAGGGGGTCCCGATCTGTGCGTCTTAGGCTGATGGTAACAGGAAGCAAGGGACACAATGTTTACCCAGTTTCGAGCCCTCTTGATGGAGGTAAAACCCTACTTCCTGCTTGATTAATATTGAAGATATGAGTAGTACAAGAGTAGATCTACCACGAGATTGTAGAGGCTAAACCCTAGAAGCTAGCCTATGATGATTATGACTATAATTGTGATCGGCCTTCTAAGGACCAACCTCTCCGGTTTATATAGACACCGGAGAGGCCTAGGGTTTACATGGAGTGGGTTACAAGGAAGGAAATATAATATCCGGATCGCCAGGCTTGTCTTCCACGCAAAGGAGAGTCCCATCCGGACACGGGATGGAGTCTTGAGTCTTATATCTGCACGCTCTAATAATCCGGACGATGTATATAGTCCGGCTGTCGGGATACCCCCTAATCCAGGACTCCCTCAGTAGCCCCTGAACCAGGCTTCAATGATGATGCATCCGACACGCAGTCTTGTCTTTGACATTGCAAGGCGGGTTCCATCTCCGAATACTCTGAAGTACCTGTTACGACGAATAGTGTCCGGCTTCCCATTAATGTTGTACTCCTTGGCTTCAGTGCCTCAATAATGACCATCTCCACGTGTCGAGCGAATGCGAGGAGCCGAGGCATTTTTGCATTTTCCACCCCCAATCCTTCGGGCTGACCGTCTATTTGAAGAGACGGGGATTCTCAGATCCAGACCTCACTCTCCCCTCTCGAGCAAGCATCCAATAGAGCGCTCCGGAAAGACCATTCCAACATGGCTGGTCGTCGCAGCTCTTTTGCTCGCTCTCCTCACTCCAAGCCGGGGGACTGGGAAGAGTGTTCAGTTCCTCATAGCCGTTTGATAGAGTTACAAACCCAAGGGTTTCTCCCACCGGCGTTCATGGTCCCCGTCCGAGCCGGAATAGCCACCTTTAACAGCGGGGAACAGGTGGAGGGATCTCCTAATCCATCTCTAGAGGAGCGAATATGCCTCGTCCCGCATCTGCTAAGGGGCGTCGGTTTTCCCATCCACCCGTTCCTTCGCGGGCTCCTGGAGTTCTACGGCCTCAAGTTGCACAACTTTACCCCTACCTCCGTACTCCATATAGCAGGGTACATTGCCCTTTGTGAGCTATTTCTAGGCTGCGAGTCTCACTTTGGGCTATGGAAGAAGCTGTTCTGCCTCGTCCCCCGCAGCCACGGAGAATCCCTATGTCAAGTGGGCGGGGCCGAAGTATGGCGCATTGCCGAGACCGGATACCTATCCGGCACTCCCAAGAAGGCACCAGAGAACTGGCCTTCGGAGTGGTTTTACATTGATGACGTTCCCCTTCCGGATCTAGTCCGAACAGGTCTCCCCAAGTTCAGTAACGCCCCGCCAAGGGCACGTCTAAGCTAGCGCCCCCGGGGCCCCCAAGAGGAGGATACCAGGGAAATATACTTCCTGATGAGCAGGATAAAGTTACTGGCCTAATCCGGACTGACGATAGTCGAGGTTATGGCAATATGCATAATGCGGGGAGTGCAACCGCTTCAATATCGGGGAAGCCCATGTGGCACTTCAACGGGGAAGATGATGTCACCCACTGTGGTCATAAGGGTCCGGACTCCGCCACTGCTCTGGCAAGGATATTGTCTGATTTATACAAAGGAGAAGAGGAAGAGTTCCTTCATATTAAACCGCGGGATGGATTCTCCATGTACAACCCCCCAAACTGGGTAAGTCGTTATTCCTTTCCCCGCTTCACTTATTGTGACGTTCTTCGCTAAGATTATCTGCTTCGATATTTCCGATCAGGAACTGAGGAGGGCCGTAGAAGGAATCTCCAGCCCCTCCTCGTAGCCAGAGGACCCCAGAAGGGCCCTAGATCCAGGACTCAAAGAAGATCCAGATATTACCGTGGAGCTTGTCAACGGGATATTTTATCAAGCGAGCTACAATGGCGCCTCAGTGGCCATTATTGCCGACTATCCCGGACTGCTACCTACGTCGCGTGTAAGCCAAGCCAAAAAAACCCTATCTTCCGAAGAGGAATCCCTTCAGATGTCATGCCTTACCCTTGAAGTGCCATGTTTTTGCAGAGACGATGGTTGGAGCATGGGGCCGAGCCCCTAGGGACTCGTCGGCCACGGGCGTCCGGATCGGGCAGGCTCAAGAGGAAGGCGGTAAGGGCTGACACGCCGCTGTATAGGTAAGGCAAAAACCTGTCCTGCGATTATGGTATTTGAAGTATAACAACGCCCTTTGTGTCCTGGCAAGAAGAGGAGTAGCCGGACTATATCCGAGGATCCCGCCAATCACGCCTCCACCAGCCGGATTCCAGAACCGGCTTCGAGAGCGGAGGCGGAAGCGGGGCCAATGCCGCATAGTTCTCCGACAGAGGACGCAGATATGCTCTCGGCCACGAACTCCGAAGTAGAGAGCGCCATGAATCACCGGCACCGACGGGCCGTGCTTCGGAACAACATCTTTTCCGAAGAGGCATTTAATGCCTTCAATTCGGGAGACGCATACATCCGAGCTGCTCAAGGCCGGCTTGCCTGAGCGACGGACCAGTATACAAAGATATACGGGTAAGAAAATTTGATAAGCACGTATAGCAGTAGCCCCTGAGACTTGAAGCGGTTGGAACAACTATTTTAAGGATCCATTTATGCACAGGTCCTTGTAGATAAGAATGAGCAATTGTCTCGGAGCTGGAAGAGTGCAAGGCCGAGCTGAGGGCCACAGTTGCCAAGTTAGAGGAATCCCAGAAGCCCTCATCTGGTAACATTTGTCTCAAATGTACGAAGATGCACCAGTTAGTAGGTGGCTGGTATGATAAGTCTAACAGAAAATTCTGCAGACAATCCCGGGGTGAATCCGGAGGGCGTAAGAGATGACGAGTCACATCTCAAAAGGCAGCTAAAGGCTGGCGAGCGCGTTCTTACGCAAGTTAGGCAGGAGAAGAACAATCTTCAAGATGCCAAAGTCCGTCTGGACGTGGAACTAAAAGACGTCCGCGCTCAGCTAGCGGACTCCATGAAGGAGAACAAAATGCTTCGACGCGGCATTTATGGTAAGTGCCTAGACGAACTGTAGTATAGTTTGGCGCGGAAGTATATTGAAAGGATTTTGCTTGTAGGAATGTTAACGAGTCGCCCTGAGGAGGAGATGACCTCATCTGCAGGCGATTTACTACAAGACCTCTCACAATTGCACGAGCGAGCTCGGCAGGTGATGCAGGGCGTTGCTCAGGCCTTGTGGCCATCAAGCTTCCTACCGAATGGCATGGGGGAGCTTGTGGATATGCTTCAAGGAGCACGGTGGCGCTTCCGATTGTGGAAGATGTCAGCCTGCCGGCAAGGTGCAAGAGAAGCCTGGGCTATGGCGAAGACGGGCTACACCAAGCTGGACCCGAACCATATGGCCGAAGTCAGACCGGCGGGGCCAGATGGGCAAGAAATTCCCGTGAGTCTGGTATATGACCAGGTAGCGTTAGCCGCAAAGTATTCTCAACAGGATTGTAAGCTAGATAGCCTGTTGGATGGTATATAGGAGGAATATAGTCAGTCCAAGCGACTGTGTAATTCAATGGACATAAGTAGTCCCTAGTCAGATTAAAATCATTTGGCATGGCGGACCTTTTCGCTTCAGCCCCCGGATGATACAGTCCGGGGTGTGCCCGAATACCCGATCAGTTATACAGAACCGGGGTATAGGGATCATAAGTGCTTGAACAGACAAGTACCCAACTAGTTATGTTATATTACATGGGTAGTAATTAACATCTTCCAGGGAGAATAGTTCCGTTAGGGGTTCCTTTCCCTGGGTACGCATGCAACGATGCACATGTCGGAACTGCATACAAGGGTGCAGGATACAAAACTTCTGGGGATTTACATTGTAATAAACGAATACATCTTTTGTTCACCGACCGAATATTCTCTTAAGGACGCTAGCTTTCGGCTTCACCTAGTCTGAGGTACACATCCGGCTGAACCGGCAGTAACAATCGCAGAGGTGCTCCCCTTATGCCCTAGCAAAATTAACGGAACGTAGGGCATAAACACAAGAGCCAGGCAACCCATCTTGGCCACATCTTAAGTCATATCGATGCATATAATGGTGAAGAAAAGGCACATATGGAAAAAGAAACGCATATGTGATGGGCAAAAAGCCATTAGAGTAATTATTTTTAGCTTCCGTATAGAAAGCCCCCAGGTATTACTTACACACATAGTGCGGCCGGAATGATCCGGAAGTCTGTACATTATTGAATACTTTGTGTGAAGAGGAAAAAAGGTCGAGAAAGGAAAGGGGAGGGGACATAATTAAAAAGAAGGGTTTAAGGGGATGAACACTGAGTTCGGCACTAGGCGTAGAATCTCCGGAGTCTGGCCGCGTTCCATGGGTTCGGCTCGAGTCTGTTATCGGATGCATTACGTAAGCGGTACGCTCCCCCGGTGAGAACTTTGACAATGATAAAGGGACCTTCCCACTTGGGTTTGAGCTAGTGCTTCTTCTTCTCTGGTAGGCGTAGAATGAGCTCGCCAATATTATAAGTTTTGGCCCGCACTTCTCTACTTTGGTATTGTCGAGCCTGCTGCTGATAGAATGCGGAGCGGGCTTTTGCGACGTCGCGCTCCTCCTCCAGGGCATCCAAGTTATCCTACCGATCTAACTCGGCTTCCTTCTCTTTGTACATGTGTATGCGCGGCGAATCATGTATTATGTCGCAGGGTAGTACTGCTTCCGCGCCGTACACCATAAAAAATGGTGTATATCCGGTGGTGCGATTTGGCGTGGTCCGCAGCCCCCAGAGTACGGAGTCAAGCTCTTCGACCCAGTGCGTATCCGACTCTGTCAAGGATCGCACTAGTCTGGGTTTGATGCCGCTCATGATGAGACCGTTTTCCCATTCGACCTGGCCGTTTGTTTGGGGATGGTAGACGGAAGCGTAATCAAGCTTGATACTCATTTTGCCGCACCAGGTTTTCACTTCATTGGCTGTGAAATTTGAGCCATTATCAATGATGATGCTATGGGGGACACCGTATCGGTGTACGACCCCAGATATGAAGTCTATTACTGGTCCGGGTTCGGCCGTTTTGACTGGTTTGGGTTCTATCCATTTGGGGAACTTGTCCACCATGACCAATAAGTATTTTTTCTTATGGCTTCCCCCTTTAAGAGGTCCGACCATATCCAGCCCCCAGACCGCGAAGGGCCAAGTTATGGGGATTGTTTGGAGAGCGGTAGGGGGCATATGACTCTGATTGGCAAAGAGCTGGCAACCGACGCAGTGTTGGACAAGGTCCTGTGCATCTGCTCGGGCCGTCGGCCAATAGAAGCCTGTGCGGAAGGCCTTGCTGACTAGTGCTCAAGCCGCGGCGTGGTGCCCGCCCAGTCCGGCATGGATTTCAGCCAAGAGCTGCTGCCCTTCCTCTTCAGAGATGCACGTTTGGAGAACTCCGGTCGCACTTTTCTTATAGAGTTCCCCTTCATGAACTTTGTAAGCTTTAGAACGTCGGACGATGCAGCGTGCTTCATTTTGGTATTTGGGGAGCTCCTGCCTATTGAGGTAGGCCAAGAAAGAGTCCACAGGGCAATTACAGCCATGATTTCGTGGGCCGAAGATGTTATTTCGGTGGTGGATCCTCCGATTATGTCTGATAGTTCAGAATCTGGGGGTGTGTTTGGATCCATGCCAGTATTGCCGGACTCCCCTTCCCATACTACGGATGGCTTGAATAGCCTTTCCAGGAATATGTTAGGTGGAATAGGCTCGCGTTTAGCGCCGATGCGGGCGATGACGCTCGCCGCTTGATTGTTTTCTCGAGCCACATGGTGGAATTTGAGCCCCTCGAACCGAGCTGACATCTTGAGGACGACATTATGGTAGGCCGCCATTTTCGGATCCTTGGCATCAAAGTCTCCGTTTATTTGTGATATTGCAAGGTTTGAATCCCCGCGCACTTCTAGGCGTTGGATGCCCACAGAGACTGCCATCCGAAGACCATGCAACAGAGCCTCGTATTCGGCTGCATTGTTGGAGTCTGTGTATAATATTTGGAGGACGTACTGGACCATGTCTCCGGTGGGAGACGTCAGGACTACCCCTGCTCCCAATCCGGCCAGCATTTTAGAGCCGTCGAAGTGCATGATCCAGTTAGAGTACGCACCATACTCTTTAGGGAGTTCGGCTTCTGTCCATTCGGCGACAAAGTCAGCCAGTACTAGCCACTTGATGGCCCACCGTGGTTTTTATGTTATGTCGAACGGAAGGAGCTCGATGTCCCATTTAGCCATCCGGCCCGTAGCGTCGCGGTTATTTATTATGTCATTGAGTGGTACTTCGGAGGCCACCGTAATCGAACACTCTTGAAAGTAGTGTCGTAGCTTCCGGGATGCCATGAAGACCGCGTATGCTATTTTTTGATAGTGTGGGTATCGGGATTTTCATGGGGTGAGGACCGTGGATATGTAATAAACCGGCTTTTGGAGCGGGAATTTGTATTCGTCAACCTCTCGTTCGACGACGAACACTGCGCTTACAACTTGATGTGTTGCTGCTATGTACAGCAGCATAGGCTCGCCGATATTTGGCACTGTTAAGACTGGATTACTGGCCAGTAAGGTCTTTATTTCGTCGAGTCCGGCCGCGGCTGCATCCGTCCACGTGAAGTGTTTGGTGCGCCGAAGAAGGCGATAAAGAGGTAATGCCTTTTCTCCTAATCTGGGGATAAAGCAGCTCAAAGCGGCTACGCATCCAGCTAGTTTCTGGATGTGCTTGAGGTCAGTTGGTATAGACAACTGCGACAGAGCTCGGATTTTTGCCAGATTCACTTCAATTCCTCTATTGGAAACAATGAAGCCCAGTAGTTTCCCAGAGTGGACACCGAAAACGCATTTTTCCGGGTTCAGCTTGATGTCGTATGTTCGGAGGTTATCGAACATAAGCCTCAAGTCATCTATTAGGGTTTCGACGTGTCTTGTTTTTATGACCATGTCGTCCACATATGCCTCCACTATTTTGCCTATTTGCTTTTCCAGGCATGTTTGTATCATGCGTTGGTAGGTTGCGCCGGCATTCTTGAGCCCAAAAGGCATAGTGTTGAAGAAAAAGGGGCCATATGGCATTATGAAAGCTGTTGCAGCTTGGTCGGACTCTGCCATATTTATCTGATGGTATCCAGAGTATGCGTCGAGGAAACACAACGAGTCGTGTCCTGCTGTGGTGTCGATGATTTGATCGACGCGAGGGAGGGGAAAGGGATCTTTGGGGCAAGCCTTGTTGAGGTCTTTGAAGTCGACGCATAGGCGCCGGGATTTGTCCTTATTTGGTACCATCACCAGATTTGCCAGCCAATCCGGATGCTTGATATCTCTAATGAATCCGGCCTCGAGTAGCTTGGCTAGCTCTTCCCCCATGGCTTGCCATTTGGGCTCTGAAAACCGCCTTAAAGTCTGCTTGACATGTTTGTATCCTTTCAGTATATTGAGGCTGGGTTTGGCCAATCTACGTGGGATGCCCGGCATGTCCGATGGGTGCCAGGTGAAAATGTACCAATTCTCGCGTAAGAAGTCTCGAAGTGCGGCATCCATTGCGGGGCTCAACTGTGTCCCGATGGAAGCTGTCTTCGTGGGGTCCGTTGGATGGACTTGGAATTTGACTATCTCGTCTGCGGGTTTAAATGAGGTGGACTTGGGTCGCTTGTCGAGTATCACGTCATCCCTATCCACGGTGGCCCACAGTGTTGTTAATTCTTCGGCTACTAGGGCTTCCGATGATGCTTCCAGGGCTAGTGCTGCAGTTTTCTTTTCGGCGCGAAGTGCGACGTCCAGATCACTGGCTAGAGTAATGATTCCATTGGGTCCGGGCATTTTAAGCTTCATGTACCCGTAATGGGGTATAGCTTGAAAGCTTGTAAACGCGTCCTGCCCTAGAAGGGCGTGGTATCCGCTACTGAAAGGAGCCACTTGGAATGTGATTTCTTCGGACCTATAATTCTCCGGGGTGCCGAATACCACATCGAGTGTGATTTTTGCCGCACACCGTGCTTCCCGACTAGGGATAATCCCCCTGAAGGTTGTGCCGCTTTGTTCAATGTGGCTTTTATCAATTTCCATCTTGTTGAGTGTTACTTCGTAGATCAAGTTTAATCCGCTTTCGCCGTCCATGAGTACTTTAGTGAGCTGAAAGCCGTCCATGATCGGCTAAGGACCAGAGCGGCTGGTGCCCGGACGGTCTGGAATCAAGGTTCGTCACTGGCATTGAAGGTTATAGCAGTGTCGTTCCACGGATTTATTTTTGCCACATGGCAGATTTCAGCGGACCTTCGATGAGCTCGCTTGCGCCTATTGTTTGAGGCGAAAGTCTCGAAGACTGTTAGTACCGTATTGTGCTCTTTAGTGGGATGTTGTTCTGCTTTATGGCTTGCAAGGAGATCCTCGCCACTTTTTGCAACCTGCCGGAGTATCCAACATGCCCTAAGGCTATGAGTTGGTGTTGTGTCTGGAGTACTGTGGAGTTTACATGGCCCATTGAGCCATTCCTCCAATACAGTTCCCCGCCCTGGGATGGGCTTTGGTTTCTTGTGGATTGGATCGGCTGACTTACGAGAGTTCGCCCCTTTAGTTCGGACAAAGGTTTTGGTGAGAGCCGGACTATCCCAAAATTCTGTTAGGGTTTTCTAGGAACTTTCCATCGCACAGTACTTCTGTACTATGGTTGCCAAGTCAGCAAAGTGTACTATGTCACGACGACTTATAGCATTAAGGATTCCTTTGTTCGTGCAGTTTTTGCAGAAAAGTGAGACTACGTCCTCCTCACGACAGTCCTTGACCTTATTTAGCACAAGGAGGAATCTGGCCCAGTAGCGATGTACTATCTCCTGGGGCTCTTGCCTGATGTGGGAGAGACGGTTTAAGTCCGGGTGAGCGGGCGTAGCTGAATCCGGATTCTGATCCGATATAGCGCCCAGGGGCATGGGAGCTTCCCAGTCTGACAGCTCGGGATCCGGGGTGCTGCCCAATTTCTCTGGCCCAATTCCCGATTCTAAGTCCAGGACCCGGGTCATGTCTTCCCTTGAGCAGGTTTTCCGCTCAGGGAGCTCGGTGATCTGGACATATTTCGTCCTAAAAATTGAGGGGCAATCCGTGTGTGGTTCCTCCACTACCGCTATCTCATGGGTGGCCGGTGGGGATTTAATGTCCCTTTGGTCAGGTTTAAGCCCGATCTGGTCATAGTCCATAGCGACTCCCAGAGCGGCGATGTGATCCAAGAGCTCATTAAGGGAGGAGAGCTCTATCGGATCCATCTGTTCGGCAAGTTCCGAATTGACGTGAAGGTTATGTGTGATGACCCGAGAGGCCATCGTCGGCGCAACCGCCGATGGGGCACCCATGATGAAGCCGCCAAGTCGCAGAGTTTGGCCTACAGCCAGAGCTCCCCCCGAGGTAATGTTGTCCTTGACAACGAGATGAGCCATCGAGCCTTGCAGCGACGACACAGAGGAGCTCTCAATGAAAGCACCAATGTCGGTGTCAAAACCGGCGGATCTCGGGTAGGGGGTCCCGATCTGTGCGTCTTAGGCTGATGGTAACCGGAAGCAAGGGACACAATGTTTACCCAGGTTCGGGCCCTCTCGATGGAGGTAAAACCCTACTTCCTGCTTGATTAATATTGACGATATTAGTAGTACAAGAGTAGATCTACCACGAGATCGTAGAGGCTAAACCCTAGAAGCTAGCCTATGATGATTATGACTGTAATTGTTATCTGCCTTCTAAGGACCAACCTCTCCGATTTATATAGACACCGGAGAGGGCTAGGGTTTACATGGAGTCGGTTACAAGGAAGGAAATATAATATCCAGATTGCCAAGCTTGTATTCCACGCAAAGGAGAGTCCCATCCGGACATGGGACGGAGTCTTGAGTCTTCTATCTTCACGCTCCAATAATTCGGACGATGTATATAGTCCGGCTGTTTAGATACCCCCTAATCTAGGACTCCCTCAGTGAGCCACGGCGGGTTACTGGGTCCTGCACCAGGTGTATGAAAGAGGTTTCAAGGATCATAAACCGGGAGGAGTCGAGACCGAGTCTTCTGATGTCTTCTCCTCATGACCTCATTAGACGCGTTCTGATCTTGCGTGAGCCGGAAAGTCTGTGCCTGAATCCGCTGAGCCTGAACATCCAGAGCTGCCCACTCTGCGGTTATCCCGACATCCTCCACTGCTAGGTCTTCCTTAGCCTGTACCATATCCAATTTTAACTGTGCCACTTCCGCATCATGACGAGCTTGATCCACCGGGTTGACCACGGCGGTTAACAGAGTGGTTAGCTTATCTATGAGATCCATCAACGCCTATGCCGGCGAGCGCACAGGGCCTCCTGTCCCGGCTGCTGCTGACCCGGAGGTCATGGCTACCGCAGTTGTGGTGTCTTGGATAGGTTGTGTGCCGGCCATGAAGATCCCAAACCTGCTCGGTGGCTCGAAGCAATACGGAATACTGCTGCCATTGGAACAGCCCCCAAGCCCGCCATCTTGCAGTTGATATAACGAATCTGTCTCACCTGTGGATGACCCGCCATCAGAGTAGATGGCCGTCTCACCGCTAGATGCAGATCCTTTAGAGAGCCCTTCATGGAAGCATCCCACGATGGCATGCTGCATGGCAGGCGGAGCCCAGGCGGGTCTCGCACGCTGAGCTGTCTTGATGAGGTCGGTGCAGTTGTCCGGCTCAGAGCCCAGCTCGCCAATCTTGCTAATGAAGACGTGAATTCCGCTGAAGGGGACCCGGTACCCGTACTCAATTGAGCTGGCATCGGGACCCCAGCATGCGTTGTCGATGTAGAGCTTGCCGCAACGACTCTTGGTCATCCGACCCACATCGTATCCTTTGAGCCCTCCGAAGCAACCCTTCAAGAACTCAAATCCACCGTGCGCTGGCCCCACGGTGTGCGCCAACTGCCATGGAATTTTCATGGCAGATGTCCTAGGGAAAGGACTTAGTCGTGGAGCCATCGCAACTAGGAAGCTTAAAGGGGTTAATTGGGACAAAGGACACGAGGTTTATACTAGTTCGGCCCCTTACGGTGAAGGTAAAAGCCTACGATCCAATTTTGAGTGGGATTGCTTATGTCTCGATAACCAGGGAGCAAATCACTTGACCTAGCTCTCGAGTTGATGTTACTTGTCCTGAACCGCCGCTGGGTCGTCCCTTTATATACAGAGGTCAACGCCCAGCGGCTTTGCAGAGTCCCGGCCGGCTCATAAACAGTGTTCGGCTCGGTCTCTTAACTATTCTTGCCTTATAATACAAGTCCCGCATACATGGCAATTTATCACTATGGGCCTTAAGTCGCCTCTGGGCCTTGGGCCCTTAACTAAACTGCCATCTATATCCTGGGTCTTGTGCTTCAGGAATATTTGCAAGTATAACCCGGCCCCTCCTGGGCGGGTCATACCAATAGTTATATCCCCAACACTGAGGTTCCTTCCCTTTGTGTTCGGCATTGAGTTTGCTGGCCTGCTTGAAGACCCAACATTCTCTGTTGGTATGATTGGCTGGTTTATCAGGAGTGCCGTGGATCTGGTAGGGCATGTCTAGAATTTTATCCAGGTTGGATGGATTGTCTTTGTTGCCTTTAAATGGCTTCTTCCGTTGATCGGGTATGGAGCCCCGGAATCTGGCATTTACCGCTGTATTGTGTGGGCTTTCTTCATTATTCCGACGTTTGGTTTTGTTGCGTCGTGGTTTTCCATTGCCATCCCTGACTTCGGATGTGCCGGGGTCGCTGGTGCTGCTACGGGCTAATAGCTATGCTCGCCTGCGCAAAATCGGGTCATTAATTTAGTTAAGGCTGCCATTGTTCTTGGCTTTTCCTGGCCAAGGTGCCTAGCTAGCCATTCGTCTCGGACACTGTGTTTGAAGGCCGCTAGGGCTTCGGCGTCCAGACAGTCGATGATTTCGTTCTTCTTAGTGAGAAACCGGTTCCAAAGCTTTCGGGCTGATTCTCCGGATTGTTGGATTATGTGACTTAGATCATCTGCATCCGGGGGCCGGACATAGGTCCCTTGGAAATTGGCCCGAAAGGCATCCTCAAGTTCTTCCCAGCTTCCGATGGAATTTTCAGGGAGGCTTTTTAGCCAGTGCCGAGTTGGTCCTTTTAGCTTCAGGGGTAAATATTTGATGGCGTGGATATCATCTCCGCGAGCCATGTGGATGTGAAGAATAAAGTCTTCAACCCAAACCGCAGGGTCCGTCGTTCCATCATATGCCTCGATGTTTTCGGGTTTGAACCCTTTTGGAAAATCGTGTTCCAGCACCTCATCGGTGAAGCACAAGGGGTGTGCGGCACCCATGTATCTGGCTGTGTCGTGGATTGGGTCCAATGGTTGTAGTGTTCGGTATTGGTTCTGAGCCGGTAAATGACCGATATATTTGGTTTGATAATCATGATCCTGTGTAGGAGCACGTTCCCTGGATCCATAGATGGACCTGTTTTTGCCAACCTTTTTGTCCAGGTCCTCACGTAGATCGTGTTTTTGGTCCTGGGCTGCAACCTTCCTTCCTTTAAGGGGAGGGGGTGCGGGCTTGTGTACGGCATTGCTAGCCGCTCTGTCTCGACCACGAGGTGGTGGTCCGACCTGTCAGCCATATTATTTTTCGGCGGTAGAGGCGCAATAGCCTCGTCGTCGAATTCGGGCAGCAACTTACGTTGAGGATAGCTCTTTGTTTAGCGGTTACTACCGTATTTTTCCTTAGCGTCTAGCACTTCGTTCCATCTGTCGTTGAGCGTATCCTGTGCGGCTTTAAGCCACTGCTTCTGCTTCTTCAGGCTCCTTGCAGTGGTGATAATCCTGTGTTGGAGCCGTTCTTATTCTAATGGTTCTTCTGGGATGACGAACTCGTCATCGCCTAGGCTGATCTCCTCTTCAGAGACAGGTTGGTAATTGCTATCTTTGGCGTCGCTGTGGTCGGACAACATCTCTGGACTGTGTTTGCCATCCTCTCGCACGCCCTGCTCCAACACTGGGTCTGCGGGGTCCTTGGCTTGGTTCAGATTATCATCATTGTCCGTGCCAAGGTTGCTGTTTTCCCTTTTGCTGGATCAAGGTTGGCGCTTGGGACGCCAGCGCTTAGGAGGTTCATCGACAAGCATGCTGTTATCGCCGTCGGCCTCATTCTCCTTTGGTGTGTCCACCATGTATATATCGTATGACGATGTAGCTGTCCATTGCCCTAAAGGTGGTGGTTTTTGTGCCTACTCCTCTCCGGTATCGTCGTCCATACCGTCGATGTCCTCGGAGCCCTAATCGAGCATGTAGGTTAAGTCCTCGACAGTGGCAATGAAGTGGGTGGTGGGTGGGAAACGAAGTTCTTCGTTGTCCGCTTCCCATTCGAGACGGACACAATTCGGCCGAGAGTTCCCTGACAAGGAGAGGGATTTCAATGAGTTTAACACATCGCCTAAGGGCGAGTGCTGGAAGATGTCCGCGGAGCTGAACTCCAAGATTGGCGCCCAATCAGGTTCGACGGATGCGGATGCACGCAATCCAGAACCTATGGTCGGAGACAAGTCTGATGTTCCGGTGACACAAGCCCAACCCGATGTTGGGTCTGTGTGCAGCTAGAGCGCCGCTGAGTATGCGGCCTTCATGGCGGGGTTGAGCTTCCCGTCTTCGGACGACACAGTCCGCTCCGGCTCTAGGGTCAGGGTGGTCATAGGCGCTATCTCCTGCGCACGGCCAGATGACAGATCTAGGTCATGTTCATCGTGGTGTCAGGGGACATCCGTCATGGGCTCGAACCCGTCGAAGATCAAGTCTCCACGGATATCAGCCACGAACTTCATGCTTCTAAATCTGACCTGACGGCTAGGGGCGTAGCTATCGATCTGCTCTAGATGGCCAAGCAAGGTGGCCCGCAGTGCGAAGCCGCCGAATACGAAGATCTGTCCGGGGAGGAAGATCTCCCCCTAGATTGCATTGTTGTAGATGATTGATGGAGCCATCAAGCCTTCTGATGATGATGCAGTGGAACTCTCAATGAAAGCACCAATGCCGGTGTAAAAACCGGCGGATCTCGGGTAGGGGGTCCCAAACTGTGCGTCTAAGGCTAATGGTAACAGGAGGCGAGGGACACAATGTTTACCTAGGTTCGGGCCCTCTCTATGGAGGTAATACTCTACTTCCTGCTTGATTGATCTTGATGAATATGAGTACTACAATAGTTGATCTACCACGATATCGTAATGGCTAAACCCTAGAAGTCTAACCTATGAGGTTATGATTGTTGTGGCTAAACCCTAGAAGCTAAACCCTCCAGTTAGATAGACACTGGAGGGGGCTAGGTTGTACAAAGTCGGTTACAGAGAAAGGAATCTACATATCCGGATCGCCAAGCTTGCCTTGCACGCCAAGGAGAGTCCCGTCCGGACATGGGAAGAAGTCTTCGTATTGTATCTTCATAACCTAGCAGTCCGGCCAAAGTATATAGTCTAGCTGTCCGAGGACCCCTTAGTCCAGGACTCCCTCAGATGGCACACAAAAGTATTAAAGAACAACATAGGTAATACTAGAAGTGGTATAATACTATAATCACGAGCCTGTGGGATAGCATTGGCTGATGGATGATAACTATTGAACAACGTTACCTAAAGAACAAGTCTCTTAGCTGAACTATGGAACAACGTTAACTCCTGAACAAGACCCGTAAGAGATCATCATGAATATAAAGTGAAATGTGATAATCTATTTTCCATTCTTAGATGAATAACAAAGCCATAAATGTTTCACACAAGTAAGATGAGGGTACAACCTATCTGGCCACCATCCATAGGAGTGAGCATCATGTGCTGACTTGTCAATGGCCCTGCAATTGGTGTGGTTGTCCATGTCGGGCACACGCATTCAATGCAGGGAACTGTTGAGTGGGGACTATAGCTCCCTTATGGTGTATGCTTCCCTTGTTGGAGCAGCTGTGGCGAGTTGGAAGACGGTGTGACTGAAGATGCAAAAAACACATAATGTTAAGAATGACACATCTCTTTGATCCAAAGAAATACCCTAAGAGACAACAACAAGGTACAAGAGTGGTCACACGTCTGTTGACTGAAGACTAAATTGGGGTCACATGATTTTATTTTATTTTGGTTGTCACACCCTAGCTAGTTCATGCATTAGAGTGTTGCATCATGTTTTATCTTTCAACAAAAACCTGAAATGGGGATGACAGAACCCCCAGCCCCTCTGAAACCAACTAGGGTTTACTAAAAACTTTTTCAATGAACCTGAAATGCCCCTCTAAAATGTCCATCATTTCTGTCTTGGTTCAGAACCTCTGCCAAAAGTGATGCACAATTTCCTAGGTCATCTTAGGGTCTTTGAATTAAATCATAAATATTTAAATTTGGGCATTTAAAGTTATATAAAATATTTCAAATGCCCAAATATTCCCAATCTAAAATGTTTCATGTTGGAAATATTCCAACAATGGACCAGGAGTAGTTTGGTGAATTTTAGAACTTTTTAGGTATTTTTAATAATTCAACAAAGTTGCAGAGGTATAAAAAAAAAGAAAAACAGAAAGGAAAACTTACCTGGCGCCTGCAACCCGGCCCACCTGCCGGCCCAGCCCAGCGTCGCGCCAGCGAGCTGCTTGCCGGGCCAGGCAGGCAGGCAAGGTGCTCGACGGCGAGCACCGCATGGGTGCCACGCACCTGCTCGCCGCCTCGCCACTCCCCTCTTCACGCCACGTCGGGGATCACTCCCCCTCTCTCCCCGAAACCCTCAGACACCCTTTCTCCTCTCCAGCTCCTCCCCCTCGCGCTCCCCAGCCATGGCCGACGCCACCGCCGCCGCCCCATCGTCGTAGCCGCGCTCCCCGCCGCCCGTGCGTCGTCTCGTCGTGTCCAGGAGCTCCGCCGCCGTCCACTTCGTCGAGCTAACCGAGCCCCGTGTGCTCGCAAGGCCCGAGTCCACCGCACCGACCTCACCCGAGTCCGCCGTCGCCGGAGATCCCCTTTAACGCCGTCGCCGCATCAGCTCGACCCCGACCCCGCCGGTGGTCTCTACGAGTGCTCCGTGAGCCTAGCTACCCCTCCTACCCTTCCTCTCTCATTCCCGAGCCATGTAGCCACCGCACGAAGATCACCCGCATGCACCGCCGCGGATCTCGTCGCCGACGTGCTCCCGGCCATCCTCCGGCCAACTCACGGTGTCCAACGCACTCACCACGCTGCATTGGGTCCAACCGTGCACTCCCCGCACCTCACTGCACCCCCTAGCCCGAGTTCGTCTCCAAAAAAACTCCGGTGGCCGCCAAGGTCGCCGCCGGCGCCAACTCCGGCCACCCCGACCCCAACGGACTCCACCAAGAGCCGCGGCTGGTCCTCAGCTCCACCCCGATGCCCTCCGCGACCCATTTGGTGGCCGGAATGGCCAAAACCACTTCCGCCCCCGCGTCGGGCTCGTCGGCGGCTAAACGCCGGCACCGCTGACTTTGACTTTGACCACGGGTGGGCCCAGGTTGACTCCGTTGAGTCACTGACAGGTGGGGCCCAACCCTGTTAATTAACCCAGTTTAGTTCTAATTAAATTCTAACTAAACTAATCGCACTGACACCCTGGACCCACGCGTCAGGTTTGACCTGGACCGGGTCTGTTGACCTGCTGAGGTCAGCATGATGCAATGCTGACGCAGTAATTAATTCTGGATTTATTTTTATTCAGGAAATTCCAGAAATTAGTATAAACTTCAAAAATTCATATAAATTCAACCATAGCTCCAAATCAAACAAATTATATATGAAAAATGATCAGAAAAATCCAATCTATCCATCTGTACTGTTTTCATGCATGATTAAAAAAGTTAACCTGCTGTTTAGTGCAAAACATGATAAAGCACTATTTAAGATCATATATGAGTTTGGAAATTGAATCTTTGGTTCAAAATGGTTCAAACCTATCTGGTCTTAGTTGCATTAGCCCAACACACTCATATATGCCATGTCTCATGCATGCATCATATTGTTGCATATTGTTTGGTGACGTTGTGTATCAGTGTTCTCTGCGGTAGTTTCTGCCCCCGAGGAGTACCGTGATTACCCTAACGAAGAGCAATATCAGTGCACCGACCCATCAGGAAAGCAACCAACCATTTGATCATATCGATACAATCCCATGTTCTCGCTTCTGCTCTCTTTTACTGCATTAAGACAACGCGATTCAAACTGCTGTGTGCTGCGGTAGTTGAACCCATTTCCTCCATGACCTGTCATTGCCACAGTAACTAGATGAAACCCACTAGCATGTGTAGGAGTTGATTGAGCCATGTATATGATGTTCCTACCTTGCTATGCCTGCTATGCTTAGAGTCGTGTCAGGTCTGGTTCATCTGGGTGATGGGCTAGAGTGAAATGATCATGTCAGTATGAGAGTGGTGTGTTGAACACGATTTGGTAAAGGTATCGATGAGAGGCCATGTAGGAGTACATGGTGGGTTGTTTCATTGAAGCCGTCCTTAAGCACTAAGATCTGTATGTGTGATTTAAGAATCAGCTACTACCATACATTAGGCCCTGAAATATGACCCCGCTCAACTTTCTATTCACCCTAGTCCTCTGTCCAGGAGTTGCAAGTAGTTTATGGTGTTTATAGCTTACTGGAGGCCGTGGACAGCGCTGACCATAGGGGTGGGCTGTGATGCGGTAGGTACGTGGCCGGGTATACCGGGCACCCGTTAGGTGTCTCGGAACCCTGTTCACATCGTTTGGGGCTGTGAGCGAAACCCCAGCCGGATCTCCTCATGGATGGAACCCGAATAGGCAATAAACCTGGACTAGAGACTTGAGTGTCTAGGTAGGTCGTGGTCTACACCCACGTCGGTTTTCGCTTGAAGTCTGCCGAGCACATGTCGTGTGCAGACGCTAAGTGGTGGAAACATGTATGAAGAAGTACACCCCTGCAGGGTTAACATAATCTATTCGAATAGCCGCGTCCGCGGTAAAGGACTACTTGGTTGCCTATACAGTTCATAGACAAGTAAACTGGAAACTACTAAAAGCTTCAAGATAAGCGTGAGTGCCGAGGATGGCTCTTCCGTAGGAAGACGGAGGTGGATCCTCGGTAGTGTATTGAGTGGTGAGTAGTGGACTTGTGTGCGCAAAACCATTTCAAGTTGGAGTCTCGTAGGATAGCTTAGCCAAGAGTCAAAGCTGGCTTGCTGCAATAATTCCACCAACCCTTCTTGATAATGAGCATGTATGTAGGGTCTGATGTAAGTCTTGCTGAGTACCTTTGTACTCATGTTGCTTTAATTTATGTTTTCAGAAGATGCTACAACCCCTTCCGACGGGTTCTTCGTAGACGTTGACATCGATGAGTAGGCTAAGGCCCAGGTGGTGATCCTGAGCATGTGAAGGACCATGTAGTATAGCTAGGCTTACCCAAGCCTCTTTTATTTTACTAGTTGTCTGTACCCAGACAAGTTACCTTCCGCTGTCGTCTTGTATGATTGTATGACTTGAATGTGGGTCATGTGACCCGTGCTTGTGTGAATGCTATGTATGGCTCTCTGAGCCTCGAAATAAAGTACTTGTGTCGTAGAGTCATGTTGTGATGCCTTGTTGTATTTGCACATATCAAGCATATTGTGTGTATGATTGAAATGCTTGGTATGTGTGGGATCTGACTATCTAGTTGTTTATCTTTAGTAGCCTCTCTTACCGGGAAATGTCTCCTAGTGTTACCACTGAGCCATGGTAGCTTGCTACTGCTCCGGAACACTTAGGCTGGCCGGCATGTGTCCTTCCTCGTTCCTGTGTCTGTCCCTTCGGGGAAATGTCACGCATTGAGTACCGGAGTCCTGTTAGCCCGCTACAGCCCGGTTTACCGGAGTCCTGCTAGCCCAGTGCTACAGCCTGGACCCACTTGCTGATGACCGACACGTTCGATGCTGGGTCATGGATGCCTGTCCCTGTAAGTCTGCGCCACTTTGGGTTTACGACTACTCATGTCAGCCCGGGCTCCTTATCATATGGATGCTAGCGACACTATCATATACGTGAGCCAAAAGGTGCAAACGGTCCCGGGCAAAGGTAAGGCGACACCCGTGGGGATACCGTGCGTGAGGCCGCAAAGTGCTATGAGGTGTTACAGGCTAGATCGATGTGACATTGAGTCGGGGTCCTGACAACGTTGGCATTAGAGCCGGAGTGCCTGTAGGTCCTTCAAGCCAAACTGGTCGATGTTGAGTCCAGAAATGCTTTAGTTATATGTAGGGGAATTGATTGTGGGATGGTACGTAAGGCTCTTTTTACTTCTCTATCCCATGGCATTCTGATCTGAGTCAGTCCATTCTTCTACCGGGGGTTAAGGACTAGGATCCCTTCTCTCTATCAGGTTCACGAGTTACTAATCAGTAGTACCTTATAGGTTTGATGTCTACAAGCCTAGCTCAGTTCTACTACCCTGTTATCCTGATAAGTTGGGCCCAGAACCTTGATATGATGTTGTTGAGTGTCTATGCAACTCTTTGATAAATGTCTCAAAACCCTTCTTGAGCATTTACAGTCGTTATGCTGTCAAAATTTTGCTAGAAATTCTAGTGCCTTTGCATTATGGTTGTGCTTTCAGATGGCCACTCGCGACAAAAATCAAGTGGTTCGCCTGACCCGATGCATTGGTGTGACCGGTCATACGGCTATGCTAGTCCGAGTGATGATCGAGACGGGTTACCGTTGGTATCCCGAATACACGGTCGAAGAGCAGTTTCGGGACTTTAATCAAAGCCAGTATCTTTGCACCGTCCGGATATTTCCCTCTTATCCTGGTTCTACCGAGGCTCTTCACTGTTCCTATGGGCTCGGTGTTACCATTGAGATGGCTGTGCAATATGCGGCTTATTCTATGATGACCATCATGCGAGTCAGGACTGGCCTGCTTCGCAACACCGACTTCCGGTATATGCCAGCTTCACTTCCTGGAGCGCACGGTTATCTCCGGGCTATCTATGCTGACTCCAGCCAGGAGGACTCACTAACTCGCACCACTGCCGAGTTGCTCGAGGATAAGGACCGAGAGAATCGGGCCTTGAGAATGGAGCTCTTCAACACCCGCGCTGATCATTGGGCCACCTTGACTCGGTTTGCACCGGCTGTGCAAGCTGGATACATGGATATGAGAGACCTGTATCCTGTTAGGTCTGCTCTGCCGGACATGATGGATTGGCGTGATGTGGGAGGCATCACCCCACCTCGTGGTCCCCGCAGGCCACCGTTTGTTGGTCCAAGACCTCACCCTAGCCCTTTTGGTCCACAGGCTCCTCAGGACCGTCTGTTTCCGGATGCTCACGTTGAACTTCCAGGCTATGGAGGAGACTTTTATGAGAACTACTACGGAGATGACTGAGATAGTAGTAGATCCACTAGTGTTGTAATAGTTGTATTTCCACCGCCCTGCGTGACTTGTGGAATATGACTTGGTGTGTAGCAATTCCGGGGGTGTAGGAAAAATAATTTATAGGAGCTTGGGATGCCTCTGATGAGATGTAATCCTCCTCTCACCGTAGTAGTACTTGTTGGTCTTGTACTAAACCTCGTATGGTGTGTATGACGATGGAATAAAAGAAGTAGTTTCTGTATCTACCATGTCATACGGATGATCATCTCGCATTCTGAGTTGTCCATTACATTCTACATTCTATGTCGGAATCTTGTCATTTTGGACTAAACCATTGTCTTGTTTTTCCTAGGATGGTCAACACCCACAACAACCCTGCTCCCCCAGAGCAGGTCGAAGGCAGCAGAGTTGGGGAAACAAACCTGCCTCACCCTCCTTCTCTGGCCGAAGTTATGCTGGAAGTCGAGAGAAACAAGCGGGAGACCAACCATTTGTTGGAGCGTATTGAACAGAACACAGCACACCATCAGAGAAATAACTTGGTGTCACTCAGTGATTTCATCAAGTTACATCCACCTACCTTCCACCACTCCGTCGAGCCTCTCGACGCCGACGACTGGCTTCGCAGTATTACTCACAAACTGCATTCTGCACTTGTAGCTGAGGCTGATAGAGTCACCTTTGCTGCATATCATCTCGAAGGCCCCGCCAGTCTCTGGTGGGAGAATTATGAAGCTATGCGCCCAGCGGGCCACGTCACTACTTGGGCTGAATTCGGCGAGGCTTTCCGTGAACATCACATTCCAGAGGGTCTCATGGACCGTAAACGTGAGGAGTTCTACAATTTTACTCAAGGTCGACTCTCTGTTGACGCTTACAGCAGGGAGTTCGGCAACCTTGCACGTTATGCAACTGAGGAAGTTTCTACCGATGCCAAGAAGCAGGCAAGGTTCCGTAAGGGGCTTAGTCCTGAGATTTGTCGTGACCTCCGTCTGCATGAGTGCACCTCTTTTCAGAAGCTTGTGAATAAAGCCATCAGTGCTGAGACGGGACAGACTGATTTCGACGCAACACGCAAGCATGGCCGTGACTTGGGTTCCTCATTCGGTGCTGGACCACAGAAGCGCCGTGTATGGGTGCCTAACACCGCCCTACCACCCAGGTTTACACCGAGGCCATCCTTTCAGGCGCCTCGCCCAGCTCAACAATATGCACCAGCCAAGGCCTATGGTGGTCCAACCAACAATGCTCCTCCACGCACCAGTTCCGTGACGTGCTTCAAGTGTGGGGAATCAGGCCACTATATGCGCGAGTGTCCCCAAACCAACCCCAACCAGACAGCAAAAACTGTTGGCCGCGGCAAGCTGACAGGGAAAGTTTTCTACGCCAAGCCGGCCACCACTACACGTGGCCATGTCAATTGTGTCTCTGCGAAAGAGGCTCAAGAAGATCCCAATGTCGTTCTCGGTACGCTTCTTGTAAATTGCCACCCGGCATCCGTTCTTTTTGATACTCAAGCATCTCATTCATTCATATCCGAAAACTATGCTCGCTTGCATAACACCGCATTCTGTGACATGCCTTCCACCATGGAAATTTCCACTCCCGGTTCTAGATGGCAAACCTCTAGTGTAAGCCATGGAAATGAAATCCAAGTCGACAGACTTGTTTTTCTTGCATCTTTGATAGCTCTTAAATCTTCAGATATTAATATCATCTTGGGTATGGATTGGATGTCAGCCCATCATGCCAAGATCGATTGCTTCTCTAGGACTGTCCAACTCACACACCCTTCGGGAAAGATAGTCAATGTCTTGACCCGAGTAGCTAAACGACAACTATATTCTCTTAACGCCAGTCCCTTTCCAGACCTTGAAGACGTTCCGGTAGTCCGTGACTTCCCGGATGTCTTTCCAGAAGAACTGCCAGGTATTCCACCTGACAGAGATGTCGAATTTGTGATAGATCTCATTCCAGGAACTGTCCCAATTTCCAGAAGTCCCTACAAGATGGCACCTTTTGAACTAGCCGAACTTAAGAAACAACTTGATGAGTCCTTGAAAAAGGGTTTCATCCGGCCTAGTTCATCTCCTTGGGCTTGCCCCGTCCTCTTCATCAAGAAGAAGGATGGTACGGACCGGATGGTTGTAGATTATCGACCTGTCAACTTGGTCACAATTAAGAACAAGTATCCGCTCCCCAGGATCAACGATCTGTATGATCAGCTCGCTGGATCCTCAGTCTTCTCCAAAATGGATTTGAGGTTGGGCTACCATCAAATCAAAATCAGGAACGGGGACATTCCGAAAAAGGCCTTTGTTACCCGTTATGGCCAATACGAGTACACCGTCATGTCCTTTGGTTTAACCAACGCTCCAGCCACCTTCTCTCGGTTAATGAACTCAATTTTCATGGAGTATTTGGATAAATTCGTCGTGGTTTACCTCGATGATATACTCATCTACTTCAAGAACGAGGAAGAACATGCCGAACACCTAAGGCTAGTGTTGAAGAAACTTCGAGAGCATCGCCTTTATGCCAAATTTTCTAAATGTGAATTTTGGTTGTCAGAAGTGACCTATTTATGACATGTAATTTCTGGTAAAGGTATTGCCGTTAACCCCGAGCGAGTTCAAGCCGTCCTTAATTGGACTCCACCTGAATCGGTCAAGCAAGTTCGGAGTTTCCTGGGCTTAGCGAGCTATTGCCGTCGCTTTGTCGAGAATTTCTCCAAGGTTGCTAAACCTCTAAATGAACTCCTCAAGAAAGATAAAAAGTTCGAGTGGACTCCACAATGTGAGCATAGTTTCCAGGAACTGAAAAGACGTCTAACTTCTGCTCCCGTACTGGTACCACCGGATTTTTCCAAGGACTTTGTTATCTACTGCGACGCCTTGCGACAAGGACTAGGCTGTATTCTCATGCAAGATCGACACGTAATTGCTTATGCTTCACGACAATTACACCCGCATGAGGAAAACTACCCTACTCATGATCTAGAACTTGCAGCTGTAGTCCATGCACTCAAAACATGGCGACATTACCTCCTCGGTAATCGTTGCGAAATTTACACTGATCACCAAAGTCTGAAGTACATATTCACCCAACCGGATTTAAATCTCAGGCAAAGACGTTGGGTCGAGTTGATCACAGATTTCGACTTAGGGATAACTTACACCCCAGGAAAAGCCAATGTCATGGCTGATGCGCTAAGTCGTAAATCTTATTGCAATAATCTGATGTTGCAACAAAGCCAACCACTTCTCCATGAGGAATTTCGGAAGCTTAACCTCCACATTGTTCCTCAAGGATTCCTTTCCACTTTGGTGGCGAAACCTACTCTTACGGATCAAATCACCGCTGCCCAAAAACGAGATAAAGGAATATCCCGGATCAAGGAGAACATCGCTAGCGGAGATGCTAAATGTTTCTCCACAAATGATCATGGTGTTGTATACTTTGGGAACCGTCTCGTGGTTCCCAAGAACCAACAACTACGGCAGTTGATCCTTAAGGAAGCTCATGAATCTCCTCTCACCATTCATCCCGGTAGCACTAAGATGTATCAGGATCTACGCCAGAGATTCTGGTGGACTAGGATGAAGAGAGACATTGCTCAGTTTGTTGCTAGCTGCGACGTTTGTCGTCGTGTAAAAGCAGAACATCAACGGCCTGCTGGCACCCTTCAACCCCTAGCTATTCCTGAATGGAAATGGGATAAAATTGGTATGGACTTCATCACCGGTTTTCCCAGGACCAAGAGAGGGAATAATGCTATCTTCGTCGTTATTGATCGTCTTTCCAAAGTGGCCCATTTCCTACCTGTTCGTGAGAGTATAACTGCTAGTTAGTTAGCAGACTTGTACATCTCCCGAATAGTGTCTCTCCATGGTGTTCCTTTGGAAATTAACTCGGATCGAGGAAGTCTTTTCACCTCTCGATTCTGGGAAAGTTTCTAAAATGCTATGGGAACCCGCCTTTCCTTTAGCACCGCTTTTCACCCTCAATCAAGTGGTCAAGTAGAACGCGTCAACCAGATTCTAGAAGACATGCTTCGAGCTTCTGTTATCTCATTCGGAATGGATTGGGAGAAATGCCTTCCATTTGCCGAATTCGCTTACAACAACAGCTATCAATCTAGCTTGGGCAAAGCCCCTTTTGAAGTTCTCTATGGACGACGGTGTCGAACACCCCTTAATTGGTCAGAAACCAGGGAAAGACAATTCTTTGGCCCGGATATGATCCAGGAAGCAGAAGAGCAAGTTCGCATCGTTCGTGAAAAGTTGAAAACAGCCCAATCCCGTCAAAAGAGTCAATATGACCGAAAACATAAGGCTATGATTTTCGAGGTTGATGAGAAGGCTTACCTTCGGGTTACTCCTTTGAAAGGAACCCATCGTTTCGGTATCAAAGGCAAATTGGCTCCTCGTTACATTGGACCTTTTCGCATTCTCGCTAAAAAGAGGAGAAGTTGCCTACCAATTGGAACTACCTCCGCATCTCTCCAGAGTCCATGATGTCTTCCACGTTTCTCAACTCAGGCGTTGCTTCTCGGATCCTATCCGTGGAGTGGACCACGAAACGCTTGATCTCCAAGATAATCTCACGTATCGAGAGTACCCCATTCGTATCCTCGATCAGGCCGAGCGTACCACTCGACGTCATAATATCAAGTTTCTCAAAGTTCAATGGTCGCACCATTCTGAGGATGAAGCAACTTGGGAAAGGGAGGATCGTCTGCAACTCGAGTATCTCGCCTTCTTCCCGGAGGAACCCAAATCTCGGGACGAGATTCCTTTGAGTGGGGGTGAGTTGTCACACACTAGCTAGTTCATGCATTAGAGTGTTGCATCATGTTTTATCTTTCAACAGAAACCTGAAATGGGGATGACAGAACCCCCAGCCCCTCTAAAACCAACTAGGGTTTACTAAAAACTTTTTCAATGAACCTGAAATGCCCCTCTAAAATGTCCATCATTTTTGTCTTGGTTCAGAACCTCTGCCAAAAGTGATGCACAATTTCCTAGGTCATCTTAGGGTCTTTGAATTAAATCATAAATATTTGAATTGGGGCATTTAAAGTTATATAAAATATTTCAAATGCCCAAATATTCCCAATCTAAAATGTTTCATGTTGGAAATATTCCAACAATGGACCAGGAGTAGTTTGGTGAATTTTAGAACTTTTTAGGTATTTTTAATAATTCAACAAAGTTGCAGTGGTATAAAAAAAAGAAAAACAGAAAGGAAAACTTACCTGGCGCCTGCAACCAGGCAGGCAGGCAAGGTGCTCGACGGCGAGCACCGCATGGGTGCCATGCACCTGCTCGCCGCCTTGCCGCTCCCCTCTTCACACCACGTCGGGGATCACTCCCCCTCTCTCCCCCGAAACCCTCAGACACCCCTTCTCCTCTCCAGCTCCTCCCCCTCGCGCTCCCCAGCCATGGCCGACGCCACCGCCACCGCCCCATCGTCGTAGCCGCGCTCCCCGCCGCCCGTGCGTCGTCTCGTCGTGTCCAGGAGCTCCGTCGCCGTCCACTTCATCGAGCTAACCAAGCCCCGTGTGCTCGCAAGGCCCGAGTCCACCGCACCGACCTCGCCCGAGTCCGCCGTCGCCGGAGATCCCCTTCAACGCCGTCGCCGCATCAGCTCATCCTCGACCCCACCGGTGGCCTCTACGACTGCTCCGTGAGCCTAGCTACCCCTCCTACCCTTCCTCTCTCATTCCCGAGCCATGTAGCCACCGCACGAAGATCACCCGCTCGCACCGCCGCGGATCTCGTCGCCGACATGCTCCCGGCCATCCTCTGGCCAACTCACGGTGTCCAACGCACTCACCATGCTGCGTTGGGTCCAACCGTGCACTCCCCGCACCTCACTGCACCCCCTAGCCCGAGTTCGTCTCCAACCGAACTCTGATGGCCGCCAAGGTCGCCGCCGGCGCCAACTCCGGCCACCCCGACCCCAACAGACTCCACCAAGAGCCGTGGCTCGTCCTCAGCTCCACCCCGATGCCCTCCGCGACCCATTTGGTGGCCGGAACGGCCAAAACCACTTCCGCCGCCGCGTCGGGCTCGCTGGCGGCTAAACGCCGGCACTGCTGACTTTGACTTTGACCACGGGTGGGCCCAGGTTGACTCTGTTGAGTCACTGACAGGTAGAGCCCAGCCCTGTTAATTAACCCAGTTTAGTTCTAATTAAATTCTAACTAAACTAATCGCACTGACACCCTGGACCCACGCGTCAGGTTTGACCGGGACTGGGTCTGTTGACCTGCTGAGGTCAGCATGACGCAATGCTGACGCAGTAATTAATTCTGGATTTATTTTTATTCAGGAAATTCCATAAATTAGTATAAACTTCAAAAATTCATATAAATTCAACCATAGCTCCAAATCAAACAAATTATATATGAAAAATGATCAGAAAAATCCAATCTATCCATCTGTACTGTTTTCATGCATGATTCAACAAGCTAACCTGCTGTTTAGTGCAAAACATGATAAAGCACTATTTAAGACCATATATGAGTTTGGAAATTGAATCTTTGGTTCAAAATGGTTCAAACCCATCTGGTCTTAGTTGCATTAGCCCAACACACTCATATATGCCATGTCTCATGCATGCATCATATCGTTGCATATTGTTTAGTGGCGTTGTGTATCGGTGTTCTCTGCGGCAGGTTCTGCCCCAGAGGAGTACCGTGATTACCCTAACGAAGAGCAATATCAGTGCATCGACCCATCAGGCAAGCAACCAACCATTTGATCATATCGATACAATCCCATGTTCTCGCTTTTGCTCTCTTTTACTACATTAAGACAACGCGATTCAAATTGCTGTGTGCTGCGGTAGTTGAACCCATTTCCTCTGCATGACCTGTCATTGCCACAGTAACTAGATGAAACCCACTAGCATGTGTAGGAGTTGATTGAGCCATGTATATGATGTTCCTACCTTGCTATGCCTGCTATGCTTAGAGTCGTGTCAGGTCTGGTTCATCTGGGTGATGGGCTAGAGTGAAATGATCATGTCAGTATGAGAGTGGTGTGTTGAACACGATTTGGTAAAGGTCTCGATGAGAGGCCATGTAGGAGTACATGGTGGGTTGTTTCATTGAAGCCGTCCTTAAGCACTGAGATCTGTATGTGTGATTTAAGAATCAGCTACTACCATACATTGGGCCCTGAAATATGACCCCGCTCGACTTTCTATTCACCCTAGTCCTCTGTCCAGGAGTTGCAAGTAGTTTCTGGTGTTTATAGCTTACTGGAGGCCGTGGACAGCGCTGACCATAGGGGTGGGCTGTGATGCGGTAGGTACGTGGCCGGGTATACCGGGCACCCGTTAGGTGTCTCGGAACCCTGTTCACATCGTTTGGGGCTGTGAGCGAAACCCCGGCCGGATCTCCTCATGGATGGAACCCGAATAGGCAATAAACCTGGACTAGAGACTTGAGTGTCTAGGTAGGTCGTGGTCTACACCCACGTCGGTTTTCGCTTGAAGTCTGCCGAGCACATGTCGTGTGCAGACGCTAAGTGGTGGAAACATGTATGAAGAAGTACACCCCTGCAGGGTTAACATAATCTATTCGAATAGCCGCGTCCGCGGTAAAGGACTACTTGGTTGCCTATACAGTTCATAGACAAGTAAACTGGAAACTACTAAAAGCTTCAAGATAAGCGTGAGTGCCGAGGATGGCTCTTCCGTAGGAAGACGGAGGTGGATCCTCGGTAGTGTATTGAGTGGTGAGTAGTGGACTCGTGTGCGCAAAACCATTTCAAGTTGGAGTCTCGTAGGATAGCTTAGCCAAGAGTCAAAGCTGGCTTGCTGCAATAATTCCACCAACCCTTCTTGATAATGAGCATGTATGTAGGGTCTGATGTAAGTCTTGCTGAGTACCTTTGTACTCATGTTGCTTTAATTTATGTTTTCAGAAGATGCTACAACCCCTTCCGACGGGTTCTTCGTAGACGTTGACATCGATGAGTAGGCTAAGGCCCAGGTGGTGATCCTGAGCACGTGAAGGACCATGTAGTATAGCTAGGCTTACCCAAGCCTCTTTTATTTTACTAGTTGTCTGTACCCAGACAAGTTACCTTCCGCTGTCGTCTTGTATGCTTGTATGACTTGAATGTGGGTCGTGTGACTCGTGCTTGTGTGAATGCTATGTATGGCTCTCTGAGTCTCTAAATAAAGTACTTGTGTCGTAGAGTCATGTTGTGATGCCTTGTTGTATTTGCACATATCGAGCATATTGTGTGTATGATTGAAATGCTTGGTATGTGTGGGATCTGACTATCTAGTTGTTTATCTTTAGTAGCCTCTCTTACCGGGAAATGTCTCCTAGTGTTACCGCTGAGCCATGGTAGCTTGCTACTGCTCCGGAACACTTAGGCTGGCCGGCATGTGTCCTTCCTCGTTCCTGTGTCTGTCCCTTCGGGGAAATGTCACGCATTGAGTACCGGAGTCCTCTTAGCCTGCTACAGCCCGGTTTACCGGAGTCCTGCTAGCCCAGTGCTACAGCCCGGACCCACTTGCTGATGACCGACACGTTCGATGCTGGGTCATGGATGCCTGTCCCTGTAAGTCTGCGCCACTTTGGGTTTACGACTAGTCATGTCAGCCCGGGCTCCTTATCATATGGATGCTAGCGACACTATCATATACGTGAGCCAAAAGGTGCAAACGGTCCCGGGCAAAGGTAAGGAGACACCCATGGGGATACCGTGCGTGAGGCCGCAAAGTGATATGAGGTGTTACAGGCTAGATCGATGTGACATTGAGTCGGGGTCCTGACATTGGTACTGTCTGACTATGCCGGATGGCATGATGGCCATCTTGTGCCTGTCGGCTGACACTGTTCGGAATCTTCCCCGAAGAGCCAGCGACCAATGGCAGAGCAGCCTGCTTCCGCCGTCCGTGGCCACTACCAAAACCCCGCTCCCTGCCCCACCGCACTACCGTGGTTGCGCCGCCCCCGGGCCAATCCACAAAGACTCGCCGTGATCCAAATCCAGTTGCGGCAGTACCATCAACCCACGCAACTCTAAGATAGCCATCTAAGCGCTGCTTCCGTGGCGAACTTGCGCCCCCGCACCCTTACGTTAGACACCAGCCAACCGACAGCCTAGGAGCTCCGCCGCCTCAAGGGGTGCTGCTTCCCATTGGGAATCGATTGGCCGCGAATAAAAATTCAGACAACTGATGCCTAAATAAAGTGACTTGAGATGAGGGTGCGATCTATCTGGCAGCACGGTGAAGTAGGCAGCTCCAACTGCCGAGTCGGTGAGGCCGACATGGTTGCGATGGCGATCGGCGGCAGGGAAGCAGAGATGTCGCGACGGTCGACGGCTATAGGGAAGCAGCGTCGGGGCTCTGGACGGATCCAAAGTTGGAGCCACTCCGTCGCCGTGAACAACAGCGGGGGTGAATCGGCTCAGGTACGGTTCATGCGGCTGGCATTGAGGCAGCTCCAGCAACATGGAGTAAGAGGCACACGGCCCAGTGCACGACGACAAATGGACAGTGTCTCCGGTATTAGGGAGGAGGGCGACTGTGAATTTGGTGCGGTGGGGGCGCCATGGAGGAGGGGCTGAGGTTTCGCGGCTCCGGAGAAAGGAGCTTCCAGGGAGAAGGTGATTTGGCGCCCACGAGGTATGAATGGGGAGGGAATTGGCAGGGGAGTGGAACCATGTCTTACATACACATTTGTCTGAAATGTGTGTGTGTGTGTGGGGGGGGGGGTATAGTTCTACCCCTGCCTTTAGGCTTCTCGGCTTGGGTCTATGTACTGAGGGTCGGGGATAGTACAGTAACTTTGCTTCTCCCCAAATAGTGGGCGCGAGCGATTTCGGGCGAGGAGGGCATGTTTTGAAATATAGTGGGCGCGAGCGATTTCGGCCGAGGAGAGCGTGTTTTGAAATAGTGGACGCGAGCTATTTCGGGCAAGGAGAGGGTGTTTTGCCAACCATGGTTTATGAATTATTCGGCACATGCCATTTCGGCCGAGGAGAAGGCGTGCTTGGATGAAGTTACGAACCTACCCTCGATGTACAATGGGCCAATTGATGCGTGTCCCACATAGGCCATTTATTTCACGTCTCCCATTTATTTGCTCGGGCGAATTCTACTGAGCAGAGCGTGTTTAACAGTTCGTTCAAATTTTGGGAGAACGAGCATCCACGTCTACCTTACCAAGTCGATCCGAATCAAATTTTGAGATATTAGCTTGCCACTTCTTTTTTATATGGAGAGATGATGCTCGGGAGTAATGTGTTTTTACATGCTCGTTGCTAGCGATTTACTATATGACAAATAGTTGACCCACTCAAAAATGGGAATCAAAGCCAAAATGAAATATCCCGATTCAATGAAATAGCTCGTTCACCAGGTCAAAATAGTGAACTAAATCCAAAATAGAACACCTTAATCGAGTAGCACGTTCTACAGTATTATAGTACTCCATGAACATGTTGAAAGTCAAATTAATGAACTTGTTTGATATACGCATATTTCCATTCATGTGTGGATTGCAAACAACATGTTCTCCAATTTAAATATTTGAATGCAAGTTTATTTCAAAACATTGTTTATATTAGTCTTTGATGCATAAAACGTGACCTCCCCCTCTCCTGGACTCCTGCTCTCTCTCTCTCTCTCTCCCCGACATTCTTCCATTCTGTCGCACGCATCCAACACACAAACCTTGTTGGTCTCTCTCCATCTCTCTCTCTCTCTCTCTCTCTCTCTCTCTCTCTCTCTTTGTGTGTGTGGGGGGGTCTTTCTAGTTCGCATGCATGTATACTCCATCTATAGGTCTCTCTCGCACACTATGTATGATTCTCTAGTCCAAGCTAAATATCTTGGGTGCACTGTCGTACGCAGACAAATTCCTTGCCTCGTTGCCCGTAACTCTCTCACGCACCACTCTATCGTCTCGGAGCTCTTCCATCTCTCTCTCTCAAACTCTCCATCTACCTGGGTCACACATACACATGCATATCTCACTCGCACTCGATAGACCCATCTAAAACTCTATCTCTCTCCCTCGTTCTCTATCCATCTCACACGCACACACACAATCGCATGCCTAGCCAAGTATGATGGTCTCTCACTCAATTGTAGGCACACGCAGTCCCCCTATATGTATATGACTAGATAATCCTAGTCTCCATCACAAACATGTGCATGGTCTATCTCGATTTCTCTTGGGGCTTCTTTCTATCGCGCATGCACCTCCCTCGTTTTCCCAACCATATAGTCCCCTCACGGTCTCGAGGGGATCTCTCTATCACAAACACAGCCCTCTCTCCCTCCCCATGCGTCCATGTTCTCCATGTGTCCCTCTCGACCTTTGTTCCTTGTTGGCCAGACCTCTATTGGAATGTGCTATAGGGGTGTCTCGCTCCCTTGCAAACAATCACGCACTAGCTATCTTCGTGTATCTCCTCACCTCGCTTTTCTATCTCAGAGATGCATGTGTGATATGTTTGCATAAGAAACGAAAAAAACACACTATCTCTCTAATTTATCATTTATTGTCACTTTCTCTTTCACACACATACTCTTTTTCCACACTCACTCATTCTCCTTCACACGCACTTGATCTCTCTCGACTTAGGCACTCTCTTCAGTCGATAGCATATAGATTTATTGAAAAGTCAAACATCACAAAGTTTGACCATGTATGTGGAGAAAAACATTTACATCTAGAACGGCAAACATATACCATCAGATTCACCATGAGATGTAGTTTCCTATGATGTATCTTTGGTATTGTAGATATAAATAACATTTGCGTAAACCTGTTGAAAGTTTCCAAAGTTTAACTTCTAAAAAATTTACATGCACTGCATTATCGAGCGGATGGAATATCTATTTCCCCCCTCTCAGCTATTTGATGCACCACTCACCCTTATCGGGGCTCCTCTATCTCTCTCAAACTTTATATCTCCCTGGTTCACACATACACATGTCTCGCTCGCGCTACATATAGACCCATCCAACACTCTCCACCCTTGTTCTCTCTCTATGTGACACGCACCCCCCTAAGTACCATAATCCCTCACTCCATCATAGGTGCACGCACTCACCCCTAAGTATGATTATCTCTCACTAGCCATCAGGAACACACGTATTGTCTCCTTCCATCCATACGTATATCTCGATATCTCTCGGGGTATCTTCTATCACGCACACACCCTGTCACTCGATCTCCCACCCAATTAGTCCCATCACAATCTCCAGGGGATCTCTCTATGACAAACATACACTCTCTTCTCCCCATGTCTGCATTTTCTCCATACGTCTCTCTCGACCTCTCTCCCTTGTTTGTCAGACCCCTCTTGGCCACGTGCTAGGGGTCTTTCTCTCTCGGTTGCAAACAACCACACACTATCTCCTCACCTTGCTTCCGTTGACGAAGATGCATGTGTGATATGTTTGCATAAGAAACACACACTTTTTCTCTACTTTTATCATGTGTTGTCCATGTCTCTTTCACACACGCACACACACTTTTTTCACTCACTCTTTCTATTACTCTCTCTCTCTCTCTCTAGTTAGGGACTCTCTCACGTCCATAAGCATATGGATGTTTTGAAAAGTCAAACCTTAGAAAAGTTTGACCAGGTATATGTGGAGAAAAACATTTACATCTGGAACGATCATTAGATTCATGACAACATCTACTTGCTTCATACTATCATTTATCTTTGGTATTGTAGATATAAGTAGTTTCTTTATAAACTTGGTCAAAGTTTCAAAAGTTTGAATTTAAAAAAATGTTGGCACTACATTATTAAACTGAGGGAGTAGCTCTTTCGCTCTCTCTTCTATCTCTCACGGGCCTCCCCTCTCACTCGAACTCTCTATACCGACGGATTATACGCTCACTGTGTCAGCGTATAGCTCCATATATTGTTTAGTTGACTGGTCAACCAGTCCACATGCTGCCTTGTCAGCTCGTGTTCTCTATCGTCGTGTGCTAGCCCATGTGGCAGTGGGTAAAAATAAGTAAGCTAGAGGCCCATCTGACACGCAGTGAAGTAAACGAAGTTGAAACCACTCGGGGTAGCACCCCGCACACTAGTAAATTAGTGCGCATTGAGGACACACTTCTTCCGCGTGAAGGACGTGCTCGCGCACAATTCACCACTGCGGCGGCATACACAAAAGGACGCACTCGCACACACCCAGTAGGACCTCCACTATGTAGGTGAAAACACGTGCCAAATTCACTTGTTATGCATTTGGCATCGATGCCCCTCCATTGCTCACCTGGTGCCCCAATTTGGATCGCCTACTTTGCTCCAGTGGCAAACTAACTCACGCAATGAAAAAATACTTGTGTGGGAGAGAGAGGACTGAGGCAATAAAAACACTTGTTTGGGAGAGTGAGAGGCTCGTGTAGTTGGTTTGATTGATTGGTTTATACATGTGGGTGTGTGTGCACAGTGGTGCCAACTCTCTCACATCGCGAGAGCGGTGCCAAATCTTTTGATTTGACATCGATGCGTATTATGTGGCATACTTTTGAGAAATATGGCATCGGCCACATAGTGGAAGGAAACAAATGCCCAAGGTCTTCATGTGCTCCTAGGTAAATGAGAGGAAAGAGAGAGAGAGAGAGAGAGAGAGAGAGAGAGTGAAAAAATATCACGAGCCAGCCAACCCTATCGTATGAGAGAATGATATTGGCACCTCTTAATGACACGACAATCTTATACAACCAGCTGCTCTAATATGTTCTCTTCTTTCGCAGATAAAAACACCCGAAAGTGAAAAATGTGCTGCACTATAACAATCTCATCGAATGCCTTGATCTCCATCATACAGAAATTGATTTAATCAACTACTGAGGCAGCACATCTGAGATTAAATTGACCAGGTTCTTTGTTCTAGAGGCAAGTGTGCTCAAGGTAATGAGGTTTGGCATTCTTTGGTGCAACAATGAATGGCGTACTGATCACCGCAAGCGTCTAAGCCTAAATGACAAAGTCTTCGTAGAAGCTGAATTTGTTTTTGAAACATCAACAGGCCAGAGACTTGAAAATTTATTTGCCCATTAGTGACTTGTCAGGGCGGTGGATTTTAGTTTGTACGATAGTGCCGCATCCACCTAAAGTAACAAAAGTTCTTACGTAAACTTCCTAGTAATTCCCTCTTCGTAGGTGCAACATTACTCCTAACATTTGTAATATCAGTTTGAAACTTGTAATATTTCCGTGTTCTATTCCCACGTTTTCAAAATCCTACGAATCAAAGAGGTCCTGAGTTGGTGATGATGTTGTGCCTACCATCTTTCACCAATAGTCTAGAAGGCCATGGAAAAATCTGGCGCGATGGCCTCTGCTAGTGCCGTCCACCCCCAATCTTGGTGTTTCATGCATTGCATGGGCATCTACGTATGGGAAATTATGTCGAACACGGCTAGTTGTAAGCAAGCTAGCTCTATAGCCATGATGATAATGACTGCAGATGATGAGGTTGACTATGGTATGCCAAACACGGCGCCTATACTCAGGTGTCATCTCCGGCGCAGGGTCTTGTCACTTCACTGTGAGGAGCGGCACGTAATAATTTGACCAACGGGTAGTACAGTGCTACTAGTACATTGGTAGTACTACTACTAGTACTAGCACCATCGTCTGGATTTAGTAGTACTACCATATCCATCTAGATTTATTATTTGACTAGCAATATCTAGTAATGCATGTCACAAAAAATGTACTACTCCCTCTGTAAATAAATACATGGTTTATTGTTTTATTCCTATCGGCAAGAGAACTTAATGTCTTTTTGCTAATTAATAGGATTACATGCAATGAACTAACCACTGCATGTCATGTTATGTAGTCTGAAGTCATTGAAAGCATGCACGGCCCACATCTCTCATTGGTTGATATGTCACAAAATAAGAAACAAGGAGGGAGTTAATGTATCGTGCCTAAGTGTTTTGGGATTTATTTGGTTTTTGTAAGGTGACTTACACAACATTTTTGGATACATGCAGTAACATTTTATTAGTTAAATCGAAGGTCAAAACTTGGCGCAAAATGCAAAGGGGACCAATAAACCAGTAAACATCAAAGTTCTCTCGTTTGGGCCCAACTAGAGGTCTGGTGAGATGACTATACTGCACCAGCACGGAGGGGGACACAACTTCATTGACTTACTGCACCTGCCTTTGGGTGTATGACACGTGGGCCCAACGAGTGGCTGGCTCACCTGTCATACAGCCAAAGGCAGGTGTAGTAGAGGGGCAAGGAGTAGATGGACAACACACACGTGAATTCAACGCAGTCTGCACTTCTCATATAAAGGCTCCTGCAGTCCAATCTATGAAATCCTACGCACCTACACACCCTAACCAAGGGCAAGAGTGATCACTCCAATCACAAGATTAGCTGACTGCAAGCTAGACCCATGGAGGCGATGAGCACGAGCATCAGCCGGCTGTGCCAGATGGTCCACGACGCCGGCTTGTGTCTTGGCACCGAGGAACGTCTCCAGGTAGTGCTTGAGGCCACCAGGGCGAGGGGCCACTTGGATGACAGCTTCGTCTCCTTGTTCGACGAGGTCCTCGTCGGCTTCCTCGACAAGTTCACCGTTGTTAAGAAGCTCGCGGACGATCTTGACATACGCCTCCAGCCCACGCGCCCAGGCTCTATGATGCCCGCCACCCTCAATGGCCTCTATGGTGACAACCTCTTCGATGCACTGGTGGCCCTGCGACCGCCCGCTATTGCGTCGGAGAATGTCCACCTCGAGGTCGCGCTCGCTCGTAGCGCCTGGCGCAGCAAGACACCATCGACATAATCACCCACGTCTATGCGCAAATCGTCCACAAGGACTACTACATGCAAGAGGAGGACGATAGGACGCTGGCCTTCTTGGACCGCAGGGCAACCTTGGACGACATTGTTCAGAAGCACGTTGAGCTCGTCGCCAACGCCGCTGCTCCTCACACGTCGGTTGGTGACCCGGCGCACTAGGGCGTGAGGATGTCGTTGATGGATCCGTGTGTATCTTTATCTTTTCGTCAAATCCATGTAGTAGTATATGGTACTACTAGTAATTATCTTACCTTTCGCAATAACTTCATAATTTTCGTACATACTCCATACATGAACCGCGCCAGAAGCAAACTTCTCATTACTCTAGGGAAAATCGTTATTTCTATCTATCGGTCATGCCATGGAGCAGAACCAAAATTTACAAGTTACAAGTTCAAAAGGAAAAGCCTGTCGTGTTTGCGTCACACCCCCACACGGTTGGTCCAGCACGCCGCTCAAGGGTGAATGCGTGCTGTGTTGCATTTTCACTTACAAGTGGGACCGCAGTTGAGCAAACCGACTATCAGGAAACCCCCACCCTGCCCACCGCGCGATGGCTGAGAAAACAGGAGGGAGAAGAGATGCCTGTAGCACGGACTCCAAGAAAATTGGTGTCAAATGGGACTCGTGTGGGTGGCGTGTGCTGTACTGCTAGACGTGAATGCTAGTTATGGCCCATGCCACCCCACTATATCGAGCCTATATCGAGGTGCTCGTTACGTAGAACAAATTTGCTAGAGTCCATGCACAACCCTCCTTGATCTCTCTTCTCATCCAGCCAGCAGACACGTGGAGCCCATCGTCTGTTTGCTCATATGCGGTCCCACATGTCAGTGAAAGCGTAAGAGGACCCACCGAACCTGCACATCTTTCACCTCGATGTGCTGGTGATGAAAAACAAATCCAATAAAGATCTTCGGTGGCTGCTTTTGGAGTTACTCAAGAGTAGTAAGATTCTATTTATAGTAACCCAATATGTACATCATGTGGCTTCAACTACCACTCCATTTTCTTGCATGACACAACCTGGATGCTGGATGTCCCACATGTCGGCAAAAGGAGAAAGAACTCAACCAAATCTTCGGTTGTGCTCTCGGATTATACTAGTTGTGCTAACTTAAAATTTTATTGTAAAGAATGGATGCAAGTTTTGGTATTTGGAAGAAGAGTACATTGATATACTGATAGAGCGTAACTTAGTAGATGTTCTAGCACTTTTAGCTAGCATAGAGGCTAGAGATGAGACTAGTGCACTTGTTTATAGAATAGAGGCTAGACATGAGACTAGATGCGAGGAAGCAATGTCTACTTCTTTACACTCGAAGAAGAAAGAAGCATGCAAGATCGAGCCTCCGCAGATCAACAATCAATGCATCGAGAAGGCACTAATCTAACTTACAGGAGCAGTTATGGAAGTTGGATATCTTCTAAAATGTATTCTTGTGGTTCTTGTTTTCTTTGGTCTTGCTTTTCTTGTCAAATTTTGGTGATGTATTTCCATGTACCAAAAATCAATGATGAAAAAAAGATATGTGTTTGCAAAGAAAAATGTACGCAGCCGGGATGCGTCCGCGCGTTGGGCGCATGGCCACCGCATCCGAGAAATGGCCCGGACACGACCCCATTGCCCTACCCAAATGGACAGAATCCGGGTAAAATGGAGGTCCATTTGGGGTCGTGCGTTGGAGTTGGCCTTACAAGTGGGACCGCAGTGGAGTAAGCCGACTATTGTCAAACCCCCACTTTGCCCGTCGTGCGACGACTGAGTTAGAGAAACGACGAGGTTGAAGAGATAGCTATAGCATGGACACCAAGAAATATGGTATCAGTTGGAAGTCGTGCTGGTGGCGTGTGTCGTAGTCCTGGACGTGAATGCTTGTTCTGGCCCATGCCACCCTACTACTCCTATTTAGTATCGAGGATTCGGGATGCTTGTTATGTACAGCGAACACATTAACATATGGCCCACCTCACACTGTGGCCAAGTTTCCTAGAGTCTGTGCTAGGTTAAAAAGTGTTCTTTGTGAGGGTGGGTGGCTAGTCTCAAGTTTAAAACTTGTTGTATTACATATACGTAGACGTAGAGATAGTGCAGCAGTTCTGAAAGTTTGAACCCAAACATTATAATGCAATTTCTACTGGACTCATCCGAGGACCTAGGATGATGGGATTCACAGCTACAGTAAAAACACCCGCCCGACGCGCGAAGCAAGTGAAGCTAGTAAAAATAGTGTACTATTGTTGATTGACCTCATCAGATAACCTGTTGCAATGCACTTACAATTATGTATTCGAAAAATATTTTTTTGCCTCGTCACAGCACCCACTCAGAGAAGCGACTCGAAAGCCATTCATAAATGTAGTAAGTTTATCATAGGCATATCATTTTATTACATACAACAGGTTATCAACCCACAACGACAACGAGGATACATTATAAATACTAAAGTTTTCATCACACAACAGATAACAAGCAATGAAATGAACTTCGGCTCAACCACTCGTCGGCGTTGGAAACGCTTGCTTTGAACCAAAAGTGATTCTCTGGGAAGGGCCAGCTACTGTTTATCTTGAGACCCGGGCAGGACTAATCATCCAGGCTAATGCGGCCTATGTTAGGACGCATATTGTGAAGGCCACGGTAGGGAAGTAGAGCAATGTCTGAGGTATAGATACAATTGCTTCTCGTAAATGGTAGTAACGTTGTGTCAACAGCGGCTGGATCGCCTTTCACCATCATTGGATAGTTTTGTCCAAGGAAGAGCGAGTTTCCTTCAGGACTATCAATACTGAACCAGTGAGAAGGTGTTGGCGCTAGCACACTAGTATCCATTTCGAATACCCTGCAATGGATGTTGGAATAGGTTCGAAGAGTGCGACCATGCGAGACAACACCTGCTTCCTTAGTATCATCAGCAGTGCCCTATACAAAGACAAGAAGAGGTGATCCATCGGAATAAGTTGCCAGGCGCCACTAAGTATATGGGTCCTCATGCTCGTGATCATCATCATCTTCATCTCCCCCTTTGTTATAAATTTTTTCAAGTATAGGTGGTGGAATGTTCACAGGACCTTGGAAACACAAGAAGGTTAATTAGTAAAGGGAAACTAGTTAACCCGCATGCATGTGGATGAAACAATTATAATTACGGTGTAATACAAACGTACCGAAAGCATAAGGATTCCATGCAGAAACAGTGCCACGAGTGGTGGCAGCAAACACAAGACCCTTGTATTGAATTGCATCACAATACACATCCGTGTATAGAAACTGATTTTTGAGCAATATCCATCCAATCGAACCATGAAGGAAGGCAACAAGCTTGTCGAAGATATCAACAACTCCATAGTTCGTGTAATGCCAAGAGCGGTTGGGAACTAGACAAATTGCTATCTTCCATAGACGACAGTCACCATGATCATATTTGAACGTGCATAGAATATCGGTGTGCTCAACCTCTGGGCAGTCTAAGATTTTTGGAAGTGGAAACCGGTGACGAGTGTACACATTCACAAGTTCCCACTTGCAGTTGGACCCAATATAAACAACCCAATCTCCATTTGCGCCTGCCCAAGCCTTACCCTCAAGCGATGGCATCTTAACATCACACGTATCATTATCAAGCGGCATCAACTTGCACAAGCCGAGGCCTCCGTCGTTCGTGCGCCGGTCAGCAGGGTCATGGCGAAGAAGACAGGGGATATCAAACCGCTCCTGGACCCTTGGGTTCCTTGTAATGATATTATTAGTTCAGTCGAGAATGGTCTTGAACGAACTTGCCATGCTAGCCTAGGTGATGACGTCGCCTTGATCAATGAGTTCCTCCCCCACGTCATCTTTTGGATCGGGGCAAGAATAATGGGGTCATTTCTATCCTGTTCCATCCATGGAGAAGACGATCGGAGAATGGCAAAAGGAAGGGTGAAGGCAAATGGAGGAGGGAGGAAGATTGTGCAACAACAGTTCCAAATCGAGAAGGAAAGGCGAAGAGGAGGTGGACGGTTACCATGGTACACGAAGAGGCGCCCCGGTCTACATAGACGTCCTTTAGGAAATTGTACAAAAGGACTCGCCGTCATCTCACAGACATGTTGGAATGGGACCACATGTCAACGAAACATGGTGTGTAATTTCTTGTGCAAAATGCGATCTGGCCACATTGGCCCGAGGTGCCGCATTAGTTATCGACCCTTATTTTTTAATTGCGTGCCACAGTTTTGAAGCACGACTAACTAGTACTGTATGCAGAGAAAATATAAACTACTCTACCACTGCTCCACCTCTAGTACTACTAGTATAAAAAAGATATATAGGCTGGAGCTTCAGCGCTTTCTTGCTAAGGGCTGCCCACTTGCTTCTCACACTATCACCCTCTCTCCAGATCTAAAAAAGACGACCTCTCTCTCCCTCCTCATCGATGGTCACAAATCTGCTGGGGAAGAAAAGGACGTGCGGCGTTGACGCACTCGTCGTCGGCGAGCGAGGTCACGCACTAACGACAAGGCCGTCCTCTCAGACCTAGCGCCCGCGCGGGATGGCCTCCGTCCCCAAGCTCGCTGCCGTAGTGTGCGTGGAGGACGACGACCACGAGCGGAGCCACTTCCCGCTGACCCTCAAGTATGCTACCTCTTTTCGAACCATACCCTTGTTCTATTGCCCCATCTGCCACGTCGCTGCATGTGGATCATTTTCCACTCCACCATCTTCCCAATTTGCTATCCTCTGCTCTACTAGTCATGCAGACGAAAACCTTAATTTGCACTATTAAAGGAAACCCTACTTCATGCATAATAATCCATGTCTGGGTTGAATAAGGAAAGGAAGGGAGACTGTACTGTCCAAGAGAGTAGGCATCAAACCCGCATCTAGGTTGAAAAGGGGAAAATCAGTAGCTAAGGAACGAGTCTCGTGTCTCTTGGTTGAAGAAGCGTAGAAAGGTATGACAACGCAATAGAGAATGACCATGTCGATCGGTTTGTTGTCCTCACATAGGAAAAAGGTGGCTAAAGAGAACAAAAAAGGGACATAATCAACATATGTTGCCTGGATATTTGTTGCTCTGGGCAACCATACCTCCCTCACCACTCTATGCGTCCGTGGAGGTACATCGTACTGGTGCGCCCACTATTCGAATGGGCCTCCCATGCTCTTATTGCCACTTTTTTGCTGTTAGTATAATGCCAGCGGTCAAGTCAAGCAATGCTACTGCTAAAGTGATGCCACTTTTAACCGTACTGAGTCTAATGCCACCGATAAATTTAAGCAATGCCATTTAATATCACTGGATTATTTTAGGGTTAGCTGTTAATTGTGGATGTATTAAAGATTTTTCAGCTAAGGCATTCTAATGCTGTTGCACAGCCAGTATACCAACAATGAATCTTGTTACTACCTTCAGATTTTTTGCACTGTTAATGCTTATAGATTACATACCTCACTTTCATGAGATAAGTCAATTTTTTTGTACAGTGTCAAGAGGTGTCGATGAGAACGACACCTATGGGATCAATGGGATCCCTACTGTGGTCGGCAGGCGCGGGGTTGTGAGAAGAGCAGGTCTAGGAGCCAGCACAAAGGTTGTTTACCTAGGTTCGGGCCGTGGAGATTGCGTAATACCCTAGTCCTCCTTTGGTGTGTATATCAGTGTTCTTGAGCTAGCTATCGAGCGTGACTTGCCCAAAGTGCCGAATCCCTCTCCAGTACGCCTCGGTCCTCCTTTTATAGTCGAAGGAGGCGCCACAGTGGCACACACGAGGTGGAAAGGGTACAGTAGCTATGTTTATCGCTTCCCATTACGGGACAAGACACATTAAATGTGACTCTGAGGTGTCCCACTGCTTTATCGCCCCCTCGCCCTGCTTCGACACGCGCCCATGCCAGCGAGGCAGTCAGCGCCATGTAGGCTGGCAGGCTGCTGAGGTGGCGTGGTGGCAGCGTCTTCACGAAGATCTGCATGCCACCACGCAGGTTCTTGCTGAGTTGGCCTCGGGACTGCGCGTCGCCACGCAGGTGCCCACCCGCCTGGCTGGCCTGGCAGCTGCATGGGAAAGACAGTGGGGTCTTGGTGCGTGCGGGCCTGGCCGCGCCCTCGTTGATGTCCTCGACAAGGGTCTTGTCGGGGGCCCCAGCAAGGGTCTTTCCATGGTACCACGGTCGTCCCCGGCAAGGATGTTGCCAGAGGTCTCGTCTCCTGGTCCTCATCTGATATTGGGTGTTAATGATCTTCACAAAGATCTACATGCCACCATGGAGGTGCCTCCCGATCCTTGGTTCTAATGTGGTTGATGGTGTTGGAAACCTTGGGCTCAAGGGTGGCCCGCTCCGCTGGTGTTGGGCGAGTCGCCCCGGCAAGGTCCTTGTCGGGGCCGTGGAGGCCGCCCCGGCAAGGGTCTTGCCGGGGGAGTCCACCTCGCCCTCTTGCTCTTTGTGTTTCTGTCTTGGCGTTGCTTTGATCGTCTCATGGCTTCGGCTTCTCTCACCTTCCCTTCTAAGTGTGGCCGTGGGCGTGGCTCAGACTGCCCGTGCATAGGTGAAGGGGTACAAAGTAGAGCCCCTACTTCTATACACCGACAGGAGCCCCCGGGCCTGGGCCACACATAAGCGCAACGTGTTGTTGAGCTAAGCCCAGAACGGTGCGCGGGTAGGCGGGGGCCGATTTTTACCGCAATACTCCTTCGTCCGCTACGCTTCCCCATGATTCGCTTTGAATGCGTGACATGGGGATCGCGCGTGGGGTAACTAAAGTGCGCTCGCGTCATCCTGCGGTGAATAGTAAAGAGGTGGCTTGCGTATCTCTTTAAGACTGCGGGGCCGCTGCTCATTTACTTTTTCTGCCTTGGAACCGTCGTTCCACGCGTCCACTACGCCCACCCCATGCGCCACGTACGCCGCATGCACGGCGCGGGGCGAGTGACAGGCGCGTGGAATATGGGAAGACGCACGGGCATGGGTTGATACCCACGCGCCATCAATTGGGCGAGGAGGGCGGTCGTCGGCCTCGCCCACTGCCATCTTAATGAGATGGATTGGCTGAGAGGGGCGGCCAAGCCCTGACCCCGCCCCTTTATAAGGAGGGGAGAAGGAGGGATGGCACCGCTCAATGTTTCGCCATCCGCTTCCCCCTATCTTTGCTTCTTCCTCCCTTCTGCCATGGCGAGAGGGCGTGCTAATGCTTCGACGGTGGCGACGAGGGTCTCCGCTCGACAACGCGCCCCTCCAGCCCAAGAGCCCGTGGCGGTGGAGCTGACCGTGAGGGGAAGGGGGAGGGGGCAAGGCCGAGGTCGCCGTGGCGCTCGGGGAAGAGGAGGACGGGGCGGCGCATCAGCCTTGCCTCCACCGGCGGTCCCTCCCGCAATGGAGGGCCATGTCGGGGACCAGCCCCGCGAGTTCTTCATCAGGCTACACCGGCCGGCGCGTCGTCGTCTTCGTCTCCCTACTCCATTTGCTCGGAAGATGGATCTCGACCCGCCGCAGGCGCTGAGAATACATATGAGGGGCTATGGGAATAGCGGCACATGGGCCGATGTTGATTTCCTAGCCCCTCATGTCATGTAACACCGTCGTGGATGGAAAACCTTCGCTCGCATCCATAGCATGACGGTGGGGCTCATTCTCTATTTCAAGCTAATGGAGAACAACCTCCTCTCCGTCAAGGTCTTTGGCGACTTCGGGACTCGCCTCAAGTGCTGTGTGGAGAGCTCCTCGGATGACGAAGACTCGTCCTCGAGCGAGAGTGACGAGGAGGGCAGCGGCAGTGACGACGAGTGTAGCAGGCGGGAGGATGACGGGTCTGACTAGGCGTAGGGCCCGCCGCCCCCGGGCGGAGCGGGCAGCAGCAGCACCTGCACCGGGCCCCTTCTCCTGGTGGGGCCGGCTCCTTGAACTTCTCAGGGTCGCCTCCTTGGGCGGCTGGCGTGGGAAGGACGGGGAAGGCGAAGAAGGTGGGTGGCGGGCCGTCAATTCGGAGTACGATGGCACCGACGCCTTCATAGCGTATTGACGGACCGCTGCCTCATCTTCCAGCTCTTCTCCCGACAACATCATAACTAGCCCTCCCCTAGGCGGCCGCCGACATGTTCTCTTGGCGCCTTCTGCTACTCGTACCTTGCCTAGGTGCTCCTTCTGCCCTCTTGCCTTCTTGTTCCGTTTCCTGAGGAGAGGGACAAGAAAGGGATTACGGGCACCTTATCTCTTTTTAGTTTGTAAGCCTACGGGCCTTAGTCAAATTTAAAACTTGTAATCCCCTTGCTCATGTTTACATTCCGTACGAACTGTACGTGTATGGGGCGTATTAATGAAAAAAGGGTGCTTGCCGGGTTCTTTGTGTGTGAGCGAAGCCCTTACCAATGAACAAATCCTTGTTATTTTTAACATAAACATCGTTGCCCAGCAACAGGCCTTGCCGCTCCCTTACTTCATTCGACCACACCCACGCTCTCGATGGAGGAAGGGGCGAAGTAGGGTTAGGCCCTATGCTTGCTTCCTTGCCGCCACAGCTACAACCAAATTCTGACCCAAGAAGTAGCTCTCGGGCAGCGGGAAAAAGGGAGCACGACAGCCTTGGAATAAAACGAGGTTTCATACGCCCCAATTCTATACGGAAATGCATACAATGGATAAGGGAGTTATCTGAATCTGCAGCCCCCGGCAACCTTGGCTTGCCGTGGGTGGACCCTTGTGTCTTCAGCTCCTGGCAACCTTGGCTTGTCGAGGCCGGAGCGACGGCTTGTTCTCTTTCTTCCACATAGCTTGGCAGAAACATTCATGTACCCTGCAAACCAAAGAGGACAGAAAGGAATAGAAAGATGCTGACTCAACCTCTATGCTAGGGGTTAGTCGCCGCTAAGCACTATCAACCCTAACCAAGGGAGAGACTCAACCTAACATGCATGCTATGACTTAGGGAGCCAGTGCTTCATTTATTTATGCTCAGGGTCTGCGTCTGGCTTTGTAGAGAGGGTTACATGCCTTGCCGACAAGGCTTGTACAAAAGGTGGCTTGCTGGGGGGCCCGACAACCACGCCTTATGGGTAAAACTTATGAAGATGCTCGATGTTCGAGGAGTTGCTCACTGGAATGGAATCTTTGGTCTCCAGGCGGGCTGCGCTGGGCCTGGTGACTCGTATTACCCGATAAGGGCCTTCCCACTTTGGCGTCAACTTGTTGGAATTCTTGGCCGACTGAAGGCCCCGAAGAACAAGGTCGCCTTCCTCAAAGCTTCGGGGATGAACCTTGCGGCTATGGTAGCGATGCAAGGCTTGCTGGTAGCGTGCTGCTCTCACAGCTTCCCGAAGACGATCTTCCTCAAGGAGCATCGCCTCATCTTCCTGCAATTGCTCTTGCTCAAGCTCATCATAAGCGAGCACATGGGGTGACCCGTATACAAGTTCCATGGGGAGAACTGCTTCTGCCCCGTATACCAGGGCAAAGGGCGTCTGGCTGGTGGCTTGATTTGGCATCATTCTGATCGACCAAAGAACAAAGAGCAACTCATCAATCTAGTGCCTTTCACTCTTGTGCAGCCTGTCAATAGTCTTTGTCCTCTGGCCACGGAGCACTTCAGCATTTGCCCTCTCCGCTTGGCCATTGCTCCGTGGGTGTGCCAAGGAAGCGAAACAGACCTTGCTGCCGAGGTCTTCAATGTATAGCATGAAGGTGTGTCTTGCGAACTGCGTGCCATTGTTGGTGATGACTCTGTTCAGCACACCAAAGCGGCAAACTAGCCCCTTGAAGAATTTGACGGCTGACTGCACCATCACCTTCCTCACTGCTTCAATGTACAAGTACTCAAAGCCCCCGATGATGCGGGGGAAGGGGCCCAGTATGTCGAACCCCCAGACCAAGAATGGCCAGGAGAGAGGGATTGTTTGAAGGGCTTGAGCTGGCTGATGAAGCTTGTTTTAATGGAACCGGCACGCTTCACACTTGGTTACTAGTGCCGTCGCATCTTGGAGGGCAGTGGGCCAGAAGAAACCTTGCCGGAAAGCCTTGCTGGCAAGGGCCCTCGACCCTATGTGGGAGCCATATATGCCTCCATGTATCTTCGCCAACAGCTCCAGTCCTTCCTCCCGGGGAATGCACTTCAATTTCACTCCGTTTTGTCTTTTTTTGTACAGAGCGTTGTCAACGAACTGGTACAGGGCAGACCGACAGGCTACTTTCTCCGCTTCTTCCTCCTCCTTAGGGAGCTCCCCTGTTTGGAGGAATCGGATGGTATGTTGTGCCCATGCCGGAGCCTGGGGCTCGACGACAAGGACCAAAGGAATCCCCTCTGTCAAGGGGATGGCTGCCTCTACGGCCAGGCTTGGCGCCCTGTCGGAGTCGTTGCCCCACGGCAGACTCCGCGTCCATGGCAAAATCTTTACCAGTGGCTCCGGGGAGCTCGGTGGGGAAGTACTTGCCGGGGCCTGATTTCGTCCATTTGTTCTGCTCTGTTGATGGTTCAACGGATGGTTGAGTTAACCGAAGCACAAAAGTACCTGGTTCCACAGGTAGCTTGAGGGCAGTGCGCTTCGACAGGTAGTCGGCGATGTCGTTCTCCACTTGGGGGACATGCTTTGCCCATATACCATCAAAGCGTTCCTCCAATTTCCTCACCTCATCCATGTAGGCTTCCATCAACGGGCTTTGATAATCCTTGTTGACCTGCCTGACGACAAGCTGTGAATCACCCCTGATGATGAGCTTCTTGACCCCGAGGTCTTCCGCGATCCTGAGACCTGCAAGCAATCCCTCGTATTCAGAAGTGTTGTTTGTCGACATCTCCCTGGGAAAGTGCATCTAAATCACATACTTGAAGTGTTCTCCAGAGGGTGCAACGAGTGGCACACCAGCACCGGTGCCTTGTAGCGAAAAATCCCCGTCAAAGTACATAACCCAGTTGCGACTTGTTTCCTTGCCGGGAAGAGTGGTCTCCTGGGTCTCTTGATCGGGCATGGAGGTCCATTTTGCAATGAACTCCGCCAAGACTCTGCTCTGAATCGTCGAGGTGCTTTCGAACTTCAAACCAAAATTCGACAGCTCCAAGGCCCATTCCACAATCCTCCCCGTTGCATCTGGGTTATGTTGTATCCGTTGCAACGGGAGGTGGGTGACGATGGTGATCTCGTGCGCTTGGAAGTAATGACGCAGCATCCTCGAGGCCATAAGGAGGCCAAAGAGCAATTTCTGCACACCGGAGTACCTTCACCTGACCCCATGCAAGAGGGAGCTGACAAAGTAAACCGGGTGCTTCATCATCTTCTTGTTCTGCACCACTTCACCTGGTTGCCTGGGCCCTGTCATGCTGGTGTCAGACCTTGCAGGGGGTCCGGCCTTGCCGGGACCAAGCCCTTCCTGGGGGAGTTCTGGCCCGCCATCCGTCAACTCTGCAGTTGCCGCTGTCCCTTCGTCGACCTCCCTCTGCGCCACCAGTGCGGCGCTAACCACTTGATTCGTCACCGCTAGATACAGCAGCAACGACTCTTGTGGCTTAGGCACAACCAGTATTGGCGTGGAGGAGAGGTGCTTCTTTAAATCCCGCAGCGCTGCCTCGGCCTCCGGGGTCAACTCCATTGGGCCTGCCTTTTCTAAGATTTTGAAAAAGGGAAGGCCACGCTCAGCGGACTTGGAGATGAATCTGCTCATGGCGGCGATGCAGCCAGTGAGGCGACACACATCCTTGATCCACTTGGGTGCCTCAATCTGCTCAATGGCCTTAATCTTGTCCGGGTTCGCCTCAATCCCACGCTGCGACATAAAGAACCCGAGAAGCTTGCCGGAAGGGACACCGAAGACACACTTCTCAGGGTTCAGCCTGAGGTTGATCTTGCACAAGTTTGCAAACGTTTCTTCCAGATCTTGCACAAGTGTTGCCTTGTCCTTGGTTTTGACAACTATGTCATCCATATAAGCTTCCATATTTCTATGTAGCTGAGGCTCAAAACCAATTTGGACTGCTCTTGCAAAGGTTGAGCCAGCACTCTTCAACCCGAAAGGCATCCGTAAAAAGCTGTACGTACCACATGGGGTGATGAATGTCGTCTTCTCTTCATCTTCTCTCGTCATGAAAATGTGATGGTATCCCGAGTAGGCGTCCAGGAATGATAACAGGTCACACCCGGCCATGGAGTCAACAATCTGGTCGATGCACGACAACGGGAAAGGGTCTTTTGTACAAGCTTTATTGATATCTGTGTAATCAATACATAGCCTCCACTTCCCGTTTGCCTTGCGCACTACCACTGGTTGGCCAACCACGTCGGATGGAGTACCCCTCTTACCAAGCCTGCCGCTTCTAGCTTTCTGATCTCTTCCGTGATAAACTCCTGCCTCTCTAGAGCTTGCTTCCTGACCTTCTGCTTGACGGGCCACGGATGTGGACATACAGTAAGATGGTGCTCAATCACTTCCCTGGGAACACCGGGAATGTCGGATGCCTGCCACGCAAACACATCAACATTCGCCCGCAGGAAAGTGACGAGCTCGCCTTCCTATTTGCTATCGAGGGTGGAGCTTATGGTGAAAGCCCCTCCTATGCCGTCCTCATTGACGGACACCTTCTTGGTCTCTGGTGGTGCAGGTCTGGATTTCTTACTCTCGCCGGTGGAGCTCTCTGGCACGTCCTCAACGGGAGCACAACACTCTAGAGAGGCGCGCTTGCCGAAGTGGGTGCGAGAGGTCTCGCTGGTCTTCTTCCCTCCCGGGGCTTCAGCGGCAGGAGCAAGTGCCTTAGTGGCAACTGCTTCCCGGTAGAGTTTGTCAGCACAAATCATCACATCCTTCTTGTCGGAGGGGACGGTGATGATGTTCATCGGCCTTGGCATCCTCAGCGAGTTGTAGGCGTAATGTGACGCTGCCATGAACTTGGCCAGTGCCAGGCGACCGAGGATCCCGTTGTAGGGCAAGGGGATCTCGGCCACATCAAAGACAATCCTCTCTGTCCTGTAGCTCAGCTCGCCTCCAAATGTCACGGGCAGCGTGACCTTGCCCTTTGGCTGGCTTCTTCCCGGGTTGACCCCTTGAAACGTGCCCGTCTCTTCGAGATCTCCATCAGGAATCTGCGGCCTTTTGACCACGACAGGCAAGATCAAGTTCAGAACGGCCCCGCCGTCAACTAGCATCTTCGTCACCTTGAGGTTGCGAATAGTTGGCGAAACCAACAACGGCAAGCACCCGACCGCGGTAGTGCGATCAAGGTGGTCCTCAGTGTCAAAGATGATAGGCGTGCTGGACCACTTCAGTGGCTTCCGCGCGTCAAGCGATGGCTCCACCGCTATGATCTCACGTGCCCACTGCTTGAGCTGGCGGTGAGAGGTGTGCAGCGAGGCGCCACCGTCGACGCACATGGACTCTGTAGCTTTCTGGAACTCATGGTCGCCGGACTCATCGTCCTCCTCATGATCATGGTATTGCTTTTTGTCGCGGCCCGGGCAGGCCTCTCTTGCTGGTTATCCTTGCCGCGGTGGCCTCCTTGGCCGCCACGCTTCTTGTCGGATCCTTCGGCACCGTCATGGCCTTTATCCTTGTCCCGCCTCTCATACTCAGCTTTTTGCTTCTCAGCAAGCAGCTCAACTTGTCGCAGTTTTGGAGGTTGTGGCCCTTGGTGTGGTGGATCTTGCAATACTGCTTGTCGGAGCTTCTCGGCTTGTCGGCAGCCGCCAAGGCCCAGCAAGCGGCATGCCCGGCAACTTCCTTGCCGGGGTCGCTCGCCTTGGCCTTCTTGGTAGTGCTGGTGTCGTCGGACCCTTCGACGGCAAGCACAATCTTTCCCTTGCGCTTTCTGTTATGGCGCAGACCCTTCTTCACTGGGGCAGCGGTGTCGTTGTCTGTGGAGTCGGTTTCCGCACCGGCGTCCTCGCCGGGGTACTTCCTCCTCTCTTCAGCTCGAGTGCACCTGTCGGCCAGAACATAAAGTTCGGCCACATCTTTGACCTTGTTCTTCGCCAGCTCTTCGCGCATCTTGCGATTACGCACATTCTGATGGAATGCACTAATCACAGCAGCGGGGTGAACGTCGGGGATGTTGTACTGCACCCGGCTGAACCTCTGGATGTACTTGCGCAGGTTTTCACCTTCCTTCTGTGGGATAATATGCAAATCGCTTGCCTGGCCATGAGCTTGATGGCCTCCAGTGAAGGCGCCAACAAACTCATGACACAGATCCGACCAGGAAGAAATGGAATCCACCGGCAAGTGCATCAACCATGACATAACATTGGGCTTGAGTTCCAGTGGGAAGTAATTGGCTAGCGCCTTGTCGTCGTGGGCTCCTGCAGCTTGCATCACAATGGTGTAGATGCCGAGGAACTTCGATGGGTGAGTCTTGCCGTTGTACTTCTCACCAATGTTAGGCTTGAATGTGCGGTGGGAGGGCCACTGGAACTGCCGCAGCTCACGGGTAGAGGCTGAGCAACCCACCTCGTAAGGCCACCGTAGCCTCCCGAAGCCAGGTGGTCCATAGTGGGCCCTGCCTGCCTATCTGACTGGTGGTGCGCATCGCGCCGTCGCTCGAAAGTGGTTCGAGCGTCTTCAAGGGATCGCTCCCGAAGAAATTGGCGCTGATCGCGGTGGGTCCGTGGATCGGACGACACTATGGAAATGTTATCACAGGCGTCATCACGACGGATCGACACCCCAGTGGCTGGCGTGGGGGAGGAGTGTGCACCGTGGCTGCATCACCCCTGGCCCTTCCACGTCTTGCATGCGGTGGCTCGACGGAGCGGCGGCCTATGGGCCCCGCTGGTCGCGGCTCATCTTTGTTGGCGATGCCGACGAGGCTCCGGAGGGTGGCTCTCCACTTGTCGTGTCTCTCCGCAGCAGGAGGAAAGTCAAGGAGCAGCTGCGCGCGCCAAAGCTTCCGCTGGCGTGGGCGGTGCTGAGAGCTGCATGGACCGTGACGCGTTTGACTTCTAACCACGTTAGAAGGAGCTCTATCACGGCTTCACAGCGGTACGCCATTTTTGCCAGTACTTCGGCGTGCATGCTGACCTCCTTCATCCTGCAATGGATGCACTGTACTCTTCCCAGGTTGGCGCCCGGGGTCACCAGCGTGGCGACGCTGCTCGTCATGCACGACATGGGAAGAGCATGTTGTGGGCGCCGGAACAGGCGTCTTGGAGGTCTCCGCGCCGCCGGTTGGTGGTAGGGCGCCGCCCCTAGAGGGCCCTACGCCGCCTGCGGGGGGCCCAACCCCTAGAGGGCCCTGCGCCGCGCCGCCGTAGAGGGCCCCATCGTCTTGCGCACGAACGATGCCGCTCGCCAGGTCTGGACTGCTAGGGTGATGTGGGTGTTCGCGGGTCACGCCTCGGGTTCTGTCTGCTACGGGCCGCTACTAGCCCGCACCGGTACGGGTAGTCCGGCTCCGGATGACCCGACTGCCATTGTTGTCTTCCTCTTGGGAGCCATGGCAACGAAGAACTGTTGGACCGGCTGTCGGTGTCAAAACTGGCGTATCTCAGGTAGGGGGTCCTGAACTGTGCGTCTAAGGCTAATGGTAACAGGAGGCGGGGGACACGATGTTTACCTAGGTTCGGGCCCTCTCTATGGAGGTAATACCCTACTTCCTGCTTGATTGATCTTGATGATATGAATATTACAAGAGTTGATCTACCACGAGATCGTAGAGGCTAAACCCTAGAAGCTAGCCTATGATTATGATTGTTCTTGTCCTACGGACTAAACCCTCCGGTTTATATAGACTCCTGAGGGGGCTAGGGTTACATCAGGTCGGTTACAGAGAAGGGAATCAACATATCCGAATTGCCAGGTTTGCCTTCCACGCAAAGGAGAGTCCCACCCGGACACGGGACAAAGTCTTCAATCTTGTATCTTCATAGTCCAACAGTCCGGCATAAGTATATAGTCCGGCTGTCCGAGGACCCCCTAATCCAGGACTCCCTCAGTAGCCCCCGAACCAGGATTCAATGACGATGAGTTCGGCACGCAGATTGCCTTCGGAATTGCAAGGTGGGTTCCTTATCCAAATTCTCCAGAGCACCTGTTGTGACGAGCAGTGTCCGGCTCCCCATTAAATGTGGCACTCATCAGCTTTTGTACCTTAATAGTGCCAGCCTCCATGTGTCGAGCGAATGCGATAAGTCAGAGCATTTTTACACTTGCCACCCTAACCATGTCAATAAATTGTCTATTAAAGAGACGGGGATCCTCAGATCCAAATCACACCATCTTCCCCAAGCGCGGATTCATCAGAGCGCCCCTGAAACCATCCCATCATGGCCGGCCACCGCAACTCTTCCTCTCGCCCCGATAGTGCCAAGCCAGGTGATTGGGAGAAGAGTAGCGTGTCCCATGGCCAATTGGTGAAGTTGCAGACCCAGGGGTTTCTTCCACCTGCATATCTTGTCCATGTTCGAGCCGGATTAGCCACCTTTGACGGCGGGGAGCAAGCGGAGAGTTTTCCCAATCCATCTAGGGGGGAGCGAGTGTGCCTTGTCCCTTACTTGGTGAGGGGCATCGGATTTCCAATCCATCCATTCCTTCGCGGGCTCCTAGAGTACTATGGCCTCCAGCTGCACAATTTCACCCCTGCCTCCATCCTACACACCGCAGGTTATGTCGCCCTTTGCGAGTTGTTTCTGGGTTGCGAAGCTCATTTCGAGCTATGGAAGAGGTTGTTTTGCCTCGTCCCTCGCAATCAAGAGGGATCAATATTCCAAGTGTGCGAAGCCGAAATATGGCGCATCGCCGGGACCGAATACCTGTCCGGCACTCCGAAGAAGACATCCGAAGATTGTCCTTTCGAGTGGTTTTATATAGAGGACGTCTCCCTTCCTGACCCTATCCGGATGTTCTTGCCGAGTTTACAAATGCTCCGTTGAAGAAGCGCCATAGCTGGCGTCCACGGAGCCCCCAGGAGGAAGATAGCAGAGAGGTTCTTCAGTTGATGGGCAGGATAAAAATGCTTGCCAAATCTGGATTGACCATAATCGAGGTTATGTCAATATGCATAATGCGTGGGGTGCAGCAACTCCAGTATCGGGGGCATCCCATGTGGCACTTCAATGGAGAAGACGATGCCACCCGCTGCGGTCGGAAAGGTCCGGACTTCGCCACCGCTCTGGTGAAAATACTGTCTGATTTATACAAAGGAGAAGAAGAGGAGTTCATCCGCATTAAGCCACGGGATGGATTTTCCATGTACAACCCCCAAGCTGGGTGAGTCACTATCTGTTACTCAACTCTATTCCTTCCCGCAATCTCTCATTGCAAATTTTCACCTTCATAGTCCATAATAGGAAATGCGAAAAGCCATGAGGGAGATCCACAGCCCGCCTCCACAGCCAGAGGACCACAACCGGGCCCTCGACCCCGGACTCGAAGAGGATCCGGACATATTTGTGGAGTTTGACGGCAGGGTGTTTTACCAGGCAAGCTGTGACGGCACCTTGGTGGCCATCATCGCCGATTATCCCGGCCTCCTCTCGGCATCACGTGTAAGTAAACAGACGACTTATCTTTCGAAAATTATTCACTCTTTACACCTTACCCACCGCACATATATTATGCTATAAAGGGAAAGCTACTGGCATGTCGCGCCGAACCCGCGGCGACTCACCAACAAGGGGCGCCCAAGTCGGGTAGGCTTCCAAAAAGGAAAGCGAGCAGAGACAGGGCCGAGTCGCCATCGAAGAGGTATGGTTTAAAACATGCTCCGTGATTGTTGTCTTAAAATATAACAATGTTCGCTGTGTCTTGGCAGAAAGAGCATCCGCCGGATTATATCTAGGGATCCTTCTCGTCACGCCTCTACCAGCCGGACTCCAGAGCCGTCCTCGACGGTGGAGGCTAAAGTTGAGACGACACTGGATGGCCGTCCTACAGAGGATTTAGATAGAATATCCGCTACAATTTCGAGGTGGAGAGCGCTATGAATCATCGGCGTCGGCGGGACGCACTCCGCGACCCTAGTTTTTCCAAAGAGGCTTTCAATGCCTTCAACTCAGGAGACGCGTACATTCGAGCTTCTCAAGGTGGGCTTGCTAGAACCACAAACCAGTATTTAAAAGATATACAGGTAAGCAAAATCTGATTATTATGTATATCTGTAGCCCCTGAGACTTGAAACAGTTGGTACAACTGATTTAAGGATCATTGTATAAACAGGCTCTTACAAAGAAGAATACCCATTTGTCTCAAGAGCTGGAGAAGTGTCAAGCCCAGCTAAGGGCTGCAGCTGCCGAAATGGAGGACCAAGAAGGCCTCATATGGTAACATTTCCCTCGATCGAGAAAAAAGGTAATTATGTGTACCATTTGGTGTTCAACATGTTGCAGATCTAACAATAGATTCCGCAGATAATCCCGGAGTGAATCCGGAGATCCTACAAGAGGATGAACAAAGAGCTCAACGATAATTAGAAGCTGGCGAGTGTGTACTTACGCGGGTCAGGCGGGAGAAAAACGATCTCCAGGATGCCAATACCCGGCTGAGCGTAGAATTGAAAGATGTTCGTGCCCAGCTAGATGACTACGTGAAGGAGAATAAAAGGCTTGAACGCGACATTTTTATTATGTGCTCAAACGAACCTTTATATAGTTCGGCGAAGAAACAGGCCAACAGAGTTATTTCTGTAGGTATGCTGACGGGTCGTCCCGAAGAGGAGATGCCCGGATACTTAGGCGATCTTCTGCAAGAGCTTTCGCAACTGCACGAACAAGTTCGGTAGGTGATGCAGGGTGGCGCCAAGGCCTTGTGGCCATCCGCCTCCCTGCCAGGAAGCATGGGGGAGCTTGTTCAATTGCTCAAGGGAGCACGGCGGCGTTTCCGACTATGGAAGATATCTGCCTGTCGACAAGGTGCGAGGGAAGCTTGGGCCATGGTCAAAACACGGTATACCAAGCTCGATCCAAATCACATGGCCCGGGTCAGATGGGCAGGAGATTCCTGTTAGTCGTGTCTATGACCAGGTAGGATTAGCTGTAAAGTATTCCCCACAGGATTGTAGGCTAGACAGCCTGTTGGATGGCATAGAAGACGAAGTATGTGAGTCTAAGTGACTATGTACTTCAATTGACATATTTGTCCCTAGCCGGATTGTAAATCATTTGTCATCGCGGACCTTTTTGCTTTGGCCTCCGGACCCAACAGTCCGGAGTGTTTCCGAATACCCGCTCGGTTATATGAACTGGGGTACGCGTGGAAACCAGGTGTAGGGGTCATAATTGCTTGAACAGACAAGTACCCAACTATCAATGTTATATTACATAGATAGTAAGAAACATCTTCCAGAGAGAATAGTTTCATTAAGGGTTCCTTTTCCTGGGTACGCATGCATTAATGTGCATGTCCGAATTACGAGCAAAAGCGCAGTATATGCAACATCTGGGGGTTTGTATTTGTCGGATATCGTGTTCCGACAGACTCGTGAGGTTCAAACTCTGGGGTGCGCACGAAGATCTTTCCCCTACCAGCTCACGTCTCGAAGCCTCACAAGGGATCTAAGCTAGAAAGAAGAACACACAAGGGACACGAGGTTTATACTGGTTCAGGCCACCATTGTGATGTAATACCCTACTCTAGTGTGTGGTGTGGTGGATTGCCTCAGGAGATGATGATGAACAATACAAAGGGAGAACAGCCCCGCGAGGGGCTGTTCTTGAGCTGGTGCGATGAACTGCTTAGGTGAGTTCAGTCGCCTCTATCTCTCTAGTCTACCCGAAACCTCTCTCTCCCTCACTCTGTGGTGGCTAGCTCTATTTATAGAGGGAGGCCCTGGGCCTCTTCCCAAATAATGAGCGGGAAGGGCGCCAACAATTGGCCATTTCGAAGGGGAACATCTAGTACACTTATCCTGACTAAAGTTGGTCACCAACTGCCAAAGACTCTGACGGTGACGCCGTCCTGGGCTCCACGATGACCTCCATCCTGCCGTTCTGCTAGTCTTGGTCTTGTTGCACCAAAACGGTAACCTTTGCCTGATGCCTTGGTCTGTGCTTGCCCCCTTTGCACCGAAGGGGAAGCAAGGACACTGCGCAGGCCGGCGCCCGCCTGGTCTCGACCGTCATGGCTTGCGTCACGGGCACCTCACGAGGTACCCTGCCTTGATCTCTCCGCCTCCTCGCGAGCCCGCCTAATGAGACTGCTCCTGAGGAGGCTTCCTGTCATCCGCCCCGCGAGGCTTGGCCCCTCGCGAGGGTCTTGAGCTTGGGCTAATGAAGTTGGGCTGCACTGGGCCTCCGATTGAGCCACGCCGCAGGCCGCAGGCAGGCAAATCTGGGGACTCCCGTTCCCAGAATGCCGACAGTAGCCCCCAGGCCCAAGGCGTGCCGGGACTTGTCTTAGCAGAGAAGGGAAGGGTCAAGTGCGAAGCGCCGCGGGCCCCAATAGCCTATGGCCTTGGGCGCCGCGTGGCGATTGATTGGACGTGGGCGGCTCTGCTTCCCCATGATGCCTCATGACGCGCCCGGCTAGACGGACCCGTGGTTGCACACAATTGTTCCCCTTTCGCCGCTCGCACGCTCCCTGCCCTTCCTTCTTCCTCGGGATCCAACCTCCGCCTCCAATCTAGCTCGAACTCTACCCCCTTTCCATCGCCATGGCGCCAACAAAGAAGGAAAGGGGGAAGAAGCCCGCGCCTTCGCCCCGCTCGTCTCTGGTGGCGGCCCCCGCCATTGATCGGTCAATCATACTCAACCCCGAAGCCTTGAACAAGGTCCGCTCTGCTCTTGCCTCCATCTTCAACGAGTGCGGCAGGACCATGGTATGGCCTGCGTCCCATGCCTCCTTTGATAGGGCGTCACGGAGGTCCGGTTCTTCGCCGATGCCCTGTGGGCGGGCCTGGTTCCTCCCTTTTCCGCTTTCTTCAATGCGGTGCTCTCCCATTATCAGATCCACATGATGCACTTGGGGCCTGAGTCCATTACCCTCCTGGTTGTTTTCGCCTTTGTTTGCGAGGCTATGGTGGGCATTCCTCCTTCCGTCGCCCTCCTGCGCCACTTCTTCTCTTTACGCCTGAGCGACCCTACTCAATGCTCTGGGTGTGTGAGCTTCCTTGCCATGCCAGAGACGGCTGCTTCGGGGATCGATTTCGGCGTTCCTCCTCCTTAGGCCAGGTTTAGAGAGCGGCGGCTGTATGTGGATGTCGGAGTGCCCAGCCCCCTGCTCTCGCTCCCATCCTTGCCTATTGTTCCCAACTCAGGCTGGGATCATGAGACGCTTGCGAGCCCCTGGCTCACCATCGTCTGGCGTCGCTTCCCGAGTTTGAGGGCGCTCGACGTGCCGACGCCCAAGGTGGTGAAGGAGTTCCTCCAACGTCGCATTGCTCCTCTCCAGTGCCACTCCCGTTGTATATGGGCCTTTGCGGGGCACAAAGACCGCATGCGGCTCCAGGAGGAGGATCTGGCGCCTGAAGTGCTGAGGACGGTGCTCAGGGTCCTGGCCGGCGATCCTTCGCCAGGCAGCCTTCGACACGATGCTGCCCTCTTGTATCTTTGCTCGGGCAGGGCCGATTTTGTGAGGCAAATGCCCAGCTTTGACGAGTGGGGGCTGCGTCCGGTTGGCCTCACGGGGCCCCGCGAGAACCCAGTTGTTGCGGTTGCTCTTCCGATCGCCCACGACGGTTCTGCCTCAGGCGATGGAGTGGGGAGACGAGAACTGCCGGGAGCTGAAGGGGCCAATGTCGAGATGCTGACGCCGCGCGGAGCCCCGAAGGAGACATCTCCCGAAGCCCGTCCTGTAGCAGTGGCAGGAAAGGAGTTGCGGCCTACGGCTCCCGAGGCTGGGGCTTCAGAGGCCCCGGCCGTTCCTCATGAGGCGGCTCTTGGCGTCGTCCCCTAGGCCGGTCCCCTTGGCGCTGATCACCTTGACGCCTCCTCCATGCCGCAGGCCGACCCTTGCGCCAAGCGCTTAGGCCGGTTCCGCATAGACTTCGAGGCCCTCCGCAAGAGGGAGGAGGCCTTGGGTGGTGATGATTGCCCTTGCCACCTGTTGAAGCGCAGAAAGTACTTTGCCGTGGACGAGTAAGTCCTCCTCTCTCTCTGCTCCTTTACCTCACTGTTCTTGCAGCTGATCGCGGCCTTTCAGGGCCCTTCCTGCCGAATTCGTGGAGACAGCCAAGGAGCCATCCCCCCAAGCTTTGTCTTCACCGCCGACCCCTGGGCGCGCCGAGCTCGAGCAGTGCCCCCGCCACCGGGCCGGTCGGAGAAGTGGTCCGTCCCACTGGGCACCTCGAGCCTACGCGCCTGCTGTCCTTCCTTCACGAGCTCTCCTGGGGCACAGCTAGCTTGCCCCATGCTCCTTCCCTGATCGTGGATGGTGCCTGGCTGAAGTCAGTCTTGAGTTCCTCCTCTGGGGACGGACCGGTGCCAGGCCGGATTCCCGGCGAGGTCCGTCCGGCGATTGCTGGGGCGCCAGCCCCCAGTCCCGCGCTAGGAGGGGGCGTGCCGCCTCAGGGCCCTCCGCATGCACCAGTGGCAGAGGGGGATGCGGAAGACGTGCTCAGGCGCGCTTGGGACCGTCGCGCCCTTCGTCAAGAGTTCTTCCAGGGGTGGCGGATGCGGTGAGCCGGATCGGTGTGGAGCTTGCTGGCGAGGTTGCGCTCCTTGAGGCCGAAGGCCTGCGCCTCGCTGAGGAGAGGCGCAAGCTGAAGGTAGTCTCCGCCCTTGCACGTCACCAGCGAGACCTTGATAACGCGAAGGCTGAAGCATCGCTGGCGGCCTCGCGAGAGGCCTGCTCCCAAGCCGTCGAGGAGGCCCGGGAAGCAGACCAACAACGCAAGCATGCGGAGGAGCGCGCGTGGGAGCTCCAAGCCTGGAGTAGCTCTCTGGAGCGGCATGTGGAACTGCGCCAGGCGGCCCTTGTGTCGCTGAAAGGGGCTTCCGTCGACCAGGCGGAGCTCCTGAAGCGCGAGGAGGCGCTGATGCTGGAGGCCGCCGAGCGCAACCTTGACCTTGAACGGTTGGAGATGAGGGAGCGCCTGGTGACTCAGGCGGAGGATGAAGTCACCGCGCGGGAAGCCCGAGTCCAAGAAGAGGTCGACCGCCGCGTGGCGGGAGCTCGCTTGGATCTTGAGCGTGAATACGAGGGGAGGTTGGAGCTGATCAGGGCCGAAGCTGAGGGTAGGACTGTGGCCCTCAGGGCCAAGCTGGCTGAAGTGACGCGGAGTGCGGACTCCTCCGCAGCCTCCCTCGGCGCAGCACAGGCGGAGCTGGCCTCCTCCCGTGCCAAGCTACTTCTTCTCCAATAGAGGGTTGATGACGCCGAGGCCATCGCGTGGCAGAATGAGGACGAGATCCGTCAGCGGTAGACTCTGGAGCATGAGCATGCCCCCATGCTCCATACGCTCAAGGAAAGGGCCAATGCGGCCCTGGGCAACATTTGTGAGGTGGCTGTTGCTGAGCCTCGCGTGACCAACTACGCTGGCAACCTCTAGTTCTTCACGGATGTGGTGACACAGCTGGAGACCCGCTCTGACAGGGCTCGTTGGCTTGTCGAGGAGAGGAGTCGAGCCTTGCTTGGGCGCGCCTTCTCCCGTGTCTTCAGCTATCTGCAGGACAGAGAACCCCACTTCGATTTCGATGCCGCCATCGCATCGGTGCCCGTAGCCATTCGGGGTGACCAGGCGCAATGGGTGGAAGATAACGTGGATGCCCTCATCAGGGCCTTCGCATCTAATGATGACGGCGTGATCATGGCCGCAGATGAAGGTGGCGTTGTGTCAGGACCCCGATCCTAAGTCACACCGATCTAGCATGTAACACATCATATCACTTTGCGGCCTCACGCACGGTATTCCCACGGGTGCCACCTTTCCTGGCCCGGGACCGTCTGCGCCTTTTAGCTCACGTATATGATAGTGTCGCTAGCATCCATATGACAAAGAACCCGGGCTGACATGGCTAGTCGTAAACCCAAAGTGGCACAGACTTACAGGGACAGGCATCCATGACCCAGCATCGAACGTGTCGGTCATCAGAGAGTGAATCCAGGCTGTAGCACTGGGCTAGCAGGACTCCGGTGAACCGGGCTGTAGCGGCTAACAGGACTCTGGTATTCCTCGCGTGACATTTCCCCGAAGGGAAAGACACAGGAACGAAGAAGGACACATGCCGGCCAGCCTAAGTGTTCCGGAGCAGTAGCAAGCTACCATGGCTCGGTGGAAACACTAGGAGACATTTCCCGGTAAGAGAGGCTACTAAAGATAAACAACTAGATGGTCAGATCCCACACATACCAAGCATTTCAATAACATACACACAATATGCTCGATATGTGCAAATACAACATGGCATCACAACATGACTCTACGACTCAAGTAATTTATTCATTAGGCTCCGAGGAGCGAGATATTACAAACAGGGGTCTCACGACCCAACATTCAGAGCATACAAATCAAAGCACAAGCGGAAGCTATCATGTCTAAGTACAGACAACTATAAATGAAAAAGGCTGAGAAGCCTGACTATCTACCAGATACTGCCGAGGCACAAGATCGTAGCTGAGGTAACAAGCTAAACGTCGAAGACCACGCGGAATTACTAGTGAGACTGAAGTCTCTCTACGAAAATATAAAATAGGCAAACGTGAGTACAAATGTACCCAGCAAGACTTACATCAGAACTAACTACATATGCTTCATTATCAACAAAGGGGATGGTGGGGTTTAACTGCAGCAAGCCAACTTTGACTCGGTGGCTATCCTGAACTACGACTGCAAGTAACTCTTTTGAGGTGGCGCACACGAGTCCACATATTCACCATATCAATACACCACTACGGATCCGCTCCCGTCTCCCTAAGAGAACGCCATCCATAGCACTCACGCTTATCTTGCATATTTTAGAGTATCCACTTTCACTTGTCTATGAACTGATATAAGCAACCCAGAAGTCCTTTACCGCGGACACGGCTATTCGAATAGATGATGTTAACCTTGTAGGGGTTTACTTCTTCATACATGTTTCCACCACTTAGCGTCTGCACACGACATGTGCTCGGCAGACTTCAAGCGAAGGCCGACGTGGGTGTAGACCACGACCTACCTAAACACTCAAGTCTCTAGTCCAGGTTTATCGCCTATTCGGGTTCCATCCATGAGGAGATCCGGCCGGAGTTTCGCTCACAGCGCCAAACGATGTGAACAGGGTTCCCGGGATACCAAACGGGCATCCGGTACACCGTGCCACGTACCTACCGCATCACAGCCCACCCCTACGGTCAGCGCTGTCCACGGCCTCCAGTAAGCTACAAACACCAGAAACTACTTGCAACTCCTGGACAGAGGACTAGGGTGAATAAGAAGTCGAGCGGGGTCATATTTCAGGGCCCAATGCATGGTAGTAGCTGAATCATGGATCACAAACACAGAACTCAGTTCCTAAGGACGGCTTCAATGAGACAACCCACCATGTACTCCTACATGGCCTCTCACCGACACCTTTTACCAAATCGTGTTCACACACTTAGCTCACACATAGTAGGACATGTTCACACACCTCTGATTCATCCCCGATGAATCAGACCTGACTCAACTCTAAGCAGTAGCAGGCATGACAAACAAGCATGAATGAGTAGGCACAACAGGGCTCAAACAACTCCTACTCATGCTAGTGGGGTTCATCTATTTACTGTGGCAATGACAGGTCATGCAGAGGATAAAGGGGTTCAGCTACCGCAGCAAGTAGCAGATGAATCGGTGTTGTCCTAATGCATTAAAAGAGAGCAGGAGCGAGAGAGTAGGATTGTCTCGGAATGAACAAGGGGGTTTTGCTTGCCTGGCACTTCTGAAGATAACATTGAGTCTTCATCAGTGTCAACGAGCACATCGTCGGTACAACGTCTACCGGGAGGGAACAGATACCGGCAACAAAGAAGAAATACAATCAATGCAATGCACAATATGATGCATGCTCATGACATGGCAATATGAATGTGTTTTGAGCTAATGCAACTAGCAACAGATTAAATGAGGTTGGTTTGAATACAAGATTCAAATTCAACTCCATATGTGATTATTCAAATGCCAATTAATTGATTTGTGCTATAAAACAGCTATAAGTTGTTCTAACATGCATGAAAATGGTACAGATGGATTCCTTGAATTTTTCTGATAACTTTTCATAAATAATTTATTTAATTTGGAGTTACGGTTGAATTTCTATGAATTTTAGAAGTTTATACCATTTTCTGGATTTTCTGATTTATTTTAAATCCAGAAAATCATTTAATGCGTCAGCATGACATCACCTTGACGTCATCAGGTCAACAGGGCAGGTTCAGGTTAAACCTGACCAGTGGGGTCCACTGGTCAGTGACTGGGGCTGATTAGTGTCGCTGACATGTGGGCCCAGTCAACAGCCACGTCAGCTTAGTCAAAGCTAACGCGTGGGCCCACTGATATTAGTTAAAACTAAACAGAAACTAATCTACGATTAATTAGACGGCGGGGCCCAGCTGTCAGTGTCACAGGGGTTAATTAGCAGGGTCATTAGCCCCTAACGACGGCGCCACATCAGCACGTCGGAGACCAGCCGACGGCGACCACAGAACACGGCGGGGGCACGCCGGACTTGCGCTAGGGCATCGGATTGGCGCGCCGAGGGCACCAGGGCATAGCCCTCGCTCTTGCGCATCCAGAGAGCCAAATGGGAGGGGTTGGGGTGGTTCGAGCTCGCCGGAGTCGAGCTCGTGGCGGCGGCCGGCGTTCGGGAGCAGCCGAGTATGGTGCTAGAGGGCATGGGAGGCGGAGCTACTGGTAGCTGCAGGTTCGTGGAGGCGCGCTAAGCACACTGGTGTACTCTGGTGGGAGCTCCAGTGGCTGCAGTGACGGCGGCGACGAGGTCAGCGGCGGCCGGAGTTCGGCCGCGACGGAGCTATGGCCTAGAGCTCGCAAACGCGAGGGGAAAGAGAGGGGTTCTGCACGGAGGCTCACAGCGAGGTCGATGAGCAGCTCGGTGGTCTCGGGGAGGCGGCGGAGACGGTGAATCGACAGACGGCGTCCGGCAGCCATGCGTGGAGAAGACGGGTCACTGGCGAGGCAGTAGGGCATCCGGCGACGCGTGTCTCAACGGAGAGGTAGCAGGGAACTAGGTGGAGCCGATGGACTCTCTAGTAGGGCGAAACGACGGTGGTGGCTGCGGTGGTAGTGGACGGCGGCGGCGGCAGCGGTCGGGCGAGAGAGGGAGAGATCCAGGGAAGGGGGCGAGAGCGCGGAACAGTGAGAGGGGGGTCGGGGTGGCGCGTTGCGTCACCAGGGCGTCGAGGAGGAGCCAGGCAGGCTGGGAGGGAGGAGGTGGCCGGGGCGCGTGGCCGCGCACGCCACCGAGCAGCTTCGGGGCGAGGGGGAGGAAGACGATAGGGGGAGAAGCGGCGGTGGGCTGGGCCGGCTGGAGGAGCTAGGCCAGGTGGGCTGAGGTGAGCGCCAGGTAGTCCTCTGCTCTTTCTATTTCTGTTTTTATTTATCTATTTTGTTCTGTGTTGTTTTAGTTTAGTAAAATACTAAACCGTTTTAGAAAATCCTAAAAATAGTTATGTGGCTAGAACTAAAATATACCAAACTACATAAAATGTTCCAGTAATTATTGGACATATATTATTTATATATCAAATATATATCCAATGCAATTAGCTATTTATTTAATTCAAAGGCCCAAAATAATTAACTCTGAGATACCAAAAATATTGTTTTGAGTTTTACCTCTTTGCAATATTTTCAGAGACTAAGAGGAACATTTTCTTGGACTTCTTTGAGAAGATTTTAATGTTGATCATTTTTAGAAGGTTTCTGAGGCTTTGAAAATCCCTCAATTCAAATTTCATTTGAATTAAAACATGATGCTCACATGAGGCCTAGCCTAGTGAATAACAGGACCAGGGATGTGACAACTCACCCCCATTAAACAAAAATCTCGTCCCGAGATTCAAGCATAGGGTAAGATGAAGGGGGAATGCAACTAGTATAATCTTCACGATCCAGGGTGCACTTCATCAGCATGTTGAATCGATCACCATCTTGGTCTTGTCGTCTTGTTCTGAGAACTCCAGTTATTATGACAATGAGAGGAGAAGGAGACTCTAGAAGAATCGATCTTCACGAAGGTCGAACAACTCAGGATTAACTCACGGAATGGGACATAGCAACATTTCTCGAGCTGAGGGACGAAGCACACCTCTAGAGGGATGGAGTGGAGCAGATGACGAGGTTTACTAGGTAGACTACAATTCCACACTTAAAAAGGTGGTAAACGATTGTCATCATAGCGAGGAGTTGAGTTGCCATGATACCACAACGAGGCACCTTAGGGATGGTGACTCGTAGATATATCCCCTTAAGTGGCAAAAAGAATTACCTTTGATTCAGAAATCATTGAAACTCTTTAAACCAGCCTAAGGCAATTTTCGAGCGATCGTTTGGAGGGGGTCGGTGGAATGGCATACTCGGACTTGGATGATGTGGATTACCTTGTTGAAGACAACGTAATGGATGATTTTTGCTTATCACCGGAAATGGAAGAGACCCATGGTAGAACCACTTTTGAAAATGATCCTGATCAGTAATTACTGAGAAGGGTAATCCAGAGTAGGGTGGCACAATGGCGGTGCAAGCCGGGAGCGAAATGCAAATGATGGGAATGATTCTGATAACTGGGGAAGAACCCAACAATAGAGAGTGAATTCACTGTTTGAGAAGGTCATAGCATTGCCGAGGGAACTGAGAGCATCCCAATTAGTGTCGATGATAACACCTAGCGCTTGTGCGTGCTCTCAAGAACTTGAGCATTTCCATATTCATCAGGTTTCACCAACATCCGTGTCAAGGATCCTGGCAACACAACGTACTACCATGATGAATGGTGATGGAGGATGCAGATGCAAAGGAAGATAACACCTTCTCAGATTTCACCCTTGGCGGGGCCAAGGAAATAAAATCTGGATGATCGATCGAGAGACATTTAGCACTCCGCTTCTAATGTTCTCCTTGATGTGCTAGTGTAACCCATTCATAGATATGGTTTGATATCTAGAACATCAAGTAAAAAGGTCGGACTTCGGAGCACAGAAATCCATAGGGGCAACTAGGGAGTAAATCCTACGAAATCCCTATGGGGAGGTGGCCAACTTCTCCAATCAAGATACTACAATAATAGGTCTCCTGGCGGGGTGTGTTGGCCATGACATCCACTTTACCGGTTATCGAGGGATCAGTATTATAGTTCTTGGGAAATGTTCCAACCATCATATCTGCCTGAGATTCAGATCTGGTTGGTGTCAGGATATTCCAGACTCATCGAGTCTAGGAAGAGAAATGAAAGTTTGCAACACAAATCAAAGAGATGACGTTGCGAGATTCTCGGGGAATGAACTACGATAGTAAGCTCCAAAACATGAGCTGGTTCTGCTACAAACATGTGAACACGTTGTCCCAGACAAGCATGGCCACGTAGTAGTCTTATAACTAAACACTACCGAGTTCAGGTGGGGAACCATAATCAAGGATATCGAAGTCTTTACGCAAGTCCATGGATTAGATCCCAAGCATAGACTTCTTTTCCTTGAACAAGTCAATCAGTGGCTTAGTGTGCTAGGGACACATATAGAATGAAGGTTGCAAGTCTCCAGACTACAAAATACTTCGCATGTGTGCATGACTGATTTGGGATGATTCCAAAGGAAACAAGACAATCTTCCTCGAATCCACGGCGGCAACTTGCATCAAATGCACATGAACTAGAGGAAGTCGCTTCTTACATCCGAACATATGCTTCATGAGCTAGCATGAACAAATGCTTTCAAAAGTTTTCCAACACTAGCTTAATGTTCAGCAAAATTATGGAGAAGACAAGGATGTTGTCAATGGGCTCAACAACAATTCATCGGGGTTTCCTTTCAAAAGGAATTCCATAGTTAAGTGAACACGGTGATAGCATTGGTTAGACCAAAGAATATAATAGTGTATGCTCGAGGAAAACCCACGAGTAAGACAACATTACGAATATCGTTGGTTCTGATTTGATTTGACGATAGCCCATACTCAATCAAAGGTTTGGGTAAGATAATAAGTCCATCAACTGATCACAGGGACCAATCGATGAAGATATCATCTTTCTTCAACACACACTACACAAGAATATCCCTTTGGAACGAACTAGGTCAGGCAAGCTTTTATCTTCCAACTCTCCAAGTTGTTGTCTAGCTTAACCGACTAGCTCAGGAATATCTAACACCGATTCTTGGAGAGAAAGTGGTTCACAAGAAACCAACTTGATCACGAGATCAACATAGCGGTCAGGCGACAACCTGGTGATACTTCCGAGAAGAATTTCGGAATATCATGAACCACCGGTATGTTACTAAGATCGAGAACAATCTCGCTTTTGAGGGCAAGACGATATGATCAATAGAGCGAGGGATTGGCACAATCCTAACTCATTGATCGAAGGGTGCACCGGAAATAAGGACTAGATAGCACGATCAGTCTTAGAATGATGATTCAAGAACCAACACGCTAACAATGAGATTATCGTCCATTTAACTACCAAGCAATGGAGTTGCTAGCAGTATTGATTTCACACGCCATGATTCATTTGTCGGCATTCCGGTTACAATAACACGGAAACCGAGAAATTATCAATGATGATCAGAAGTATTACTGCGTCAAGAATTCATAAGATGGTGTGCAATTCCCATGATATTCCTGATATAAAGATGGTAATACTTCAAGGTAGAACAGACCAGAAGCTGGATTGGCATTTTGATCTGCGGAATACAATTGCTTTGACCCAATCCTAGATATGGATGAGATTCTGGAGTTTGTTTCTCCTATTCATTCTGAAATAGAATGGCTTGGCGGACCACAAGGGTAATAGGCATCAACGAATGAATGCACGCATACTCTTGACTATCAATTGATAGGCGAGGGTCGGAAACAACTAAGATGGGACAACTCAAAAGAACATATGATTTTCTGAGTTGTGGATGCATGGATTAGCATGTCGAACGACGTTCAACATATTTCTTCCGGATAACCCATGCAGAAAGGTAGAACTAGCAGAGCCACAATATATAATGGAGAACTCATCAAGAATAATCCTGTTGTGATATTTTAGTTCAACGAGGAACTTCTGCCATAAGTAGTTCATGGTATTTGGAAGAAGAAGATACCGCGGACTTCAAGGACTATCGCAAAGGTTACTAATATCCTAAAGGCACTAGCAATTACTATCAACATGAAGTAGGTAGAGTGAATCTCGGGTTCAGAACCCAGGAGTAGAATGCCTACTACTAAGTAGCACCACGGGATGCTTTCGAGAATGATGGCCAGAATCTTCACACTGGGAACACAAAACATTGCTAGATTACTAGGTGACTCCCTAAAACACCTAGGGTCATAATAATAGCTCCAACATATATTTTCAAGGCAATAATTTACCTCAACTCACCGATTAGTGTGGTTAATCTGGCCCAAAGGAACATCGGAACGGGAGGAAGGGATTTTGCAAATGCTTCAGACTGTTTAGAAACCTGGGAAGACTCGGACAGCATAACGGCTATAAATGCTCAAAAGTTTTGAGACATGCTACAAAAATGGTGGCATAGCCACTCAGAAGCACAATACCAAGGTTTCGAGATCAATAGTTAACATACGGAAGTAATAGGAATTGAAACGAGGCTTAAGTCCAACAATCTTACAAGTCTACAGATTAGTAACACGTGATCCTGATAGAAAGAGGAGATAGCCTAGTTCCTTAACCCCGTAGGAAAGATAAGATGACTCAGATCAGAAGGGCATAAGGTATAAGGAGTAAAAAGAGCCTTACGTTCCATCCCACAATCAATTCCCTTATATAACTAAAGAATTTCTAGACTCAACTTCGACCAGTTTGGCTTGGTAATCCTACAGGCAGTCAAGCTCTGATACCAACGCTGTCAGGACCCCGATCCTAATGCCACATCGATCTAGCATGTAACACCTCATATCACTTTGCGGCCTCACGCACGGTATTCCCACGGGTGCCGCCTTACCTTGCCCGGGACCGTTTGCGCCTTTTGGCTCACGTATATGATAGTGTCGCTAGCATCCATATGACAAAGAGCCCGGGCTGACATGGCTAGTCGTAAACCCAAAGTGGCACAAACTTACAGGGACAGGCATCCATGACCCAGCATCGAACGTGTCGGTCATCAGCGAGTGATTCCAGGCTGTAGCACTGGGCTAGCAGGACTCCGGTGAACCAGGCTGTAGCGGGCTAACAGGACTCCGGTATTCATCGCGTGACATTTCCCCGAAGGGACAGACACAGGAACGAAGAAGGACACATGCCGGCCAGCCTAGGTGTTCCAGAGCAGTAGCAAGCTACCATGGCTCGGTGGAAACACTAGGAGACATTTCCCGGTAAGAGAGGCTACTAAAGATAAACAACTAGATGGTCAGATCCCACACATACCAAGCATTTCAATAACATACACACAATATGCTCGATATGTGCAAATACAACATGGCATCACAACATGACTCTACGACTCAAGTAATTTATTCATTAGGCTCCGAGGAGCGAGATATTACAAACAGGGGTCTCACGACCCAACATTCAGAGCATACAAATCAAAGCACAAGCGGAAGCTATCATGTCTGAGTACAGACAACTATAAATGAAAAAGGCTGAGAAGCCTGACTATCTACCAGATACTGCCGAGGCACAAGATCGTAGCTGAGGTAACAAGCTAAACGTCGAAGACCACGCGGAATTACTAGTGAGACTGAAGTCTCTCTGCAAAAACATAAAATAGGCAAACGTGAGTACAAATGTACCCAGCAAGACTTACATCAGAACTAACTACATATGCTTCATTATCAACAAAGGGGATGGTGGGGTTTAACTGCAGCAAGCCAGCTTTGACTCGGTGGCTATCCTGAACTACGACTGCAAGTAACTCTTTTGAGGTGGCGCACACGAGTCCACATATTCACCATATCAATACACCACTATGGATCCGCTCCCGTCTCCCTACGAGAACGCCATCCATAGCACTCACGCTTATCTTGCGTATTTTAGAGTATCCACTTTCACTTGTCTATGAACTGATATAAGCAACCGAGAAGTCCTTTACCGCGGACACGGCTATTCGAATAGATGATGTTAACCCTGCAGGGGTGTACTTCTTCATACATGTTTCCACCACTTAGCGTCTGCAAACGACATGTGCACGACAGACTTCAAGCGAAAGCCGACGTGGGTGTAGGCCACGACCTACCTAAACACTCAAGTCTCTAGTCCAGGTTTATCGCCTATTCGGGTTCCATCCATGAGGAGATCCGGCCGGAGTTTCGCTCACATCCCCAAACGATGTGAACAGGGTTCCCGGGATACCAAACGGGCATCCGGTACACCGTGCCACGTACCTACCGCATCACAGCCCACCCCTACGGTCAGCGCTGTCCACGGCCTCCAGTAAGCTACAAACACCAGAAACTACTTGCAACTCCTGGACAGAGGACTAGGGTGAATAAGAAGTCGAGCGGGGTCATATTTCAGGGCCCAATGCATGGTAGTAGCTGAATCATGGATCACAAACACAGAACTCAGTTCCTAAGGACGGCTTCAATGAGACAACCCACCATGTACTCCTACATGGCCTCTCACCGACACCTTTTACCAAATCGTGTTCACACACTTAGCTCACACATAGTAGGACATGTTCACACACCTCTGATTCATCCCCGATGAATCAGACCTGACTCAACTCTAAGCAGTAGCAGGCATGACAAACAAGCATGAATGAGTAGGCACAATAGGGCTCAAACAACTCCTACTCATGCTAGTGGGTTTCATCTATTTACTGTGGCAATGACAGGTCATGCAGAGGATAAAGGGGTTCAGCTACCGCAGCAAGTAGCAGATGAATCGGTGTTGTCCTAATGCATTAAAAGAGAGCAGGAGCGAGAGAGTAGGATTGTATCGGAATGAACAAGGGGGTTTTGCTTGCCTGGCACTTCTGAAGATAACATTGAGTCTTCATCAGTGTCAACGAGCACATCGTCGGTACAACGTCTACCGGGAGGGAACAGATACCGGCAACAAAGAAGAAATACAATCAATGCAATGCACAATATGATGCATGCTCATGACATGTCAATATGAATGTGTTTTGAGCTAATGCAACTAGCAACATATTAAATGAGGTTGGTTTGAATACAAGATTCAAATTTAACTCCATATGTGATTATTCAAATGCCAATTAATTGATTTGTGCTACACAGCAGCTATAAGTTGTTCTAACATGCATGAAAATGGTACAGATGGATTCCTTTAATTTTTCTGATAATTTTTCATATATAATTTATTTAATTTGGAGTTACGGTTGAATTTCTATGAATTTTAGAAGTTTATACCATTTTCTGGATTTTCTGATTTATTTTAAATCCAGAAAATCATTTAATGCGTCAGCATGACATCACCTTGACGTCATCAGGTCAACAGGGCAGGTTCAGGTCAAACCTGACCAGTGGGGTCCACTGGTCAGTGACTGGGGCTGATTAGTGTCGCTGACATGTGGGCCCAGTCAACAGCCACGTCAACTTGGTCAAAGCTGACGCGTGGGCCCACTGATATTAGTTAAAACTAAACAGAAGCTAATCTACGATTAATTAGACGGCGGGGCCCAGCTGTGAGTGTCACAGGGGTTAATTAACAGGGTCATTAGCCCCTAACGACGGCGCCACGTCAGCACGTCGGAGACCAGCCGACAGCGACCGCAGAACACGGCGGGGGCACGCCGGACTTGCGCTAGGGCGTCAGATTGGCGCGCTGAGGGCACCAGGGCATAGCCCTCGCTCTTGCGCATCCAGAGAGCCAAATGGGAGGGGTTGGGGTGGTTCGAGCTCGCCGGAGTCGAGCTCGTGGCGGCGGCCGGCGTTCGGGAGCAGCCGAGTATGGTGCTAGAGGGCACGAGAGGCGGAGCTAATGGTAGCTGCAGGTTCGTGGAGGCGCGCTGAGCACACTGGTGTACTCGGGTGGGAGCTCCAGTGGCTGCAGTGACGGCGGCGACGAGGTCAGCGGCGGCCGGAGTTCGGCCGCGACGGAGCTATGGCCTAGAGCTCGCAAACGCGAGGGGAAAGAGAGGGGTTCTGCACGGAGGCTCACAGCGAGGTCGATGAGCAGCTCGGTGGTCTCGGGGAGGCGGCGGAGACGGCGAATCGACAGACGGTGTCCGGCGGCCGTGCGTGGAGAAGACGGGTCGCTGGCGAGGCAGCAGGGCATCCGGCGACGCGTGTCTCAATGGAGAGGTAGCAGGGAACTAGGCAGAGCCGATGGACTCTCTAGTAGGGCGAAACGACGGCGGTGGCTGCGGTGGTAGTGGACGGCGGCGGCGGCAGTGGTCGGGCGAGAGAGGGAGAGATCCAGGGAAGGGGGCGAGAGCGCGGGAGAGTGAGAGGGGGGTCGGGGTGGCGCGTGGCGTCACCGGGGCGTCGAGGAGGAGCCAGGCAGGCTGGGAGGGAGGAGGTGGCCGGGGCGCGTGGCCGCGCGCGCCACCGAGCAGCTTCGGGGCGAGGGGGAGGAAGACGACAGGGGGAGAAGCGGCGGTGGGCTGGGCCGGTTGGAGGAGCTGGGCCAGGTGGGCTGAGGTGAGCGCCAGGTAGTCCTCTACTCTTTCTATTTCTGTTTTTATTTATCTATTTTGTTCTGTGTTGTTTTAGTTTAGTAAAATACTAAACCATTTTATAAAATCCTGAAAATAATTATGTGGCTAGAACTAAAATATACCAAACCACATAAAATGTTCCAGTAATTATTGGACATATATTATTTATATATCAAATATATATCCAATGCAATTAGCTATTTATTTAATTCAAAGGCCCAAAATAATTAACTCTGAGATACCAAAAATATTGTTTTGAGTTTTACCTCTTTGCAATATTTTCAGAGACTAAGAGGAACATTTTCTTGGACTTCTTTGAGAAGATTTTAATGTTGATCATTTTTAGAAGGTTTCTGAGGCTTTGAAAATCCCTCAATTCAAATTTCATTTGAATTAAAACATGATGCTCACATGAGGCCTAGCCTAGTGCATAACAGGACCAGGGATGTGACATGTTGTGGACGAGCCTGGCGTTGATGGAGGTGATGGCGGTGGCAGTGACGATTTTAGTGATGCCAGCGACGCCTCCGGAGGTGCCCCAGAAGACGTGGTGAGCGACATGTCCGACTGATCGTGTGTCGCCGCTGTTCACCCTATATAAAAAAGGTTCAGGCTCGGCCCTGAAGATTGTAAGAGCATTTTGGGAGGGGGGACCCTTCATACAAAGGTTTGCGATCAGTATCCTTGCAAAAAGAACGCCGCCTATGAGCTTATGCTGGGCCACCAGCCTGGCGGTGGGTCAGCTAACTTGTTTACCTTTTGACCCTGACGGGCCCCGAGCGAGCCTGTGGGAGTCGGAGCGCCTGGGTGAACCCATTGATCCTGCGATGAGAACCTCATGAGAGGGTGCGACGACAGCGGTCCGGATTGTAGACGTGCTTGGCCCGGCCCGGCTCGCGAGGGGCTCGTGAGGGGAGGCAGCTGACGCTAACTTTGGACGCAAAGCCGAAACCAGAACACGAGAGATTGCTCGAACGATACTAAACAACCCTTCCCCAAACACACGCAAGTCTCAAGCTCAAATCCAACTTAAATTCGAATCGAAGAACATCGACAACAGAGGAAAAGGCAAAAGGCAAAAAGCCGCGTCCGACACCTAGTTTAGTCTTCGACGTCTTCTCACCAGCGCGGAGCTAAGTGCTGCCACTGGGCGTGGGCGGGAGCCCCCGAGGCCCGAGGGCGGATCTCCGGAGACTCCGGGGCGTGTACAGCCCAACTCATTATTACGTGAGAGTGTCATGGGTGGCGAGCTTCACAGGCACTGGGCCTTCTTCATAGTTACCGACCTTGCTTCATATCGCCAGACGAGGGCCCCGCCTTGCGCCACACTCTAACGCCATTGACGGCGACCGGAGACCAAGGACGAGGCCAATGGTGTAGAGCGGTCGCCAGCGGTTCCCCCGACGACCACGGGTCCTCTTCCGGGGGCAGGCCCTAAGGCACCTCCCCGGCAGAGGGCCTACCTCCTGAGCACACCTTGCTCCGAGCGCCGCGGAGGCGAACCCAGTTCTCGGCCCTCTCCTGCAGCCCCCGGTGCCCTCCTCCTAAGGGGTAGGAGGCTGCAGCATTGGGGCAGCCATCTGCTGCGGCGACCTGTACCTCCTGCGACCCATGGTTAGCATAAGCTTGCTCTTAAGGAATTAGTGGTACCCGATAGTTGCTGCCACTAGCGCGGTTGTCGAGGCTCTCTTGGGGTTCCTGAAAGAGCTCAGCTTCTGGTGTCTCCTCGTCCCATCCTGGCCCGAGGAACGAGCCATGGTCTTCTTCTAGTGCACACTCTTGATCCACCATGTGGGGAACATAAGCTTCTGGGGCCACCGCCCTGTGGGCCTCGCCGTAGTGCCCCATACGCCACACAGTTCGGCTTGGAGCACTGTCTTGGGGGTGGCGACGTGGTGGCCCACCAAGGCCAAAGGCCGTGGCGTGCACTCCTTTGCTAGTCGGAGATGGGGCCGACGCGACTTGTCGCCCGGTGCTGACGGCCGGGTTGGCGTTGGGTAGGTCCTAGAGTCCGCTCGGAGTTGCGTGGGCACGTATGGGGCTGCCATACGGTCCACCCTGGATCTGGGGTGGCAGCCGGACGCAGAAAGGAGATGTGCTCTCGAGGCGGCCGCGTCCAGGAGCTCGGCCACTCACTCCAGCAGCACGTCACGGCCGCCCTCCGGCAGCCTGCACCGCAGCAGCTCTCGGGCTACTCTGAACGCGGCCCTTGAGTTCGCCTGCTCCCGTCGGGTGTGCGGCGTTGTGGCTGTGGCATGGATTGAGGCTCTTGCTGCTGACCGCACCTGCCGCGGTGTGAGGGCAGGTGGTGTTTGGCCGCGTCGCCCGCGCCTTGCAACGCCCTGCGGAGCGTGAGCTGCCTGAGACGCGAGGTTGAGGTCACCCTGAGCCGGTGGCACAGCGTGGGCGGGCCACGCCACCCAGCGGTCGGCGTTGGCAGTCGGGTCGCTAGACATCAGAACGGCGGGGCGACGGAACGCGAGGCGGTGGAAGAGGGATTCCGGCGCACCCCTACCTGGCGCGCCAAATGTCGGATTTTGGGTCCCGGCAGACCCTTGAGGTTCAAACTCTGGGGTGCGCACGAAGATCTTTCCCCTACCAGCTCACGTCTCGAAGCCTCGCAAGGGATCTAAGCTAGAAAGAAGAACACACAAGGGACACGAGGTTTATACTGGTTCAGTCCACCATTGTGGTGTAATACCCTACTCCAGTGTGTGGTGTGGTGGACTGCCTCAGGGGATGATGATGAACAATACAAAGGGAGAACAGCCTCGCGAGGGACTGTTCTTGAGCTGGTGCGATGAACTGCTTAGGTGAGTTCAGTCGCCTCTATCTCTCTAGTCTACCCGAAAACTCTCTCTCCCTCACTCTGTGGTGGCTAGCTCTATTTATAGAGGGAGGCCCTGGGCCTCTTCCCAAATAATGAGCGGGAAGGGCGCCAACAATTGGCCATTTTGAAGGGGAACATCTAGTACACTTATCCTGACTAAAGTTGGTCTCCGACTGCCAAAGACTCTGACGGTGACGCCGTTCTGGGCTCCACGATGACCTCCATCCTGCCGTTCTGCTGGTCTTGGTCTTGTTGCACCGAAACAGTAACCTTTGCCTGATGCCTTGCCGATGCTTGCCCCCTTTGCATTGAAGGGGAAGCAAGGACACTGCGCAGGGCGGCGCCCGCCTGGCGCCCACCTGGTCTCGACCATCATGGCTTGCGTCACGGGAACCTCGCGAGGTTCCCTGCCTTGATCTCTCCTCCTCCTCGCGAGCCCGCCGGATGAGGCTGCTCTTGAGGAAGCTTTCTGTCATCTGCCCCGTGAGGCTTGGCCCCTTGCGAGGGTCTTCAGCTTGAGCTCATGAAGCTGGGCTGCACTGGGCCTCCGCTTGAGCCACACCGCAGGCCGTAGGCAGGCAAGTCTGGGGACCCCCATTCCCAGAACGGCGACGATATTGTAATAGGTAAAACATCTTTAGTTCACCGACCGAATATTCCATTAAGAACACTAGCTTTCGGCTTCACCCAGTCTAAGGTACATGTCCGGAGTACCGGGCAGTAATAATCGCAGAGGTGCTCCGCTTATGGCCTAGCTGAACTAACGGGAACGTAGGCCATAAACACAGGAGCCAGGCAACCTAGCTTGGCCAAAACTTAAGTCGTATCGATGCATATAATGGTGAAGAAAAGGTACATATGGGAAAGGGACACATATGCAGTGGGCGTGATGCCCGGAACATAATTATATTAAGCTTCTGTATAAGAAGCCCCCAGGTATAATGAGCGCACATATTTGAGGATTAGCGCGTCGAGAGTGTGTAGATGATCCACACTCAAAGCCTTAAAGACACAAAAATAAAGAGAGAGGATATAACTAAAAGGTAAGAAAAAGCCGGAGGGAAGGAGACGAACAGAGAGTTCGGCGCTAGGCGTAGAATCTTCAGAGTCTGGCCGCGTTCCATGGGTTCAGCTCGAGTCGATTATCTGATGCATCACGCAGGCGATACGCTCCTCCGGTGAGAACTTTATCAATAATGAAGGGACTCTCCCACTTGGGCTTGAGCTTGTCCTTTTTCTTCTCCGGTAGGTGTAGAACGAGTTTGCCAATGTTATAAGTTTTGGCCCGTACTTCTCTACTTTGATAACTGTGAGCCTGTTGCTGATAAAATGCAGAACGGGATTTTGCGACATTGCGCTCCTCCTCCAGGGCATCTAAATTGTCCTGCCGATCAAGCTTGGCTTCTCCCTCTTCATTCATGCGCACTCGAGGTGAGTCATGAATAATATTGCAGGGCAATACCGCCTCTACGCCGTACACCATGAAAAAGGGTGTTTATCCGGTAGTGCGATTTGGCATAGTCCGTAGCCCCCATAGTACGGAGTCGAGCTCCTCGACCCAGTGTGTGTCTGATTCCTTTAGAGATCGCACCAGTCTGGGTTTGATGCCGCTCATAATAAGACCGTTTGCTTGTTCGACTTGCCCGTTTGTTTGAGGGTTATAGACACAGGCGTAATCGAGCTTAATGCCCATATTGCGGCACCAAGTTTTCACCTTGTCGGCTGTGAAATTGGAAATGTTGTTGGTGATGATGTTGTGGGGGACACCAACCCGTGATATGAAGTCTATCACTGGTCCGGATTCAGCCGTTTTAACTGGTTTGGCCTCTATCCATTTGGTGAATTTATCCACCATGACCAACAGGTATTTTTTTTCTTATGGCTTCCTCCTTTAAGGGGTCCGACCATATCGAGCCCCCAGACCGCGAAGGGCCAAGTGATGGGGATTGTTTGGAGAGCGGTGGGCGGCATGTGGCTTTGGTTGGCGAAGAGCTGACAACCAACACAATATTGGACGAGGTCTTGTGCATCTGCTCGGGCTATCGGCCAGTAGAAACCTGTACAGAAGGCCTTGCTTACAAGGGCCCGAGCTACGGTGTGATGGCCGCTGAATCCGACATGAATTTAGGCCAAGAGCTGCTGCCCTTCCTCCTCAGAGATACATCTTTGAAATACTCCAGTAGCGCTTTTCTTATAATGTTCTCCCTCATGGACCTTGTAGGCTTTAGAACGCCGCACAATGCAGCGTGCCTCATTTTGATCCTCGGGGAGTTCTTGCCTATTTAGGTAGGCTAAGAAGGGTTCGGTCCATGGGGTGATGACAACCATGATTAGATGGGCCGAAGGTGTTATTTCGGTGGCAGAGCCTCCGATTGTGTCATCGTGTTCGGAATCTAGGCTTGTGGTCGGATCCAGACTAGTATTGCCGGTCTCCCCTTGCCACACCATAGATGGCTTAAACAACCTTTATAGGAAGGTGTTAGGTAGGACGGGGTCGCGCTTAGCGCCAATGCGAGCAAGGATATCCGCCGCCTGGTTGTTTTCTCGAACCACATGATGAAATTCAAGCCCCTCGAATCGAGCTGACATTCGCAGGACGGCATTATGATAAGCCGCCATTTTTGGATCCTTGGCGTCGAAGTCTCCATCTATTTGAGATATTGCGAGCTTTGAATCCCCATGCACTTCTAGGCGTTGGATGCCCATGGAGACAGCCATCCGAAGACCATGCAACAGAGCCTCTTATTCGGCTGCATTGTTGGAGTCTGTGTATAGTATTTGGAGTACATATTGGACTGTATCTCCGGTGGGGGATGTCAGGACAACACCCGCTCCCAGAGCAGCCAACATTTTAGAGCCATTGAAGTGCATGATCCAATTAGAATATGCGCCATACTCTTTAGGGAGTTCGGCTCCTGTCCATTCGGCGACGAAGTCAGCCAGTACTTGCGATTTAATGGCTCGCCGTGGTTTATATGTAATGTTGAACGGGAGGAGTTCGATGGCCCACTTAGCAATCTGGCCCGTGGCATCACGGTTATTTATTATATCGTTGAGTGGTACTTCGGAGGCCACCGTGATTGAACACTCTTGGAACTAGTGTCGTAGTTTCAGGGATGCCATGAAGACCCCGTATGCTATCTTTTGATAATGTGGGTATCGTGACTTGCATGGTGTGAGGATAGTGGATACGTAGTATACCGTCTTTTGAAGAAGGAGCTTACGTCCGTCCTCCTCTCGTTCGACGACGAGCACAACACTTACAACTTGGTGTGTTGCAGCTATATAAAACAACATGGGTTCGCCAATGTTTGGTGCGGACAAGATTGGGTTGCTAGCCAGGAGGGCCTTTATTTCTTCTAGTTCGGCCATCGCCGCGTCCATCCACTCGAAGTTTTCGGTGCGTCGAAGAAGGCGATAAAGAGGTAATGCCTTTTCTCCTAATCAGGAGATAAAGCGGGTTAAGGCAGCCACACATCTAGTTAATTTCTGGATTTGTTTGAGGTCTGTTGGGGTAGCCAACTGTGACAAAGCTCGGATTTTAGCCGGGTTTGCTTCAATTCCTCTGTTGGAAACGATGAAGCCCAACAGCTTTCTGGCGTGAACGCCAAAAACACATTTTTCCGGATTGATCTTGATGTCATATGTTCGGAGGTTGTCGAACGTGAGCCTCAGGTCGTCTATTAAAGATTCGATGTGTCTGGTCTTGATGACCACGTCGTCCACATATGCATCAACTATTTTGCTGATTTGTTTTTCCAGGCATGTCTGAATCATGCGTTGTTAGGTTGCACCGGCGTTTTTGAGCCCAAAAGGCATGGTGTGGAAACAGAAAGGGCCGTATGGGGTGATAAATGCCGTTGCAGCTTGATTGGACTCCGCCATTTTGATTTGATGGTATTCGGAGTATGCGTCAAGGAAACACAATGAGTTGTGTCCTGCGGTAGCGTCGATGATTTGATCGATGCGGGGGAGGGGGAAGGGATCCTTGGGGCAAGCCTTATTGAGGTCCTTGAAATCGACACATAGGCGCCATGATTTGTCCTTCTTTGGTACCATCACTAGGTTTGCTAGCCAATCCGGTTGTTTTATTTCTCTGATGAATCCAGCCTCGAGTAACTTGGCTAGCTTCTCTCCCATAGCTTGTCGTTTAGGCTCTAAAAAGCGTCATAGAGTCTGCTTGACCGGCTTGTATACCTTAAATATGTTTAGGCTATGCTCGGCCAGCCTGCGTGGGATCCCTGGCATATCTGAAGGGTGCTAGGAGAAGATGGCCCAATTCTCACGTAAGAACACCCGCAGTGTAGCGTTGATTGTGGGGTTCAGCTATGCCCCGATGGATGCTGTTTTTGTAGAGTCCGTTGGGTGGAATTGGAATTTGACTATTCCGTCCGCTTGTTTGAAAGAGGTGGACTTGGATCGCTTGTCGAGTATCACGTCGTCCCTATCCACTGTGGAGCATAGCGTCATTAATTCTTCGGCCGCGAGGGCTTCGGATAATGCCTCAAGGGCCAGGGCGGCGGTTTTATTTTCGGCAGGGAGTGCTATGTCTGGATCACTGGCTAGAGTGATGATTCCGTTGGGCCCGCGCATCTTGAGCTTCATGTACCCATAATGGGGTATAGCTTGGAAGCTCGCGAATGCATCCTGCCCTAACAGGGCGTCGTATCCAGTACTAAACGGGGCCACTTGGAGTGTTATCTCTTCGGACCTGTAATTTTCCGGCATGCCGAATACCACATCGAGTGTGATTTTTCCCGCACATTGTGCCTCCCAACTAGGGATAATTCCTCGGAAGGTCGTGCTGCTTTGCTCAATGCGGCTCTTGTCTATTTCCATTTTGTTGAGAGTTTCCTCGTAGATGAGGTTTAATCCGCTGCCGCCGTCCATGAGCACTTTAGTAAGCCGGAAACTGTCCACAATTGGCCTAAGGACCAACACGGCTAGTGCTCAAACTGCTCGGAATTGAGGTTCGTCACTGGCATTAAAGGTTATAGCCGTGTCGTTCCAGGGATTTATTGCTGCAACGTGGCAGACTTCGGCAAGGCTACGGAGTGCTCTCTTGCGCCTGTTATTTGGGGCGAAAGTCTCGAAGACTGTCAACACTGTATTGTTGTTTTCCGCGGGATGATGCTCTGCGGTATTGTTAATGGGGACTTCCTCGCCGCTCTTGGCCACCTGCCGAAGTATCCAACATGCTCTAAGGCTGTGTGTTGGTACGGTATCTGGTGTGGTGTGAACTTTGCATGGCCTATTGAGCCATCCCTCCAATACGGTTCCACACCCTGTAATGGGCTTTGGCTTCTTTATGATTGGATCGGGTGACTTGCGAGAGTGCACCTTTTGGCTCGGACGAAGGGTTTAGTGAGCACGGGAGGATCACAGAATGTTGCCTGGGTTTTCCAGGTGCTTTCCATCGCATAGTACTTCTGTACTATGGCCTCCAAGTCAACGAAGTATGATATGTCATGGAGACTTATGGCGTTAAGGATTCCCTTGTCCGTGCATTTTTTTGCAAAAGAATGAGATTGCGTCTTCCTCGCGACTATCCTTAACCTTGCTCATTACAAGGAGGAATCTGGCCCAAAAGTGATGTACTGTCTCTTGGGATTGTTGTCTAATGTGGGAAAGATCGCTTGTATCTGGGTGGGTGGGTAGATTTAAGTCCGAACCCTGACCCGATCCGGGGCCCAGAGGCTAGGGAGCTTCCGAACTTGGTAGTTCGGGTTCCAGGATGTCACCCTATTTTTCTGGCCAGCTGTCCGATTCTAAATTCAGAGTTTGGGCCATGTCCTCCCGCGAGCGGGTATCCGGCTCAGAGAGCTCGGTAATTCGGACATAGTCCATCCTCAAAATAGAGGAAGAGTTGCTGCATTGCTCCTCCACCACCGCTATTTGATGGGTGATCGGCGGAGAGTTAATCTCTCATTGACCGGGTTTAAGACCAATCCGATCATAGTCCGTAGCGACTCCCAAAGCAGCGATGTGATCCAGGAGCTCGTTCAAGGAGGAAACTTCCATTGGATCCATCCGCTCCGTGTATTCCGGGCTGACGTGGAGGCTGTTTTTCAATGACCCTTGAAGTCATCATCGGCACGGCGGCCGAACGGGCGGTCATGATGAAGCTGCCTAGTCGGAGGGTTTGGCCTAAGGACAGGGCTCCCCCAGAGGCGATGTTGTCCTTGATAATAAGGCGAGCCATCAAACCTTTTTTCGATGTCACAGTGGAACTCTCAATGAAAGCACCAATGTCGGTGTCAAAACCGGCGGATCTTGGGTAGGGGGTCCCGAACTGTGCGTCTAAGGCTAATGGTAATAGGAGGCAGGGGACACGATGTTTACCCACGTTCTAGCCGTGTCTATGGAGGTAATACCCTACTTCCTGCTTGATTGATCTTGATGATATGAGTGTTACAAGAGTTGATCTACCATGAGATCATAGAGGCTAAACCCTAGAAGCTAGCCTATGATTATGATTGTTCTTGTTCTACAGACTAAACCCTCTGGTTTATATAGACACCAGAGGGGGCTAGGATTACATCAGGTCGGCTACAGAGAAGGGAATCTACATATCCGAATTCCCAGGCTTGCCTTCCACGCAAAGGAGAGTTCCACCCGGACACGGGATGAAATCTTCAATCTTGTATCTTCATGGTCCAACAGTCCGGCATAAGTATATAGTCCGACTGTCTGAGGACCCCCTAATCCAGGAATCCCTCGCCGGTTGCTTGACCAGATTTTCACAACTACGCCCCTGCCTGGCGTGCCAAGGATGTCGATGAGAACGACACCTATGGGATCAACGGGATCCCTACTGTGGTCGGCGGGCGTGGGGTTGTGAGAAGAGCAGGTCTAGGAGCCAGCACAAAGGTCGTTTACCCAGGTTCGGGCTGCGGAGATCACGTAATACCCTAGTCCTGCTTTGGTGTGTATATCAGTGTTCTTGAGCTAGCTATCGAGCGTGACTTGCCCAAAGTGCCGAATCCCTCTCTAGTATGCCTCGGGCCTCCTTTTATAGTCGAAGGAGGCGCCATAGTGGCACACAGGAGGTGGAATGGGTACAGTAGCTATATTTATCGCTTGCCATTATGGGATAAACACATTAAATGTGCCTTTAAGTTGTCCCCCTGCTTTATCGCTGCCTCGCCCTACTTTGACACATGCCCATGCCAGCGAGGCGGTCAGCACCGTGTAGACTGGCAGGCTGCTGAGGTGGTGCGGTGGCAGCGCATTCACGAAGATCTGCATGCAACCACGCAGGTGCTTGCTGAGTTGGCCTCGGGACCGCGTCGCCACGCAGGTGCCCGGCTGGCTGGCTGTGCTGGCAGCTGCATGGGAATGGCGGTGGGGTCTTGGTGTGCATGGGCCTTGCCGTGGTCTCGTTGATGTCCTCGGCAAGGGTCTTGCCGGGGGCCTCGGCAAGGGTCTTGCCGCGGCACCGCGGTCGTCCCCGGCAAGGATGTTGCCGGAGGTCTCGTCTCCTGGTCCTCATTTGATATTGGGTGTTAATGATCTTCACAAAGATCTGCATGCCACCATGGAGGTGCCTCCTGAGCTTTGGTTCCAATGTGGTTGATGTGTTGGAAACCTTGGGCTCATGGGTGGCGCGCTCTGCTGGTGTTGGGCGAGTCGCCCCGGCAAGGTCCTTGTCGGGGCCGTGGAGGCCGACCCGGCAAGGGTCTTGCCGGGGGAGTCCACCTCACCCTCTTGCTCTTTGTGTTTCTTTCTTGGCGTTGCTTTGATCATCTAGTGGCATCAACTTCTCTTAGCCGCCCTGCTATGTGTGGCCGTGGGCGTGGCTCTGACTGCCCGTGCACAGGTGAAGGGGTACAAAGTAGATTCCGTACTTTTGTACACCGACAAGAGGAAAGGTCAAGAGTGGGCACCTCCTCCTTCGGCTGTTCTCTTGATTCGTTCGATCAAGTTGTTATGTTTGACCGATTATCAAGATTGGGATAGCAATTTTTAGGTCCGCTCGAGTTCGAAATGATATTTACCTTGAAGGTACATGGTTTGCAATTTTTTATGTTGTCCTTAGTTAATAATGCTAGTTACCTTCAGACTTTTGTATTTGGTTTAATGCCCTTGCACAACTAGTATACCAATGCTGAAACTTGTTACCTTTACATCTTGTATTGCTAATTCTTATAGAAATCTTCCAGTGCTAGAGCTTATGGAAATCTGTTCAGTAAAACCATTGTACTGTACCTTGTAATAAAATAACTACTCTACTGTTGCACTAGCCACTAGATTACTGTATATTTGTACTATTTGAATGGTGTTGCATTAGCGTATGGACATATATATAGTGTGGCAAGCTTTCCTAGATATGTGCTCAAGAAAACTACTACCTGTTTTTCTAAATACTAGACGTTTGGGTACTTTAAATTGAACTGCGAAAACATCTTATATTAAGGAACAGAAGGTGTAGAGTTCACTCAAATTATCCTGGTAAAGCTAGTCACACATTTGTTAAAATTAATGTTCATTATGTTATCAGAGGAGGTTTGTATGTTTGTCTCTAATGCCAGTGGACTACATACCTGACATCATGATGTAATGTTAAGTCATTTCCTTTTGTAAAGTGTCACTGAATTGTCAAGGTGGCGATGGCATTTTATTTTAGTTGAACTGCACAAAATATGCTTAAAAGAAGAGGAAAGGTCAGGAATGGCTCAATTTTTCACAAAAAACTATGAATGCCTTCCCGACATCAGCCGCAGTTGCCTTATTTATTCCTTCAAACAGGTGGTTAGAAACAGTCTTGCTACCTTTTCCCATTAAGACATCGGAATGCATATATTTGTGAGTCTATGCTTCAACTAGTGCCACTTTTATAGTAATCACACTTTCAATATCTATGCAAACAGGGATGCTCTATTTTAGTGGAACTGCACAAAAAGTCCAAATGGTTCAACATTAGGAGCATGTTTTCTTCCAAACCTTTATATCCAATTGGTGGCACTATGAGCTGTTCATTACGAAGGTGCATGGTTTGCTACTATCTTGCTACTCTTTTTGTACTATCATTAGATAGTATTACTAGTGGTTTGCATGTGAATTTATTGGTAGGGTGGACCTACATTGGAGGTGCAGGACATGATTCAATGATTGGATGCTCAATTCTGGCTGTATCGATTTCACCTCTTCCATCACTGCGAACATGGATATCCTCGGTCTGATGAAGAACAGGCGCTATATTTCTGCTCTGAACCAGCAACTCAATTCAGTATGAAATTGTTCAAGGCAAAACACGACTGTATCAAATTGTCCAGTGCAAAACATGACAGATGCTAAGCGGAAGAGACCAACCGAAAATACAAGGTGGGGTATATGTTTACTAGCTGCTTGATATTTGTGCAGACAGAGATGTCTGCCAGTTGCTATTTGGCAAACAAACAAAGTGACCGGAATTTTGGTTGAACTGCACAAGAGAATAGTATAGTCACTGCATGCAGTGCCATTTTAAAACAGACACAAAAAGATTGGATAGTCACTTCATGGACTGCAGAAAAGTAGTATTGTACTATTTATTGGCCAACACAAGATTCTTCATTGCTTTGGTATGATTATACAATGGACATCATTTTGCCTAAGTTAAAGTTTGTATTCCGAAAATAGTCTCACCGTGTGATCGAGAGAAGACCAAATCATATTGCAGTGGATGTTCCACCATCATGTGTGGTTCATTCTCATGGTTCTAGCTATTGGTGAAACCACTTACGTTTGCAAGAGGAATTGCATACTTCGCAAACAAATTTGTCTTTCACTCTGTACTGAATGTTGGCCAAGAGAAGCATCCATGTTAGTAGGAAGAACAGATGTATATTCTAGATCTTTGCTTTTGGAGCTACATATTTGTATATGATCTGTGAATCATTGAGATGCATTAACATGTCGATCTTAGGTATGGGAATCATACTAGTTGGTTTTGTATTTGCGCTACTAATGTGAACATATTACATTGCCAGGCCTGTGAGTCTCGTGTGAACATTTCAAACGGATCAGCTCTTACTGATGTGCACAACATGATCCTTATTTCTGTGTTCTTAGTGTTTACATTTACTAACAGTTCCTTATTTCTGTTCGCTTAGTGTTTACAAGTTACTGGTCGATCACTAGCTAGCCTACTAATGCGCTCCTAGTAGTTTTAGTTGCCACGCAAGATCTGAAGTGGTAGTTTTTTTGAATAAAAATGCCTACCTCTGAAGAAACTGACAACCAGCTTTGAAGAAAATGCCATGCGAATCTGAAGAAACTGCCAACAAAAACGTTCGCAAATGCCTTATCTCCCAGCGAACGTTCATCAGCTAATGCGATCATACACGTACACCATCCGATCTACTCGATCCTACACGTACACTATCCGACCTACACTGATAAATAGCGGATCACACACGTACTACCTCCTTTCCGGTTTGCAGTTATTAATTCAAAAATCTCACCAACCTGCTTATGCATTGAATTCCGTTGACCGTGATGACCATCACGTTTCCCGCGACACGCTGGTTCGCCTACCTTCCGCTGGACGTGGATCCTCTAACTTTGTAATCCCTGCAATACCCTGCCGTCGAGTCACTGACAGGTGGGCCCCATGCTCTATGGGACCCATGTGTTAGTGACTCAAAGGTAGGCTAGGACATGGCAGGCGATACTCGTCCCCTTCCGCCTATAATTACTGTTACCCGTCCTTCTTCGGTGGCACCATCAGCCAACTCGCCCTATCCTCATAAACCCCCACCGGCCCGACGTCCCTCGCCACTTATCCTTGCTCTCGCCACGTCCGCCATGCCCCCGCCCGTCCGCGATAGGAGACGATGGAGGCGGTCACCGCCGGAACTAGTGTTCGGTTTTTCACTGGAAGGCAGACGGAGGGAGGAGGCATTCTATCGGTATTTAGATGGCAATGCGGAGTATGACGAGTTGTTGGAGCGCGATCGCCGGGAGGAGGAGCAGCGCATCACCGATTTGTGCCGCTAGCGGGACATGGAGCAGCAGCGCACCGACGCTCTGAGTCGCGAGAAGAGCGCCCAGAACTAGGCTGACTACATGGAGGCCGGCGCCCGGCAAATAGCCCTAGAGGCTGTCGGGCACGCACGCGTTCGCGACACCGAATTTTACTACCAACTCGTCAAGTGGGTTTCCCGCTTAGAAGCCGAAGCTTTGGTGGACCACGCCAGCTTGGTAAGCGCCAACGCGCGCGAGCAACAAGCCCTATCGCACCTCTGGCACGTCCAAGGTGAGGCGGAGGACGCCGATGCCGACGTTTAATGTGTACCGCAGATGGCGGCCAACATCGTCTAGTTAGCTAAGAGTAAGTTAGTACTTGTACGCTACTAGAGTATTAGTGGGAGTATATAGTTAACTTGGCTATGATGGTTGTCAACGTGGCAGTTTAGTACTCTATATCTGGATCAGACCTGTTACTTTGCTCTGAATGTTGAACTTTCCGTTTGAACGTATGGAATGGGCTATTATTTTTTTAAATTGGTTGTATTTGTCCGCCATGGGTTTAGAGACTAACTTGTGGGCTTACCAGGTTGACGCGTACACAATCAGGAGATGATTGTATGTGGAGAGGATGACAGTAGGGACCCACCAAGGTCATGGCAGTACGCAAGCAAGTGCCTCCTTATTTCAAGCCAATAAAAATGGCCCCTCCTATTGGATTTCTGACATATGGGTCCCATGCCATTGTTAATGTAGTCAATAAACGAGAGAATTGCACAATGAGCAGCTGATACCAGGGACCTAGCAGCTCGCCAAGGTATTTTTGTTTTGGGTTAATTTGATAAATACCACTCCAAATCTGGTGATTCCAAGAAATGCCACTGCAATTTCCAAACTTTGAAAAATGCAATTTCATGCTATTTCCAGTGGCATTTTTTGAAGTCTGAAGTGGCGTTTTTCAAAGTTTGCGAAAATTGCAATGGCATTTTTCAAAGTTTGGAAATTGTAGTGGCATTTTTATGAATCGGCCATAATTGGAGTGGCATTTATCTAATTGTTTTTGAGATGGAAGCAGGGTGTCAACTGGGCTGTGGGGGGCACTCTGGCCTGTCTAGACAGCCTTTTCTTTTATGTTTACCACAGACTAGCCCAGTAGTTTTTTTTTTCTTTCTGAAAATGGCTAGCCTAGTTTTTTTGTGATTTGTCAAGTAAGTCGCTTTGTCAAGCCTGTTGGGCTACAAATCTTTCAAGACGAGGAGAGCTTCATTCGGCTGGCCGAGAAAATGGCCTATCAGTAATGAGAAATGGGCTGTACATTCTTAAAACACATCAAACCAGCAATTAGTTTCAAATTTCTTTTTTTTCATTTTGAGATTTTAAATTGCATTGATTTTTATGCGTGGACAATTTGTTAGATTTTATATTGATATACATTTACTTTTAAAATCAGTTTGAATGTGACTCGAAATTTCGGGATTAAAAACAGTTCGGACTGCACCGAAATATGCAAAATTTCGTATAACTTTTTAACTGTGGCTACAATATGGGCTTTAATGCTAAAAAAAGAATATGGGCTCCAAAAAACCCTTATGAATTAGCAAATGAGCTGTAAATTATTAGAAATAATGGTAGATGGGATGTATGCTATTTTCCACAGATTTGAAGCTTTCCTAAAAAAAGGTTGACGCACAAGCAGTGACTGTTGGATGTCCATCCAACGGCCGTCGTGCTTGTTCAATCTCTGCTCTTCCTGCTCCAGCCGCTCAAACAAGCGCCGACGGGACTGCTTGCTCCCTCCTCCTGTGGCCGGCTGTGCTGCCGCGTAGGCCTCACCACCCCACCGTACTCCCATCACTGGCCTACCCATCCCTCTACTCACCTACACCTTTTGTTATTCTCCAGCGATGGCAGACGAACCAGTAAACCCTCGTACAATTGTACTCCCCTCTGCATGGGAAACAACTGTCGAGTCTTCCCTAGCTCCATGTCGTTCCCTTCCTAGGCCTCGCTATCGTCCACCACCCTGGTGCTCTCGGCGCGGCGTGGTCATTGTGGTCAATGACCGACATGCTTCTGTAGTGGACTGTACGTGGAGAGGCTGACAGTTGGGTCCACGGACGCATGCAAGGAAATGCCTCCTTATTACGCACAAAATAATGATTCCTCCACATGACATCTAGGACCCACCGAAAGGCCCTCTATATTTCGCGAAAAAAATGTTCTCGCCGCTGACAGCTCGGACCCACCAGCTATATCTTCGCACGCAAGGAACTGCCTCCTTATTACGCACAAAAAAATGAATACTCCCTCCTAGCTCAGACCCAGCATAGTGGGAGGATGACTTGTCGGCCTACTAAGTTGACGGGGACGGAGGGCTTTGTGAACTTAGTCAATATGAAGGACTCTAGCTCCGGTGACCGTACGATGTCCATCCAACTACCGTAGTGCTTCTTCAACCACTGGTCTTCTTACTCCAGCCGCCCAAAGTAGCACCGGTTGTGCCGCCTGCTCCTGCCTCTCGTGGCCGGCTGTGCTGCCACGGAGGCCTCACCGCCCCCTACTACTCCCACCGCTGGCCAGACCATCTCTCCACTCACCCACACCCCCTGTTATTCTGTGGCGACGACAGCCTCACACCGCAGCCGAACCAGTGAACCCTCATACTCCTCTCCGCGTGGGCATCCACTATTGCGTCTTCCCCGGCTCCATGTCGTCCCCTTCCTAGGCCTCGCTGTCATCAACCGCCTTGGTGCTCTCGGCGCGGCGTGGTCAATGTGGTCAACGACCGACTTCCATCGGAAGAGTACTGTAAGTGGAGAGGCCGACAACTGGGTCCACGGCCGCAACAAGGAAGTTCCTCCTTATTACACATAAAATAATGATTCCTCCAGCTGACAGCAGGGACCCACCGGATGGGCCACCGTATTTCGCCAAAAAAACATTTCCCGCTGATTGCTGGGACCTACCAGCTACATCTTCATACACAAGTAAGTGCGTCCATACTACGGGCAAAAAAATGATTCGCCCCCTGACTGCCCAGCTACATCTTCGCACGCAAGGAAGTGCCTAACAATCGGGACCCACCTGGTCGAAGCATACGTAGCGTTGTCATTCTGGTCGCGAACATGTACATACATACTGGTCGATGTAGAGGCACACACGTGTCGATGTAGAGGCACGCATGTGTCGTAGTAGAGGTGCACACGTGTCGTAGTAGAGGCGCGCACGTGTCGTAGTAGAGGCGTGCATGTAGCATGTACACGTACGTACAGCGGCCAGGGTGCAAGAAAGAAAATGTGGCCGCGTACGTACATACGGGCGGGGTCTCGAACACCGGCGCACACATACGGCCGGGGCTCGTGTACATGGATGGGTCGGAACAGACAAACTGCATCATTGTCGTGTTCATGGGGAAGCAACGGAATGCGTCGTGTTCATCGGGAGGCAATGGAAAACATGCTGTTCATCGGGAGCCAACCGGCTTGGACGGAACAGCCGATGGAAACGAGGCCTGGCGTACAGCAGAACGGAGGAAACGTCTTTGTGTTCAACCGGCCACGGTCAAAACAAGATCCTATACATCGGGAGGGGTCTGGCGTACCGCAAAACAGAGGAAACGGACTTCTATTGGACCTCCCATGGTCGAAACGGGGTCCTGTTGATGGGGAGGGTTGTGGCGTACTGCAAAACGGAGGAAACAGACTTGTGTTGGAGCGCTACGGTCGAAACCAAGGTCCTGTTCATCGGGAGGGGTGTGGCGTACCGCAAAACGGGACTCCACGGGATACTGTTAATCTCCACCATCGAGCTCCTCCAGCCTCCACGGGCTACTCTTCATCCACCGTCGACCACCTCCAGCCTTGTAACACCCCAGATGTAACTTTCCACATTTGTAACTGCAACTCTTGCCATTTTCGGCTATGTGTTACGATATTCCCTCCATGGTTGGGTTTTTGTCTTTCGTTTTGCATTTTGTTCATGTCATGCATCTCATATCATGTCATCATATGCATCTCATTTGCATATGTGTTCGTCTCATGCATCCGAGCATTTTCCCTGTTGTCCGTTTTGCAATCCGACACTCCAACATGCACCGGCGCACCCCTCTTCTCTCTTTTCGTGAGCGGGTGTTAAATGTTCTCGGAATGGCCCGACGTTTGCCAAGCGACCTTAGTATAGCACCGGTAGACCGTCTGTCAAGTTTCGTGCCATTTGGAGGTCGTTTGATACTCTTACGGTTAACCGGGTATCCGCAAAGGCCTCTTTTGGGTTGCAGCCCAACTGTCACACCCAATATGCGACCCTATCCAAAAGGAACTCGAAGGTCCCACTAAGGATAGACCCGCATATTGGGACGCTTTTGCAAGGTGGATATCATTACATCAACATTACATAATAGATGGGGATACATACATCAGGCATACAATGCCACACGAATACAACATCACATCATACAAGAACAACATCCGACTACGGAAGAATCATAAACAGAAACTCAAACAATATCCACCCTGCTAGCCCAGGCTGCCGACCTGGAACCTATCCCCTGATTGAAGAAGAAGCAGAAGAAGACCTCAACGCAAGCAAGCATCGCTCTCACGTCAAGATCATCGCAACCTGTACCTGCAACTGTTGTTGTAGTAATCTGTGAGCCACGAGGACTCAGCAATCCCATTACCATGGGTATCAAGACTAGCAAAGCTTAAAGGGAATGGAAGGGGTAAAGTGGTGAGGCTGTAGCAGCGGCTAAACATGATATGGTGGCTAACATACGCAAATAAGAGCGAGAAGAGAAGCAAAGGAACGGTCGTCAACTAGTAATGATCAAGAAGTGATCCTGAACACCTACTCACGTCAATCATAACCCAAAAACCGTGTTCACTTCCCGGACTCCGCCGAGAAGAGACCATCACGGCTACACACACGGTTGATGCGTTTTAAATCGGATCTGGTGTCAAGTTATCTACAACCGGACATTAACAAATTCCCATCTGCCAATAACCGCAGGCACGGCTTTCGAAAGATTATACCCTGCAGGGGTGTCCCAAATTAGCCCATGACAAGCTCTCACGATCAACGAAGGAATAGACCTTCTCCCAGGAAGACCCGATCAGACTCGGAATCCCGGTTTACAAGACATTTCGACAATGGTAAAACAAGACCAGCAAGACCTCCCGGCGTGCCGACATCCTGATAGTAGCCGCGCGTATCTTGTCTCAGGCCACGACCGGATGAGCAGTACGTACAAGTAGAACCAGCCCTCAAGTTTCCCCGAGGTGGCGCTGCAAGTGGCTTTAGTTCGGACCAACACTTAGACAAGCACTGGCCCGGGGGGGGGGGCTATAATAAAGATGACCCTCGAGAGAGCGACTCCCAAGGGAAAAGTAGGTGGTGGTGAGGCAAATGGTAAACGTCAATGTTGGGCCTTGCTGGAGGAGTTTTATTCAAAGCGAACTGTCAAGGGGGTCCCATAAATCACCCGACCGCGTAAGGAACGCAAAATCCGGGAACATAACACCGGTATGACGGAAACTAGGGCGACAAGAGTGGAACAAAACACCAGGCAAAAGGCCGAGCCTTCCACCCTTTACCAAGTATATAGATGCATTAATAATATAAGAGATATTGTGATATCCCAACCAAAATCCTGTCCACCATGGAGAAATCTTCAACTTCACCCGCAACTAGCAACGCTATAAGAGGGGCTGAGCAAAAGCGGTAACATAGCCAATCAACGGTTTGCATAGGAGAGGTGTCAAAGGTTAGAGGTTCATGGCAATATGGGATGGCTTGATGAACAAGTGATAGGTATCGCAGCATAGGAACAGAACGAAGCAACTAGCATAGCAATGATAGTAGTGAGATCCAGGGTAGGGGTCATCTTGCCTGAAATCCCGCAAGGAAGAAGAATGAGTCCATGAAGAAGATGAACGGATGAAGCCGAACAAACCGTAGACGAACGAATCCTCACGATCGCAACAAAACAGGAACTATCGAAAAGAAGCACACAACAAGGTAAACACACCACACATGAACAAGCCATGATGCACAACCAAACATGATGCATGACGAAGCTACATGAAGCTACTCATGGCAAGAGATGATGCAAACAAGAGCAACACATCAAGACAAGTTTAAATGAGGCCGGGAACAACATATAACAAATCCGGTAAGTCCTCATATGCAAATTTCGAAATGGGTCCAGATCTGAATAAACCTTATGTTCAAGTTGTTAAACAGCAAGTTAAGATGCACCAAGATGATCTACACGAGATTCTAGTCAAGTTACATATAAAGTTCATTAGATTTGGAGCTACGGCCTAGAAGATATGAGCAAAACAAGATCAACATGGCATTGATGCAAAATGCACCCAAACATCAAGCAAACACCTCAAAACAAGGATGCAACATGATAATATGAAGCTACATGCAAAAACAAGCAAGTTTCATATAGAGCACACTCAAAACGGAGCAACAGTTGAACACACACACACACTATACAAGTCATAGCAACAATCTGTCCATAACAGCAAGTAGGCATGTTACAAGCATCAAAACAACAAGCTACAGGACCTCAACATAATAACAAAAGGCATGGGCATGATGTACAGGTAAAGCATAACAAAACATGAACACTCAGCTATCTCCAGAAATCACTAGATCATGCTCAAACACTCATGGTAAGATTGCAAATAATAACAGTTCAGACTTTAGCAGAAATAACATCAGGTTGCAATGTTCAGAACTATCAAACAACATGTTACAGGAACTTATAATGGCAAACAAAGTCATGGCATGAATCTACTCAAAGCATAGATCAAAAGACCCTTACTTACCATGAGCCAAAAAGGATCAGAAGATATGATGGCACCCATGTAAACATGGCAAGTTGTATTACAGATTCAAACATGGCAGGAACAACAATAAGTAGGCATGTTGGTGAGCTTGTGCAACTCAATACAGAGCAATACATGGCATGGTAAGGCAACCAACAGTAAGAATACATGTTTATGAAGCTAAGCATGGCAATAGCAAGTTCATAGGGTGCATGGAACACTAGCAAAACACATGGGAACAAGTGAACTTAATGTTAACAGGCTGACAGCAACATTATTTAGCAACTTTGGAGCAAGATTACAATAAGCTACAGCAAGCTATAAATGCACTCAGGGGCATTAATGGATAGAGCATGATATGTAGAACAAAACATGTTTATAGAGCATCTCCAGATTATGCATAGAATGATTAGTAGCAGCATGTTTATATAGCATCACGAAAGAACAGATTCAGCCTAGCAAAACAGCAACAGCAAGACCCCTACTTAACAAGCTCGATTCACTCACCACAAGTCATTGCATGACAATATAAGCATAGCATCATCAAGAAGACATGTTTGTGTAACCAACCAAGGCAAGAACAAGTCCATAGCATGCAAGGATCAACTATAGCAAGCTTGGCCAAATTGAATACCACGTAAACAATCTGCCAGGACACATTTTGAAGCAAAAGTAGAGCACTCAAATGACATGATAGACTACTCCATAATTGCAAACAAGGGCATGAATGGTTAAACAATAACCATATGTTCAAAACACCCTTACTGAAGTATCTCAAAATATGCATGGATCTCTCTGTAGCATCAAGTTTACATGGCATCAAAATAACAACAGAATAGGGACTAAAATCAGCAATATCACGAAGCCTAGTTTGCATGCTTGTGCTAGTCACCACATTGATCACAAAAATACATGGCATATACCCCTGGAAAGATGGCATGGCATAGATCAAAACATATGAAGACATCAACCTCATAGGATGCACACATCAATCATGGCAAAAATGACAAATGAGCAAGTTATAACAGTTTCAGCAGATTAACATCACTTAGCACTCTTACAACGATGATTCAGGCATCAAGATGAACTCAAATTGAAATGATGCAATGGAATGAAATGAAGTACTCGTCGAGGCGAACAATTTGACATATTACACGCACGAAACGGAGCTACGGATGCAGAGATACAACATGATGAACATGGCATGATAATGTCAAATCTCAGGGACTTAGGGAAAACGGGGTCAACCTCCAGTTTGCACGGTTTTCGAGGATGGCCGGGGTTCTCGCCGGAGTAACTGCCGGAGAGGACGGGGAAGACGTCGGGGAGGCGGATCCGTGGCCGGGGAGACCTCCTCCGGCCGGATCTCGCCGGATCCGGCGCGGGGCGGCGAGGAGGCGCGGGGACGGGGCTCCCGGAGCGCGGGACGGAGGAGCGGAGCCGGCGGGCGGCCGGAGCGGCGCCGGTCGGGGGCGGCCGGGGCGCCAGGCGCCGGGGCCGGCGCGGGAGGTGGCAGGCGGTGGAGGAGCCCGGCGGCGGCGGGGCCGGCTCGGGGCAGGCCGAGCTTGGGAGGAACCGACGGCGCAGGACGAGGTGCCACGGAGGGAGCCGGCAGGGCTCGGGGGCCGGCCGGAGGGGCGCGGCGGCGGGGCTCCAGGCGCGGCGGCGCGGCGCACGGGCGGAGGCGAGGCACGGCCCACGGCGGCGGCGCTCAGGCCCGAGGCGGCCCGCGGCGGCGGCGCTCAGGCCCGAGGCGGCCCGGGGCGGTCTCACGATGGGCCGAGCGGGCCCGCGGCGGCGCGGTGGAGAGAGGAGGGCGCGGGCCGGGTGAGGTGGCGGCGGCTGGTTGGCTGCGGGCGGCGGCGGGGCGACGTGGCAGCACCGGATTGGTCGGGATGACGTGTCCGGCGGACATGTCCGGCGCGGATGGACATGTCCGGCGGCGCGAGGAGGACAAAGCTAGGGTTTCGGGGGGATTAGACCGCGAGTTTTGGGGGAGGGGCTATATTTATAGGTTGAGGGAGCTAGGAGAGTCCAAATGATGTGCGGTTTTCGCCCACACAATCGTGATCGAACGATCGAGAGCATGGAGGGGAGTTAGGTGGGTTTTGGGCCACTTTGGAAGGGGTGTTGGGCTGCAACTCAAAGAGGGCTTTGCGGTTAACCGGTTAACCGTTGGAGTATCAAACGACCTCCAAATGACACGAAACTTGACAGGCGGTCTACCGGTCCTATACCAAGGCCTCTTGGCAAACCTCGGTCCATTCCGAGAACATTTAGCTCCCACTCACGAAAAGAGAGAAGAGGGAGACGCTGGGGGACATAGGAGCGCCGGATTGCAAAACGGACAACGGGGAAAAAGCTCGGATGCATGAGACGAACATGTATGCAAAATGAAATGCACATGATGACATGATATGAAATGCATATGATGACATGGAAAAGTGCAACATGCAAGCAAATGACATGGCAACAACGATGAATAACTGGCAGACACCTGGCGCATCGAATCCGGGGTGTTACAACACTCCTCCACTAACAAGAGATCTCGTCCCGAGATCTTAGGACCGAGACGGAAGAGAAAAGGGATGAGGTGAAACAAGAACTCAAGAGAAGAAACAAAGAATGGAGAGTACTCGAGAATAAGAAGAGAGGAACGACAAGAATGACGAGAATTGAGAGCTCACGGAAACAGGATAGACTCTGAAAGCACTCGTTCTAACCGGAGTGGTTAGAATGAGAAAAGAAACGAATAAGACTGAAACGATTTAGGAAGCACTCCGGCTGAAAATGGAAGGAAAAGAACATGAACTCCACAAGATGGAATGATACTTGATGAACTCTTGAGAGAATGAATTAAATCATGAAGAACCACCATGAAGATCTCCGGTGAGAAAAGGATGATGAGATAGAATGAAGGATGAAAGAATAAGATGAGCCTTGCGATGATTTAGATGGGGTTCCCAACAAGATAATTGAGAGAGCTTGGAACTCAGGAAAAGGAAAAGATGAAACACTAGAACGGAGAATTACTTCATCATGAACAATCTTCGGAAGAAAAGAATTGAATCACCTCGAGGAAATAAGAACAAGATTTATTGTATGCTTATCCCTCATCCAATTAAATTGATGACAAGCAATGGATTTAGCATACTACTTATTCTTCTTGAGAAAGGATTGAGAAGGGAAATATCGCAAACTTGAGAAGGTCTTCATGAACCACCGGTAAGATTGAAAGAACGAATGGATTAATATGATAACCAAGAACAAAGAATCTGAAGGAACCACCGTAAGAATTCAAAATGACTGATGAAAGAGAATGAATCACCGGGAAGAATTAGAAAACAAATATGCTTGAGGGGATTTAGATGCCAGAGAACTGGAAGAACTCGAGCTGATTAACGAACACTTGAACGAAGCACTGGGGTAAATAGAGAACGATAACTGGAATGATGGCCTCCGAAAAGAATACGGGAAACAACTTCTGAAATACTCCGGATGGATGAAAAGAATATCTGACAATTGGAATAATTCAAGAGGATAGCATGAAACTAGAACCACGAATCTTCGAGAGAACGGGCAAGATTTAGAGGAAAAACTCTTCTTCGGTCTTCAAATGACAACGAGAAACACCACCAAAATAACTGAGATACTCCGGAAGAATGAAAAGCAAAGAGGTTGAGCCAATAATGAAAATGATTTGAAAGCAATCTTGGAGAAGGCATGTGACTGATGGAATCCATTCTTACGTCACACTTGAAAAGAAATAGGAATGGCTCCGGAATAATTAGAAGAGTCAGGTAAGATCCTGGAAAAAAACCTGTGGGTTAGGGCCCACTAAGGAAAACATCGTTGGAAAGGATGTTGAACAGATAGATGATGCACCGGAACAATTGAGATATTTGAATGAGGTGACCACCTCGAACTAATTCGAACACAGACGTATCTCCTGAGATGTCTTGAGCACTCCGGAAGGATAAACTGGCGCGAGGCGAACGAGCAGGGAAAACACTTGAGCCGAGGGAAAAGAATGTGATCAACCCGAAAAACTTGAATTGGGTCCACCGAAAAAGAAAAAGAGATGAAGAATGACGAACGAGACGAGAATTCACCGGTTGAAATAATCGAGGGAAAACCTAAAGAGGCTCCGCAAGAATGGAATTGGCAGTCGAAAGAGACTCATGCTCCGGAAGAAAAGGGTGGGAGGGCGGGAAAAACAAAATCATCTTGGAAGGGGAAATCGACGAATAACTTGAAGAGAAAACACCGGTTAAAATTATTGAGGAAAGAAAAACAAAGACTTCACACGATTAGGATAGATACTCGATTACGGACTCCGGTTCCGAGAAGAAGAACAGGGAGGGCGGGTGGGAAAGAAAACAACTGAGGATTGAACTCAAAGATGAAGAGGCTCGAGTCGACTTGACGAGAAATGCACCAGATGAAAAGAGCTGAGGAACAACGATCGAAAAACCAACTGCGTGAACCTAAAGAAACTTTGAAGGGGAAGAGGAATAGTTCAAAACACCTACGTCAAGATTCCTTACCAGAGCGACGAAGGGGATGAGGAGTAAAAAGAATTCCTACTCTCCGATATAACTAGACTCCGAAAACAGTTTTCTTCTAGACTCGACAACGGCCAAACTACACGATCAATCAAGGGGGGCTCCTAGGGTCGGTCGAGGCTCTGATACCAACTTGTCACACCCAATATGCGACCCTATCCAAAAGGAACTCGAAGGTCCCACTAAGGATAGACCCGCATATTGGAACGCTTTTGCAAGGTGGATATCATTACATCAACATTACATAATAGATGGGGATACATACATAAGGCATACAATGTCACACGAATACAACATCACATCATACAAGAACAACATCTGACTACGGATGAATCATAAACAGAAACTCAAACAATATCCACCCTACTAGCCCAGGCTACCGACCTGGAACCTATCCCCTGATCGTAGAAGAAGCAGAAGAAGAACTCAACGCAAGCAAGCATCGCTCTCACGTCAAGATCATCGCAACCTGTACCTGCAACTGTTATTGTAGTAATTTGTGAGCCACGAGGACTCAGCAATCCCATTACCATGGGTATCAAGACTAGCAAAGCATAAAGGGAATGGAAGGGGTAAAGTGGTGAGGCTGCAGCAGCGTCTAAACATGATATGGTGGCTAACATACGCAAATAAGAGCGAGAAGAGAAGCAAAGGAACGGTCGTCAACTAGTAATGATCAAGAAGTGATCCTGAACACCTACTTACGTCAATCATAACCCAGAAACCGTGCTCACTTCCCGGACTCCGCCGAGAACAGACCATCACGGCTACACACACGGTTGATGCGTTTTAATTCGGATCTGGTGTCAAGTTATCTACAACCGGACATTAACAAATTCCCATCTGCCAATAACCGCAGGCACGGCTTTCGAAAGATTATACCCTGCAGGGGTGTCCCAACTTAGCCCATGACAAGCTCTTGCGATCAACGAAGGAATAGACCTTCTCCCAGGAAGACCCGATCAGACTCGGAATCCCAGTTTACAAGACATTTCGACAATGGTAAAACAAGACCAGCAAGACCTCCCGGCGTGCCGACATCCTGATAGTAGCCGCGCGTATCTCGTCTCAGGCCATGACCGGATGAGCAGTACGTACGACTAGAACCAGCCCTCAAGTTTCTCCGAGGTGGCGCTGCAAGTGGCTCTAGTTCGGACCAACACTTAGACAAGCACTGGCCCGGGGGGGGGGGCTATAATAAAGATGACCCTCGAGAGAGCGACTCCCAAGGGAAAAGTAGGTGGGGGTGAGGCAAATGGTAAACGTCAATGTTGGGCCTTGCTAGAGGAGTTTTATTCAAAGCGAACTGTCAAGGGGGTCCCATAAATCACCCGACCGCGTAAGGAACGCAAAATCCGGGAACATAACACCGGTATGACAAAAACTAGGGCGACAAGAGTGGAACAAAACACCAGGCAAAAGGCCGAGCCTTCCACCCTTTACCAAGTATATAGATGCATTAATAATATAAGAGATATTGTGATATCCCAACCAAAATCCTGTCCACCATGGAGAAATCTTCAACTTCACCTGCAACTAGCAACGCTATAAGAGGGGCTGAGCAAAAGCGGTAACATAGCCAATCAACGGTTTGCATAGGAGAGGTGTCAATGGTTAGAGGTTCATGGCAATATGGGATGGCTTGATGAACAAGTGATAGGTATCGCAGCATAGCAACAGAACGAAGCAACTAGCATAGCAATGATAGTAGTGAGATCAGGGTAGGGGTCATCTTGCCTGAAATCCCGCAAGGAAGAAGAATGAGTCCATGAAGAAGATGAACGGATGAAGCCGAACAAACCGTAGACGAACGAATCCTCACGATCGCAACGAAACAGGAACTATCGAAAAGAAGCACACAACAAGGTAAACACACCACACATGAACAAGACATGATGCACAACCAAACATGATGCATGACGAAGCTACATGAAGCTACTCATGGCAAGAGATGATGCAAACAAGAGCAACACATCAAGACAAGTTTAAATGAGGCCGGGAACAACATATAACAAATCCGGTAAGTCTTCATATGCAAATTTCGAAATGGGTCCAGATCTGAATAAACCTTATGTTCAAGTTGTTAAACAGCAAGTTAAGATGCACCAAGATGATCTACACGAGATTCTAGTCAAGTTACATATAAAGTTCATTAGATTCGGAGCTACGGCGTAGAAGATATGAGCAAAGCAAGATCAACATGGCATTGATGCAAAATGCACCCAAACATCAAGCAAACACCTAAAAACAAGGATGCAACATGATAATATGAAGCTACATGCAAAAACAAGCAAGTTTCATATAGAGCACACTCAAAACGGAGCAACTGTTCAACACACACACACTATACAAGTCATAGCAACAATCTGTCCATAACAGCAAGTAGGCATGTTACAAGCATCAAAACAACAAGCTACATGACCTCAACATAATAATAAAAGGCATGGGCATGATGTACTGGTAAAGCATAACAAAACATGAACACTGAGCTATCTCCAGAAATCACTAGATCATGCTCAAACACTCATGGTAAGTTTGCAAATAATAACAGTTCAGACTTTAGCAGAAATAACATCAGGTTGCAATGTTTATAGCTATCAAACAACATGTTACAGGAACTTATCATGGCAAACAAAGGCATGGCATGAATCTACTCAAAGCATAGATCAAAAGACCCTTGCTGACCATGAGCCAAAAAGGATCAGAAGATATGATGGCACCCATGTAAACATGGCAAGTTGTATTGCAGATTCAAACATGGCAGGAACAACAAAATAAGTAGGCATGTTGGTGAGCTTGTGCAACTCAATACAGAGCAATGCATGGCATGGCAAGGCAACCAACAGTAAGAATACATGTTTATGAAGCTAAGCATGGCAATAGCAAGTTCATAGGGTGCATGGAACACTAGCAAAACACATGGGAACAAGTGAACTTAATGTTAACAGGCTGACAGCAACATTATTTAGCAACTTTGGAGCAAGATTACAATAAGCTACAGCAAGCTATAAATGCACTAAGGGGCATGAATGGATAGATCATGATATGTAGAACAAAACATGTTTATAGAGCATCTCCAGATTATGCATAAAATGATTAGTAGCAGCATGTTTATATAGCATCACGAAATAACAGATTCAGCCTAGCAAAACAGCAACAGCAAGACCCCTACTTAACAAGCTCGATTCACTCACCACAAGTCATTGCATTACAAGATAAGCATAGCATCATCAACAAGACATGTTTGTGTAACCAACCAAGGCAAGAACAAGTCCATAGCATGCAAGGATCAACTATAGCAAGCTTGGCCAAATTGAATAACACGTAAACAATCTGCCAGGAAACATTTTGAAGCAAAAGTAGAGCACTCAAATGACATGCTAGACTACTCCATAATTGCAAACAAGGGAATGAATGGATAGAAAATAACCATATGTTCAAAACACCCTTACTGAAGTATCTCAAAATATGCATGGATCTCTCTGTAGCATCAAGTTTACATGGCATCAAAATAACAGCAGAACAGGGACTAAAATCAGCAATATCACGAAGCCTAGTTTGCATGCTTGTGCTAGTCACCACATTGATCACAAAAATACATGGCATATACCCCTGGAAAGATGGCAAGGCATAGATCAAAACACATGAAGACATCAACCTCATAGGATGCACACATCAATCATGGCAAAAATGACAAATGAGCAAGTTATAACAGTTTCAGCAGATTAACATCACTTAGCACTCTTACAACGATAATTCAGGCATCAAGATGAACTCAAATGAAAATGATGCAATGGAATGAAATGAAGTACTCGTCGAGGCGAACAATTTGACATATTACACGCACGAAACGGAGCTACGAATGCAGAGATACAGCATGATGAACATGTCATGATAATGTCAAATCTCAGGGACATAGGGAAAGCGGGGTCAACCTCCAGTTTGCACGGTTTTCGAGGATGGCCGGGGTTCTCGCCGGAGTAACTGTCGGAGAGGACGGGGAAGACGTCGGGGAGGCAGATCCGTGGCCGGGGAGACCTCCTCCGACCGGATCTCGCCGGATCCGGCGCGGGGCGGCGAGGAGGCGCGGGGCCGGGGGCCGACCGGAGGGGCGCGGCGGCGGGGCTCCCGGCGCGGCGGCGCGACGCACGGGCGGAGGCGAGGCACGGCCCGCGGCGGCGGCGCTCGGGCCCGAGGCGGCCCGGGGCGGGCTCGCGATGGTCCGAGCGGGCCCGCGGTGGCGCGGTGGAGAGAGGAGGGCGCGGGCCGGGTGAGGTGGCGGCGGCTGGTTGGCTGCGGGCGGCGGCGGGGCGACGTGGCAGCACCGGATTGGCCGGGATGACGTGTCCGGCGGACATGTCCGGCGCGGATGGACATGGCCGGCGGCGCGAGGAGGACGAAGCTAGGGTTTCGGGGGGATTAGACCGCGAATTTTGGGGGAGGGGCTATATTTATAGGTAGAGGGATCTAGGAGAGTACAAATGAGGTGTGGTTTTCGCCCACACGATCGTGATCGAACGACCGAGAGCACGGAGGGGAGTTAGGTGGGTTTTGGGCCACTTTGGAAGGGGTGTTGGGCTGCAACTCAAAGAGGGCTTTGCGGTTACCCGGTTAACCGTTGGAGTAACAAACGACCTCCAAATGACACGAAACTTGACAGGCGGTCTACCGGTGCTATACCAAGGCCTCTTGGCAAACCTCGGTCCATTCCGAGAACATTTAGCACCCACTCACGAAAAGAGAGAAGAGGGAGACGCCGGGGGACATAGGAGCGCCGGATTGCAAAACGGACAACGGGGAAAAAGCTTGGATGCATGAGATGAACATGTATGCAAAATGAAATGCACATGATGACATGATATGAAATGCATATGATGACATGGCAAAGTGCAACACGCAAGCAAATGACATGGCAACAACGACGAATAACTGGCAGACACCTGGCGCATCGAATCCGGGGTGTTACACCAACACCCCTCCAAAATAGCCCAATAACCCATCTAAGTCACTTCCATGCTCTCAGTCGTTCGATCACGATCGTGTGGGCAAAAACCGCACTCCATTTGGAGCCTCCTAGCTCCCTCTACCTATAAATAGGTGCTCCCTTCCAAAAATCTCGCAGCTCAAACCCTAGCAAACCTCCCTCCGCGCCGCCGGATGTGTCCGTCCCAGGCCGGACACCCGCGCCGCCGCCGCCCGGCGAACCAGGGCGCGACACGTGGTACCTGGCCACCACGCGCCGCCCCGGCCAGCCGAGCCCGCAGCCGGCCACCGAGGCCCGCGCGCCGCTTCGCCTCCCAGCGCCTCCCGCGCGCCGCCCCGCTCCTCGCCGCCGGCCGCCGCCTCCCCGCACGCCACCTCCCCGCGTCGGCCACCGCCCCGGCCGGCCGCCGCCGCCCGGCCCCGCCTCCGCACCGCCGTCCGCTACCGGCTCGAGCTCCGGTCAGATCCTGGCCGGCGCCGCCCGGATCCGGCTGTCCCCGTCCCGCCGGCGCCTCCCCCATATTCTCTGGCCGCCGCTCCGCCCCGTCTTCGGCGATCCTCGGTTCACGCGCCCGAAACCCTAGATCTGGGATTCGGAGGTGAAAATCCCACCAAGTCATTTTCCTATCATAATATGTGGCTCTGTTCATCGCATCATAACTCCATGACTGTAGCTCCGTTTCATGCATATAATATATCAAAATGTTCTTCATGAGATGCTCTACATTTTGTTCCATTGTGCCCTATCTGTTTGAGCTCATCTTGATGCCTAAATCATCATTGGAAGAGTGCTAAATGATGTTTACTGCTGTCTGTCAACAGAACTTTATGTTTTGACATTTTTGTTGCATTTGATGTGTCCATCTTATGAGCATGAGCTCTACATGTGTTTTGAACTATGAAATGTCTTCGTTACAGAGGTGCTTGCCATTTATTTTTGTGATTTGTGTGGTGACTAGAACAAGCTTGCAAACTAGGCTTCGTGATGTTGCTGATTCCAGTCCCTGTTCTGCTGTTATTTTGATGCCATGTAAACTTGATGCTACAGAGAGATCCATGCATATTTTGGGATACTTCGGTAAGGATATTTTGAACATATTATTATGCTCTATCCATACATGCCCCGGATTGCAATTATGGAGTAGTCAAGTATGTCATTTTCTTGCTCTACTTTTGCTATAAAATGTTTCCTGGCTGATTGTTTACTTGTTATTCAATTTTTCCAAGGTTGTTGTAGTTGATCCTTGCATGCTATGAACTTGTTATTGCCATGTTTAGTTTCATAAACATGTATTCCTGCTGGTGCTATGCTTATATTGTCATGAAATGGCTTGTGATGAGTGAATCGAGCTCGCAAAGATGCCTTCATAATGCTGTTAATGCCATGCTCTATTTCCTGAATCTGTTAACGAAACTTGCTATGTTTACATGGGTTCCATCATATCTTCTGATCATTTTTGGCTCATGGTTAGTAAGGTACTTTTGTTCTATGAATTTAGTAGTATCATTCCATGCCTTAAGTTTCTATGATATGTTCGTGTAGCATGATGTTTGCTTGCCCTAAACATTGCTTCCTAATGCTGTTTCTGCCATGTTAGTATTTTCAGTGTCTGTGCTGCTGTTATCTTTTGCACTTTTGCCATGTTTGTTTGAACCTGTTAGTGTGTGAATTAGCCGTACCTTAGTGTTCATCTTTTGTCAAGCATCTCTTGTAGATCACTGTCATATGCTTTGTTGTTATGTTGGGGTGCTGTAGCATAGTTCCTTGATGTATTTCAAGTGCTATCATGTTGTTAATCGTAGAATTGTGCCATCCTTGTTTTGCTTGCCATTTGCAAACCGTGCATCCAATTCCGGTGATCTTTATAACGATTTCAACCAAAATCATCTCATCTTTCCAGAGGCATACTTGGTTTGCCAAGTTGATGCCTTGTTCATCCTTTTTCCTCCAGGAGCACACATACGCATTGCATATCACATCTCGCATAACATGTCATGTATTGCATCATGTTGCTTGTGCATTGCACCGTGTTTGATTGTTGTGCCATTGCTTGTGTTCTTGCCTTGGGTAGAGTCGGGAGACGAGTACGTGCATGAGGAACTAGTTGAGTACGCTAACAAGGATCAAGCTTTTGACAACTCTGAGAACCTTGCAGGCAAGATGACCATACCCTCGATATCACTTCTATCTTTGCTTTTCTAGTTGCTCGCTCTATCACTATGGTTGCTCTACCTACCACTTGTTTATCATGCCTCCCATATTGCCATGTCAAGCCTCTAACCATCCTGTCCTAGCAAACCGTTGTTTGGCTATGTCACCACTTTTGCTCAGCCCCTCTTATAGCCTTGCTAATTGCAGGTGAAGATGAAGTTTGTTCTTGGTTGGAACATGGATATTTTGGGATATCAGAATATCTCTTGTTTAATTAATGCACCTATATACTTGGTAAACGGTGGAAGGCTCGGCTTTATGCCTCTTGTCTTGTTCCACTCTTGCCGCCCTAGTTTCCGTCATACCGGTGTTATGTTCCTTGATTTTGCGTTCCTTACGCGGTTGGGTGATTTATGGGACCCCCTTGACAGTTCGCTTTGAATAAAACTCCTCCAGCAAGGCCCAACCTTGGTTTTACCGTTTGCCACCTAAGCCTTTTTCCCTTGGGTTTTCGCGAGCCCGAGGGTCATCTTTATTTTAACCCCCGGGCCAGTGCTCATTCGAGTGCTGGCCCAACCTGGGCGATGTCCGGCGCCCCCTGGGCAACCAGGGTCTATGCCAACCCGACGTCTTGCCCATCCGGTGTGCCCTGAGAACGAGATACGTGCGACTCCTATCGGGATTTGTCGGCACATCGGGTGGCTTTGCTGGTCTTGTTTTACCATTATCGAAATGTCTTGTAAACCGGGATTCCGAGACTGATCGGGTCTTCCTGGGAGAAGGTATATCCTTCGTTGACCGTGAGAGCTTGTGATGGGCTAAGTTGGGACACCCCTGCAGGGTATTATATTTTGAAAGCCGTGCCCGCGGTTATGTGGCAGACGGGAATTTGTTAACGTCTGGTTGTAGAGAACTTGACACTTGACTTCTTTAAAATGCATCAACCGCGTGTGTAGCCGTGATGGTCTCTTCTCGGCGGAGTCCGGGAAGTGAACACGGTTTGAGTTATGTATGAACGTAAGTAGTTTCAGAATCACTTCTTGATCACTTCTAGCTTCTTGACCAATGCGTTGCTTCTCTTCTCGCTCTCACTTACGTATGTTAGACACCATACATGCTTAGTGCTTGTTGTAGCTCCACCACCTTACCCCTTTCCTACCCATGAGCTTAAATAGTCTTGATCTCGCGGGTGTGAGATTGTTGAGTCCCTGTGACTCACAGATCTACCAAAACAGATGCAGGTGCCGAGGATACCAGTGCATGTGGCGCAATCGAGCTCAAGTGGGAGCTTGACGAGGACCTTGGTCGTTACTATGTTTCGTTTCCTGATGATCAGTAGTGGAGCCCAGTTGGGACGATCGGGGATCTAGCATTTGGGTTTATCTTCTTTTCATTTGAATTTGACCGTAGTTGGTCTATGAGTGTATCTTGAATGATGTATGGATTAATTTATGTATTCTGTGAAGTGGCGATTGTAAGCCAACTCTCTTTATCCCATTCTTGTTCATTACATGGGATTGTGTGAAGATGAACCTTCTTGCGACAAAACCTACAATGCGGTTATGCCTCTAAGTCGTGCCTCGACACGTGAGAGATATAGCCGCATCGTGGGCGTTTCAAGCCTCCACCTGCGACTGTTCATCCACGGGCTTCTGTTCATCTAGCCTGCACCGCGTGCTCCTCCACCTGCTACTGTTCAACCAGCCCTCTCCATGGGGTCCTATTCAACCACCCCTCCATGGCCGGGCTACTGTTCATCCAGCCCTCTACCAGCTACTGTTCAACCAGCCCCAACCATCCACGCCGTCCTGTTCATCCAACCATCCATGGGGTCCTGTTCATCCACCCCAACCGGCTCGATTGAGGTTCTGTTCATCCAGAGGCAACACCACAGGGTCCTGTTCATCCACCCCCACCAGGAACTGTTCATCCAAACCCCCCCAACAATGTTCACTGTTCATCAAGGGAAGGAGGCAGTAGGGTTTGATCGGCTTCAGTTAGCAGCAGTAGCGAAGGAATCACTCGGGTTCAGTTAACAGCAAGGGATCGGTTGCTCGGGTTCAGTAAAGTAGCTAGTGCAATCACTGGGGTTCAGTTAGAGCCCAAGGCCTCACTCGGATTCAGTTAGAGCCCAACACCTCGCACACACGCGCGTACATGTACGAGAGAAACACACATCGTTCGGCCCCCGACCACCCACCGTAACCGGGACTCCTCAAAATTTTCCTCGCCCTCGCTTCTACCACGGTTTTTTCTGTCATGGACGGCCCAAAGAATGTCATGCAACTGCGTCTCCGGCCCGCCCAGGATGAAAAGCCCATTTTCTGTCATGATTTTTTTCATAGAAGTAGGAGCCCACCACATCTATGATTATACCGGGTTTGTCACAGTTACCATCATAGAAGTGTCATAAGCATGACAGAAAAAAATTCGTTCGACCGAAAATGTCACGGATGTGTCTTCATTTTGTAGTGAACCACTGCAACGTGCATCCATCATGGAGGAGCGCTGCACCCTGATGGGTGCGGTCATGGAAAAGGTTCGGTCCGCGAAGAACAGACTGACCGAATTCTTCAACATCCTATTGATGTAATACTCTTTACAAGTTTTTTTGTATCTATATATGTGTTAGGCGAAACCCATGTGTAGACAGTAGCCCCTGAGACTATGTCCGGATTAGGACAATCCGGACAGAGGTTCAAAACAGGTTGATAACGTGTCGTATATATTGTTGAACAGACTTTGGTGCTAGCGGCTACTGCCCAGGCCGCAAAGATAGCCAAGCTCAATCGAAAGCTTCGGCTATCCGATGAGGAACTCGACCGCATCAACAAGCAGTTTAATGAAACCCAAGGTATGCGGAAGTACGACATACCTGAAAGTTATATGTGTATTAGTAGTTTAATACTGACTAAAAAATTTATGAAGTACTCACAGTTGGCGCAGCCGAGGTCGAATCCCTCAAGAGCACCCTCACTGAAGCCCAGAAGGAGGCAGAGGTGAGCAAAGCAGCCGCGGACAAAGCGGCCAAGGAGTTGGAGCTGGAGTAGACCGCCCGCCGGAGACATGAGGCACGGGTGGAGGATGTCGAACAGGAGCTCAAGGACGCCATCGCCAAGGGCGAGTTCCTGGAGCAAAAGAGTTTAGAGCAGGCCTCCGAGCTCACCAAAGCGCGAAAGAAGCCCGGGTTGAAGCCCAGGGTGCTCGCCAGGAGATCCAAGAGGCGAGGAAGATAGCGGTTGGTAAGGCCTTTATAATGCAGAGTAGATTTACTTGTAAGAGATATATTTTGCTGACCCGAGTTTGGAGTTCTCCAGGTGGCTTTGCGGAACTGCTGAGGAGTATTGCGGATGCCGCCGAATTCTTCCGAGCCAAGGAGGGGAGCTCAACAGAGAAGCTGTTCTGGTCGTAGTACCTTGCGCCAGAACATCCAGTGCCCCTTAGTGACCAGCTCAAACAGGTGTCTGAGCTGTACAGGGTAGCCGGACAGGCCATGAAGGATGTAATAGTCCGTTTATGGCCAACCGAGTCCATACCTAGCAGCCACTTCGGAATTGTGAAGCGGCTGGTGGATGCGCTTCCCTGGATCGATGCCCTCAAGCGATCGTCTTGTAGAGAAGGTGCCCAGATGGCCTTTGCCCGTGTCAAGGTTCAGTGGGCAAAGATGAAGGCCACCAAGATCTCCACCGCAGGGCCACCTGAGGGCAGGGAGCACTGGCGGCGGGGGAAGTACTTTGATGAGGTCCTCGAGGGAGCTCGCATTGTAGAGGGCCAGTTCTCAAAGGACATCATATTTGAATAGTTGAGTCTAGTTTGTAAGAGTCGTGTAATGAAAATAATAGCTATGCTTACACTTCATGATAAGTTTATCCTCCTGTTTGGCCGTTTATATATCTAAAAGTTTACTAGTCGTCAGCTTCAGCCCGCACGTAAATATTACAGGGGTGTTCAGGAACGCATGACCGCACTTTATCCAACGTCTTGGTCCGATGTAGGAGGTGTCTTGCAAGGTGAACTAGGTAATCAGACTATGCGGCTTTAGTACTTTCACTTAGCCATAAGAGTCCATTGGTGGCGCTAAGTACTAGCCCCTTGTTTGCATGAGCGGTAGTCCGGAGTACGACGGCTTTGCAACGCGGCTGGTCGAAGCCCAACCCCTCGTATAACATGGCATAAATCGTGAACGATTTGTAGTGTAACACTAAGTCACCGGATCACTGACCCGCTCTCACTTATCATAACAGTCAGTTTTCGGCTTTCTCTACTACGGTACTTGACCGGACGAACCAGAAGTACAATCGCAGTAGTTCTCCCTTTACAACCTTAGCCGAACTTGCAGAATGTAAGGTGGCAAACACAGGAGCCGGGCAACCCAACTATAGACCAAAGACATGATTCGAAGCCGATGCATATAATGCAATATCCGGGACACCGAAGAGTTCCCTAGAGGTGTTCGGACTTAAGAGTTTGCGGGGCCGAGTACATCCCCTGGTGTGACGGCGATATCGAGCCACGTATATGAATCAAACGTAAGGAGGGAACACAAATGGCAAGAAAATACAAGAATCAAACCAAAAAGGTGATAATCATCTGTTTCCTTTATATCCGTATTGATACGTTGAGGCGTGTTGCAAATGCCATTCAATATTAAGGCCATGTTACATGCCGAAAAATAAAAGTTATACATAAGGGAAAGTCTAACACACGGCCTAAAGATCAAAGTTTGAGAAACTCCTGTGATGCCCTGTCGCACGTCTGCACCATTTCTCCTTAGTAATAAGTCCTTTGGTAGGAGTATATGATGGTGGGGAAGCGCTAGCCTCAAAAGGATATCCTGCAACAACCATCTAGCAAGTAGGGCTCTTGATGAACCTGCAACGAGAAAAAAAAGATGTATACGGTCCTGACGGGGTCAAGCCGTACAATGGACTTTCTCCGCAGTGTGCCTCCGTTGCCGCCCAGAGTATTTTTAGTGCGTAATTATGTACGCACGGTACAACTGCCGCAATATGATAGGGCAATCGGCGGAGGCCGAACTGCTAATCAAAGTCTGGATCCATTGATTTATCACTATTATGCGTGGTCTGGACTCGTTTCGATATGTCATTGGTATTATTGGCCGGTGAACTATTCGGCTTGATAAGGCCGCCAGACACTTCGGCTGAAAGGGCCGCTGTGTGCTCTTCAGTGCGGAGGAAGCGCTCCATGTTACCATTGACTGTAATAACACCAGAAGTTCCTGGCATCTTAAGCTTTGAGTAGGCGTAGTGCGGGACTGCATTAAAACGGGCGAAAGCAGTTCGTCCGAGAAGTGCATGGTAGCCACTGCGGGAAAGGGACGATGTCGAAGATCAATTCTTTGTTGCGATAGTTGTCTGGGAGCTGAATACTACCTTCAGCGTCTGTGAGCCCGTACAACGGGCCTCCACGCCCGGTATCACACCTTTAACGGTAGTGTTGCTAGGCTTGATTCTAGATGGGTCAATGCCCATCTTGTGGACGGTCTCTTGATAGATCAAGTTAAGATAGCTGCCTCCGTCCATGAGGACTCTAGTGAGGTGGTATCCGTCAATAATTGGATCGAGTACCAGGGCGGCCGAACCCCCATGACGGATACTGGCCGGGTGGTCCCTGCGATCGAAGGTGATCGGACAGGCTGACGATGGGTTGAACTTGGAGGCGACAGGCTCTATGGTGTAGACGTCCCATAGTGCGCGCTTACGCTCCTTTTTGGGAATGTGAGTGACATAGATGATGTTCACTGTCTTTACCTCGGGGGGAAACTGCTTCTGACCCCCGGTGTTCGGCTGACGGGGCTCATCATCATCTTCGCTTGGGGATTCCTTTCCCTTCTTTTTAGTATTTATCTTACTGGCCTATTTGAACACCCAATAATTCCGTTTGGTGTGGTTCGCAGGCTTATCGGGTATGCCATGAATCTGACATGGCCTCTCAAGGATTTTATCCAACCTAGATAGCCCGTCCTTGTTACCTTTGAAATATTTCTTCCGCTAACCAGACTTAGGGCTGCTGAATCCGGCATTGACTGCCATATCGTCTGCGTCGTCATTGTTGTTCCGACATTTGTTTTTATTGCGGCGAGGTTTACCATTGCCGTCCTGCACCTCAGAAGTGCCAGTGTCTCCCGAGTTGTTGCTTCTACAAGCCAACAAGCTGTCTTTGCCCGCACAAAAGCAGGTCACAAGTGCCGTTAAGGCTGCCATGGTCTTCGGATTTTCCTGCCCGAGGTGTTGGGTGAGCCATTCATCATGGATGCTGTGTTTAAAGGCCGCTAAGGCTTCGGCATCCAAATAGTCCACGATCTAGTTCTTTTTAGTTAAGAACCGATTCCAAAGTTTGTGAGCTAATTCGCCTGGCTGCTGAATTATGTGACTCAAGTCATCAGCATCCGGTGGCCAGACATAAGTGCCCTGAAAGTTGGCCCAAAAATCATCTTCCAATTCTTCCCAGGTTCCTGTTGGAAATATGCCCTAGAGGCAATAATAAAAGTATTATTATATTTCAATGTTCATGATAAATGTCTTTTATTCATGCTATAACTATATTATCCGGAAATCGTAATACACGTGTGAATACTTAGACCACAATATGTCCCTGGTGAGCCTCTAGTTGACCAGCTCGTTGTGATCAACAGATAGTCATGGTTTCCTGACTATGGACATTGGATGTCGTTGATAACGGGATCACATCATTAGGAGAATGATGTGATGGACAAGACCCAATCCTAAGCATAGCATAAAAGATCGTGTAGTTCGTTTTGCTATAGCTTTGCCAGTGTCAAGTATCTCTTCCTTCGACCATGAGATCGTGTAACTCCCGGATACCGTAAGAGTGCCTTGGGTGTATCAAACGTCACAACGTAACTGGGTGACTATAAAGGTACATTACAGGTATCTCCAAAAGTATCTGTTGGGTTGACACGGATCGAGACTGGGATTTGTCACTCCGTATGACGGAGAGGTATCTCTGGGCCCACTCGGTAACGCATCATCATAATGAGCTCAATGTGACCAAGGTGTTGGACACGGGATCATGCATTACGGTACGAGTAAAGTGACTTGCCGGTAACGAGACTGAACAAGGTATTGGGATACCGACGATCGAGTCTCGGGCAAGTAACGTACCGATTGACAAAGGGAATTGCATACAGGGTTTGATCGAATCCTCGACATAGTGGTTCATCCGATGACAACATCGAGGAGCATGTGGGAGCCATCATGGGTATCCAGATCCCGCTGTTGGTTATTGACTGAGAGCGTCTCGGTCATGTCTGCATGTCTCCCGAACCCGTAGGGTCTACACACTTAAGGTTCGGTGACGCTAGGGTTATTAGGAAGACTAGTATGTGACTACCGAATGTTGTTCGGAGTCCCGGATGGGATCCTGGACGTCACGAGGAGATCCGGAAGGGTCCGGAGGTAAAGATTTATATATGGGAAGTTGTCAAACGGACACCGGGAAGTTTCGGGGTCATACCGGTATTGTACCGGGGCCACCGGAAGGGTTCCGGGGGTCCACCGGGAGGGGCCACCCCTCCCGGGGGGCCACATGGGCTGCGTGGGGCAGGGAGCCAGCCCCTGGTGGGCTGGCCGCACCCCCCTCCCTTGGGCCCATGCGCCTAGGGTTGAGGGGGAACCCTAGAGGGGGCGCCCCCCTTGGCTTGGGGGGCAAGCCACCCTCTCCCCTCTCCCCTAGGCCGCCGCACCCCCCCTAGATGGGTTCTAGGGGCCGGCCCCCTTCTCCCTTCCCCCTATAAATAGAGGGGTGAGGGGAGGGCAGCCGGACCACCCTCCAAGGCGCAGCCCTCCCCTCCCCAACACCTCTCCTCCTCCGTTGTGTGCTTGGCGAAGCCCTGTCGGAGTACTGCCTCTCCACCATCACCACGCCGTCGTGCTGCCGGTGGAGCTGTCTTCCTCAACCTCTCCTTTCCCCTTGCTGGATCAAGAAGGAGGAGACGTCTCTCGTCCCGTACGTGTGTTGAACGCGGAGGTGCTGTCCGTTCAGCACTTGGTCATCGGTGATTCGAATCACGTCGAGTACGACTACATCATCACCTTGCAAGCTTCCGCACGCGATCTACAAGTGGTATGTAGATGCAAACTCTCTCCCTTGACTCGTTGCTTAGATGAACTCATAGATGGATCTTGGTGAAACCGTAGGAAAAATTTTAATTTTCTGCAACGTTCCCCAACAGTGGTATCAGAGCTAGGTCTATGCGTAGTTCTCTTTGCACGAGTAGAACACAATTTTGTTGTGGGCGTGGATTTTGTCATCTTACTTGCCTCTACTAGTCTTTTCTTGCTCAAACGGTATTGTGGGATGAAGCGGCCCGGACCAACCTTACACGTACGCTTACGTGAGACCGGTTCCACCGACTGACATGCACTAGTTGCATAAGGTGGCTGGCGGGTGTCTGTCTCTCCCACTTTAGTTGGAGCGGAATCGATGAACAGGGCCCTTATGAAGGGTAAATAGAAGTTGACAAAATCACGTTGTGGTAATTCGTAGGTAAGAAAACGTTCTTGCTAGAACCCAATTGCAGCCACGTAAAAGATGCAACAACAATTAGAGAACATCTAACTTGTTTTTGCAGCGATTGATCATGTGATGTGATATGGCCAGAAGTTGTGATGAATGATGAATTGTGATGTATGAGATCATGTTCTTTGTAATAGGATTCACGACTTGCATGTCGATGAGTATGACAACCGGCAGGAGCCATAGGAGTTGTCTTTATTTTTTGTATGACCTGCGTGTCATTGTATAACGTCATGTAAACTACTTTACTTTATTGCTAAACGTTAGTCATAGAAGTAGAAGTAGTCGTTGGCGTGACAACTTCATGAAGACACGATGATGGAGATCATGATGATGGAGATCATGGTGTCAAGCCGGTGACAAGATGATCATGGAGCCCCGAAGATGAAGATCAATGGAGCTATATGATATTGGCCATATCATGTCACAACTATATAATTGCATGTGATTTTTATTATGTTTTGCATCTTGTTTACTTAGGACGACGGTAGTAAATAAGATGATCCCTTATAAAATTTTAAGAAGTGTTCTCCCCTAACTGTGCACCGTTGCTACAGTTCGTCGCTTCTAAGCACCACGTGATGATCGGGTGTGATGGATTCTTACGTTCACATACAACGGGTGTAAGACAGTTTTACACAGCGAAAACACTTAGGGTTAACTTGACGAGCCTAGCATGTGCAGACATGGCCTCGGAACACGGAGACCGAAAGGTCGAACACGAATCGTATGGAAGATACGATCAACATGAGAATGTTCACCGACAATGACTAGTCCGTCTCACGTGATGATCGGACACGGGCTAGTCGACTCGGATCGTGTAACACTTAGATGCTAGAGGGATGTCTAATCTAAGTGGGAGTTCATAATTTGATTAGAACTTTATTATCATGAACTTAGTCTAAAACCTTTGCAAATATGTCTTGTAGATCAATGGCCAACGCTAATGTCAACATGAACTTCAACGCGTTCCTAGAGAAAACCAAGCTGAAAGATGATGGCAGCAACTATACGGACTGGGTCCGAAACCTGAGGATCATCCTCATAGCTACCAGGAAACAATATGTCCTAGAAGGACCGCTAGGTGACGCTCCCGTCCCAGAGAACCAAGACATTATGAATGCTTGGCAGTCTCGTGCTGATGATTACTCCCTCGTTCAGTGCGGCATGCTTTACAGCTTAGAACCGGGGCTCCAAAAACGTTTTGAGCACCACGGAGCATATGAGATGTTCGAAGAGCTGAAACTAGTTTTTCAAGCTCATGCTCGGGTCGAGAGATATGATGTCTCCGACAAATTCTACAGTTGTAAGATGGAGGAAAATAGTTCTGTCAGTGAGCACATCCTGAAGCTGTCTGGGTTGCACAACCGTATGACCCAGCTGAACATTAACCTCCCAGATGAGGCGGTCATTGACAGAATCCTCCAGTCGCTCCCACCAAGCTACAAGAGCTTTGTGATGAACTACAACATGCAGGGGATGGAAAAGACCATTCCTGAAGTGTTCTCGATGCTGAAGTCAGCAGAGGCTGAAATCAAGAAAGAACATCAAGTGTTGATGGTGAATAAGACCACTAAGTTCAAGAAGGGCAAGGGTAAGAAGAACTTCAAGAAGGACGGCAAAGATGTTGCCGCGCCTGGTAAGCCAGTTACCGGGAAGAAGTCAAAGAATGGACCTAAGCCTGAGACTGAGTGCTTTTATTGCAAGGGGAAGGGTCACTGGAAGCGGAACTGCCCCAAATACTTAGCGAATAAGAAGGCCGGCAACACCAAAGGTATATTTGATATACATGTGATTGATGTGTACCTTACCAGTACTCGTAGTAACTCCTGGGTATTTGATACCGGTGCCGTTGCTCATATTTGTAACTCACAGCAGGAGCTGCGGAATAAACGGAGACTGGCGAAGGACGAGGTGACGATGCGCGTCGGGAATGGTTCCAGAGTCGATGTGATCGCCGTCGGCACGCTGCCTCTACATTTACCTACGGGATTAGTTTTGAACCTTAATAATTGTTATTTAGTGCCAAGTTTGAGCATGAACATTGTATCTGGATCTTGTTTAATACGAGATGGCTACTCATTTAAGTCAGAGAATAATGGTTGTTCGATTTATATGAGAGATATGTTTTATGGTCATGCTCCGATGGTCAATGGTTTATTCTTAATGAATCTCGAGCGTAATATTACACATGTTCACAGTGTAGATGCCAAAAGATTTAAAGTTGATAACGATAGTCCCACATACTTGTGGCACTGCCGCCTTGGTCACATTGGTGTCAAGCGCATGAAGAAGCTCCATGCCGATGGACTTTTAGAGTCTCTTGATTATGAGTCGTTTGACACGTGCGAACCATGCCTTGTGGGCAAAATGACCAAGACTCCGTTCTCCGGAACAATGGAGCGAGCGACCAACTTGTTGGAAATCATACATACCGATGTGTGCGGTCCAATGAGCGTTGAGGCTCGCGGAGGATATCGTTATGTTCTCACTCTCACTGATGACTTGAGTAGATATGGGTATGTCTACTTAATGAAACACAAGTCTGAGACCTTTGAAAAGTTCAAGGAATTTCAGAATGAGGTAGAGAATCAACGTGACCGAAAGATAAAATTCTTACGATCGGATCGTGGAGGAGAATACTTAAGTCACGAATTTGGTACACACTTAAGGAAATGTGGAATCGTTTCACAACTCACGCCGCCTGGAACACCTCAGCGAAACGGTGTGTCCGAACGTCGTAATCGCACCCTATTGGATATGGTGCGGTCTATGATGTCTCTTACCGATTTACCGCTATCTTTTTGGGGATACGCTCTAGAGACAGCTACATTCACTTTAAATAGGGCACCGTCTAAATCCGTTGAGACGACACCATATGAATTATGGTTTGGAAAGAAACCTAAGCTGTCGTTTCTAAAAGTTTGGGGATGCGATGCTTATGTCAAGAAACTCCAACCTGAAAAGCTCGAACCCAAGTCGGAAAAATGCGTATTCATAGGATACCCTAAGGAAACTGTAGGGTATACCTTCTACTTAAGATCCGAAGGCAAGATCTTTGTTGCCAAGAACGGATGCTTTCTGGAAAAAGAGTTTCTCTCGAAAGAAGTAAGTGGGAGGAAAGTAGAACTCGTTGAAGTACTACCTCTTGAGCGGGAAAGTGGCGCAGCGCAGGAAACCATTCCTGTGATGCCCACACCAACTGAAGAGGAAAACAATGATGATGATCAAGGTACTTCGGATCAAGTTACTGCTGAACTTCGTAGGTCCACAAGGACACGTTCCGCACCAGAGTGGTACGGCAACCCTGTCCTGGAAATCATGTTGTTAGACAACAATGAACCTTCGAACTATGAAGAAGCGATGGCGGGCCCGGATTCCAACAAATGGCTTGAAGCCATGAAATCCGAGATAGAATCCATGTATGAAAACAAAGTATGGACTTTGACAGACTTGCCCAATGATCGGCGAGCGATAGAAAACAAATGGATTTTTAAGAAGAAGACGGACGCGGATGGAAATGTTACCATCTATAAGGCTCGACTTGTCGCTAAGGGTTATCGACAAGTTCAAGGGATTGACTACGATGAGACTTTCTCTCCCATAGCGAAGCTGAAGTCCGTCCGAATCATGTTAGCAATTGCCGCATACTATGATTATGAGATATGGCAGATGGACGTCAAAACAGCATTCCTTAACGGGCATCTTAAGGAAGAACTGTATATGATGCAGCAAGAAGGTTTTGTCGATCCTCGGAACGCTAACAAAGTATGCAAGCTCCAGCGATCCATTTATGGACTGGTGCAAGCATCTCGGAGTTGGAACATTCGCTTTGATGAGATGATCAAAGCGTTTGGGTTTATGCAAACTTATGGAGAAGCCTGCGTTTACAAGAAAGTGAGTGGGAGCTCTGTAGCATTTCTCATATTATATGTAGATGACATACTCTTGATGGGAAATAATATAGAATTTCTGGACAGCATTAAGGCCTACTTGAATAAGTGTTTTTCAATGAAGGACCTTGGAGAAGCTGCTTATATATTAGGCATCAAGATCTATAGAGATAGATCGAGACGCCTCATAGGTCTTTCACAAAGCACATACCTTGATAAGATTTTGAAGAGGTTCAAAATGGATCAGTCCAAGAAGGGGTTCTTGCCTATGTTACAAGGTGTGAGATTGAGCTCGGCTCAGTCACCGACCACGGCAAAAGATAAAGAAGAGATGAGTGTCATCCCCTATGCTTCAGCCATAGGATCTATTATGTATGCCATGCTGTGTACCAGACCCGATGTAAACCTTGCCGTAAGTTTGGTAGCAAGATACCAAAGTAATCCCGGCAAGGAACACTGGACAACGGTCAAGAATATCCTGAAGTACCTGAAAAGGACGAAGGACATGTTTCTCGTTTATGGAAGAGACGAAGAGCTCGTCGTAAAGGGCTACGTCGACGCTAGCTTCGACTCAGATCTGGATGACTCTAAGTCACAAACCGGATACGTGTATATGTTGAATGGTGGAGCAGTAAGCTGGTGCAGCTGCAAGCAGAGCGTCGTGGCGGGATCTACGTGTGAAGCGGAGTACATGGCAGCCTCGGAGGCAGCGCATGAAGCGATTTGGGTGAAGGAGTTCATCACCGACCTAGGAGTCATAACCAATGCGTCGGGGCCGATCAAACTCTTCTGTGACAACACTGGAGCTATTGCCCTTGCCAAGGAGCCCAGGTTTCACAAGAAGACCAGGCACATCAAGCGTCGTTTCAACTCCATCCGTGAAAATGTTCAAGATGGAGACATAGAGATTTGCAAAGTGCACACGGATCTGAATGTCGCAGATCCGCTGACTAAACCTCTCTCGCGTGCAAAACATGATCAACACCAGAACTCTATGGGTGTTCGATTCATCACAATGTAACTAGATTGGTGACTCTAGTGCAAGTGGGAGACTGTTGGAAATATGCCCTAGAGGCAATAATAAAAGTATTATTATATTTCAATGTTCATGATAAATGTCTTTTATTCATGCTATAACTGTATTATCCGGAAATCGTAATACACGTGTGAATACTTAGACCACAATATGTCCCTGGTGAGCCTCTAGTTGACCAGCTCGTTGTGATCAACAGATAGTCATGGTTTCCTGACTATGGACATTGGATGTCGTTGATAATGGGATCACATCATTAGGAGACTGATGTGATGGACAAGACCCAATCCTAAGCATAGCATAAAAGATCGTGTAGTTCGTTTTGCTATAGCTTTGCCAGTGTCAAGTATCTCTTCCTTCGACCATGAGATCGTGTAACTCCCGGATACCGTAAGAGTGCCTTGGGTGTATCAAACATCACAACGTAACTGGGTGACTATAAAGGTGCATTACAGGTATCTCCGAAAGTATCTGTTGGGTTGACACGGATCGAGACTGGGATTTGTCACTCCGTATGACGGAGAGGTATCTCTGGGCCCACTCGGTAATGCATCATCATAATGAGCTCAATGTGACCAAGGTGTTGGACACGGGATCATGCATTACGGTACGAGTAAAGTGACTTGCCGGTAACGAGACTGAACAAGGTATTGGGATACCGACGACCGAGTCTCGGGCAAGTAACGTACCGATTGACAAAGGGAATTGCATACAGGGTTTGATCGAATCCTCGACATAGTGGTTCATCCGATGACAACATCGAGGAGCATGTGGGAGCCATCATGGGTATCCAGATCACGCTGTTGGTTATTGACTGAGAGCGTCTTGGTCATGTCTGCATGTCTCCCGAATCCGTAGGGTCTACACAATTAAGGTTCGGTGACGGTAGGGTTATTAGGAAGACTAGTATGTGACTACCGAATGTTGTTCGGAGTCCCGTATGGGATCCTGGACGTCACGAGGAGATCCAGAAGGGTCCGGAGGTAAAGATTTATATATGGGAAGTTGTCAAACGGACACCGGGAAGTTTCGGGGTCATACCGGTATTGTACCGGGGCCACCGGAAGGGTTCCGAGGGTCCACCGGGAGGGGCCACCCCTCCCGGGGGGCCACATGGGCTGCGTGGGGCAGGGAGCCAGCCCCTGGTGGGCTGGCCGCACCCCCCTCCCTTGGGCCCATGCGCCTAGGGTTGAGGGGGAACCCTAGAGGGGGCGCCCCCCCCCCCCTTGGCTTGGGGGGCAAGCCACCCTCTCCCCTCTCCCCTAGGCCGCCGCACCCCCCCTAGATGGGTTCTAGGGGGCCGGCCCCCTTCTCCCTCCCCCCTATAAATAGAGGGGTGAGGGGAGGGCAGCCGGACCACCCTCCAAGGCGCAGCCCTCCCCTCCCCAACACCTCTCCTCCTCCGTTGTGTGCTTGGCGAAGCCCTGTCGGAGTACTGCCTCTCCACCATCACCACGCCGTCGTGCTGCCGGTGGAGCTGTCTTCCTCAACCTCTCCTTTCCCCTTGCTGGATCAAGAAGGAGGAGACGTCTCTCGTCCCGTATGTGTGTTGAACGCGGAGGTGCTGTCCGTTCAGCACTTGGTCATCGGTGATTCGAATCACGTCGAGTACGACTACATAATCACCTTGCAAGCTTCCGCACGCGATCTACAAGTGGTATGTAGATGCAAACTCTCTCCCTTGACTCGTTGCTTAGATGAACTCATAGATGGATCTTGGTGAAACCGTAGGAAAATTTTTAATTTTCTGCAACGTTCTCCAACAGTTCCAATGGAGTTTTCTGGGAGGCTATTTAGCCAGTTTCGTGCTGGTCCTTTCAGGTTTAGAGGAAGATATTTGACGGAGTGGATGTCATCTCCTCAAGCCATGTGAATGTGGACAAGAAAATCTTCAATCCAGACCGCAGGATCTGTCGTTCCATCGTACTATTTGATGTTTACGGGTTTAAACCCTTCCGGATATTGGTGTTCCATGACCTCATCGGTGAAGCACAAAGGGTGTGCGGCCCCTCTATATCGTGCAATATCGCAGCGGAGACCGGCTGACATCTGAGTTCAGTTCTGATTCTGAGTATAGTAATAGTCGTATACGCCGGGCTTCATAGCCATTGTATCGCGCCGGGGCACGACCCCTTGATCCGTAGATTGATCTAGTCTGACCGGCTTTATTGGCTAGGTCACATTGCAAGTCGTATGTGTATACCGCAGCTGTTGTCTCCCTGCCTCTTCGGCGAGGAGGTGCGGGTTGGTGTTCTGCTTGATATGCCGCTTTATCCCGTCCATGTGGTGGTCGGTCTGGTTGGTTTGCCTGATTGTATTTCGACGGTATGGCTCAAGGGCTTCGTCGTCGAACTGTGGCAGCAACTTGCGCTTATGGTAGCATTGAATGGGTCGCTCGTGGCCGTATTCTTCAGCAGCCAGGACCTTAGTCCATGTTTCATTAAGTAGATCTTGTTCGGCTTTGAGCTACTGTTGCTTCTTTTTCAGGCTCCAGGTTATAGCTATGAGTTGTCGCTTGAAGCGTTCTTGATCGAGGGGATCCTCTAGGACGATAAAATCTTCGTCACCAAGGCTAACTTCCTCTTCGGTTTCTGGCATGTAGTTGTTGTCTTCCGAATCTTCGTGATCAGCGTGTCCGGGACTATATTCATTCTATTCCCTTTTGTCATGTTCGGATGTGGGCTCGACGGGGTATTCGGGATCTTCGGCATCGTCCGGTGTCTCATTATCTCTGGTGCCGATATTACTATCCTTCGCCCAACGCGATTGTGAGCGGCACCGCTGACATCGGCGCTTTGGTGGTTTATCGATGGGTTTATCCTCATCGGGGCTCGGGTTATCCTTGTCGTTCTTTTTATCCAGAGTGACCACCATGTACAGATCGTAGGTTGAGGTGGCCGTCCAACGCCCCGTGATGGGTGGGACTTGGCTTGGTTCGGCGTCGGCATCGTCATCCATACCGTCGATGTCTTCAGACGCGTAGTCCAGCATGTTGGATAAATCCTCGATAGTGGCTATTTAGTGGGTGGTGGGTCGGGCGTAAAATTCCCCGCTCTCAGCCCCCAGCCCGAGCTGGGTATAGTTCTGAGGCAAAGCCCTCGTGATGGCAAGAGACTGCATTAAGTCCAATGCTTCATCTAGGAGCGAAGGTTGGATCGGAAAATGCGGATTTGGTGGGCTGAGTTCGGTGTAGGACACCTGATCAAGCCCGATGAGCGCAGACCTCGACAGTTCGGAGTGATTTCCAAGAGACAAATCTAAGGTTGAATCTGGGTCTTCAGTCAGGAGTTCCAAAAGGGGAAGAGGTACGGCGGGGCTCACGCTCCCATCTTCGGACAGTAAGACCTGCCCCGGATCTAAGGCCGGGGTAAGTATTGGTGGCCCCTGAGCAGGATCTAACAGGGGATTCGAAGAGTCTTCTTGGCAGGGGAACAGAGCAGCAACCGAGGCCGTGAACTCGTTGAAGGCTAGATCTCCTCGGATGTCAGCAACATAGTTCAGGTTTCCAAACCTAATCTGGTGGCCGGGGGCATAACTGTGGACCTGCTCGAGGCGACCGATTGAGTTGGCACGAAGCACGAAGCCATCAAACACAAAGACCTGTCCAGGGAGAAAAGTTTCCATGGACACAGCATCATTGCTGATGAAGAGGTGAGCCATCAATCCTTCTGTCGACGATACAGTGGAGCTCTCAATGAAAGCACCAATGTCGATGTCAAAACCGGCAAATCTCGGGTAGGGAGGCGCAAGTTGTATGTCTGAGGACCGAAGGTAACTATGAACGATAGACACAGTGTTTACCCAGGTTCCGGCCCTCTTAATGGAGGTGAGATCTTAATGAAAGCACCAATGTCGGTGTCAAAACCAGCAGATCTCGGGTAGGGGGCCCAAGCTGTATGTCTGAGGACCGAAGGTAACTATGAACGAAGGACACAGTTCTTACCCAGGTTTGGGCCCTCTTAACGAAGGACACAGTGTTTACCCAACATCATTTTTGATGAAGAGGTGGGCCATCAATCCTTCTATCGATGATACAAAGGAGCTCTCAATGAAAGCACCAATGTCGGTGTCAAAACCGGCAGATCACGGGTAGGAGGGCCCAAGCTGTATGTGTGAGGACCGAAGGTAACTATGAATGAAGGACATAGTGTCACGCCCAATATGCGACCCTATCCTAAAGGAACTCGAAGGTCCCACCAAGGATAGAAGCGCATATTGGAGACACTTTTGCAAGGTGGATATCATTACATCGTACCATTACATAATAGTTGGGGATACATGCAAAGGGCATACAAATGCCACATGAATACATCAAGCTTCGTACATGAGAACAACATCCGACTACGGATGAAACACAAACATAAACTCAAACGACATGCACACCCTGCTACCCCAGGCTGCCGACCAGGAACCTATCCCCTGAACGAACAAGAAGCAGAAGAATAACTCCAAAACAAGTAAACATCACTCTCATGTCATGATCATCACATTACCTGTACCTGCCACTATTGTTGTAGTAATCTGTGAGCCACGAAGACTCAACAATCCCATTCCCATGGGTATCAAGACTAGCAAAGCTAAATGGGTAAGGAATGGATAAGTGGTGAGGTTGCAGCAGCGGCTAAGCAATGTATGGTGGCTAACTTACGAGTACAAGAATAAGATGAGAAGCTACGCAAATGGTCACAAACTAGTAATGATCAATAAGTGAACCTTAACTACTTACGTTCAAACATAACCCCACCGTGTTCTCTTCTCGACCCACTTGAAAAGAGACCATCACAGTTACACACATGGTTGGGTATTTTAATTTGAATCTGGTGTCAAGTTCTCTACAACCGGATATTAAAAACACCCATCTACCACATAACCGTGGGCACGACTTTCGAAAGATCAAACCCTACAGGGTTGTCCCAACTTAGGCCATGATAAGCTCACAATCCGCGGAGACAATCCTCCATCGCGGGACATCCGATAAGACTCGGGATCCCGATGCACAAGATAATTCAACAATGGTAAAACTAATCCAACAAAGCCTCCCGGCGTGTCGACACCCTGATAGTAGCCGCGCGTATCTCGTCTCACGCCACGACCGGATGGGTCAAGCTACGAGTAAAACCAGGTCCTCGGGTTTCCCCGTGGTGGCCCCACAGGTTGCCCATTTGGGACCAACACCATCAGCGTTGGCCCCTCCCTGCTAGGTAGAAAATCCTCGGGTTCATGACGCCCTATGACAATTAATTATTTAGTTCAAGTATTATTATGGAAAATGTTAAAACCAATGTTGGGCCTTGCTGGAAGAGTTTTATTCAAAGCAAACTATCAAGAGGTCCCATACCCCTCATCATGCTAGGGACGCAAAATCAAGGAACATAACACCAGTATGACGGAAACTAGGGCGGCAAGAGTGGAACAAAACACCAGGCATAAGGCCGAGCCTTCCACCCTTTACCAAGTATCTAGATGCATTAATTAAATAAGAGATATTGTGATATCCCATGATATCCATGTCCCAACATGGAACAACCTGCAACTGCACCTGGAACTAGCAACTCTATAAGAAGGGCTGAGCAAAGCGGTTACATAGCCAAACAACGGTTTGCTAGGAAGGGTGAAAAATTTAGAGCCTATCATGGCAATTTGGGACGCTTGATAAACAAGTGGTAGGTAGCGCGACATAGCGATAGCATCGAGACAAATAGCATAGCAAAGATAGTAGCGAGATCCACGGTGACAGTCATCTTGCCTGAAATCCTGCTAGGAAGAAGAACGAGTCCATAAAGAAGACAAAACGGGCGTAGACGAACCAAGCGCAGACGAACGAATCCTCACGATCGCAACGAAACAGGAACTATCGAGAAGTAGCACAACCAGAAAGAAGCAAAACAACATAGTAAACAAACAAGCATAATCATGGCATGATGCTCAAACAAATATGATGCATGAACATTTTAAAAAGGCATGGCATGGCAAAGTGCAACAATCAAATACTACAGATTAAGTGGAGCTCAATATGTAACGAGTTGCCTATTGACGAAACACCACATTCGAAATATTTAGTTCACTTTCAGTTATGTACCCAACAAGTTTAAAAGTTCTTAACATGGCAAGAGGTGAAGCATAACAAAACTACACTATCTAAGCAATTTAAATGGGGCCGGAAACAACAAACAACAAATCCAGAAAATCCCCATGTTCATATTTTGGATATGGTATGGTTCTGCCTAAACAATATTTAATGTTGTTAAATAGGGAAATAAAGTGCATGAAGTTAATCTATGCATTTTTCTACCGCAAATACATATAAAGTTTATTAAATTCAGAGCTACGGTTATTTAGTTATGAAATAAACCATTTTAGCATGTTATTTATGTAAATTAAAGCAAACAACAGGTTTAAGCATTTTTAACATGGATGAAAGTTGGATATCATGAAACTAGATAAAATTCTAAGCATTTTACATATATAGTGTATTAATTTGGATGCATGCATATTTAGTTATTAAGAACACAAAACAGGGGCATCTTTTGAAATGATGCAAAAGAAAAGAAAACAACATGGGAACACGGGCTGAGCCAGCCACTGTCAACGATGAGGGGGCCCGGCGTGCTGAGGTGGCAGGAGTGTGGGTGTGGACGAGGGTGTGTGTGGGAAGAGAGTGTCGGCGTCCTGGGAACGGGGGTCCCCAGACTTGCCTGCCTGCGGCCTGCGGCGTGGCTCAAAGGGGGCCCAGCACGGCCCATCTTCATCAACACAAGCTCAAGACCCTCGCGAGGGGCCAAGCCTCGCGGGGCGGACGACAAGGAGCTTCCTCAGGCACGGCCTCATCAGGCTGGCGCATGAGGAGGCGGAGAGTCCAAGGCGGGGTACCTCGCGAGGTGCCCATGACGCAAGCCATGACGACCAAGGGCGCCAGTCGGGCGCCAGCCCGCGCAGTGTCCTCCTTTCCTCTTTAGTGCAAAGGGAGCAAGCGCAGGCGAGAGCATCAAGCAAAGGCATCCATTTCGGTGAAACAAGACCAAGACCAGCCCAACGGCAGGGAGGAAGTCATTGTGGAGCCGAAGCAGGCGTCACCACCAGAGCCTTTGACAAGCGAGGACCAACTTTAGTCAGGATAAGTGTACCTGCTATTCCCCTTCAAAATGGCCAATTGTTGGCGCCCTTCCCGCTCAATATTTGGGAAGAGGCCCAGGGCCTTTGCCTATAAATAGGACTAGCCACCCCCAGGGTAGAGCCATCGAGTGCCCTCGCTAGAAACCAGTAGAGAGAGCGACTGAACTCTTCCAAGTAGTTCGTCGCACCAGCCAAGAACAGACCCTCGCGAGGCTGTTCTTCTTTGTATTGTTCATCATTAGCCCAAGAGGCAATCCACCACACCAAACACTGGAGTAGGGTATTACACCACAATGGTGGCCTGAACCAGTATAAACCCTGTGTCTCTTGTGTTGTTTCTTTCGTAGTTTAGATCCTAGCGAGTCGGCGAGGAGCGGGTAGGCAGAGGGTGAAATCTCCGCGCGCACCCCAGTGTTCGAATCTCAAGGGTGTGCCGGAACCCGAAATCCGACATTTGGCGCGCCAGGTAGGGGGCCGCCAAAATTCGCCTTCCATCGTCTTGTTCTTCTCCGACCATCGCATCCATGTCTGACGCACGTCGGGCTCGCGCCGAGCGCCGAGCCGCCCTCGCTTCTCGCGTCGCCCAGACGGCTCCCGTTGGCGGGGGCCCTCGTCGTTCCCTGTCACCTGCCGTCAACGCCGCCACCGGCCCGGCGGGGAACAAGCAGCAAGTCATCGTCCCGGCAACCATCCATGAGGCGAGACGGCCACACTGCTACACCCTCGCTCACCCTGCTGGTTCTTCGCCCCGCGCGCCCCGCGCGGCCATGGAGGCTCGAGCTGCACTCATCGCGGCAAACGAGCTCCTGCGCTACGACCCAATCGACGACGTCTACGAAGAGTGGCTCGACCGAGTCGCCGAGCTCGTCCGCGCCGCTGGGGGATCCCCAACGCCGTCCTTCTCGCTGCACCGCGCCCCGCCCTGCGCGGGCAATGAAGTTCCGGGGGCGCCTCAGCCGCCTCCCCCTCAAGAAGGCGCCCTGGCCCCAAGGCGCGCGACCCCTGGGCGAAACCCTCTCCGTCAGGCGCCAGCGCGGCAGGAGCAGAGCTGCCAAGAAGTCCCTCGGCCTCGAGAAGCTGCCTGAGCGCTCCCTGCTCCGGCTCGAGAAGCTGCCTGAGCGCTCCCTGCTCCGGCTCGTCGCGAACACGCTCCTACCCCAGCACGTCAGGACCCCGTGCTGCTCCCAGTTGCAGCGCATGGGGACCCGCAGGACCAAGCTCTTCGTCACCCAAGGCCTCCCGTGGCCACAGCAGGTTGCCGCGCCTTCACCACTGAGCTGCGCAGCGTCGCGTGGCCCGGCAAGTTCAAGCCAGACCTGCCTCCTCGCTACAACAGCACGGCTGACCCTGCAGAGTTCCTCCAGCTATACAAGCTGGGCATCAAGGCTGCCAACGGAGACGAGAAGGTCATGGCGAACTGGTTTCCCATGGCGCTCAAGGACGGGGCCCGCACCTGGCTCCTAAATCTGGCTCCAGGAACGATCTCCTCCTGGGACGAGATGCGCACCCGCTTCATCGCCAACTTCCAGGGTACTCGCGACCGGCCACCCGCCGTGAGCGACATGCGTCGTATCAAGCAGCAACCAGGGGAAACCCTGCAGAAGTACATCCAGCGCTTCAACAACGCGTGCCTCAAGATCCCCAAGGTGATCGAGGAGGCCATCATCTCAGCCTTCTCCGACGGCGTGCACGACGTCAAGATGAAGGAGGAGCTGGCAATGCATGAAGACCTGTGCACCTTGTTGGAGCTGTTCAACTTGGTGACCAAGTGCGCCAGGGCTGAGGAAGGGGGCTGCCATGCTCGCGGCAGAACCAGACACCAAGCGGGGCAGAGATCAGCCCGAATCCTCCAAGGGCAGTCGGTACTGCGTGTACCACAACCTCCACACCCACAACACCAATGAATGCCAAGAGCTCCGAGCCGTCGTGAAGGAAGGGTTGGCCGACGTCCCGACCGCAGCGACCGGGGCTACGGCCGAGGAGGAGGAAGGAACACAGGACGCTGGGAAGACCGCGGCCCTCGCCAAGGGTGGCGTGACCAACCTCACGAGGATCGCTGGTAGGACCCGCCTCGCGAGGGAGCATGGAGGGATCAGCCTCGCGAGGATCGCCCGCAAGGTAACACAGGCCTCCCTTCGCTGCCGCCGCAGCCAAGTAGAAATGAGGACCGTCATCAGGACGAGGGGGCTGGGGTCTTCCAGGAACCACGTGCGATCGCCTGCATCCTGGGCGGAGCTCAAGCCCCAGCCTCTCAACGCATCTTCAAGCAGTTCACTCGCGAAGTAAACGCAGTCCTCCCCAAGCTCGAGGCCACGCACCCTCTCAGATGGCCGGCATGCGCCATCACGTTCAGCTCAGCAGATCAGCTCAAGTGCACGACCACAGCCGGAGTCCTCCCTATGCTTTGTTCCCCAATCATCAGCAACGTGGTAGTCACCAGGACCCTCATCGATGGCGGGGCAGGGCTCAACATCCTGTCCGTGGAAACGTTCAACAATCTCCAAGTGCCCTACAATCAGCTTCAGCCAACCAAGCCTTTGTTCGGAGTCACCGACGGCTCCACGGTCCTGATTGGGCAGGTCCACCTCCCTGTCACCTTCGGGGCACGCGACAACTACCGCACCGAGCTCATCGACTTCGACGTCGCCCACATTCGCCTGCCGTACAACGCCATCCTCGGGTACCCAGCGCTGGCCAAGTTCATGGCCATAACCCACCACGGCTACAACATCCTCAAGATGCCAGGAAGTGGCGGAGTCATCATGGTGCCCTGCGAAGAGAGAGACTGTTGGGGAACGTTGCAGAAAATTAAAATTTTTCCTACGGTTTCACCAAGATCCATCTATGATTTCATCTAAGCAACGAGTCAAGGGAGTGAGTTTGCATCTACATACCACTTGTAGATCACGTGCGGAAGCTTGCAAGGGGATGGTGATGATGGAGTCGTACTCGACGTGATTCAGATCACCGATGTCCAAGTGCTGAACGGACAGCACCTCCGCGTTCAACACATGTACGGGACGGGAGACGTCTCCTCCTTCTTGATCCAGCAAGGGGGAAGGACAGGTTGATGATGATCCAGCAGCACGACGGCGTGGTGGTGGATGCAGCAGAACTCTGGGAGGGCTTCGCCAAGCGACTACGGGAGGAGGACGAGGTGTAGCAGGGGGAGGGAGGCGCCAAGCACAAGGGTGCGGCTACCCTCCCCTTGCCCTCCTTTATATAGGCCCCCAGGGGGGGCGCCGGCCCTGGGAGATTGGATCTCCCAAGGGGGCGGCGGCCAAGGGGGGAGGAGTGCCCCCCAAGGCATGTGGTGCGCCCCCCCCTAGGGTTTCAACCCTAGGCGCAGGAGGTGGGCCTAGGGGGGTGCACCAGCCCACTATGGGCTGGCTCCCCTCCCACGTCAGCCCATGGGGCCCTCCGGGATGGGTGGCCCCACCCGGTGGCCCCCGGGACCCTTCCGGTGCTCCCGGTACATTACCGGGAGACCCCGAAACTTTCCCGATGGCCGAAAAACAACTTCCTATATATTATTCTTTACCTCCGGACCATTCCAAAACTCCTCGTGACATCCGGGATCTCATCCGGGACTCCGAACAACATTCGTTATGCTGCATACTCACATTCATACAACCCTAGCGTCACCGAACCTTAAGTGTGTAGACCCCACGGGTTTGGGAGACAAGCAGACATGATCGACACGACTCTCGGGCAATAACCAACAGCGGGGTCTGGATACCCATGTTGGCTCCCACATGCTCCTCGATGATTTCATCGATTGAACCACGATGTCGAGGATTCGATCAAACCCTGTATACAATTCCCTTTGTCAATCGGTACGATACTTGCCCGAGACTCGATCGTCGGTATCCCAATACCTTGTTCAGTCTCGTTACCGGAAAGTCACTTTACTCGTACCGTAATGCATGATCCCGTGGCCAACACCTTGGTCACCTTGAGCTCATTATGATGATGCATTACCGAGTGGCCCAGAGATACATCTCCGTCATACGGAGTGACAAATCCCAGTCTCGATCCGTGTCAACCCAACAGACACTTTTGGAGATACCTGTAGTGCACCTTTATAATCACCCAGTTACATTGTGACGTTTGGTACACCCAAAGCACTCTTACGGTATCCGGGAGTTACACGATCTCATGGTCTAAGGAAGAGATACTTGACATTGGCAAAGCTCTAGCAAACGAACTACACGATCTTTGTGCTATGCTTAGGATTGGGTCTTGTCCATCACATCATTCTCCTAATGATGTGATCCCGTTATCAATGACATCCAATGTCCATAGCCAGGAAACCATGACTATCTGTTGATCACAACGAGCTAGTCAACTAGAGGCTCACTAGGGACATATTGTGGTCTATGTATTCACACGTGTATTACGATTTCCGGATAATACAGTTATAGCATGAATAAAAGACAATTATCATGAACAATGAAATATAATAATACTTTTATTATTGCCTCTAGGGCATATTTCCAACAGTCTCCCACTTGCACTAGAGTCACCAATCTAGTTACATTGTGATGAATCGAACACCCATAGAGTTCTGGTGTTGATCATGTTTTGCTCGCGAGAGAGGTTTAGTCAACGGATCTGCGACATTCAGATCCGTATGTACTTTGGAAATTTCTATGTCTCCGTCTTGAACATTTTCATGGATGGAGTTGAAACGACGCTTGATGTGCCTGGTCTTCTTGTGAAACCTGGGCTCCTTGGCAAGGGCAATAGCTCCAGTGTTGTCACAGAAGAGTTTGATTGGCCCCGACGCATTGGGTATGACTCCTAGGTCGGTGATGAACTCCTTCACCCAAATCGCTTCATGCGCTGCCTCTGAGGCTGCCATGTACTCCGCTTCACACGTAGATCCTGCCACGACGCTCTGCTTGCAGCTGCACCAGCTTACTGCTCCACCATTCAACATATACACGTATCTGGTTTGTGACTTAGAGTCATCCAGATCTGAGTCGAAGCTAGCGTTGACGTAACCCTTTACGACGAGCTCTTCGTCTCCTCCATAAACGAGAAACATGTCCTTTGTCCTTTTCAGGTACTTCAGGATATTCTTGACCGCTGTCCAGTGTTCCTTGCCGGGATTACTTTGGTATCTTGCTACCAAACTCACGGCAAGGTTTACATCAGGTCTGGTACACAGCATGGCATACATAATAGATCCTATGGCTGAAGCATAGGGGATGACACTCATCTCTTCTTTATCTTTTGCCGTGGTCGGTGACAGAGCCGAGCTCAATCTCACACCTTGTAACATAGGCAAGAACCCTTTCTTGGACTAATCCATTTTGAACCTTTTCAAAATCTTATCAAGGTATGTGCTTTGTGAAAGACCTATGAGGCGTTTCGATCTATCTCTATAGATCTTGATGCCTAATATATAAGCAGCTTCTCCAAGGTCCCTCATTGAAAAACATGTGTTCAAGTAGGCCTTAATGCTGTCCAGAAATTCTATATTATTTCCCATCAAGAGTATGTCATCTACATATAATATGAGAAATGTTACAGAGCTCCCACTCACTTTCTTGTAAACGCAGGCTTCTCCATATGTCTGCATAAACCCAAACGCTTTGATCATCTCATCAAAGCGAATGTTCCAACTCCGAGATGCTTGCACCAGCCCATAAATGGATCGCTGGAGCTTGCATACTTTGTTAGCGTTCTTAGGATCGACAAAACCTTCCGGCTGCATCATATACAGTTCTTCCTTAAGATGCCCGTTAAGGAATGCCGTTTTGACGTCCTTCTGCCATATCTCATAATCATAGTATGCGGCAACTGCTAACATGATTCGGACGGACTTTAGCTTCGCTACGGGAGAGAATGTCTCGTCATAGTCAATCCCTTGAACTTGTCGATAACCCTTAGCGACAAGTCGAGCTTTATAGATGGTAACATTGCCATCCGCGTCCGTCTTCTTCTTAAAGATCCATTTGTTTTCTATCGCTCGCCGATCATCGGGCAAGTCTGTCAAAGTCCATACTTGGTTTTCATACATGGATTCTATCTTGGATTTCATGGCTTCAAGCCATTTGTTGGAATCTGGGCCCACCATCGCTTCTTCATATTTCGAAGGTTCACCATTGTCTAACAACATGATTTCCAGGACAGGGTTGCCGTACCACTCCGGTGCGGAACGTGTCCTTGTGGACCTACGAAGTTCAGTAGTAACTTGATCCGAAGTACCTTGATCATCATCATTGGTTTCCTCTTCAGTTGGTGTGGGCATCACAGGAACATTTTCCCGAGCTGCACCACTCTCCCGTTCGAGAGGTAGTACTTCATCGAGTTCTACTTTCCTCCCACTTACTTCTTTCGAGAGAAACTCTTTTTTCAGAAAGCATCCGTTCTTGGCAACAAAGATCTTGCCCTCGGATCTTAAGTAGAAGGTATACCCTACAGTTTCCTTAGGGTATCCTATGAAGACGCATTTTTCCGACTTGGGTTCGAGCTTTTCAGGTTGAAGTTTCTTGACATAAGCATCGCATCCCCAAACTTTTAGAAACGACAGCTTAGGTTTCTTCCCAAACCATAATTCATACGGTGTCGTCTCAACGGATTTAGACGGTGCCCTATTTAAAGTGAATGTAGCTGTCTCTAGAGCGTATCCCCAAAATGATAGCGGTAAATCGGTAAGAAACATCATAGACCGCACCATATCCAATAGAGTGCGATTACGACGTTCGGACACACCGTTTCGCTAAGGTGTTCTAGGTGGCGTGAGTTATGAAACGATTCCATATTTCCTTAAGTGTGTGCCAAATTCGTGACTTCAATATTGTCCTCCACGATCTGATCATAGGAACTTTATTTTTCGGTCACGTTGATTCTCTACTTCATTCTGAAATTCCTTGAACTTTTCAAAGGTCTCAGACTTGTGTTTCATTAAGTAGACATACCCATATCTACTCAAGTCATCAGTGAGAGTGAGAACATAACGATATCCTCCGCGAGCCTCAACGCTCATTGGACCGCACACATCGGTATGTATGATTTCCAACAAGTTGGTTGCTCGCTCCATTGTTTCGGAGAATGGAGTCTTGGTCATTTTGCCCATGAGGCATGGTTCGCACGTGTCAAACGATTCATAATCAAGAGACTCTAAAAGTCCATCAGCATGGAGCTTCTTCATGCGCTTGACACCAATGTGACCAAGGCGGCAGTGCCACAAGTATGTGGGACTATCGTTATCAACTTTAAATCTTTTGGCATCCACACTATGAACATGTGTAATATTACGCTCGAGATTCATTAAGAATAAACCATTGACCATCGGAGCATGACCATAAAACATATCTCTCATATAAATCGAACAACCATTATTCTCAGACTTAAATGAGTAGCCATCTCGTATCAAACGAGATCCAGATACAATGTTCATGCTCAAACTTGGCACCAAATAACAATTATTAAGGTTCAAAACTAATCCCGTAGGTAAATGTAGAGGTAGCGTGCCGACAGCGATCACATCGACTCTGGAACCATTCCCGATGCGCATCGTCACCTCGTCCTTCGCCAGTCTCCGCTTATTCCGCAGCTCCTGCAGTGAGTTACAAATATGAGCAACGACACCGGTATCAAATACCCAGGAGTTACTACGAGTACTGGTAAGGTACACATCAATTACATGTATATCAAATATACCTTTGGTGTTTCCGGCCTTCTTATCCGCTAAGTATTAGGGGCAGTTCCGCTTCCAGTGACCCTTCCCCTTGCAATAAAAGCACTCAGTCTCAGGCTTGGGTCCATTCTTTGACCTCTTCCCGGCAACTGGCTTACTGGGCACGGCAACATCCTTGCCGTCCTTCTTGAAGTTCTTCTTGCCCTTGCCCTTCTTGAACTTAGTGGTCTTATTGACCATCAACACTTGATGTTCTTTCTTGATTTCAGCCTCTGCTGACTTCAACATAGAAAATACTTCAGGAATGGTCTTTTCCATTCCCTGCATATTGTAGTTCATCACAAAGCTCTTGTAGCTTGGTGGGAGCGACTGAAGGATTCTGTCAATGACCGCCTCATCAGGGAGGTTAATATTCAGCTGGGTCATACGGTTGTGCAACCCAGACATCTTGAGTATGTGTTCACTGACAGAACTATTTTCCTCCATCTTACAACTGTAGAACTTGTCAGAGACGTCATATCTCTCGACCCGGGCGTGAGCTTGAAAAACAAGTCTCAGCTCCTCGAACATCTCATATGCTCCGTGATGCTCAAAACGCTTTTGGATCCCCGGTTCTAAGCTGTAAAGCATGTCGCACTAAACGAGGGAGTAATCATCAGCACGAGTCTGCCAAGCATTCATAATGTCTTGGTTCTCTGGGACGGGAGCGTCACCTAGCGGTCCTTCTAGGACATATTGTTTCCTGGCAGCTATGAGGATGATCCTCAGGTTCCGGACCCAGTCCGTATAGTTGCTGCCATCATCTTTCAGCTTGGTTTTCTCTAGGAACGCATTGAAGTTCATGTTGACATGAGCGTTGGCCATTTGATCTACAAGACATATTTGCAAAGGTTTTTAGACTAAGTTCATGATAATTAAGTTCATCTAATCAAAGTATTAAAATGAACTCCCACTCAGATTAGACATCCCTCTAGTCATCTAAGTTTACATGATCCGAGTCGACTAGGCCGTGTCCGATCATCACGTGAGACGGACTAGTCATCGTCGGTGAACATTCTCATGTTGATCGTATCTTCCATACGACTCGTGTTCGACCTTTCGGTCTCCGTGTTCCGAGGCCATGTCTGTACATGCTAGGCTCGTCAAGTTAACCCTAAGTGTTTTGCGTGTGTAAATCTGTCTTACACCCGTTGTATGTGAACGTAAGAATCCATCACACCCGATCATCATGTGGTGCTTAGAAGCGACGAACTTTAGCAACGGTGCACAGTTAGGGGAGAACAGTTCTTGAAATTGTGTAAGGGATCATCTTATTTACTACCGTCGTTCTAAGTAAACAAGATGCATAAACATAATAAACATCACATGCAATTATATAGTAGTGGCATGATATGGCCAATATCATATAGCTCCATTGATCTCCATCTTCGGGGCTCCATGATCATCTTGTCACCGGCATGACACCATGATCTCCATCATCATGATCTCCATCATTGTGTCTTCATGAAGTTGTCATGCCAATGACTACTTCTACTTCTATGGCTAACGCGTTTAGCAATAAAGTAAAGTAAGTTACATGGCGTTCTTTAATGACACGCAGGTCATACAAAAAATAAAGACAACTCCTATGGCTCCTGTCGGTTGTCATAATCATCGACATGCAAGTCGTGATTCCTATTACAAGAACATGATCTCATTCATCATACATCACAACTTCTGGCCATATCACATCACATGACAATTGCTGCAAAAACAAGTTAGACGTCCTCTAATTGTTGTTGCATCTTTTACGTGGCTGCAATTGGGTTCTAGCAAGAAAGTTTTCTTACCTACGAATAACCATAACGTGATTTTGTCAACTTCTATTTACCCTTCATAAGGACCCTTTTCATCGAATCCGCTCCAACTAAAGTGGGAGAGACAGACACCCGCCAGCCACCTTATGCAACTAGTGCATGTCAGTCGGTGGAACCGGTCTCACGTAAGCGTACGTGTAAGGTTGGTCCGGGCCGCTTCATCCCACAATACCGCTGAAGCAAGAAAAGACTAGTAGTGGCAAGTAAGTTGACAAGATCCACGCCCACAACAAAATTGTGTTCTACTCGTGCAAAGAGAACTACGCATAGACCTAGCTCTCATACCACTGTTGGGGAACGTTGCAGAAAATTAAAATTTTTCCTACGGTTTCACCAAGATCCATCTATGAGTTCATCTAAGCAACGAGTCAAGGGAGTGAGTTTGCATCTACATACCACTTGTAGATCACGTGCGGAAGCTTGCAAGGGGATGGTGATGATGGAGTCGTACTCGACGTGATTCAGATCATCGATGTCCAAGTGCTGAACGGACAGCACCTCCGCGTTCAACACACGTACGGGACGGGAGACGTCTCCTCCTTCTTGATCCAGCAAGGGGGAAGGAGAGGTTGATGATGATCCAGCAGCACGACGGCGTGGTGGTGGATGCAGCAGAACTCCGGCAGGGCTTCGCCAAGCGACTACGGGAGGAGGACGAGGTGTAGCAGGGGGAGGGAGGCGCCAAGCACAAGGGTGCGGCTGCCCTCCCCCCTGCCCTCCTTTATATAGGCCCCCAGGGGGGGCGCCGGCCCTAGGAGATTGGATCTCCCAAGGGGGCGGCGGTCAAGGGGGGAGGAGTGCCCCCCAAGGCATGTGGTGCGCCCCCCCACCCTAGGGTTTCAACCCTAGGCGCAGGGGGTGGGCCTAGGGGGGCGCACCAGCCCACTATGGGCTGGCTCCCCTCCCACGTCAGCCCATGGGGCCCTCCAGGATGGGTGGCCCCACCCGGTGGACCCCCGGGACCCTTCCGGTGGTCCCGGTACATTACCGGGAGACCCCGAAACTTTCTCGATGGCCGAAAAACCACTTCCTATATATTATTCTTTACCTCCAGACCATTCCAAAACTCCTCGTGACGTCCGGGATCTCATCCGGGACTCCGAACAACATTCGGTATGCTGCATACTCACATTCATACAACCCTAGCGTCACCGAACCTTAAGTGTGTAGACCCCACGGGTTCGAGAGACAAGCAGACATGACCGAGACGACTCTCGGGCAATAACCAACAGCGGGGTCTGGATACGCATGTTGGCTCCCACATGCTCCTCGATGATTTCATCGGTTGAACCATGATGTCGAGGATTCGATCAAACCCTGTATGCAATTCCCTTTGTCAATCGGTACATTACTTGCCTGAGACTCGATCGTCGGTATCCCAATACCTTGTTCAGTCTCATTACCGGCAAGTCACTTTACTCGTACTGTAATGCATGATCCCGTGGCCAACACCTTGGTCACCTTGAGCTCATTATGATGATGCATTACCGAGTGGGCCCAGAGATACCTCTCCGTCATACGGAGTAACAAATCCCAGTCTCGATCCGTGTCAACCCAACAGACACTTTCGGAGATACCTGTAGTGCACCTTTATAATCACCCAGTTACGTTGTGATGTTTGGTACACCCAAAGCACCCTTACGGTATCCGGGAGTTACACGATCTCATGGACTAAGGAAGAGATACTTGACATTGGCAAAGCTCTAGCAAACGAACTACACGATCTTTGTGCTATGCTTAGGATTGGGTCTTGTCCATCACATCATTCTCCTAATGATGTGATCCCGTTATCAACGACATCCAATGTCCATAGCCAGGAAACCATGACTATCTGTTGATCACAACGAGCTAGTCAACTAGAGGCTCACTAGGGACATATTGTGGTCTATGTATTCACACGTGTATTACGATTTCCGGATAATACAGTTATAGCATGAATAAAAGACAATTATCATGAACAATGAAATATAATAATACTTTTATTATTGCCTCTAGGGCATATTTCCAACAAAGACGCAGTGTGCTCCCTGGAGTGAGCCTTTCAGGCCGCATCACTGGAAGACCTGGATCACGGAAGCAGGAGGCTTCCCGAGGCCACCCCAGAGAAAAAGAAGACATCAGCCGGCCCGCCCCCTCAGGAGGCAGGCCCCTCAGGGCCCGCGCCTGCTCAGGGGGAACCTCCTTCCAGCGCATAGGGAAGCGCGTCCGGCGCCCTCCTCAGGCAGGGCTCGGGGGCTCTCCCCTGGAGGGCCGCCGACCTCGCCAAGGTCACGAGGGAGGCGCTTGGGCACCACTTGGTGGCGTGTTTCGAAGCACGTTTCCCTCAAGAAGGAGCAAGGCAAGGAGGGCCAAACCCTCAGGAGTTCATCAGCAAGGCCATTCAGGAGCTACAGGAGTCAAGAGTCATGAGAGGCTGCCGCCGCTTACCCGCTGTGGCCCCCCATCTAGGCGAGGATGGTGGGTTGCGCGTCTGCATCGACATACCAGGGCTCAACCGAGCTGCATCTCAGGAGCGCCTCTGGCCCTGCAAGTGGGACGCTGCGAAAGTCCACCCCACAGCTACGTTTGCATGCCTTATGGCTTGCCGAATGCGGCTGTCGCATACCAGCGCCTCCTGAGGGCCATCCTGGAGGCTCAAGAGGCCAGGCGTTCTGCAGCCCTGGCGGAGGTGGAGATGGTCCGCGAGGAGCCACCAGCGCCTCTGGAGCCTTCCGAGGCCCCTAGGCCTGGGGGCTCATGAGGATCGGCTCCCGCAACCCACCGAGTCTGCTACACCAACACCCCTTCGTCCCCAGCATCATCAGGTGACATATTTCAAGTTTCATTTCTAGCTGGGAGAGCCCTCAAGGACGCATTATTCCCAGGCCGCGTGGGTCCGTCCCTGCGGCGTGTATCCCTTTTATTTCATGTTCTTAGCTTACTTTATTGGGGGCGCCCCTCGGGCTGCATCATCCCCAAGTCGCTCGGGTTAGACCCAGCGGCGTGTACCCTTCTTGTGTTTATCTTAGGGCCATGCTTTTGACCCATCATGCTTGTTATTTGGCGCCTGTCTGTGGCACCTTACCTTCCTGGATATCGGAGGCTTGCACGTTAAAGGGGGGGTACCTGAGCATCACGACTCAGGTCTCCTACCGGCTCTCCAGCCCTCACCCTCTGGCCTTGTCCATGGCATCGCGCCTGGCATACCAGCGACGGCTGAGACCAGCTCGAGGGCCGGGACCCGAGGACGTAGAGTTTCGACATCTAACCAAGCTTGCACGTTAAAGGGGGGGTACCTGACCATCGCGACTCAGGGCTCCTACCGGCTCTCCAGCCCTCACCCTCTGGCCTTGTCCACGGCATCGCGCCTGGCATACCAGTGACGGCTGAGACCAGCTCGAGGGCCGGGACCCGAGGATGTAGAGTTTCGACATCTAACCCAGCTTGCGCGTTAAAGGGGGGGGGGTACCTAAGCATCGCGACTCAGGGCTCCTACCGGCTCTCTAGCCCTCACCCTCTGGCCTTGTCCACGGCATCGCGCCTGGCATACCAGCGACGACTGAGACCAGCTCGAGGGCCGGGACCCGAGGACGTAGAGCTTCGGCATCTAACCAAATTTGCAGGAACACACCCCAAGATAAGGCCTAGAACCAGGCGCAACCCGCCTTGAGGTAGGGCCCCGTGAGTCCCGCGCTGGCTCACGGGTGCCCAGATACACCTCGTCAAGCCCTACCGTGCCAGCCACGTTTCAGGGCGGGGCTGTACACGCCCCGGGGGCTCCTCCCAGAGGGGAGCCCCCTCCCATACACCAGTGGAAGCACCATGCTCCGCACTGTCTGATGACACTACCGAGGAGCGGCTATGCCCGTACACATATGGAAGCGCTATGCTCCGCGCTGGTGATAAACAACTGAGGGTGGCCCCCGGGCCGCATCAACCTCAGGGAGCCCAGAGCTCAGTGTCTAGCCTCATCGCAACGCCTCCCCTCGGGAGTGCCGCGCGAGGCGGCTGGGCACGGGGGCTGCGCCTGGGTCACGCCCAGACGCACGTCGCCCAGCCAGGCCCCCCGGGCCTGGTTCATCGCACGTCCCTCCCCGAGCGGAGCCAAGGTACGAAGGCCGTTTGAGCGTCAAGGGGGACTCCTGAGCATCGCGACTCAGGAGCCTAACTGGTCACATAGCCCCTCGCTCCTTAGTTCCGAAAGGCTAACGGCGGTTGAGGTATGCGCGGGGCCGGGCTCTGCAGACATAGAACGGTAGATCCACCCACATTTTACCTCCCTAAGGAGTCACCCCACATCTCACCTCCCAACTTGTTGTTCGAGCGCCAAGGGGGACTCCTGAGCATCGCGACTCAGGAGCCTAACTTGTCACGTAGCCCCTCACTCCTTGGTCCCGTCCTGGTTTCCGGTCGGGGCTAACAGCGGCTGAGGTATGCGCGGGGCCGGGCTCTGCCGGCGTAGAACATAAGCAAGTAGGAAGGAATAGCGCAAATTTCAGGGAATTCAATAGCAAATATTACAGTCCATACTGTTATCACAGCACCAAATGCAAGTTTTAATGCCTCCCCAAGGCATGGTACATGTGCAGGAATTAAAAGCTGGACGGGAGCCATGACTGAGTCACTTGCCGGCGGTGGAGCTGCGCGGAGCGGGTTCGCCTTGTGGAGCTGCAGGGCTGGCAGCGCTCCGCTTCGGCTTGGTGCTGAAGGCCCGGAACTTCCCCAACAGAGCCTCCGCATGACCCTTCATGGCCTCAGCAGTGGCAGCGGCAAGATCGCCTCTCACTGGCTCCAGCAGGCTATCGAGGTTGACGTTGGGGTCGCGAAGATAGATGTGGGTGAAGACCCGCGTCAGCGCTGCAGAAGACAAGACGCGTGCCTCGGCCTCAGCCGTAGGGCCAAGGCCAAGGGTGACATCTTCAAGAGCATGAACCAAGAAGGGAAGCAGCTTGGCGGGGCCGTCCTCCTCGCCAGCCAGCGGGCTCTCTATGCCGCTCTCGTAAGGCGTCTTCAGTGAAGTGTGAGACTTCTCCTACATCTCCGCAAATGACACGTGATCCTCGGCAAGAACCCATGCCTTGCCGTCTAGCTCAACCTTCCTCGCCTCCAGCTCTTGCTCCAGCGCGCCTAGGCGGTCACGGCGCTTGTTGAGCCTGGCGTCCCGGTCCTTGACGGCCGCCTCGCGAGCCTTCATGCCTTCCTCCTGCTCTTGGCGAAGGCGGGTCTCCTCGGCGAGCTGGTCCTGCAGGCCCTTCAGCTCGCTCTCCAGCGCCTCACAGTGACCTCAGACATTAGCGGCCTCCCCCAAGGCGGCGTCGCGGGCAGCTTTCGCCCCGAGGACAGCCTGCTTCTCCTCGTCACACGCCGTCAAGGCCTGGACCAGCGCCGTCCGAATCGAAGCGTCGGAGCGAATCCAACCGGAAGCCAGCTCCAAGCGCCCGGCCACTAAGCGAGGGTCGGCGCCCAGAAGATCCTACCACAGACGGTCCAGTTTGGCAGCAGCACGATCCAGAACAGTAGGAGGAGTCGGGGAAACAGCAGTCGGTGGAGTAGGAGGAGAAGACGACAGCGTGATCACAGTATCCTGAGGTGGAGCCTGTTGCGCCACGACGGCTGTGGTGGCGGCATCCGGCAAGGGCACCTCGGGAGTCGCTTGGGCCATGGGGGCTGAGCTCGCCCCAGCCGGCTCAGCCAGGTCTCACGAGGACGACCGGGGCAGGAGAGGCCCGTGCGTCACGGTCACCTTCTTTCATGGGCAGAGGCGCTGCCACAGATGGAACCTCAGGAGCTCCCTTTGACTCCTTCGCCGCAGGCAACAGAACAAGAAACAAGAACCACGGATGGAACGTCAAGCCTCAGCAACAGAACAAGAAACAAGATAGGAATCAAGCACTTACAGGTCGTCGCTCACGGGCTCGAGCAGCCTCCGGCCGTACTTGAAGCCCGAGAGCCGGCTGCAAGGATCAGCCTCAAGGATCACGGGAGCGGGAGGTGCGCCTGCGGATCGCCTCGGGGCTGGGGCAGACCCGCGGGGAATCAGCTCGGTCCGGACCTTCTTCGGGATCAGGGGCAGGCTCCCGCCGCCCTGCTCGTCATCATCCTCGTTGTCATCACTCAGAGAGAGGCAGAGAGCGCGGGACCTGCACCGAAGGGGGGGAGCCCTTGACTCTGCCTCGGAGTCAGCCCCCTTTTCCCGCTCCCCTTCTTCCTTCTCTTCGCTGGAGTCGCCGAAGGACACGTCCACCGGGTCCTCGGGTGCCTCCGCGGGCACGGGCCCGTCCCCGTTGAAGACGGGCATGGACCCCACTACCTGCTCCCAGTCCTCGCAGAGGAACAGGGGCGTAGGAGCGCCCTCCAACCTCACCACGTCGCCCCCGACCAAAGACTGGAGAACCGCAGCCAGATCCTCATCGGCCAAGACCGCGGGGCTCGGGTGGGGCCTCCACATCAGAAGTGAGTACTGACGAAGCGGAGCCAGCTGGTGCTCCAGGAATTCCCTCAGTCGCGATGCGCCAGTCAGCTTCGCCGCCACCATGCTGGCCGGCCTCAGGTCCGCATCCATCTTCTCCAACATCGGCTTCACGCGGGGGTCCACAAGCTCCACTCGGGACCAGTCGTCGGAGCTCGCGGGGTTCCCCGTAGGCAAGATTAGCCGAGGGTGGATGCGCCCAACATCTACCAAGACACACTTGCTCCTGAAGCCCTCAATCCTTTTCCTGGGGTTCAAAATGGTGATGGAGCTGCCGTACGCGACGAAGCTCGCACACGCAGAGACGGAACCACGAGAGGTCCGGAGGGAGAAGTAGTGGCGCAGCAAGGCCACTGAGGGCTTCACCCCTACGTGAGCCTCGCAATAGTAGGCGAAGATTTCCAGAAGAAGGATAGAGTTGGGGTGGAGATGCAGAGCTTGAAGATTATAATGGCAGAGGACAGACAAGAAGAACTCAGAAAAGGGAGGCACCAAACCGGCGACAATGGCACTCATGAAGAGCGGATAGAAGGTGCTCCCTTGGCCTTCAGGGAGGGCAGAGCCGGCCTTGAACGCCTTCGCCCCGTTGATGCCCTGCGCCGCCGCCATCTGGCGCACCCGGGCAAGGCTCGCCTCCGACACGTTCGGCGAGTCCAAGGCGGACGAATACCAAGCTCCGGCCGGGGCCTGGCGAGGCGCCATGTCTGGCTAGGGCACGCGGACAGAGTAGATCTGAAGATTTCGAAGGCAGGAAGGACAAGCGCAAGAAAGGGGATCTGAGCAGCAAATGGAGAAAACAAAGGAGGCAAAGGAAAGATACCGCTCCTTTATCAACTCGCCCGGTTGCTGAGGCGCCCACGTCCAATCAACCGCCACGCGGCGCCCAGGCCGCAGGCTGTTAGGGCCCGCGGCGCTTCGCACTTGCCCTTTCACCTCTCTACTCAGCCAAGTCCGGGAACGCCTTGGGCCCGGGGGCTACTGTCGGCGTTCTGGGAAAGGGGGTCCCCAGACTTGCCTGCCTGCGGCCTGCGGCGTGGCTCAAAGGGGGCCCAACACGGCCCATCTTCATCAACACAAGCTCAAGACCCTCGCGAGGGGCCAAGCCTCGCGGGGCGGATGACAAGGAGCTTCCTTAGGCACGGCCTCATCAGGCTGGCTCATGAGGAGGCGGAGAGTCCAAGGCGGGGTACCTCGCGAGGTGCCCATGACACAAGCCATGACGACCAAGGGCGCCAGTCGGGCGCCAGCCCGCGCAGTGTGCTTCTTTCCTCTTTGGTGCAAAGGGAGCAAGCGCAGGCGAGAGCATCAAGCAAATGCATCCATTTCGATGCAACAAGACCAAGACCAGCCCAACAGTAGGGAGGAAGTCATTTGCAGCCCAAGCAGGCGTCACCACCAGAGCCTTTGACAGGCGAGGACCAACTTTAGTCAGGATAAGTGTACCCGCTGTTCCCCTTTGAAATGGCCAATTGTTGGCGCCCTTCCCGCTCAATATTTGGGAAGAGGCCCAGAGCCTTTGCCTATAAATAGGACTAGCCACCCCCAGGGTAGAGGCATCGAGTGCCCTCGCTAGAAACTAGTAGAGAGAGCGACTGACCTCTTCCAAGCAGTTCATCGCACCAGCCAAGAACAGATCCTCGCGAGGCTGTTCTTCCTTGTATTGTTCATCATTAGCCCAAGAGGCAATCCACCACACCACACACTAGAGTACGGTATTACACCACAATGGTGGCCTGAACCAGTATAAACCCTGTGTCTCTTGTGTTGTTTCTTTCGTAGTTTAGATCCTAGCGAGTGGGCGAGGAGCGGGTAGGCAGAGGGTGAAATCTCCGCGCGCACCCCAGTGTTCGAACCTCAAGGGTCTGCTGGAACCCAAAATCTGACAGAGAGGATGACGAGTGGGGTCTACTGTCATAGAGACCACAATGGCAAAATTGGGCATTTTCACCACTGGCCAGATGGAGATTCGACCCCGGGTCTGCGGGGTAAGCGGGAGAGGATTGAGCCACAAGGCTAGGCTAATATAGTTTGGCAAAGGGCGCAGCCGAGCTAATTTTAACTAGTCCAAGGCCCTGGCTTGGCTTCTTCTATGGAGACAGAGGAGATGGCGTCGTCGCCAGCGATCAATGGCGGCACGGCAGGGCTCCGTAGGGAGCAGCGGGCATGTGGGAACAACATGTGAGCGAGTTGGCAAGCGGTTGCTGCTTGTCGGTGTCGTGTGCTGCGTGCACTCGGGTACAAGCAGGAGCTCTACTTGGGCACATCGAGGCATGAGGCTGGCGGTGCTGGGCGAAGTGACGATGCGGCGGGCAGCACGGACGTGGGGCACGAGCTGTGTTGTGGGCGGGCGCATGAATGGATAGGTTGTGCAGAAGGCTCGGGTGCGCGGGAAGACTCGAGGACGAGCTCAAGTTCACCTCGGTCATGGCGGCGACAAGACAAAGTAGGGCCACGGGCTCGGAGTAGAGCGCGGCCGTGCGCGGGTGTAGATGCGTGTGCTTGGAGGTGTGCAGCAAAGGTGCAGCAAAGCAACAAAGCCAGCGGCATGTGTGGGAGCAGGAGCTTGCGGCCATGGAGGTGAAGCATGGCGAGGCAGTGCGGCTGCGGTAGGTGACGGGCGACGTGGGCATGCTGTGCGGGAGGTGGTGCGCATGTGTGGCAGCAAGGTGCTATGCGCGGCTGGAGGCGGACAGAGAGCTAGGTTCTCTGTTTCATCCGCATGGCGAGAGTGCGGCGACTGGTCTTCGGACACAAGTAGAACGCTACAACGGCAAGGAAACAGACAAGATTATGAGGCTTGGAGGAGCGGCTGCTCACCACGGGGGTGCTGACGAAGATAAATCGGACCGAGAGACGACGGAGGCGACGAGGGAGCTCGCTAAACTTGACGTTTCTCTGCTCCGTGAAGAACACGAAGAAGAGGATGTCGAGGAAGAAGCTAGACTTGGCGATCCGGGGCTCGGAGAGGTGCGGGAAGGTGTTGCCGGAGTCGTGGGACTTGTCGCAGTGGAAGAAGATGGGGGACGTCGCCTGCTATGCCGGGCTCGAGCATCAACTTGGCCCGGAGACGGTCATGGCGACGGAGATGGCAGGGAGGCGCGTGGGGGAGGCTCCTACCCAACTAATCCCGGGATCGGTCGAGGAGGGTGACGGGGTGTTGGAAGACATGTCGGAGAGGATCCTGACGTAGGCAGGACGCGAGGATGACGACGGGTGTCGGTGTCAAAACCGGCGAATCTCGGTTAATGGGTCCCAATCTGTGCGTCTTAGGCTGATGGTAACAGGAAGCAAGGGACACAATGTTTACCCAGGTTCAGGCCCTCTCGATGGAGGTAAAACCTTACTTCCTGCTTGATTGATATTGATGATATGAGTAGTACAAGAGTAGATCTACCACGAGATCGTAGAGGCTACACCCTAGAAGCTAGCCTATGATGATTATGGTTGTGATCATGATCGGTCTTCTAGGGACCAACCTCTCTGGTTTATATAGACACCGGAGAGGGCTTGGGTCTACATGGAGTCAGTTACAAGGAAGGAAATATAATATCCGGATCACCAAGCTTGTCGTCCACGCAAAGGAGAGTCCCATCCGGACACGGGACAGAGTCTTGAGTCTTGTATCTTCACGCTCCAATAGTCCGGACGATGTATATAGTCCGGGTGTCCGAATACCCCCTAATCTAGGACTCCCTTAGTAGCCCCTGAACCAGGCTTCAATGACGATGAGTCCGGCGCGCAGTCTTGTCTTCGGCATTGCAAGGCGGGTTCCATCTCCGAATACTCCAGAGTTATTATCGAACACTTGAACCATGTCCGGATCTACAAAATAATCTTCATATACCGCCATAGAGAGAATGATATTTCACAGACGTAATCTGCTGACAACCTTTTTTGGACAACATGATATGTCAATACGGTCAGGTCATTATTCGAACCATTTTCCCACAACCAGCCACAACGCATATTGCGAGGCGGTTTCCTTGACACGTCTTGTCAAAACAGAGATCATGTCCCCTTATCACGGGATTCTCATCAATACGGGTATGGGTAACCCAACCGCTCCATCAATCGTGGCGCTTGGGAAGCAAGCGATTCTCAACGGGCAAGTGGGGAGGCGCACCGCTTTCGCCGCCTCTATAAAGGGATAAGGGTTCCCCATTTTTACCCACGCCTTCTTCCTCCCTTGCTCACCCTTGCCTCCTCGAGCTCCAGCGCCCTAGCCCAAGTCTTCTCCGCACAACTAAACATGTCCGGAGCAGGAGGCAAGTGGGTGGCCTCCGCCATGAAGGAGAAGCATATCGCGAATCTTCGGGCAGCCGGATACTTGGCCGCAGACATCGTGCACCCGCTACCGGGCGCCGGGCAGATCATTCCAACTCCGGAACCTCATGAGAGGGTCGTGTTTGTCGCCCACTTCGTCCGTGGAATGGGATTTCGACTCATCCCTTCCTCCGCGGGCTCATGTTCTACTATGGGCTAGATTTCCATGATCTATTCCCAAATTTCGTCCTCAATATCTCGATGTTTATCGTCGTGTGCGAGGCCTTCCTCCATATGAAGCCTCACTTTGGCTTATGGCTACAAATCTTCTGCGTGAAGCCAAAGATCGTGAGCGGCCAGCAAGCGGAGTGCGGAGCGGCCATGGTGGGCAAGATGCCTAACGTCACCTAGCTTAGCGGCTCCTTCGCGGAGACCGTGAAAGGGTGGCAGTCGGGGTGGTTCTACATCACCGAGCCGCGCGACGCCAACTGGGCGGCGGCCCCCAAATTCAGATCCGGGACCCCCACGCAGCTCACCTCCTAGGAAAGGAACGGCCTGGCCTGGGGCGAACCTGCAGAGCTGACCGGACTCCAGAACTGTATCAAAAATATGAAGGACAAGGACATCAAGCTTGTCAACGTGGTCCAGGTCATGCTTGTTCGCCGGATTCTCCCGTGCCAAAGGCGGGTATTCAATCTGTGGGAGTTCATCCCGGCCGAACACCAGACACTTCGAAAGCTCTATGGCATGACGTTCAAAGACGCATGGAAGGCGATGTTCAAGGCCTCCGAAGTACCTCCTCCAACTTCCGAGGACCGTGGACTTCATGCCGCGCGGCCTCCTCGTCTGGTGAGTTTTCTGACTACCACCAGATTCGGTCCTTCCCAGTATATTCATGGGGGAGTTTTAAGTAATTGTGTATATTTGATCAGGATTATGTGGAGACAGCGGAGCGGATTGACTGTCCGGCTCCGCTGCCAGAAGGTCCAGCCGACGCTCTCCTTACAGAGATGCTAGTCCCGGTGCCCTACAAGGCACCGAAAAAGAAGGCCCCGGGGGCCAGGAAGGGTCTCCGGCATCAGGTTGTACCGAACGCCTCATCCGAAGACGACGAGACACACTCCTCCCCCGAAGGGGAGGAAGGATAGGAAGGGGCCGCCCCATCCGGAGATGATGGGGGGCCTAAGAAGGCAGACCAGGGGGCCAGGAAAGGCTCCCGGTGCAAGGCCGTCATACCCTCGTCATCCGACAACGACGAGGCAGATTCCTCCAACAGAGGCGGGGGGAAACAAGAAGAAACTCTGCCTCCCCGCACCGGGGAGGAGAAAAAGAGGAAAGCCACCCCGGAGGGGGAGGCTAGAATGTCCAAGAAGGGAAAGGCGTCCCTTCGGGACTACTCCACCACGACTGCCTATAGCGAGGAGGGGTGGCTGCCCAGGAGGAAGCCCTTAGTAAGGTCGTAATCTATTGTACCTTAGTGCGGCCTTATTTCATAGCCTTGTTGTAATGTCAAGCATATATGCAGTCCGGTCAGGGTCCATCCCGAGGCATCGTCTTCGGATGGGTCCTTAAGTGACTCGACGATGAACTCGCTTCCGACGGCCACTACTCCTCAGCCTGCGGATGACATGGAGATATTGTACCAAAGGCTCCCAGAACGGGGGGAGGTGACTTTGGAGACGCCCCAAGGAGGAATTCCAGATGTCGGACACGCGGGGTTCAAGATCCCCGCGGATCGTGTCGATGAGAGCCGCAGTAAGTCGGGCTCTCAACCGAATACTGTTCCGGAACCTCCAATGGTTCCGGGCTCAGGCGGGCAGCCCCTCATTAGGGAGGGCGAGCCGTCCGTGCCGAGGACTTACGTTACGCCCGAGGCATCGGATAGTCTGCTGGAAGCGCTTCGCGGCGCTTCCATGGATGAAGAGCACCGTACTCTTATGAGTGCGGTGATTGAGAAGGTTCTGTCCACCAAGAGCGGACTAACCGAAGCTTGCACCAGCCTCCCGATAGGCTGTTAGGTAAGTAGTAAAAATGTGTGAAATTACCACCCGATAGGTAGTAGCCCCTGATACTCTGTTTGGTGTTTGGAAAGAAAAGCCAAACAGAGGGTCAATTATAATCCGCAGGAGTCTAATAATAAGTGTGCATGTGAATAAGCAGGCTGTGCTGCTTGCTGCTACTGTCCGCACAACCGAGGTCGCCGGACTAAAGTGGGACATGGAGCAGGCGCAGGGAGAGCTCGACCTCATGAAGAGGCAGCTCAAAGAGAACAAAGGTTAGTGGTACCCCGTTCGCATATAATGAAGGATAGACAAAATTGGTTATCCTAACGACAAAGCGTCGTAACTTTTTGTAACAGGGCCACCACCAAAGTGGCATCTCCGAAGAAAGCGCTGTCAGAGGCCGAGGACAAGGCGGCTCTGGAGCACAAGAAGCGCGAGAAGCAAGATGCTAGAGTGGGCGAGGTACATCAAGAGCTCCAGGAGCTCGGCAAAAAGTTTGAGTCTATCACGCCCAATATGCGATACTATCCTAAAGAGACTCGAAGGTCCCACCAAGGATAGAACCGCTTATTGAAACGCTTTTGCAAGGTGGATATCATTACATCAACATTACATAATAGATGGGGATACATACCAGAGGCATACAATGCCACATGAATAAAACAACACATCATACAAAAGATCAACATCCGACTACGGATGAAACACAAATAGAAACTCAAACGACATCCACCATGCTAGCCCAGGCTGCCGACCTGGAACCTATCCCCTGATCGAAGAAGAAGCAGAAGAAGAACTCCAAAACAAGTTAACATCACTCTCGCATCAAGATCATCGCATAACATGTACCTGCAACTGTTGTTGTAGTAATCTATGAGCCACGAGGACTCAGCAATCCCATTACCATGGGTATCAAGACTAGCAAAGCTTAATGGGAAAGGAAGGGGTAAAGTGGTGAGGTTGCAGCAGCGGCTTAGCAAGTATGGTGGCTAACATACGCAAATAAGAGCGGGAAGAGAAGGAAACGCAACGGTCGTGAAGCTAGCAATGATCATGAAGTGATCCTGAACTCCTACTTACGTCAAACATAACCCAAAACCATGTTCACTTCCCGGACTCCACCGAGAAGAGACCATCACGGCTACACACGCGGTTGATGCGTTTTAAATCGAATCTGGTGTCAAGTTATCTACAATCGGATATTAACAAATTCCCATCTGCCACATAACCGCGGGCACGGCTCTTGAAAGTTTATACCCTGCAGGGGTGTCCCAACTTAGCCCATCACAAACTCTCATGGTCAACGAAGGATATTCCTTCTCCCAGGAAGACCCGTTCAGTCTCGGAATCCCGGTTTACAAGACATTTCGACAATGGTAAAACAAGACAAGCAAAGCCGCCCGAATGTGCCGACAAATCCTGATAGGAGCTGCACATATCTCGTTCTCAGGGCACACCGGATTGTCCAAACTTCCGGTAGGCCAGCCCAGAGTTGCCCCTGGTGACCACCGGCGGCTGACAGGTTGGACCAACACTCACAACGAGCACTGGCCCGGGGGGGGGGTAAATAAAGATGACCCTCGGGCTCCGGAAACCCAAGGGAAAAAGGGCTAGGTGAGGCAAATGGTAAATCACCCAACCACATAAGGAACACAAAATCAAGGAACATAACACCGGTATGACGGAAACTAGGGCGGCAAGAGTGGAACAAAACACCAGGCATAAGGCCGAGTCTTCCACCCTTTACCAAGTATATAGATGCATTAATTAAATAAGAGATATTGTGATATCCCAACATAATCCTGTCCATCATGTAGCAATCTTCAACTTCACCTGCAACTAACAACGCTATAAGAGGGGCTGAGCAAAAGCGGTGACATAGCCAAGCAATGGTTTGCTAGGAAGGATGAAAAGGTTAGAGGCTGACATGGCAATTTGGGAGGCTTGAAGAACAAGTGATAGGTAGCGCAGCATAGCGATAGAACGAAGTAACTAGCATAGCAATGATAGTAGTGAGATCCAGGGTGACGGTCATCTTGCCTGAAATCGCGAAGGAATAAGAACAAGTCCATGAAGAAGATGAAGCCACGAAGACGAACCAAGCATAGACGAACGAATCCTCACGATCGCAACGAAACAGGAACTATCGAGAAGAAGCACACAACATGGTAAACACAGCGCACATATACATGACATGATGCACAACCAAGCATGATGCATGACAAAGCTATATGATGCTACTCATGGCAATAGATGATGCATACAAGAGCAACACATTAAAGCAAGTTTAAATGAGGCCGAAACAACATATAACAATTCCAGTAACTCCTCATATGCAAATTTAGAAAATTGGTCCAGAACTGAATGAACCTTATGTTCAAGTTGTTAAACAGAAAGTTAAGATGCACCAAGATATGAGCAAAACAAGTTAAACATGGCATTGATGCAAAATGCATACAAACATCAAGAAAGCACTCTCAAAACATGGATGCAACATGATAATATGAAACTTCATGCAAAATCAAGCAAGTTTCATATAGAGCACACTCAAAATGAAGCAATGGTTCAACACATACACATGAAACAAGTTTAAAGGACAAGCTGTCCAAAACAGCAACTAGGCATCTAGCAAGCATCAAAACAATAGGCTACAACACCTCAACATGAAAACAAAAGGCATGATCATGAAGTACAGGTAAAGTATGACAAAACATGAACACTGAGCTATCTCCAGAAAGCACAACAACATGCTCAAAAGGACATGGCAAGATTGCAAATAATAACAGTTTACAGACTTAGAAGAAAATGACATCAGGTTGCAATGTTTAGAGCTATCAAACAACATGTTACAGGAACTTAACATGGCAAACAAAGGCATGGTATGCTATCACTAAATACAAAGAACAAAAATCCCTTACTGAACTTATTTGAAAAATCAACAGAAAACATGGTAGCATCCATGCAAACATAGCAAGTGATATGACAGATTCAGACATGGCAGGAACAACGATAAGTAGGCATGTTGGTGAGCTTGTAAAACTCACCACAGAGCAATAAATGGCATGTGAAGGGTCCAACAGTAAGAATACATGTTTATGAAGCTAAGAATGGCAAGATCAAATTCATAGGGTGCATGGACCACTAGAAAAAAACATGGCAAAACTGAACTTAATATTAACAGGCTGACAAGAACATTATGTAGCAAGTTTGGCGCACGATTACAACAATCTAAAATAGGCTATAAATCCAACCAGGGGCATGTATGGATAGAGCATGACATGTATAACAAAACATACTTAGTGAACATCTCCAGTTTATGCATAGAATGACTTGTAGCAGCAGGTTTACATAGCATCATGATATAGCAGATTCAGACTAGCAAAATAGCAACAGCAAGTACCCTACTTCACGAGCTCGATGCACTCATTACAAGACTCACAAAAATACATGGATTGCACCACGGTAAAGATGGCATGATATAGATCAAAACTCATGTAGACATCAAGCTCATAGGATGTACACACAAAATGCAATGAAAAAGACAAATCACCAAGTTCTGATAACAGACATCAGTTAACATCATATAGCACTCTTGCAACGATGATAAGGGCGTCGAGATGGACTCAAACTAGCATGGCACAATGGAACAAAATGAAGAGCATCTCATAATGAACATTTAGATATATCATGCACGCAAAACGGAGCAGTATGCTAGGAGATATGACAATTCAAACAAGCACACATAATGTTAAAATCCTGGGACTTGGCCAAAATTATACCCTCGTGGAAAGCTGGACGGGACGGTTCGGGAATGAGTAGATCCGGGATGGGGCGGCGTTTGGATGGCAGCCTGGTGGATCTCGTTCCGATCCGGGGGACCTCGCTGGAGAAGAAGATGGCCGGAGCAACGAGGCCGGGGAGCGCCGGAGTAGCAGGGAGGAAGGGGCGGCGACGGGTACGAAGCTCCGGCGGGTGGAGACGCACGATGGCGTGGGCAGCGACCCGTGACGAGGCGGCGGAGGCGGCGGCCGGCACGGGCCGCGCGGGACGCGGTGGCGGCATCGCGCGGTGGTGCGGGTCGGCAACGGGAGGAGCATGCGGCGCGGCGGCGGAGATGTCGGTGGACGGCAGCGTGGGGCTCCACAGGGAGTGGGAGCCCGCGGGTGGTGGCGGCGCGGCGAACCGGGCCGGGGGCTGGATCTGGGCTTCCCGGGCCCGCGCGGGCGCAGAGGAGAGAGAAGGCCGGCGGTGGTGATGTGGCGGCGGCGGATTGGCTGGAGGCGGCGGCAGAGCTGAGGTGGCGGATGCTGATTGGGCGTAGCGAGGTGGCCGGTGGACGCGCCCAACGCGGACGGACATGTCCGGAGGCGCTGGGAGGAAGACGCTAGGGTTCATCCGCGAATTTGGACGGGGAGGGCTAATTTATAGGTAGAGGGAGCTAGGAGAGTCCAAATGGGGAGCGGTTTTCGCCCACACGATCACGATCGAACGACCGAGAGCATGGAGGGGGTTTGGATGGGCTCATGGGCTGTGGTGAAGAGGGGCTGGGCTGCAAACGAAAAGGGGGTTTCGGGCAACGCGGTTAACCGGTGCTATACCAAGGCCACTCAGCAAATAACGACCCATTCCGAGAACGTTTTTCTCCCGCTCATGAAACAAGGTCTGAGAGGCGGCGATGGGGCATGCGCGAGAGGTCTGGACTCCGAAAGGACAACGGAGAGAACCGGCGAACCCGAATGGATGCATGTTTTGAAAAACATGCAGATGAAATGCAGATGATGACATGGAAAAATGCAACACGCAAGCAAAGACATGGCAACTACGGCGAATAACTGGAAGACATCTGGCGCATCGAAACCGGGGCGTTACAGATTCCTCGAAGCATGATCTTAAGATGAAAGAGGCCGAGCTTGCGAAGGCCCTTGCGAGTATGAAGGACGCCAAGGCCGAAGCCGAGAAGGCACAGTAGGAAATCCAGGCGGGCAAGAAGATAGCGGCGGGTAAGACATTCTTTATGCAAAGCAAGCATGTGGAGGAGGCGTTTCTTTTACTTACCTGAATTCGGAGCTCTCTAGGGGCATTCACAGATCTGCCATGCAGCGTGTCAGACGCCGCGGAGTTCTACCGTGCCGAGGAGGGGAGCGCAACGGAGAAGCTGTTCTGGTCCCAGTATGCTGGGGCCGAACACCCAACACCTCTGAGTGACCAACTGAAGCAGTTGGTTGAACTCCATAGGGCGGCCGAAGTGGCTATGAAAGATTTCATAGTCCGGATGTGGCCTGGTGAGCCCCTGCCCACTAGCTAATTTGGCCTGATCAAGCGGATGGTAAATGTCTGTCCACGGCTTGAAGTGATCAAGCGATCCGTTTGCATTGAGGGTGCCCGCCAGGCCTTTGCCCGTGTGAAGGTGCATTGGGGCAAGCTGGATGCGGAGAAGCTGGTGAAGGACGGGCCGCCGGAGGGCAAGGCGCATCGCTATCCCAAAAAATATTATGATGGCGTTATGAAGGGCGCTCGTCTCGTGGCTGATGAATGTACCAAGGATATGATCCTTGAGTAAATGTACTTCTATCATTGTTGTAGTGTAAAGACGAAGTTAGTTGCGGTATGTAGCGCTTTTGATTTAAAATATTACCTTCTGTGCGGCTATTTATAAAATTCTGAAAGTACGCCAGTCGTCGGCTTCCGCCCCCATGCAACTAGTACCGGGGTGTTCCTGGCAAAACCTGGACACTCTTTATCCAATTGTTTTGGTCCCTTAAGGAGGTATCCGGTGCAGCGAACAAGGCAATCGGACTACGCGGCTTAATAACTTTCACTTAGCCATAGAAGTCTACAATTTTAAATTTCGGCGAAGCCCCTAGAATTTGGAAGGGTGAATTGGGGCGCTATATACGCCTGAATCGGACGAAGTCAATTCCTCGCCTAAAGCGGAAAAATATTTAAGGATTTTAAGACCTCTCGAACAGCGACCAGATCTCGCCGCATCATGCCGGTCAGTTTTCGGCTTTCTCTACTGAGGTGCTCATCCGGAAGAACCGGGACACAATCGCAGTAGTTCTCCCTGTGCTACCTTAGCCGATATAATGGAACGTAAGGTACCAAAACAAGGGAGCCGGGCAAACCAAACTATTGACCCAAGATGTGATTCAGAGCTGATGCATATAGTGCTATAAGTTCGGGGTGCCGCACTGTTGAAAGTGTTCGGACTTGTTTTGTCATGTTATGGGGTGCCATAAGAAGCCCCTGGCAAACTAATCGTACAAAGGTGTACGGATGCAATATTAAATAAACATTTGCAAGAAAAATGCGCAAATAGGAATAATAAGCTGACACTATATATTATCTCCCATTGATGAATAATACGTTTAAGCGTATGTGTACAATGGTTGCATTTAAGTAGAAGTAAATAGGACTATTTAACATGTCCTATCCAAGGACAGGCTGCATGTAGGTATGTAAAACAGGTATAACGATCGTGAACAGATTCCACCTGGGTATTTCCTTTTGTGCGCAAAGCCTATTGCCTCCTTGGTTTTCTCTCCTATGTAAGTCCGACAATCCGGCTCTTCTGAAGAGGCTGCCCTAAAGCAATGTCCTGAAAGATAAAAAGGGAGGGTTATGAAGGTATGTGGCGGTTATACCGCACTGTTGACTGAGTCACTGCTGCGCCTCCGCCTATGCCCATGGTATTTTGAGTGTGTAATTGTGTACGTGTGACACGAATGTTGCTCTGATGGGAGTCGAGCGGAGGCCGGACTGCTAGTCGCGCTCTTGGCGTGCCTGATGATCCTATTGCGGGGTGCTCTCGATTCGCTTGACGGTGCTCGAGGTTGTTGTCACCGGATTGGTGGTTTGTCGGAGGAGGCCGCATTGTACTTCCGTCGCGAGGGCTGCAGTATGCTCTTCTGTACGGAGAGAGTGGTCCATATTTCCATTGACTGTTATGACCCCGCACGGTCCTGGCATCTTGAGCTTGAGGTATGCATAGAGTGGTACCGCATTGAATCTAGCGAATGCGGTTCGTCCAACCAGTGCATGGTAACCACTACGGAAAGGGACGATATCGAAGATTAACTCTTCGCTCCGGAAGTTATCCGGAGATCCGAAGACCACTTCTAATGTTATAGAGCCCGTGCAACGGGCCTCTACTCCAGGAATTACACCTTTAAAGGTGGTTTTGGTGGGCTTGATCCTTGAAGGGTCGATGCCCATTTTGCGCACTGTATCCTGATAAAGCAGGTTCAGGCTGCTGCCACCGTCCGCACTCTCTGTGCGTGTGGTTTGCAGGTTTGTCGGGGGTTCCATGAATTTGGCACAGTCTGTCCAGGACTCTGTTCAGACCGGACGGTCCCTCTTTACTGCCTTTAAATGGCTTCTTTTGCTGATCGAATCGAGAGCCCCTGAATCCAGCGTTGACTGTTGTGTTGTCCGGGCTCTCTTCCTTGTTTTGACGTTTGTTTTTATTACGCCGTGGCTTCCCGTTGCCATACCTTATTTCGGATGTGCTTGGGTCGCTGGTGCCTTTACGGGCCAACCAGCTATCTTCACCCGTGCAAAAGCGGGTCATAAGGTTTGTAAAGGCTGCCATTGTCCTTGGCTTTTCTTGGCCGAGGTGTCTGGCGAGCCACTCGTCGCGGATGTTGTGTTTGAATGCCGCTAAGGCTTCGGCATCCAGGCAATCGACAATTCGATTCTTCTTAGTGAGGAATCTGTTCCAAAGCTTGCGGGCGGACTCTCCGGGCTGTTGGATTATGTGACTTAAATCGTCCGCATCCGGAGGCCGGACATATGTCCCTTGAAAATTGGCTCTGAAAGCGTCCTCGAGTTCCTACCAACTCCCAATTGAATTTTTGGGGAGGCTTTTCAACCAGTGTCGAGCTGGTTCCTTCAACTTAAGGGGCAGGTATTTGATGGCGTGGAGGTCATCCCCGCGAGCCATGTGTATATGCAGGATAAAATCCTCGATCCAGACCCCTGGGTCTGTCGTTCCCTCGTATGCCTCTATGTTCACAGCTTTAAAACCCTGTGGAAATTCATGGTCCAGTACTTCTTCGGTGAAGGACAGGGGGTGAGCAGCCCCTCTGTATCCGAACGTGCTCTGGCATGCCGTAGGCTGTTGTTGTGTCCGGTGTTTATTCTAAACTGGTATTCGATTGGTATGATCGTTTTGGTGACCATAGTCCCGCGCCAGGGTGTGCCCTTTAGATCCATTCGTTTATGTCAAAGACAAGCTTGGCGATACGGATATTGTATTTCCTTCCTTGTAACCGACTTCAGTGACGATGTAACTAGTCTTCTTCGGCATTGCGTTGGGAACTTCCGAAGTGGTCTTCTTCGGATCTTCGGATAACTTCCGAAGCGAAGAGTTAATCTTCGATATCGTCACTTTCCGTAGTGGTTACCACGCACTGCTTGGATGAACCGCATTCGCTAGATTCAATGCGGTACCACACTATCCATACCTCAAGCTCAAGATGCCATGACTGCGCGGGGTCATAATAGTCAATGGAAATATGGACCACTCTCTCCGTACAGAAGAGCATACTGCAGCCCTCGCGGCGAAAGTACAATGTGGCCTCCTCTGACAAACCACCAATCTGGCGACAACAACCTCGAGCACCGTCAAGCGAATCCAGAGCACCCCGCAACAGGATCACCAGGCACGCCAAGAGCGCGACTAGCAGTCCGGCCACCGCTCGAGCCCCATCAAAGCAGCATTCGTGCTGCATGTACACAATTATGCACTCAAAATACCATGGGCATAGGCGGAGGTGCAGCAGTGGCTCAGTCAACAGTGCGGTATAACTGCCACATACCTTCATAACCCTCCCTTTTTATCTTTCAGGACATTGCTTTAGGGCAGCCTCTTCAGAAGAGCCGGATTGTCGGACTTACATAGGAGAGAAAACCAAGGAGGCAACAGGCTTTGCGCACAAAAGGAAATACCCAGGTGGAATCTGTTCACGATCGTTATACCTGTTTTACATACCTACATGCAGCCTGTCCTTGGATAGGACATGTTAAATAGTCCTATTTACTTCTGCTTAAACGCAACCATTGTACACATACGCTTAAATGTATTATTCATCAATGGGAGATAATATATAGCGTTAGCTTATCATTCCTATTTGCGCATTTTTCTTGCAAATGTTTATATAATATTGCATCCGTACACCTTGGTACGATTAGTTTGCCAGGGGCTTCTTATGGCACCCCATAACATGACAAAACAAGTCCGAACACTTTCAACAGTGCGGCACCCCGAACTTATAGCACTATATGCATCAGCTCCGAATCACGTCTTGAGTTAATAGTTGGGTTTGCCCGCCTCCCTTGTTTTGGTACCTTACATTCCGTTATATCGGCTAAGGTAGCACAGGGAGAACTACTGTGATAGTGTCCCGGTTCTTCCGGACGAGCACCTCGGTAGAGAAAGCCAAAAACTGACCGGCATGATGCGGCGAGAGCTGGTCGCTGTTTGAGAGGTCTTAAAATCCTTAAAGATTTTTCCGCTTTAGGCGAGGAATCGGCTTCGTCCGATTCAGGCATATATAGCGCCCCAATTCGGCCTTCCAAATTCTAGGGGCTTCGCCAAAATTTAAAATTGTAGACTTCTATGGCTAAGTGAAAGTTATAAATCCGCATAGTCCGATTGCCTTGTTCGCTGCGCCGGATACCTCCTTAAGGGACCAAAAAATTTGGATAAAGGGTGTCCGGGTTTTTCCAGGAACACCGCAGTACTAGTTGCATGGGGGCGGAAGCCGACGACTGGCCTACTTTTAGAATTTTATAAACAGCTGCACAGAAGGTAATATTTTAAATCAAAAGCGCTACATAGTGCAAGTAACTTCGTCTTTACACTACAACAATGACAGAATTACATTTACTCAAGGATCGTATCCTTCGTACATTCATCGGCCACGAGACAAGCGCCTTTCATAACACCTTCATAATATTTTTCGGGACAGCGATGCGCCTTGCCCTCCGGCGGCCCGTCCTTCACCAGCTTCTCCGCATCCAGCTTGCCCCAATGCACCTTCGCACGGGCAAAGGCCCGGAGGGCACCCTCAATGCAAACGGATCGCTTGATCACTTCAAGCCACGGACAGGCATTTACCATCTGCTTGATCAGGCCAAAGTAGCTAGTGGGCAGGGGCTCACCAGGCCACATCCGGACTATGAAATCTTTCATAGCCACTTCGGCCGCCCTGTGGAGTTCAACCAACTGCTTCAGTTGGTCACTCAGAGGCGTTGGGTGTTCGGCCCCGGCATACTAGGACCAGAACAGCTTCTCCATTGTGCTCCCCTCCTCGGCACGGTAGAACTCTGTGGCGTCTGACACGCTACGTGGCAGATCTGCGAATGCCCCTGTAGAGATCCGAATTCGGGTAAGTAAAAGAAACGCCTCCTCAACATGCTTGCTTTTCATAAAGAATGTCTTACCCGCCGCTATCTTCTTGGCTGCCTGGATTTCCTGTTGTGCCTTCTCGGCTTCGGCCTTGCCGTCCTTCATACTCGCAAGGGCCTTCGCAAGCTCGGCCTCTTTCATTTTAAGATCATGCTCCAAGGACTCGAACTTTTTGTCGAGCTCCTGGAGCTCTTGTTGTACCTCGCCCACTCTAGCATCTTGCTTCCCGCGCTCCTTGTGCTCCAGAGCCGCCTTGTCCAGTTGTCCTCGGCCTCGGACAGCGCTTTATTCAAAGATGCCACTTCGGTGGTGGCCCCTGTTACAAAAACTCACGATGCTTTGTCGTTAGGATAACCAATTTTGTCTATCCTTCATTATATGCGAACGGGGTACCACTAACCTTTGTTCTCTTCGAGCTGCCTCTTCGTGAGGCCGAGCTCTCCCTACGCCTACTCCAGGTCCCGCTTTAGTCCGGCGACCTCGGCTGTGTGGACAGCAGAGGCAAGCAGCACAACCTGCTTATTCACATGCACACTTATTATTAGACTCCTGCGGATTATAATTGACCCTCCGTTTGGCTTTTCTTTCCGAACACCAAATAGAGTATCAGGGGCTACTACCTATCGGGTGGTAATTTCACACATTTTTACTACTTACCTCAAAGCCTGTCAGGAGGCTAGTGCAAGCCTCGGTTAGTCCGCTCTTGGCGGATAGAACCTTCTGAATCACCGCACTCATAAGAGTACGATGCTCTTCATCCATGGAAGCGCCGCGAAGCGCTTCTAGCAGACTATCCGATGCCTCGGGCGTATTCGGCACGGATAGCTTGCCCTCCCTAACGAGGGGCTGCCCGCCTGAGCCCAGAACCATTGAAGGTTCCGGAACAGTATTTGGCTGAGAGCCCGGCTTACTGCGGCTCTCATCGACACGATCCGCGGGGTTCCTGAACCCAGCGTGTCCGACATCTCAAACTCCGCCTTCGACCCTGACCGAACTGCATATATGTTCGGCATTACAACAAGGCTATGAAACAAGGCCGCACTAAGGTACAATAGAGTGTGGATACTTACGATATTACTAGGGGGCTTCCCCTGGGCAGCCACCCCTCCTCGCTGTAGGTAGCCGTGGTGGAGTAGTCCGAAAGGGATGCCTTTCCCTTCTTGGATGTCGTAGCCTCCCCCTCCGGGGTGGCTTTCCTCTTTTTCTCCTCCCCGGTGCGGGGAGGCAGAGTTTCTTCTTGTTTCCCCCCGCCTCCGCAAGAGGAATCTGCCTCGTCATTGTCGGACGACGAGGGTATGACGGCCTTGCACCGGGGGCCTTTTCCACCCCTCTGGTACGCCTTCTTAGGCCCCCCATACTATCCAGATTGGGCGGCCCCTTCCTCTTCTTCCTCCCCTTCGGGGGAGGAGTGTGTCTCATCGTCTTCGGACGAGGCGTTCGGTACGACCTTACGCTAGAGACCCTTCCTGGCCCCCGGGGCCTTCTTTTCCGGCGCCTTGTAGGGTGCCGGGACTAGCATCTCCGTCAGGAGAGCGTCGGCTGGACCTTCTGGCAGCGGAGCCGGATAGTCAATCTGCTCCATTGTCTCCACATAATCCTGATCAAATATACCTAATTACTTAAAACTCCCCCATGAACATACTGGGAAGAACCGAATCCGGTGGTAGTCAGAAAACTCACTGGACGAGGCGGCCGCGCGGCATGAAGTCCACGGTCCTCAGATGTGGGAGGAGGTACTTCGGAGGCCTTGAACATCGCCTTCCATGCATCTTTGTGCGTCATGCCATAGAGCTTTCCAAGCATCTGGTGTTCGGCCGGGACGAACTCCCACAGATTGAATACCCGTCTTTGGCAAGGAAGAATCCGGCGAACAAGCATGACCTGGACCATGTTGACAACCTTGATGTCCTTGTCCTTCATATTTTTGATACAGTTCTGGAGTCCGGTCAGCTTTGCAAGTTCGCCCCAGGCCAGGCCCTTCCTTTCCCAGGAGGTGAGCCGCGTTGGGGTCCCGGATCTGAATTCGGGGGCCGCTGCCCAGTTGGCGTGACGTGGCTCGGTGATGTAGAACCACCACGACTGCCACCCTTTTATGGTGTCCGTGAAGGAGCCGCTAAGCCAGGTGACGTTAGGCATCTTTCCCACCATGGCCCCTCCGCACTCCGCTTGCTGGCCGCTCACGATCTTCGGCTTCACGCAGAAGATTTGTAGCCACAAGCCAAAGTGAGGCTTGATACGGAGGAGGGCCTCACACATGACTATAAACACCGAGATGTTGAGGACGAAATTCGGGGCTAGATCATGGAAATCTAGCCCATAGTAGAACATAAGCCCGCGGATGAAGGGATGAAGTGGAAATCCCAGTCCACGGACGAAGTGGGCGACAAACACGACCCTCTCGTGAGGATCCGGAGTTGGAATGATCAGCCCTGCGTCCGATAGCCGGTGTGTGATGTCTACGGCCAAGTATCCGGCCGCCCGAAGATTCGCGATATGCTTCTCCTTCATGGTGGAGGCCACCCACTTGCCTCCTGCTCCGTACATGTTTAGTTGTGCGGAGAATACTTGGGCTAGGGCGCTGGATCTCGAGGAGGCAAGGGTGAGCAAGGGAGGAAGAAGGTGTGGGTAAAATGGGGAACCCTTATCCCTTTATAGAGGCGGCGAAAGCGGTGTGCCTTCCCAAGCGCCACGATTGATGGCGCGGTTGGGTTACCCATACCCGTATTGATGAGAATCCCGTGATAAGGGGACACGATCTCTGTTTTGACAAGACGTGTCAAGGAAACCACCTCGCATTATGCGTTGTGGCTGGTTGTGGGAAAACGCTTCGAATAATGACCTGACCGTAATGACATGTCTTGCTGTCCAAAAAAGGTTGTCAGCAGATTACGTCTGTGAAATATCATTCTCTCTACGGTGGTATATGAAGATCATTTTGCAGATCCGGACACGGTTCAAGTGTTCGATAATAACTTTAGAGTATTCGGAGATGGAACCTGCCTTGCAATGCCGAAGACAAGACTGCGTGCCGGACTCATCGTCATTGAAGCCTGGTTCAGCAGCTACTGAGGGAGTCCTGGATTAGGGGGTATCCGGACAGCCAGACTATATACATCGTCTGGACTATTGGAGCGTGAAGATACAAGACTCAAGACTCCGTCCCGTGTCCGGATGGGGCTCTCCTTTGCGTGGAGGACAAGCTTGGTGATCCGGATATTATATTTCCTTCCTTGTAACCGACTCTGTGTAAACCCTAGCCCTCTCCGGTGTCTATATAAACCGGAGAGGTTGGTCCCTAGAAGACCGATCACGATCACAACCATAATCATCATAGGCTAGCTTCTAGGGTTTAGCCTCTATGATCTCGTGGTAGATCTACTCTTGTACTACTCATATCATCAATATCAATCAAGCAGGAAGTAGGGTTTTACCTCCATCGAGAGCCCAAACTTGGGTAAACATTGTGTCCCTTGCTTCCTATTACCATCAGCCTAAGACGCACAGATCGGGACCCCCTACCCGAGATCCGCCGGTTTTGACACCGACATTGGTGCTTTCATTGAGAGTTCCTCTGTGTCATTGCTGCGAGGCTTGATGGCTCCTTCAATCGTCAACAACACGGTCCAGGGTGGGACTTTTCTCCCCGGAGAGATCTTCGTGTTTGGCGGCTTCGCACTGCGGGCCAATTCGCTTGGCCATCTGGAGTAGATCGACAGCTACGCCCCTGGCCATCAGGTCAGGTTTGGAAACCTGAACCACATGACCGATAAAACTTGATCTTCGACGGGTTCGGGCTTGCGCCAGGAGCGCCGGACAATCATGATGAGCACGGATTAGACCTACTGTCGGATAATGCTCGGGATATAACCCCTGCAGGAACCCCGGACCTAAATCCGGACCAGATTGCGTCGCCCGAGGACGGATGGATGGACCCCACCCCGCAAGCCGCACACTCATCGGCGGTAGAGCCGAACACAGGCCTTACCTCTAAGGAACCTTGTAACACCGGACCCCCGGACTCGTATTCGGCTGTAGGTTCCAGCCCGCACGCTCCCGAGCCCGTCGAGCCTGGTCGGGCTCCGATAATGGAGTTTATCGTTGCGGATATCTTCCAGCACTCGCCCCTTGGCGATGTGCTGAACTTGTTGAAATCTCTCTCTTTGTTAGGAGACTCATGGCCGAACTATGTCCGGCTCGGTGGGAAGTAGGCGACGAAGGAATCCGTTGCCCACCCACCACCCACTTCATAGCCACGGTCGATGATTTAACCGACGTGCTAGACTTCGACTCCGAAGACATCGACGGTATGGACGACGATACAGGAGAAGAACAAGAAACACCGCTCACGGGGTGGTGGACAGCCACCTCCTCATATAATATATAAATGGCGGACACTCTGAAGGAAACCAATGGCGATGAGGCAACAGAGTATAACCCTCATGGAAGCAAGCAAAGCATGAGCGTTGTCAATGCCGCTCCAAGCCCCGCCACAACAATACCGGCGCAGGACATGAAAACAATTCAGATGGTGCAAAAGATGAATACAACCCCGATCAGCCTGCCTTCAAGCAGGCCGGACTAGCCACGGTGGGATACTTGGAGAGGAATAACTATATGCCCTCCTCCGAAGATGAGGTAAGCCTCGGCCATGCCGAATGCGGCGTGCCTGAGGATCCAGTAGAGCAAGTTCGCTTCAAGCGACGGCTCATGACCACGGCAAGGAGCCTGCAAAGGAAGCAATAACATCTTAAAGCTGACCAAGATTTGCTCATGGATAGGTGGACCAAGGTCTTGGCCACCGAAAAATACGGACTCGACCGCCCCGACAAAGGGCACACACGGCATAATTTGCTACCTCAACCTAAGCAAGAGAACCCAAGGCACATACCCCGACGTCAACACACCACAACGGTCCAAGACAATACGAAGGATACACGAAGAGGCATCCTCAAGCCTTGGCGCAATTGTCATAAACGTCAAGTCAGGGAAATTGGTGCCAAATCCAGCAACTCCCAGTCCGGTCAGCGGACAAAGAACAGCTCAAGCCTATCCGGCCTGAGCAACATACTCGATCAACCATGTGAAATTCATGGTTCTCCTAGAAGGACGACCAAGCATACCAATAGAGAATGTCGGATCCTCAAAACAAAGTGGCCGGTCGTGTGCCGTAAATAATGAGGGGAGGAGTCCAATAACGGCGAAGTCAAAAGATCTTCCAGAGAATAAAAGTACGATCGATCTCCCCCGATCACATCGGCCGTCCAAACAATATCAACCACAACAATTTAATTGCACTACCTCTAGACCCAGTAGTCTGGGGGCTCCATCTCACATAAATCCCCCGCGGGTATGAATCCACAAATAGCATCTTCTAAAAGATGCCAAGTGCAAAGGCCAAGTTTTACTGGCCCACCACTCTAACGGCTGTCCTCGGATCACCAAACAAATACCACGCCAAAGAATAAGTCTTCGGCACTTTCCCCTCATATAGTAATTACCATATGTTAACAGGACAACCACATTGACTAGATTCCACGTGGCAAACCATTAGGCCAGCCCCGTGTGATATAGTCACATCTATGGGCCAGGCTGAACCCCACCCTTAGAGCGGAAATCATACCACTGTCGGAGTAGCGAGTCGTGCCTGCCTATCAATATTTTGATATGACAGCCAACTATCCGGACACCAACTGAGGAGTCCGCGCTACTTTACGGTATAACGGCTGGGTTAACCAGGCTCCGATCAGGCACCCTCAGTTGGCAACGAAGGAGGAACGAATGAAGAGAGAGGTGGTGGCGGCTTGAGGGGGGAGGGGGAATCCTAGGGCGCGGGGCAGCGGCTTTATAGGGGGGCGCGGGAGCCGCTGGCCTCGATGTCCGTGAGGTCACAGCGCGACGTCGCGAGCGCTCTGAGTCTGGAGCGAGGGAGACGGAGGGAAAATAGAGGAGGTGGCCATGAACAGAGTTGAGCCAGGTGGGCTGTGCTGGAGCTGCTGCTAGGCTTGGTTGGGCTGCGGGTCAGGGAAAAGGCCCAAGTGGCTACACTGGGAGGGCTTCCCCTTTTCTTCTTAATTCTGTAAATTTGAAATTCGCAGATGAAGAAAAGGAAAAGGCCAGGGAGGTAGGAGATGAATTTGGCACATATAAGAGTATCATCATGCTCCTGGAATGATGCTCTATTTGATAAAATTGCTTTGGACATTTTTAGTGGTAGAAAAATAATTCAAGTTTGAATTAAATTCAAAGTTGAGCCATTTTTTAACCCAACCGAAACATCTCAAAATGAGCTGAAAATTGGCAGAGAGGGTGTAGGCATGGTGAACTAGCCTCATGAAAAGAATGAACATTTATGGAGGAGGGGGAAATGTCACTTGCCAAAATGAAAGAAATAATAAGGAAGGAGGAGCTGATGGTGCATGGCTATAGATTGAGAGAGAGAGAGAGATGTCAAGGGGTGATGCACACACATCAACTAGAGCAACACACAACATATATAAGGGACAATGCACAAGATGAACATGGCAAGAACATAATGCAATATGACAATGAGATGGGCATGGCAATGCAACATAACCAATGATGATCATGATGTAAGAATAGTAAATATGGCAGGGCACTCAACATGATCATGGTATAAACATATAGGAATGAAATATGAAAGACAATTATGATAATGCAAACAAACACGGTAAACACACAACAACAAGATAAATGGAAGGTAACTGGAGCATCGGTTTCGGGGCGTCACACATAGTGTTTACCCAGGTTCGGGCCCTCTTAATGGAGGTAAAACCATACTCCTGCTTGATTACATTCGAGGCTATAGGGGCTAGCCTAGCAATGTTGTGATCCTCCCTCCGATCTAACCCTCTGGATTATATAGACACCGGAGGGGCTTAGGATTGTACAAAGTCGGTTTAACAGAATGCAAATAGCATATCCGGACACCTATACTTGCCATCCATGCATACGGAAGTCCCTTCCGGATACGAGAGGTGATCTTCAGTCTTGTATCTCGATGGCCCACCAGTCCGGCCCATATCCGATAGACCGGACACCCGACGACCCTCCTAAACCAGGACTCCCACATCAACTACGGAGCGCTCTACTTGCATTCCTCCGTGTGCGCCCTGCCATCGGCTGGGCCTGCACATCATCACGTCAGGGGCCCCATATGCATGCGGTTGTGCCGCCCGCGTTGCCACGCGATGCAATTACGTGCGGCACGATGGAGTTACACGCTGCGAATTAGAACTGCCTTCAGGGCGTGTCGATCGATATTGCAGGTTCACGGCCAAGAGCATGTACACATGCTACAAGATGCACAAGCGGATCGTTGACATGAGGAAGTGCCTCTTTACCCAAATCGACGAGCCCGGATCGACCCACAAGCAGAGCAAGCGTCACAAGCAGTAGATGAAAAGATGACCAAATGATCGTTTATTCTAGTTAATCATGCATGTAGTATATATTTTACTTTGGTGTGTTGAAATGTCATGTCTGTAGTAGCCACCTATGTAATTATGCATGTAATAGTTTACTTTGGTGTGTGCATATGCCATGGTTGTAGTAGCCACCTATGTAAGTGGATGTTTAATTTGGTTATGCAACCATGTCCATATAAGTGTGTGTGTGTGTGTGTGTTGGTGTTCTGTATGCAATCCCATCGCACAACACACACATCTTATTAGCAGCAATCGTTTGTGTTATTATCGGTCTTCGCACACATTTCTAATTACAGACCTGTTTGCCGCGTATCACAAACATCTTGTTATATTGAACCGTTTATGTTCTCTTGTCTCAACACAAACAGTTAATCCGAATGAACCGCATGCCGTATATTCAACACACCTTGATCTGGCTGACTGTTTCTTTTGTGTTGCCTAATCACAAATAGTTCATCCTAGTGAACTATATGCTATTTATCGCACACACCTTCATCTGGCTGCCCGTTTCTTTTGTTTCTCCTCATCACAAACAGTTAATTGCACTGAATCGTATGCCCTGCATCACACATCGAACTAAAATATGAACCGTGTTTGATGCATCCTTCATTGCAAACGTTTTGCACCTTTTTGACGTTTTTTTAACACCGTCATTTGCGATTAATGCATCGCACATAGTTTCGTCAAAGGGTCTCTGATCGTAGTGTCGTGTTAGGAGCATCCTGCAGTAGTGAATCAAATTTCTAGGCAATCCTCTTATGATAAGATTAATAGTTCTAAGATTGCGGATCATGTCAAGAGACTCATTGGGGGTAGGATGCAAGGGATAAATAGGAGGCGCACAGGGGCTAGTAATATACTTGTTCATGATATTCATTGAAAATATCAAGCATTTCATTTTTCCAAGCACTATAGCACTCTCCATCAAGCATAGGCACTCTACGTCTAATACTCCCAATCATAGACTCATCCATCTTCCTCCAATGGTGATTAAACCAAAGCAATGGAGACCAAAGCTCTAATACCAATTGAAAGGATCGAGAAGAGGTGTCTAGAGGGGGGTGAATAGACTCTCGACAAGCAAAAGTAGCAGTTTTTAAGTTCTTTAAGTTGAGGTGGAGTTTTAGCACAAGTTTAACCATTCACAATACATTTCAAGCAAGCATGACAAGAGTATAAGCAGTGAAAATATTAAAGCATGCGATTTGCAAGAGGGTAAAGGGATGGGATTGCAGTGTGCAAATGCAATGAAGACACGGAGATTTTTGGCATGGTTCCGATAGGTGGTGCTATCATACATCCACGTTGGTGGAGACTTCAACCCACGAAGGGTAACGATTGCACGAGTCCACAGAGGGCTCCACCCACAAAGGGTCCACGAAAAGCAACCTTGTCTATCCCACAATGGCCATTTCCCATGAAGGACTTGCCTCACTTGGGTATATCTTCATGAAGTAGGCGATCTCCTTGCCCTTACAAACTCCTTGGTTCAACTCCACAATCATGACGGAGGCTCCCAAGTGACACCTAACCAATCTAGGAGACACCACTCTCTGAAAGCTAATAGATGGTGTGTTGATGATGAACTCCTTGCTCTTGTGCTTCAAATGATAGTGTCCCCAACACTCAACTCTCTCTCACAGATTTGGCTATGGTGGAAAGATGATTTGAGTGAAAGCAACTTGGGGAAGGCTAGAGATCAAGATTCTTGTAGTTGAATTGGAATGTCTTGGTCTCAAACACATGAGTAGGTGGTTCTCTCTCATAAAATGAGTAGTGGAAGTGTAGGCACGTTCTGATGGCTCTCTCTTGAATAGAGAAGGGGATGGAGGGGGTATATATAGCCTCCACACAAAATCTAACCGTTACACACATTGGACCCAACTCGGTCAGACCGAATAGGTGAACTCGGTGGGACCGATTCAGTTCAAAATGTGAACGTTAGGAATCTCGGTGGAACCGACATGATCGACTCTGTGGCACCGATGTGCTAGAGTTAGGGCAAAACCTCATCTCGGTGTGACCGATTGCATGAACTTGGTGGGAGCGATTTCAGCAATAAGCAAAACCAGAGAGTTGGTCAAGAAAACTCGGTGGGACCGATGGCTCCCTTTGCTATGACCGAAACATTACGAAAAGGAAACATAGAGTTTGCATTGCGAACTCAGTGGGACCAATCGCTCATTTCGGTGAGGCCAAAAAATTATGAAGGGGAACCGAGAGTTTGCAATCCCATCTTGGTGAGACCGAAATCCCTATCGGTGAGACTGAACTGATTAGGGTTTCTGGCTATGGCTATGTCAAAGGAACTCAGTGGTGCCAGATAGATCAAATTGTTAGGGCCGGGTTTGACTTTAGGTTTAGGAAATATTTTGATATGAGAAGTGGTTGTGGGCTTTGGAGCATATCACTAAGCACTTTGAGCAAGTAGACCATTAAGCGACACCTCATCCCCTCTTAATAGTATTGGCTTTTCCTATGGACTCAATGTGATCTTGGATCACTAAAATAGAATTGAAGAGTCTTGAGCTTTTGCCAATCTGTATCCTTAGCATCTTGAAGGGTTTCCACATCCTCTTGTCCATGTTACGCCATTGTTGAACTATCTGAAATATACTAGATAAAGATATTAGTCCAATAAGAAATATGTTGTCATTAATTATAAAAATCACCTAGGGATCGCTTGTGCTTTCAGATTTCTAGGCTGACAATGTTGAGTTTGCGCACGAACCGGTAAACATTTGCACAATTTACCCAATTTCATACAGAAATGTGTGAGAGAAATGCTCACATTCAGCTTCAAAATGATTTGGCTGAGCATATGTGGACTCACATTGGCAACCAATAAATGTACCGGCTCTTTTCTTTCAATGTATTTTTGACAATTTAAATATCATTTGGTTTTAAACTATGATATTTTTATTTGGTTGTGAACTATTTATTGTGATGCAAAAAATATGTGTTTTATTTGGTTATAATGTTTCTTTCTATTTGGATTTATATGCATAGAATGTTAATTGTGAAAATTTGGCCTCCCAATAGCGGACCGGACCAAATGGGTCGGCCGGTTGGGCGATCAGCCAGATCTGCATGGCCGCGGTCGGACAACGCGCCTCTAGCCAACCCAAACAGAAAAATCATACAAAATCTGCATCTGTTTGGGTCGACGCGTTGGAGTCGATCTAACAACATTTACAGTCGGGCGTCCTAAAATGACCAGGAAGACGATCTGGTTTGTGCACGGTCACTATACCATGGTCCATGTTGGAGTATAACGAGATTGAAAGTGAATGAATGATCAATCTTGATTTCTATTGATTCTCAAGTATATATACATCTGGAAGAGGTGGGATAAATAGGTGCGTGTTCGGAGGCATCCCTCCAGAATAGTTTATGTTGGCGAGAGAGAGAGAGAGAGAGAGAGAGAGAGAGAGGAGAGAGAGGAGAGAGAGAGAGGAGAGAGAGGAGAGAGAGAGAGAGAGAAGGGGCATAAATGTTCGAGGCTAGACACACCCCTTTGCTAATGACTCTTTATTAATATCATTTTCTAATTAAAAATAAACATGTGCTAATTAATTCACTAATTATCTCCTAACACTTCCCCTTGTACAACATTGCTTCTTCAATGTTTCATCGTTGAAAGCTTCTTGTATATTCACATTCCAACTTGGGAAATCCTTCGTATAATCTTGAGAGTCTCCCCCAAAATCCGTATGGGAAAAATATGAGGAGAATAGTGCTGATATGTTGCTAAAACTCCTTTAAACCATGTGGGAAAATAATATAAGGAGAAAATGATGCAACATATTATGATTATTGCCTCCTTGATAACTCACATGCGAAAAACTTTTGAAGAAGGAGAAAACTCATTAGTGAGTTTGGAGAACAATAAATATGCTTTGTATACTTTTCTTTAAAACCCAATGGGGAAAATGGAAAGTATCTCATATATCGCCTCATTGAAAACCTTTTATGAGAAACTTAGAGAGAAAACTCATAAGGGAAAAGAGTGTGAAATGATATGTCATTGAAAACTCCTTTAAAATTAGGTGAAAAATACAAGGACAAAATTGTATAACATATGAAGGTAATTATCTCTTTAATAACTTATATGAGAAAACCTCGAAAGACAAAACTCAATGGTAAGTTTAGAGGACAATTAATATGCCTTCCATACATAGTTAGAAAACTACTACTTCTTGAGCGTGCATTAGTTTTTCCCTTGAAGAGGAAAGGGTGATGCAGCAAAGTAGAGATAAGTATTTACCTCGGTTAACAACCAAGGTATCAATCTAGTGGGAGGAACACACAAGTCTCCAATGATAGCACCTGCACAAACAAACAAATACTTGCACCCAACACGACAAAGGGGTTGTCAATCCCTTTGCGATTACTTGCAAGGATGAGATCTGATAGTGCTAGATATAAAAGATAAGTGAAATCGCAAAATAAGATAAAAGTAAATAAATTGCAGCAAGGTATTTTTATGTTTTCGATTTTATAGATCTGAAAATAATATGATAAAAATAGACCCAGGGGCCAAATATTTCACTAGAGGCTTCTCTCTTGAAAGAAAGCGTACAATGGGTAAACAAATTACTGTTGATCAATTGATACAAAAGCGCATAGTTATGACGATATCTAAGGCAATCATCATGAATATAGGCATAAAGTCCATGAAAAGTACACTGAATCCTGCCTACATCTACTACTATTACTCCACACATCGACCACTATCCAGCATGCATCTAGTATATTAAGTTAACAAGAACGGAGTAACGCCTTAAGCAAGATGGCATGATGTAGAGGGATATATCCAATCAATATGAACAAACCCCATCCTTTTATCCTTAATGGCAGCAATACAAATACGTTTCATGTCCCTTTTTGTCACTGGGAATAAGCACCGCAAGATTGAACGCATTACAAAGCACCAATCCCGTTGCAAGAAAAATCAATCTAGTTAGCCAAACCAAATCAATAGATTGGAGAAAAATACAAAACTATCTTAATCATGCATAAAAGAGTTCAGAGAGGACTCAAATAATATTCATGGATAATCTGATCATAAAACCACAATTCATCGGATCTCAACAAACGGACTGCAAAAGAAGATTACATCGAATAGATCTCCAAGAACATCAAGGATAACATTGTATTGAAGATAAAAGAGAGAGAAGAAGCCATCTATCTACTAGCTATGGATCTGTAGGTCTGTGGTAAACTACTCACAAATCATCGGATGGGCAGCAAGGTTGATGTAGAAGCCCTCCATGGTCGAACCCCCCTCCAGTAGAGTACAGGAAAAGGCCTCCAGGTGGGATCTCGCGAGAACAAATACTTGCGGCGGCGGAAAAATATTTTTGGCCTTCCCCTGGTCTACGGGAAATATTTGGGTATTTATAGAAGAAGAATTAGGGTTAGAGGGGCTACAAGGGGACCACAAGCTTTGAGGGTGAGCCCCCCTACGACGTGCCCCCTGAGCTTGTCTTCGCCTCATGGCCCATATGGCATCCTCCCGAAGCTCCTAGGGTGTCTTAATCGTCAAAAAGTTTCTTTCCATTTGGACTCCGTTTGGTACTGATTTTCTGTAAAGGAAAAAACAAGGGAAAAAACAACAACTGGCACTTGGCACTAAGTTAATAGGTTAGTCCAAAAATGATATAAAATAGCATAATAATGCATATAAACATCCAAGATTGATAATATAATAGCATGGAACAATAAAAAATTATAGATACATTGGAGACGTATCAATACCACCGGTGGGGAAAATAGGAGGTATGACATATTCTTGTGTTGATATTACCACATTAAAAACCTTGATGAAACCTTGAGAGTAAACTCATAAATGGAAAAGGAGTATGATATAATGTTTGAATAGTTTATATTTCAGGAAGAGACGCCCCCTGATCCTTGCAAATTTAGGGCAATATGCTTAGTCATATTGCTTCTTATATAACATGTTTGCATCTAAGCGACACAAGCAACATTATCTTTAATATATTGATTGATAGTCCAATGGAACAAATTCTACATGATTGGTGTATGTGGTTCATCATCCTGTGAAGCTACAAGAATACAAGTGATGTATCATACTTCAGAATGATTGGTGGATGTAGCCACTAAGGTATGTTTTGAAGACTTCCATGGGAGGTCTGTCACACAAAATAGGAACATGAAGCATGTCTACGATCTGACATAATGGGAATCTGATCGATGCATCCGATGATATTGGTGTCTAGATTTCTTTAAAACTGGAAGATTGGGACAAGATGTTTGTTGCATTAGAGAGATCCAAAGATATTCTTGATTCCTAAACAATTGTGTTTGGTGGATCCAATTGCACTAGAATATGGAACCTTGGGTCCCAATAATTTATTTCCATCTTCTCATGGTTTAACTAGATATTTCTCTACGTCTAGAGGTTGTTGAGTTATAGATGGATAAGACTTGCCCATAATGAATTCCTCCAATATATTCTGGATATAGAAAACATGGTGTACCATAATACATGAGTGAAGGCACTTGAATTGTAGCTAAGGAAAATTTATTTTTATTTGCATCCTTAATCTCAATTTATGCCTTTAGATGATTACATCCTTCATCAATATCTTGTGTGTTGGCAATTGCTACTTGTGAGTTGCATTGGGATTTCCTCGAAGAGGAGAGCATGATGCAATATAGTAGAGATAAATATTTCTCTCAGCTAAGAACCAAGGTTATTGATAACCCACAAGTATAGGGGATCATTTGTAGCCCTTTTCGATAAATAAGAGTGTCGAACCCAACGAGGAGCTAAAGTTAGAACACATATTCCCTCAAGTTCTATCTATCACCGATACAACTCTACGCACACTTGAAGTTTGCTTTACCTAAAACAAGTATGAAACTATTTTGCAAGAATAAAACTACGAGTACTTTGCGAGAATAAAACTAAGAATAAATTGCAAGGTAATAAAATTGGATAGCTTTTGTCAACGAGAAAGTAATTTGTCCCTAGGCAATCGATAACAAGTAATGGTAATCATTCTTGTAATTTTATATGAGGGAGAGGAATGAGCTAACATACTTTCTCTACTTGGATCATGTGCACTTACGGTTGGACCCCTAGCAAGCATCCGCAACTACTAAAGATAATTAAGGTCGTAAAACCCAACCATAGCATTAAGTATCAAGTCCTCTTTACTCCCATACGCAATAACCCACTTATCCGCGTTTAGGGTGTTGTCACCCCTGCAACACTGACAATAAGCAAACCATGAACATATTGCAACACCCTATAGTGGGGGCCCCTTCATTTGTGCGACATGAAGGGCACCGTAGGACATCACCATAAATAAATTATACAATCATACCAACCAAGATCATGATTAACCAACAGGACAAAACGGATCTACTCAAACATCATAGCATAACCATAGATCATTGGGAAATAATATGTGGAGTTGAGCACCATGTTTAAGGAGAGATTACAGAGGGGAGAATAGGTGCTACATCGCTGCATAGAGGGGGAGAAAGTTGGTGTTGACTGTAGCAAGATTGTTGATGTAGATTGCCTTCACGATCCTTGCCCCGGCAGCACTCCATCGCCACCGGGAGAGAGGGGGAGAGAGCCCCCTCCTTCTTCTTCTATCTTGGCCTCCCCCCTATATGGGGTCCATGGCCTCCATGGCGGCAGAGTGGAGGGAGCCCCTCTGAGATGGCATCTGTCTCTCTGTTCTCTTCTGTTTCATGTTCCCTAGATCTGGCCCTTCACCGTTTCTTAAATTCCCGGAGATCCGTAACTCCGATTGAGCTGAAATTTTTACACGATTTTTTCCATATATTATCATCTCTTGCGCCAAAAGAAGGGCCTCAACCGCCTTACGGGGAGGGCATAAGACTCCTGGGTGCGCCAGGCACCCCCCGGTGTATCTTGGGGCCTGTGGCCCCCCGTTTACGTTGATTCCACCTCCCAAAATTCACAAATATTCCAAAATAATTCTCCGTAAATTTTTATTGCATTTGGACTTCGTTTGATATGGATTTTCCGCGGAACAAAAAAACATGCCACAAACAGGAACTGGCATTGGGCACTGGTTCAATATGTTAGTCCAAATAAATCATATAAAATGTTGCCAAAGTGCATAAAAGTTGTATAATATTGGCATGAAACAATCAAAAATTATAGATACGATGGAGACGTATCAGCATCCCCAAGCTTAATTCCTACTCGTCCTCGAGTAGGTAAATGATAAAAAAAGATAATTTTTGATGTGGAATGCTACCTAGCATAATCTTGATCATATATCTAATCATGGCATGAATTTTAAGACACGAGTGATTTAAAGCAATAGTCTATAATTTGACATAAATACATCAATACTCAGGCATACCAATAAACATTCATGTCTTTCAAAATATCCCTATAAAATCATATAGTCTTGCCATGGTATGTCTTCTTAGCACAAAGTATTTATCATGTACAACCCCGATGACAAGTCGAGCAATTGGCTCATACTTTTTAATGCGCTTCAACTTTTTCAACCCTCACGCAATACATGAGCGCAAGCCATGGATATAGCACTACGTGTGGAATAGTGTATGATGATAGTGGTAAACCTAGAGAAGACAAAACGGTAAGAAAGTCTCACATCGACACGGCTAACCAATGTGCTATGGAGATGCCCATCAATTGATATCAACGTGAGGAGTAAGGATTGCCATGCAACAAATGCACTAAGAGCTATAAGTGTATGAAATCTCAACATGAAAACTAAGTGGGTGTGCATCTAATCCTATAATGAAAAATTCCCTCTAGTATATGAAAGTGACAACATAGGAGACTCTCCATATGAAAAGCATGGTGCTACTTTGAAGCACAAGTGTGGAACTAGCATGCCCCTTCTCTCCTTTTTTCTTTTTTTTCTTTTTTTCTTTTTTTTTCTTTTTTCTTCTTTTTTTATTTTTTTCTCTCTTATTGTCCAGATTCTCATTCCGACTTGTGGGGGAATCATAGTCTCCATCGTCATTTCCTTACTAGGGCAATGCTCTAAAAATGAATGATGATCATCATCACACTTCTATTTACTTACAACTCAATATTAAAACTCGATACCTATAACAAAATATGACTCTATATGAATGCCTCTGGCAATACCAGGATGTGCAATGATCAATCGTAACATGCATAAAAAAAGATGAACAGTGGCTGAGCCACAAATACTATGTCAGCTATATGATCATGGAAATCAATATGACAATGAATGATCAAGTCATCAAAACGGAAGTGGTGGAAGTTGCATGGCAATATATCTCGGAATGTCTATGGAAGGTCCATAATAAGGTAGGTATGGTGTCTGTTTTGAGGAAGATATAATAAGGCTTATGTGTGATAGAGTGTATCATATCATGGGGTTTGGATGCACCTGTGAAGTTTGCACCACATCTCGAGGTGAGAAAGGGCAAGGCACGGTACCGTAGAGACTAGCAAATTGCGGAAAGGTTAGAGTGTGTATAATATATAGACTCACATTAGTCATAAAGAACTCATATACTTATTGCAAAAGTTAATTATCCCTCGAAGCAAAGTACTACTATGCATGCCCCTAGAGGGATAAATTGGTAGGAAAAGAGTTTCGCTCGTCCCCGACCGCCACTCATAAGGAAGACAATCAATAATAAAGAGCCCCTCCGAGATGGCATATGTCTCTCTGTTCTCTTCTGTTTCGCGGTCCCCAGATCTGGCCCTTCACCGTTTGTTAAATTCCCGGAGAGCCGTAACTCCGATTGCGCTGAAATTTTTACATGATTTTTTCCATATACCATCATTTCTTGCGCCAGAAGAAGGCCTCGACCGCCTTACGGTGAGGGCATAAGACTCCTGGGTGCGCCGGGCACCCCCTGGCACCCCCTGGCGTATCTTGGGGCCTGTGGCCCCCCGTTTACGTTCACTCCACCTCCCAAAATTTACAAATATTCCAAAATAATTCTCCGTAAATTTTTATTACATTTGGACTTCGTTTGATATGGATTTTCTGCGAAACAAAAAACATGCCACAAACAAGAACTAGCACTGGGCAGTGGATCAATATGTTAGTCCAAATAAATCATATAAAATGTTGCCAAAAGTGTATAAAAGTTGTATAATATTGGCATGAAACAATCAAAAATTATAGATACAATGGAGACATATCAGCATTTCCAAGCTTAATTCCTGCTCGTCCTCGAGTAGGTAAATCATAAAAAAAAGATAATTTTTGATGTGGAATGCTACCTAGCATAATATTGATCATATATCTAATCATGGCATGAATATTAAGACACGAGTGATTTAAAGCAATAGTCTATAATTTGACATAAATACATCAATACTCAGGCATCCCAATAAAGAATCATGTCTTTCGAAATATCAACGCTAAAGAGAGCTATCCCTACAAAATCATATAGTCTTGTGATGCTCTATCTTCTGAGCACAAAGTATTTATCATGCACAACCCCGATGACAATCTGAGCAACTGGTTCATACTATTTAATGTGCTTCAGCTTTTTCAACCCTCACGCAATACATGAGCGGAAGCCATGGATATAGCACTACGGGTGGAATAGAGTATGATGATAGGGGTAAATATAGAGAAGACAAAAAGGTAAGGAAGTCTCACATCGACACGACTAACCAATGGGCTATGGAGATGCCCATCAATTGGTATCAACGTGAGGAGTAGGGATTGCCATGCAACGAATGCACTGAGAGCTATAAGTGTATGAAAGCTCAACATGAAAACTATGTGGGTGTGCATCTAATCCTATAATGAAAAATTCCCACTAGTATATGAAAGTGACAGCATAGGAGACTCTCCATATGAAAAACATGGTGCTACTTTGAAGCACAAGTGTGGAACTAGCATGTCCCTTCTCTCTTTATTTCTTTATTTCTTTCGTTTTCTTTCTTTCTTCTTTTTTATTTTTTTCTCTCTCATTGTCCGGAATCTCATCCCGACTTGTGGGGGAATCATAGTCTCCATCCTCAATTCCTTACTAGGGAAATGCTCTGAAAATGAATGATGATCATCCTCACACTTCTATTTACTTACAACTCAATATTAAAACTCGATACCTATAACAAAATATGACTCTATATGAATGCCTCTGGCAATACCAGGATGTAAAATGATCTAGCATAACATGCATAAAAAATGATGAACAGTGGCTGAGCCACAGATACTATGTCAGCTATATGATCATGCAAAGTGTCACATCCCTAGCTTCTGGCATTGCACCAGTACTAGCCTTTGGTGATGCATCATGTTTACTTTTACAGAAAGTTGAAATGGGGATTGTCCAAACCCTAGCATTTTAAGATTTCACCAGGTTCACCTAAAATATTTTCAGTCAATCCAAGTGGATTTCAAAAAATGTTCATCATCTTTGGAAAAAAATGCTGGAAACAGTAACCAGAGATGATGCACATTTTTCCCTGTCATTTTGGATCTTTGAACTAATATATATTGTATTTGAGTTGGAGCAAATATATGTTATATATATTTTTAATGCTTCAATAATTCTGATATTTTGTGAGGGGCTCTAGAATATTACTATCAGTCCCTGCAAAAATTATTGGAAGAAACAAAAATGATTTAGTGTTTGAACTAAATCAAAACAGATTGAAACAAATAGAAAACAATGATTAAAAAATAAAACAGAGCAAAAATAAAAAGGGAGACGGCCACCTGGGCCACTTACCTGCTTACCTGCCCGGCCCAGCTCCTCCCGCTGGCCCAGCCCGCCACCGCTACCCCCCTGTCGTCTTCTTCCCTCGCCAGAAGGACGCGGGCACGCGCCCGGCCCGCGCGGCCACGCGCCCCGGCCACCTCCTCCCTGCCTGGCTGCCTCCTCCTCCCCTGGTTCCCTCCCGCGACGCCACGCAGCCCCCTCGGACCCCTCTCACTCTTCCTCGAGGCCCCGCCCCTCTGCTCTTTCTCTCTCGCCCGAACCCGAACACAGCCGTCGCCACCGACGCCGTTCGCCGCGGCCACCATCCCCCTCTCGCCTCCCCGACGCCTCCCAGAGCTCCGCAAGTCCTCCCTCGTCCTCCTCGTCGTCTCACGCGACCAGAAGAGCCCCGGAACGCCGCCCCCGACGTTTTCCCCCTCGCCGGCCGCCGAGGATCTTCTCCGTCGAATTCGGCCACTCCGGCGCGCCCCCGAGCTCGCTGACCCTCCCTGCACGATCCCCGTGAGTCCCTGCTCCGTTTCCCCCTAACCCCAAGTTCGATTTCGAGCTCTAGCCGCCCCCTCTACCGGAGCCGAGACGCTCCGCCGCACGGGCTCGTCGCCGGTGAAGCTCCGGTGACCTTTTGGTCCCACGCCTGCGTCCGTTGCACTCGTTGCGTCCCGTAGAGTAAAACTAGCGCGACCACCGTCTTGTTTGCACACCGCAGCGCCGGTCCCGCGAACACCCGAGCTCCGGCAGCCGCAAAAGAGGTCGCCGCCGGCAACTCCGGCCACCCCAGCCTCCGCCACCACCACCATTGGATGCGCCACTCCACCCTCTCCCCGTAGTTGCTCCCTGCGCGCCAAAAGAGCCCCTGTAGCTGGTTTCCGACGCGCACCACCGCGTCTGGCCTCGCCGGCGTCAAGCCGCCGGTGGGTCTGACCACGTTGACCACGGCGGGACCCCCCCCCTCTGGGTCGATGACAGGTGGGGCCAGCCCCCCCTGTTAATTAGTTTAATTATTTTATCTTAACTACCCCCTCTGCTGACACTGACAGGTGGGCCCCCGCTATCAGGTGATTAGCCTAAGCTAATCACCACCTAATCTAACCCCAGAGCCACTGACATGTGGGCCCTAGTGCCCTAATCCTTAATTAAACTAAAATAAACCCCCCTGTTAACCTGTGACGCTGACTAATGGGACCCCCTGGTCAGGTTTGACCCGGGGCAGCCCTGTTGACTTGCTGATGCAAGCATGACGCACTGCTGATGTCATAAAGTATTTTCTGGATTTATTATAATTCAGGAAATTCCAGAAAATTATATAAACTTCTAAAAATCATAGAAAATTAACCGTAACTCCAAATTAAATAATTTATATATGAAAAATTATCAGAAAAATACAAAGAATCCATCTGTACCATTTTCATGCATGTTAGAACAACTTATAGCTGCTGTTTAGCACAAATCAATTAAAGGGCATTTAAATAATCACATATGGAGTTTGAATTTGAATCTTGGATTCAAACCAACTTCATTTAATCTGGTTTTAGTTGCATTAGCTCAAAACACATTCATTTTGCCATGTCATGATCATGCATCATATTGTGCATTGCATTGATTGTGTTCCTTTCTGTGTTGCCGGTATTTGTCCCCTCTCGATAGACGTGATACCGATGATGTGATCGTTGACACTGATGAAGACTCAATGTTATCTTCAGAAGTGCCAGGCAAGCAAAACCCCCTTGTTCATTCCGATACAATCCTACCCTCTCGCTCCTGCTCTCTTTTACTGCATTAGGACAACACCGATTCATCTGTTACTTACTGCGGTAGCTGAACCCCTTTGTCCTTTGCATGACCTGTCATTGCCACAGTAAATAGATGAAACCCACTAGCATGAGTAGGAGTTGTTTGAGCCCTGATGTGCCTACTCATTCATGTTTGTTGTCATGCCTGCTACTGCTTAGAGTTGAGTCAGGTCTGATTCATCGGGGATGAATCAGAGGCGTGTGAACATGTCCTACTATGTGTGAGCTAAGTGTGTGAACACGTTTTGGTAAAGGTAGCGGTGAGAGGCCATGTAGGAGTACATGGTGGGTTGTCTCATTGCAGCCGTCCTCAGGAACTGAGTTCTGTGTTTGTGATCCATGATTCAGCTACTACCACGCATTGGGCCCGAAACCAATGGACCCTCTCGGCTTCTTGATCACCCTTGTCCTCTGTCCAGGAGTTGCAAGTAGTTTCTGGTGTTTGTAGTATGCTGGAGGCCGTGCGCAGCGCTGACCGTAGGGGTGGGCTGTGATGCGGTAGGCACGTGGCCGGGTAAACCGGGCGCCCGTTTGGTGTCACGGAACCCTGTACACATCGTTTGGGGCTGTGAGCGAAACTCCGGACGGATCTCCTCATGGATGGAATCCGAATAGGCGATAAACCTGGACTAGAGACTTGAGTGATTAGGTAGGTCGTGGCCGACACCCACGTTGGGCTTCCGCTTGAAGGTTGCCGAGTACATGTCGTGTAAACGGCGGTAAGTGGTGAGAGCGTGTGTGAAGAAGTACACCCCTGCAGGGTTAACATCATCTATTCGAATAGCCGTGTCCACGGAAAAGGACCTCTGGGTTGCTTATATCAGTTCATAGACAAGTGAAAGTGGATACTCTAAAATACGCAAGATAAGCGTGAGTGCTATGGATGGCGTTCTCGTAGGGAGACGGGAGCGGATCCATAGTGGTGTATTGATATGGTGAATATGTGGACTCGTGTGCGCCACCTCAAAAAAAGTTAGTCGCAGTCGTAGTTCAGGATAGCCACCGAGTCAAAGCTGGCTTGCTGCAGTTAAGCCCCACCATCCCTTTGTTGATAATGATGCATATGTAGATAGTTCTGATGTAAGTCTTGCTGGGTACATTTGTACTCACGTTTGCCTATTTTATGTTTTTGCAGAGAGACTTCAGTCTCACTAGTATTTCCGCGTGGTCTTCGACGTTTAGCTTGTTACCTCAGCTACGATCTTGTGCCCTCGGCAGGATCTGGTAGATAGTCAGGCTTCTCAGCCTTTTTCAGTTATAGATGTCTGTACCTAGACATGATAGCTTCCGCTTGTGCTTTGATTTGTATGCTCTGAATGTTGGGTCATGAGACCCCTGTTTGTAAAATCTCGCTCCTCGGAGCCTATTGAATAAATTACTTGAGTCATAGAGTCATGTTGTGATGCCATGTTGTATTTGCACATATCGAGCATATTGTGTGTATGTTATTGAAATGCTTGGTATGTGTGGGATCTGACCATCTAGTTGTTTATCTTTAGTAGCCTCTCTTACGGGGAAATGTCTCCTAGTGTTTCCACCGAGCCATGGTAGCTTGCTACTGCTCCGGAACACTTAGGCTGGCCGGCATGTGTCCTTCTTCGTTCATGTGTCTGTCCCTTCGGGGAAATGTCACGCGGTGAATACCGGAGTCCTGTTAGCCCGCTACAGCCCGGTTCACCGGAGCCCTGCTAGCCCAGTGCTACAGCCTGGATTCACTCGCTGATGACCGACACGTTCGATGCTGGGTCATGGATGCCTGTCCCTGTAAGTCTGTGCCGCTTTGGGTTTACGACTAGCCATGTCAGCCCGGGCTCCTTATCATATGGATGCTAGCGACACTGTCATATACGTGTGCCAAAAGGCGCAAACGGTCCCGGGCAAAGGTAAGGCGACACCCGTGGGAATACCGTGCGTGAGGCCGCAAAGTGATATGAGGTGTTACATGCTAGATCGATGTGGCATTGAGTCGGGGTCCTGACAGCGTTGGTATCAGAGCTTGACTGCCTGTAGGATTACCAAGCCAAACTGGTCGAAGTTGAGTCTAGAAATTCTTTAGTTATATAAGGGAATTGATTGTGGGATGGAACGTAAGGCTCTTTTTACTCCTTATACCTTATGCCTTCTGATCTGAGTCATCTTATCTTTCCTGCGGGGATTAAGAACTAGGCTATCTCTTCTTTCCATCAGGATCACGTGTTACTAATCCGTAGACTTATAAGATTGTTGGACTTAAGCCTCGTTACAGTTCCTACTACTTCTGTATGTTAATTATTGATCTCGAGACCTTGATATTGTGCTTCTGAGTGGTTATGCCACCATTTTTGTGAATGTCTCAAATCTTTTCTGAGCATTTACAGCCGTTATGCTGTCCGAGTCATCCCAGGTTTCTAAGTAGTCTGATGCAATTGCAAATCCTTTCTTCCTGTTTCAATGTTCCCATGGGCCAGATTAACCACACTAATCAGTGAGTTGAGGTACTCCGTTACCTTGACATATATGTTGGAGATACTATTATGGCCCTAGGTGTTTAGGGAGTCACCTAGTAATCTAGCAATGTTTTGTGTCCCAGTGTGATGATTCTGGCTTTTATTCTCGAAAGCATCCCGTGATGCCACTTAGTAGTAGGTATTCTACTCCTGGGTGCTGAACCCGAGATTCACTCTACCTACTTCATGTTGATAGTAATTGCTAGTGCCTCTAGGATATTAGTAACCTTTGCGATAGTCCTTGAAGTCCGTGGTATCTTCTTCTTCCAAATACCATGAACTACTTATGGCAGAAGTTCCTCGTTGAACTGAAATATCACAACAGGATTATTCTTGATGAGTTCTCCGTTATATATTGTGACTCTGCCAGTTCTACTTTTCTGCATGGGTTATCCGGAAGAAACATGTGGAATTCGTTCGACATGCTAAACCATGCATCCACAACTCAGAAAATCATATGTTCCTTGAGTTGTCTCTCTTTAGTTGCATTCTGACCCTCGTCTATCAATTGATAGCCAAGAGTATGCGTGCGTTCGTTTATCGATGCCTATTACTCTTGTGGTCCGTCAAGCCATTCTATCGCAGAATGACTAGGAGAAACAAACTCCAGTACCTCTTCCATATCCAGGATTGGGTCAGAGAAGTTGTGCTCCGCAGATCAAATTGCTAATCCAGCTTTCGTTCTGTTCTACCTTGGAGTATTACCATCTTTAAATCGGGATTGTTATAGGAATTGCACCCCATCCTATGAACTCCTGGTACAGTGATACTTCTTGCCATCGCTGTTCATTCCTCGGCCCTCGTGTTGATGCTACCGGAATACCGACAAATGAATTGTGATGTGTGAAATCAATACTGCTAGCAACTCTGTTGCTTGGTAGTTAAAGGATAATAATTTCATTCTTAGTATGTTGGTTTTCGAATCATCCTTCTAAGACTGATCGTGCTACCTAGTCCTTATTTCGGTGCACCCTTCGATTGATGAGTTAGGATCTTGTCAAGTCCTCACTCATTTGGTCATATCGTCTTGCCCTCAAAAGCAAGATTGTTCTCGAGCTTAGTAACATACCGGTGGTTCGTGACTTTCCAAATATCTTCTTGGAGGTGTTACCGGGTTGTCACCTGACCGCTATGTTGAGTTCGTGATCAAGTTGGTTTCTTGTGAACCACCTTCTCTCCAAGAATCGGTGTTAGATATCCCTGAGCTAGTTGGTTAAGCTAGACAACAACTTGGAGAGTTGGAAGATAAAAGCTTGTCTGACTTAGTTCGTTCCAAAGGGATATTCTTGTGTAGTGTGTGTTGAAGAAAGATGATATCTTCATCGATTGGTCCCTGTGATCAGTTGCTGGATCTATTGTCTTATCAATCCTTTGATTTGAGTGTGGGCTATCGTCAAATCAAATCAGAACCAACGATATTCGTAATGTTGTCTTACTCGTGGTTGATTCCTCGAGCATACACCATTATATCTTTGGTCTGACCAATGCTATCACCGTGTTCACTTAACTATGGAATTCCTTTTAAAAGGAAACCTAGATGAATTGTTGTTGAGCCCATTGACAACATCCTTGTCTTCTCCATAATTTTGCTGAACATTAAGCTAGTGTTGGAAACTTTTGAAAGCATTTGTTCATGCTAGCTCATGAAGCATATGTTTGGATGAAGGTAGTGACTTCCTTTAATTCATGTGCATCTGATGCAAGTTGCCGCCGTGGATTCGAGAAAGTCAATGTTGTTTTCTTGGAATCATTCCAAATCAGTCATGCACACGTGCGAAGAATTCTGTGGTTTGAAGACTTGCAACCTTCAATCTATATGTGTCCCTAGCACACCAAGCCACTGATTGAATTGTTCAAGGAGAAGAAGTTCCTTCTTAAGAGTATACCTTATGCAAGGACTTCGATATCCTCGATGATGGTTCCCCTCCTGAATTCGGTAGTGTTTTATTATAAGACTGCTTTGTGGTCATGCTTGTCTTGGACAACATGTTCACATGTTTGTAGCAGAACCAGCTCATGTTCTAGAGCTTGCTATCGTAGTTCATCTCCCGAGAATCCCGCAACGTCATCTCGTCGATTTGTGTTGCAAACTTTCATTTTTCTTCCTAAGACTCGATGAGCCTGGAATATCCTAACACCAACCAGAGCTGAATCTCAGGCAGATATGATGGTTGGAACATTTCCCTAAGAACTATAATATTGGTCTCTCGATAACCGGTAAGGTGGATGTCGTGGCCAACACACCCATCCGGTAGACCTATTATTATAGTATCTTATTTGATGGAGTTGGCCACCTCCCCATAGGGATTTCGTAGGATTTACTCCCTAGTTGCCCCTATGGATTTCTGTATTCCGAAGTCCGACCTTTTTACTTGATGTTCTAGATATCAAACCATATCTATGAATGGGTACACTAGCACATCAAGGAGAACATTAGAAGCGGAGTGCTAAATGTCTCTCGGTCGATCATCCAGATTTTATTTCCTTGGCCTTGCTAAGGTGAAATCTGAGAAAGTGTTATCCTCCTTTGCATCTGCATCGTCCATCACCATTCATCATGGTAGCAAGTTGTGTTGCCAGGATCCTTGACACGGATGTTGGTAAAACCTTGATGATTATGGAATTGCTCAAGTTCTTGAGAGCACGCACAAGCGCTAGGTGTTATCATCGGCACAAACTGGGTTTGCTCTCAGCTTCCTCGGTTATACTATAACTTCTCAAACAGTGGATTCACTCTTTATTGTTGGGTTCTTCCCCAGTTACCAGAATCATTCCTAGCATTTGCATTTTGTTCCCAGCTTGCACCGTCAATGTGCCATTCTACCATGGGTCTCTTCCATTTCCGGTGATAAGCAAATTCATCCATTGCGTTGTCTTCAACAAGGTAATCCACATCATCCAAGTCCGAGTATGCCATTCTACCGACCCCCTCCAAACGATCGCTCGAGAATTGTCTTAGGCTGGTTTAAAGAGTTTCAATGATCTCTGAATCAAAAGTAATTCTTTTTGCCGCTTAAGGGGATATCTCTACGAGTCACCTTCCCTAAGGTGTATCGTTATGGTATCATGGCAACTCAACTCTTCGCTACGTTGGCAATCGTTTACCACCTTCTTAAGCGTGGAATCGTTGTCCACCTAGTGAACCTTCGTCATCTGTTCCACTCCATTTCTTCAAATCTGTGCTTCGTCTCCCAGCTCAAGAGATGTTGCTATGTCTCATTCCGTGAGTTGTTCGATCTTCGAGAAGATCGACCCTTCTAGAGTCTCTTTCCCTCCAGGTCATGTTGGCAGGATTTCTCAGAGCAAGACGACAAGACAAAGATGGTGATCGAATCAACGTTTCTATGAAGTGCAACCTGGATCGTGAAGATTATACTAGTTGCGTTTACCTTTCACCTTACCCTACGCTTGAATCTCGAGACGAGATTCTTGTTTAGTGGGGGTGAGTTGTCACATCCCTAGCTTCTGGCATTGCACCAGTACTAGCCTTTGGTGATGCATCATGTTTACTTTTACAGAAAGTTGAAATGGGGATTGTCCAAACCCTAGCATTTTAAGATTTCACTAGGTTCACCTAAAATATTTTCAGTCAATCCAAGTGGCTTTCAAAAAATGTTCATCATCTTTGGAAAAAATGCTGGAAACAGTAACCAGAGATGATGCACATTTTTCCATGTCATTTTGGATCTTTGAACTAATATATATTGTATTTGAGTTGGAGCAAATATATGTTATATATATTTTTAATGCTTCAATAATTCTGATATTTTGTGAGGGGCTCTAGAATATTACTATCAGTCCCTGCAAAAATTATTGGAAGAAACAAAAATGATTTAGTGTTTGAACTAAATCAAAACAGATTGAAACAAATAGAAAACAATGATTAAAAAATAAAACAGAGCAAAAATAAAAAGGGAGACGGCCACCTGGGCCACTTACCTGCTTACCTGCCCGGCCCAGCTCCTCCCGCTGGCCCAGCCCGCCACCGCTACCCCCCCTGTCGTCTTCTTCCCTCGCCAGAAGGACACGGGCACGCGCCCGGCGCGCGCGGCCACGCGCCCCGGCCACCTCCTCCCTGCCTGGCTGCCTCCTCCTCCCTTGGTTCCCTCCCGCGACGCCACGCAGCCCCCTCGGACCCCTCTCACTCTTCCTCGAGGCCCCGCCCCTCTGCTCTTTCTCTCTCGCTCGAACCCGAACACAGCCGTCGCCACCGACGCCGTTCGCCGCGGCCACCATCCCCCTCTCGCCTCCCCGACGCCTCCCAGAGCTCCGCAAGTCCTCCCTCGTCCTCCTCGTCGTCTCACGCGACCAGAAGAGCCCCGGAACGCCGCCCCGACGTTTTCCCCCTCGCCGGCCGCCGAGGATCTTCTCCGTCGAATTCGGCCACTCCGGCGCGCCCCCGAGCTCGCTGACCCTCCCTGCACGATCCCCGTGAGTCCCTGATCCGTTTCCCCCTAACCCCAAGTTCGATTTCGAGCTCTAGCCGCCCCCTCTACCGGAGCCGAGACGCTCCGCCGCACGGGCTCGTCGCCGGTGAAGCTCCGGTGACCTTTTGGTCCCACGCCTGCGTCCGTTGCACTCGTTGCGTCCCGTAGAGTAAAACTAGCGCGACCACCGTCTTGTTTGCACACCGCAGCGCCGGTCCCGCGAACACCCGAGCTCCGGCAGCCGCAAAAGAGGTCGCCGCCGGCAACTCCGGCCACCCCAGCCTCCGCCACCACCACCGTTGGATGCGCCACTCCACCCTCTCCCCGTAGTTGCTCCCTCCGCGCCAAAAGAGCCCCTGTAGCTGGTTTCCGACGCGCACCACCGCGTCTGGCCTCGCCGGCGTCAAGCCGCCGGTGGGTCTGACCACGTTGACCACGGCGGGACCCCCCCCCCTCTGGGTCGATGACAGGTGGGGCCAGCCCCCCCTGTTAATTAGTTTAATTATTTTATCTTAACTACCCCCTCTGCTGACACTGACAGGTGGGCCCCCGCTATCAGGTGATTAGCCTAAGCTAATCACCACCTAATCTAACCCCAGAGCCACTGACATGTGGGCCCTAGTGCCCTAATCCTTAATTAAACTAAAATAAACCCCCCTGTTAACCTGTGACGCTGACTAATGGGACCCCCTGGTCAGGTTTGACCCGGGGCAGCCCTGTTGACTTGCTGATGCAAGCATGACGCACTGCTGATGTCATAAAGTATTTTCTGGATTTATTATAATTCAGGAAATTCCAGAAAATTATATAAACTTCTAAAAATCATAGAAAATTAACCGTAACTCCAAATTAAATAATTTATATATGAAAAATTATCAGAAAAATACAAAGAATCCATCTGTACCATTTTCATGCATGTTAGAACAACTTATAGCTGCTGTTTAGCACAAATCAATTAAAGGGCATTTAAATAATCACATATGGAGTTTGAATTTGAATCTTGGATTCAAACCAACTTCATTTAATCTGGTTTTAGTTGCATTAGCTCAAAACACATTCATTTTGCCATGTCATGATCATGCATCATATTGTGCATTGCATTGATTGTGTTCCTTTCTGTGTTGCCGGTATTTGTCCCCTCTCGATAGACGTGATACCGATGATGTGATCGTTGACACTGATGAAGACTCAATGTTATCTTCAGAAGTGCCAGGAAAGCAAAACCCCCTTGTTCATTCCGATACAATCCTACCCTCTCGCTCCTGCTCTCTTTTACTGCATTAGGACAACACCGATTCATCTGTTACTTGTTGCGGTAGCTGAACCCCTTTGTCCTTTGCATGACCTGTCATTGCCACAGTAAATAGATGAAACCCACTAGCATGAGTAGGAGTTGTTTGAGCCCTGATGTGCCTACTCATTCATGTTTGTTGTCATGCCTGCTACTGCTTAGAGTTGAGTCAGGTCTGATTCATCGGGGATGAATCAGAGGCGTGTGAACATGTCCTACTATGTGTGAGCTAAGTGTGTGAACACGTTTTGGTAAAGGTAGCGGTGAGAGGCCATGTAGGAGTACATGGTGGGTTGTCTCATTGCAGCCGTCCTCAGGAACTGAGTTCTGTGTTTGTGATCCATGATTCAGCTACTACCACGCATTGGGCCCGAAACCAATGGACCCTCTCGGCTTCTTGATCACCCTTGTCCTCTGTCCAGGAGTTGCAAGTAGTTTCTGGTGTTTGTAGTATGCTGGAGGCCGTGCGCAGCGCTGACCGTAGGGGTGGGCTGTGATGCGGTAGGCACGTGGCCGGGTAAACCGGGCGCCCGTTTGGTGTCACGGAACCCTGTACACATCGTTTGGGGCTGTGAGCGAAACTCCGGCCGGATCTCCTCATGGATGGAACCCGAATAGGCGATAAACCTGGACTAGAGACTTGAGTGATTAGGTAGGTCGTGGCCGACACCCACGTTGGGCTTCCGCTTGAAGGTTGCCGAGTACATGTCGTGTAAACGGCGGTAAGTGGTGAGAGCGTGTGTGAAGAAGTACACCCCTGCAGGGTTAACATCATCTATTCGAATAGCCGTGTCCACGGAAAAGGACCTCTGGGTTGCTTATATCAGTTCATAGACAAGTGAAAGTGGATACTCTAAAATACGCAAGATAAGCGTGAGTGCTATGGATGGCGTTCTCGTAGGGAGACGGGAGCGGATCCATAGTGGTGTATTGATATGGTGAATATGTGGACTCGTGTGCGCCACCTCAAAAAAGTTACTCGCAGTCGTAGTTCAGGATAGCCACCGAGTCAAAGCTGGCTTGCTGCAGTTAAACCCCACCATCCCTTTGTTGATAATGATGCATATGTAGATAGTTCTGATGTAAGTCTTGCTGGGTACATTTGTACTCACGTTTGCCTATTTTATGTTTTTGCAGAGAGACTTCAGTCTCACTAGTATTTCCGCGTGGTCTTCGACGTTTAGCTTGTTACCTCAGCTACGATCTTGTGCCCTCGGCAGGATCTGGTAGATAGTCAGGCTTCTCAGCCTTTTTCAGTTATAGATGTCTGTACCTAGACATGATAGCTTCCGCTTGTGCTTTGATTTGTATGCTCTGAATGTTGGGTCATGAGACCCCTGTTTGTAAAATCTCGCTCCTCGGAGCCTATTGAATAAATTACTTGAGTCATAGAGTCATGTTGTGATGCCATGTTGTATTTGCACATATCGAGCATATTGCGTGTATGTTATTGAAATGCTTGGTATGTGTGGGATCTGACCATCTAGTTGTTTATCTTTAGTAGCCTCTCTTACGGGGAAATGTCTCCTAGTGTTTCCACCGAGCCATGGTAGCTTGCTACTGCTCCGGAACACTTAGGCTGGCCGGCATGTGTCCTTCTTCGTTCCTGTGTCTGTCCCTTCGGGGAAATGTCACGCGGTGAATACCGGAGTCCTGTTAGCCCGCTACAGCCCGGTTCACCGGAGTCCTGCTAGCCCAGTGCTACAGCCTGGATTCACTCGCTGATGACCGACACGTTCGATGCTGGGTCATGGATGCCTGTCCCTGTAAGTCTGTGCCGCTTTGGGTTTACGACTAGCCATGTCAGCCCGGGCTCCTTATCATATGGATGCTAGCGACACTGTCATATACGTGTGCCAAAAGGCGCAAACGGTCCCGGGCAAAGGTAAGGCGACACCCGTGGGAATACCGTGCGTGAGGCCACAAAGTGATATGAGGTGTTACATGCTAGATCGATGTGGCATTGAGTCGGGGTCCTGACACAAAGCAATATGACAATGAATGCTCAAGTCATCAAAACGGAAGCGGTGGAAGTTGCATGGCAATATATCTCGGAATGGCTATGGAAGGGCCATAATAGGTAGGTATGGTGGCTGTTTTGAGGAAGATATAAGGAGGCTTATGTGCGACAGAGTGTATCATATCATGGGGTTTGGATGCACCTGCGAAGTTTGCACCACATCTCAAGGTGAGAAAGGGCAATGCACGGTACCGTAGAGGCTAGCAAATTGCGGAAACGTTAGAGTGTGTATAATCCATGGACTCACATTAGTCATAAAGAACTCATATACTTATTGCAAAAGTTAATTATCCCTCGAAGCAAAGTACTACTAAGCATGCCCCTTGGGGGATAGATTGGTAGGAAAAGACCATCGCTCGTCCCCGACCGCCACTCATAAGGAAGAAAATCAATAATAAATCATGCTCCAACTTCATAGTATAACGAGAAATAACTATACGTGCACGCTTCGGGAATCACAAACCTTAACACCAATACTCTTACTAACCACAACCATTTACTACTACCTCCCACATATTCCATCTCTATATCGCAAAACTATTGCAAGGAATCAAACATATCATATTCAGTGATCCACAAGTTTTATTTTTGTTTTTGCATTGTAGCTACAGTAATATAACTTTTCTATGGCTTATACCACCGATAAAAATCGATAGTTTCATCAAAATAAGCAAAATAATGCATCCAAAACACAATCTATTTTAAATAGGACAGTCTGTATTAATATGACCATCTACCATATTTCTGGTACTCCAAATATTCTGAAAAATTAGGACAAAATAGATAATTTGTATAGAAAGGCCGTGCAAAAAGGTTTAAGAAGCTTTTGACGTTCTAGTAAAAAATGTAATATTGCGCACTACAACCAAAGTTTCTGTTTTTGCACCGTACATACCAACAAGCAATCTACTCATCCTAAAGGAAAATATTGACACAATAATTTTACAATACAATTGATTTGTGCAAGGGGATAATTATTTGTGTTGAAAATTTCTGTAATTAAGATTCACAAAGTTTCCATGGGCATGAACAAAGTTCAAGGCTAGCTCCCACTTTCTCAATGCGCGACCTCTCACTTTTGCTTTTCTTTTTGTGAAGTTTTAAGTTCCCCTCTATTTTTTTGTTTTTAAACTTTATAAAAGCACTCAACAGAAATAAATGACTCTCTAAAACTTCTGGGTTATCTCCCTGGCAGCGCTTTCTTTAAAGCCATTAAGCTAGGCATAAAGTGCTCAATTAATGAATCCACCCGGATCCCAAGGTATATCAAAGCAAATTTTAATTAACAATGATTTGGCATTTAGTAGTGAGCATAAAGCAACATATATCATGCAATGATGAAGTCTAACTCTCTTCCTATGCATCGACATGTCATACAAGAACAGTTCATGCACATCAAGTAAAGGCCAATACATAGTATAAGCAGTTTCTTGCAATTTTATCGTGTTGGAAACATAGAGGCAGAGATATAGGTCCTATCTCATAATAATTGCAAGTAGGAGCAGCAAGAAAATGCATTTTATATTCATCAAAATCATCATGTGCAGCGGTAAAAGGCAACCCATCAATGTAATCCTTAATGAGTGCAGATTTCTCTGATATATTGTAGTATGGAGAATTCAAAAAGATAATAGGACTATCATGTGTGGGTGCAATAGCACCAATATCATTCTTAACAAGGAACCATAGCAAGTTCATCTCCATACGCATAATTCATATTGGCGTCATGGCCAGGAAGCATCAAGTTCATCAAAAAGGGATATTTCAAATGAATCACCGGGATCATGAAGGGACATTAAATAATGTATGAGTTGGAGGGTTACTCTCATATAAGGTGGGCACGGGTAGCTACTCCGCTCTTCCTCCTTTTATTCTTCGCTCTCCTCATCATCTTTTTCATCCAATGAGCTCATAGTTTCATCAGTTCCTTCAATAGACTCATGCAAAATATTAGCCTCTTCTTGGACAACAGAGACTTTCTTAATAAATACATCAATATTGGCATTGTATTTATAATTATCATAGCAATATTTTAAGACAACAAAATTTTTAGGTCTATAAACTAAATCATCAAATTCTTCAAACTTTATAAACAAAGATTCAATTTCATAAGCACCCTTAAAAGCAACAAATTCTTCTATTCGTTCCACATCATAGTAATCATATATACCATTAGCATAAGAAGCCAAGGTTTCATTATCACTTAATTGACATGAAAAGGGAAGGTATTGTGACACCCTTGATTCAATCGTACACTAATAATACACGCATATATGTACGATCAAGATCAGGGACTCACGGGAAGATATCACAACACAACTCTAGACACATATTAAAATAATGCAAGCTTTATATTAAAAGCCAGGGGCCTCAAGGGCTTGAATACACAACAGTCAGTGGAAGCAACATTATCTGAGTACAAACATGAGTTAAACAAGTTTGCCTTAAGAAGGCTAGCACAAAAGCAACATCGATCGAAAAGGCAAGGCCTCCTGCCTGGGAGCCTCCTAACTACTCCTGGTCGTCGGCGGTCTTCACGTAGTAGTAGGCACCCTTGGGGTAGTAGCAGTCGTCAAAGGTGGCATCTGGCTCCTGGACTCCACCATCTGGTTGCAACAACCAGAAAGAAGAAAGAAGGAGGAAAGGGGTAGCAAAGCAACCGTGAGTATTCATCCAAAGTACTCGCAAGCAAGGATCTACACTACTTATGCATCGATATCAATGAAAGGGGTAGTATCTGTGGACTAACTGCAGAATGCAGAATAAGAGGGGGAGAAGCTAGTCCTATCGAAGAATAGTATCTTCTGGAAACCACCATCTTGCAGCAACAAGAGGGAGTAGTGTAGTATAAAATAAGTCATATTTATGCTGTTGTATCAATGCTCCGGGATCATTTCTCGACTCCCGAAGCAACATATCCAAATCATGCCTCAGCATCCAGTTCAAGTTGTATCGATCGGGATACAACTCCGAGTGTCCGTTACCGTAGGACAATCTATCGATAGATGTTTTCTTCCCTACAGGGCTGCACCAACTTACCCACCACGTTCGATTAACTCTGTCCGGACACACTTTTTTTGGGTCATGCCCGGCCTCGGCCAAACAATATGCCGCAACCCGACCTAGGCTTAATAGAGAGGTCAGCACGCCGGACTAAACCTATGTGTAACGCCTCGAGACCGATTCGCCAGGTGTCTTCCAGTTATTCGCCGTCGTTCCCATGTCATTTGCTTGCGAGTTGCACTTTTCCATGTCATCATCTGCATGTTTTTCAAAACTTGCATCCGTTCGGGTTCCGCCGGTTCTCTCTGTTGTCCGTTCTGAGCCCAACCACACTCGCTTGCACCTGTTGTACCTCTCAGATCTTGTTTTGTGAGCCGCCGAAAAATGTTTTCGGAATGGGACGAGATTTGCTGAGTGGCCTTGGTATATCAACGATAGAACGCCCGTCAAATTTCGTCCCATTTGGAGATCGTTTGATGCCCCAACGGTTAACCGAGTTAACGGAAACCCCTTTTCTCTTGCAGCCCAGCACCCCTCCACAACAGCCCACTAGCCCATCTAACTCCCCTCCATGGTGTCCGTCGTTGCATCACGATCGTGTGGGCGAAAACCGCACGTCATTTGGACTCTCCTAGCTTCCTGTACCTACAAATAGGCCCTCCCCTTCCATTTTCGCGGATGAAACCCTAGCCTAGACTTCTCCTCGCCGCCGGACATGTCCGTTCCCTCCGGATGAAATCCCGCCGCCGCCCGCAGCCACTCAGGCCTCGCCACATCACCTCCCAGCCTCCTCTCTCTCCTCCCACCGTCGCGGCCCGCCCAGCCCACAGCCGTGCCCGCCTCGGGCCGCGTAGCTCCCCTGCCACACGCCCGCGCGCTCCTCCGCCACCATCGCCAGCGCCGCCCGCTGCCTTCTGCCCGCCGGCGTGCCTCTCCCTCCGCTGCCGAGTCGCACCGCCCCGCGCTCCCTGAGCGCGTGCGCCGGCCTTCCGCGCGAGCGCTGCCGTCCCACGCGTTCGCCTTCCCACCAGAGCACGAGCTCCACCAGGCCGCCAGACCCTCGCCGACGTGGCCCCGCCGCTGCACGCCGACCCCGTCACCGGCAAGCCTCGCCACGCTCCGCCGCCTTGCGCCTCCGCGCGCGCCGCCGCCACCAGGGCGCCCCGCCTCCCGCTCGTCCCTGCACCGCCGACCCTGCTCGCCGGAGTGCCTCGCTGGCCCTGCTCGGCCCGCCGCCGTCCAGCACCCCCAACCAAACGCTCGTCCCCTCCCGCTCCTCTCCATCCCGGGATCTCTCCGTCCCGATCTCGCGAGGTGAATTTTCCACCAAGTCCCTAAAATTAAAACGTCATGTGTGCATGTTTGACCCGTCTTAACTTCTTGCATATTGCTCCGTTTTGTGTGCATGATCTGTCAAAATGTTCATCTCAGAGTGCTCTTCATGATGTAGTAGTTTGCATTCATGTTCCTGTTCATATTAATGCCTTAATATTCGTTGCAAAATTGCTAAATGATATAAACTGATGTAATCTGCTTATTGTTAACATCATATAGCTATCTTGTGAGTGCTATAACTTTGTCGCTGTTGATCCTATAATGATGATCATGATATTCACATGTTCTAATCTTCATGATCTATATGTTGATGTGCTTTGCATTCATGTTAGGGTGCATATTGATATATGAATCCTTGTTGCAAAAGTGCATTTTGCTGTTAACTGCTGAAAACTGCTGTTTACTTGCTGATTTGTCATTTTTGTTGCATTTTATGTGTGCACCCTATGAGCATGATGTCTACATGTTTTAGGAGAATAAACAAGCCATCTGTTCAGGGGTGCAATCCATGTATTTTTATATGCCCGGTGGTGAGTGCATCAAGCTTGTGAAGTGGGCCACTTGCTGTTAATGTTATGTCAAGTCTGTTTCTGTCATATCATGTTGCCAAGTTTCATCGATGCTACCAATTAATCCATGCATAATCTGGAGATGCTTAGTTGACATGTTTTGTTTTATATGTTATGATCTATTGCTTCATGCATTGTGATGCCATATATATGTATTTTAGTATATGTTTTAATTGCCATGAATATTCCTACATGTTGTTCCAGTTTTCTGTTAACTTCATGATGCCTTGTTGTGAGCTTGTTATTGAGTGATCCATGCCTCTTCTGGAGATGCTCCAATTACATGTTTTGAATTATGCTATGACTAAGCGGTTCACATTCCATGGTTGTTAATTTTGGATGCCATATGCCTCTGTTCCATGATTACAAACATGCTATCATAATGTTGTTGTTTTACACTTGCTAAAACTGTTTCAACATTCAATCTTGTCATGCTGGTTCCTACTAATCCATGAGCCATATGTATATGATGCCATGATGTTATGTGCTCTTTGTTATGTGTACTGTGATGCCATGCCCTTGGTTGCTATGTAAACTTGTTGTAGCTTGTATCTTTCTTGCTCTCAAGTTGTCATCATATTAACTCTGCTCATGCATATGCTTCTGTGTTTAAAGTTGATTTTTGCATTGATCATATTGGGTTAATCTTGATGCCTATCAACCTGAAAGTTTATGATATTTTAAGTGTGTGATCTTTAAATGAAGGTCATGTCAATTTTGTGCTCTTATGATGCTGTAGCATGTTGTTTTGATGTTTGCAAAGTGCCTACTTGCTGTTTTGAGCAGATTGTTATATCTTGTTTGGAGTGTATGTGTTGCACCGTTGCTCCGTTTTGAGCATGCTCTATATGAAACTTGCTTGATTTTGCATGTACTTTCATCATATGATGTTGCATCCTTGTTTTGAGGTGTTTGCTTGATGATTGGATACATTTTGCATCAATGCCATGTTTAACTTGTGTTCATGATAGCTTCTAGGCCGTAGCTCCGAATTAAATGAACTTTTTATGTAACTTGAATAGAATTTCGTGTAGATCATCATGGGGATTTTTAACTTGTTGTTTAACAACTTCAACTTAATGTTTGTTCAGATTTGTACCAATTTCGAAATTTGCATATGAGGACTTACCGGATTTGTTATATGTTGTTTTCGGCCTCATTTAAACTTGCTTTGACGTGTTGTTTTTGTTTGCATGATCTCTTGCCATGAGTAGCATCATATAGCCTTGTCATGCATCATACTTGGTTGAGCATCATGTCATGTTTATGTGTTGTGTGTTTACCATCTTGTTTGCTTCTTTCCGGTTGTGCTTCTTCTCGATAGTTCCTGTTTCGTTGCGATCATGAGGAGTCGTTCGATTACGCTTGGTTCGACTTTGTTCATTTGTCTTCTTCATGGACTCGTTCTTCTTCCTTGCGGGATTTTAGGCAAGATGACCGTTACCCTGGATCTCACTACTATCATTGCTAAGCTAGTTACTTCGTTCGATCACTATGCTGTGCTACCTATCACTAGTTTATCAAGCCTCCCAAATTGCATGCCAGCCTCTAATCTTTTCACCCTTACTAGCAAACCGCTGTTTGGCTATGTTACCGCTTTTGTTCAGCCCCTCTTATAGTGTTGTTAGTTGCAGGTGAAGTTGAAGATTGCTCCATGTTGGACATGTTTATGTTGGGATATCACAATATCTCTTATTTAATTAATGCATCTATATATTTGGTAAAGGGTGGATGGCTCGGCCTTATGCCTGGTGTTTTGTTTGACTCTTGCCGCCCTAGTTTCCGTCATACCGGTGTTATGTTCCTTGATTTTGCATCCCTAACATGGTGTGGGTTTATGGGCCCCTCTTCACAGTTTGTTTTGAATAAAACACTTCCAGCAAGGCCCAACATTGGTTTTAAAATTTGCCATAATAATACTTGAACTAAATAATTAATTGGCATATGGCGTCACGAACCCGAGGATTTTTCTACATAGCAGGGAGGGGCCAGCGCTGATTGTGTTGGTCCCAAACGGGCAGACTGCGGGGCCACCACTGGGCAACCCGAGGATCTGGTTTTACTCGTAGGTTGATCTATCCGGCCGTGGCCTGAGACGAGATACGCGCAGCTACTATCAGGGTGTCGACACGCCAGGAGGCTTTGCTGGATTAGTTTTGCCAATGTCGAAATGACTTGTGCACTGGGATCCCGAGTCTGATCGGATGTCCCGCAATGGAGGATTGTCTCCCCGGATCATGAGCTTATCATGGGCTAAGTTGAGACACCCCTGCAGGGTTTAAACTTTTGAAAGCCGTGCCCGCGGTTATGTGGCAGATGGGAATTTTTAATGTTCGGTTGTAGAGAACTTGACACCAGATTCCAATTAAAATACACCAACCGTGTGCGTAACAGTGATTGTATCTTTTCGGGTGAGTTCGAGAAGAGAACACGGTGGGGTTATGTTTGAACGTAAGTAGTTCAGCATCACTTATTGATCATTACTAGTTTGTGACCATCTGTGTAGCTTCTCATCTTATTCTTGTACTCGTAAGTTAACCACCATACTTGCTTAGTCACTTGCTGCAACCTCACCACTTATCCATTCCATACCCATTAAGCTTTGCTAGTCTTGATACCCATGGTAATGGGATTGCTGAGTCCTCGTAGCTCATAGATTACTACAACAATAGTTGCAGGTACAGGTAATGCGATGATCATGACGTGAGAGCGATGCTTGCCTGTTTTGAGTTCTTCTTCTGCTTCATCGTTCAGGGGATAGGTTACTGGTTGGCAGCCTGGACTAGCAGGGTGGATCTCGTTTGAGTTTCTATTTGTGTTTCATCCGTAGTCAGATGTTGCTCTTGTGTATGATTATCGGTGTACTAGAGTAGGGGTACCTTAGTATCCCGAACTTGTGCATGGGCAGTTGCAGCGCCCCACGGCAAGGCTTGCCGGACGACCGCCAGAGTCCTCCGTGGGTTCCTTTGGGGACATTCAAGAACAAAGCATTTAAGATGAAGAGACAAGACCCCGGCAAGAGGAGCTTGCCGGGAAGAGACAAGGCCCCGGCAAGAGGAGCTTGCCGGGAAGAGACAAGGCCCCGGCAAGAGGAGCTTGCCGGGAAGGCCAACCACGACACTTCAAGAAACTTGCCGCGATGCACCGCACGTCCCGGCAAGGTCCGGCGAGCGACAAGCTTCTGGACGCGACAAGACGACGACCCCGACAAGGTACTTGCCGGGGACCAGATGCCACTCCATACCCGCGCTCCAGCGCACCCACCCGCGTGTCGCCGTGAGACTTTCTGAGGGGTGCGTGGCGGGAGCCTGTGCAGCCAGAGGTACGCGGTGGCAAGTGGAGATGAAGAGAAGGCCATCGTGGCAAACGGTGGCGCTCCTAACGGTCACTTTTTGCACTGTTTAGGCAACTTAGATAGGCATTCAATGACCTTGTCCCCTGCCGTCAGAGTTAGGTAGGGTGCACTGTGTCCACAGTAGCGGTAGCTGCACCTACCGCAATTCTTTTACATTTTTACCCTTCTAGTCTACGTTGCCACCTGTCGGTGACCCCTTGAGAGTATAAAAGGAGGCCCATGCGCAACGTAGAAAGGGGGTTCAGCTCAGGTCCAGCTCATCCAAAAACACCAAGAACAGTCTCACGCTCGGTCTCGTAGCGTCCATCGCTCCCGAGCAAGAACTCAATACAATCAGACAAGCAGCAGTAGGGTTTTACGCATCCGTGCGGCCCGAAGCTGGGTAAACTGCTCGCGTGTACTGCCTCGATCCGCTCTTTGCACGACCTCCGCCCCCCTCCGAACCGAAAGGGGCCCGGTCCCCATAGGTGTTCGTGGATCAGTTTCCCCAACATCTTTGGCGCGCCAGGTAGGGGGCGTCGAGATTGTGTGAACCCGATCCGGCATGCACGCGAGCTAAATCTTCATTGTCTTCATCGATATGCCACCAAAGAAGAAAGACTCGGAGGCAGCTGTTCCGTCTACGTCGCTTTCACCGCCTCCGGAGCAAACGGGTGGTGGAGTGGACGCCGGCGGAAGAACGGGCGTCGACGAGGGAGCTCTCAATGCAGCCAAGTCCAAGGACAAGGCGGCACAGACCTCGGCGTCCATGCGCGCACCGCACCCGTCTCAGGAGGTGCGGGACCAGCAGCGTCATGGCGTTCGCAGCGCCATACGTCCACTGGGCCAAGATCAAGCTGGTGGTTCTCGTGGCGTCCAAGACCAGCATGCGCGTCAGCATGCTGGCTCGAGCGAAGTACGGTCGCCTGGACGGGACACTGCTCCTTCTAACGTGGTTAGGAGTCCGAGCGTATCCCGCTCCTCGCACCGTTCACTTCTGCCGCCCACCACTCCAGCAGAAGCCTTGGCGCGAGCTCAACTGCTCCTAGACTACCGTCCGACGGTGGACAAGACCGACGAGTGGAGGGCCACTATCCAGAGCCTCATCGGCCTCGCCAACGGCGACACTGCGCAGCAACCAAGCACCTCGCTGCCGCGGCCAGACTGCCGGACACAAGCCAATGGCAACAAGACCGGGGGAGGTGCGACTTCCATTCACTCTCCACTACGAAGGCCGAAATCGCCGACTCGCCGAGTCCACCCCGATAGCGGCTCCACCGCGTCGTTAGACCCACGAGCTTGTCGCGACCAGCGCCAAGTTCTCCACGAACGACAACAAGAGGACGCTCGTACTCGCATCAAGCGCCGAAGAGAAGCGCGGCGTCAATCCGACAAGCGCGCTGGGCCCTCTATTGACATGCATGCGCCAGGGGAACCAGGCGACTTGCCGTACGCGGTAGGTTGTACAAAGAACTTCAAGCCAGATGTACCGGAGAAGTACGACGGCAAGACGCATCCGTCAGAGTTCCTCAGCATCTACACCATCGCGGTGCAGGCTGCCAGGGGGCGGGACGACAAGATCCTTGCCAACTACTTCCCGCTGGTGCTCAAGCCCAACGTCAGGTCCTAGCTCATGCACTTGCCGGACAACTCCATCTCCTCTTGGGCAGATCTATGCCATCAGTTTGTCGGCGCCTTCACAGGAGGTCACAAGCCACATGGCCAAGAGAGCGATCTTCATCTGCTTACCCAAAAGGAAGGAGAGCCACTGCGCAAGTACATTCAGAGATTCAGCCGTGTACAGCACAACATCCCAGACGTCCACCCTGCCGCGATCATCAGCGCGTTCCATCAGAATGTGCAGAACCGCAGAATGAGGGAGGAAATGGCGATGTGTAAGATCAGAGACGTCAGCGAGCTTTACGCCCTGGCCGACAAGTGTGCGCGCGCTGAAGAGGGGAGAAGACTCCCCGGAGAGAATACAGGAGCAGGAGGATCCGACAGTGAAGATGCCGCCCCGGCAAGGAAAGGCCGGCGGCGGAACAACAGAAGGAAAAAGGGCAAGGAGGTGCTAGCTGTCGAGTAGACCAGCAACGGAGGTGGCGCCAAGGAAGCTAAAGCTGGTGGCTCCGACAAGGAGGCCCAGCCTGTGGCGGCCGCCGACAAGCAGGACAGCTCCGGCAAGCAGTATTGTAAGATTCACCGCACCAAGGGCCATGATCTCCAGAACTGCAAGAAAGTCGAACAGCTTGTTGAGCAACAGAAAGCTGAGTACGAGCGGCGCGACAAGGAGAAGGCCCAGGAAGGTGCTGGAGGAGCCGGCAAGAAACGCCCTGGCCGGGGGGGACGCCGCGGCAAGGCCAAGCAGCGGCAAGGAGACAGACATTCCCGCGGCCACGACAAGGATGAAGATGACGACGATGACGAAGACATGGATGATGACGAGGCCGATGAGCAGGAGCTTTAGAAAGCCACAGAGGTCTTATGCGTTGACGGTGGCGCCTCTCTGCATACTTCGCACCGCCAACTCAAGCAGTGGATGCGGGAAGTGAATGGAGCAGAGCCATCCATAGAGTCACGCAAGCCCCTGAAATGGTCCAGCACGCCTATCATCTTCGATATTGAGGACCATCCTGATCGCGTAACTGCGGTAGGGTGCTTGCCAATGTTGGTTTCTCCAACTATCCGCAACCTCAAGGTCACGAAGATGCTAGTTGACGGCGGGGCCGGCTTGAACCTGATGTCCTCCGCGGTCCTCCAGAAACTCCAGATCCCTGACAGCGAGCTCGAAGAGACCGGCACATTTCAAGGAATCAGCCCGGGAAGGAGCAAGCCGAAGGGAAAGATCACGCTGCCGGTCACATTTGGCACCGAGCTGAACTTCAGGACTGAGAGGGTCACGTTTGACGTTGCTGACTTTCCATTACCCTACAATGGAATCCTTGGCCGTCCAGCACTCGCCAAGTTCATGGCAGCCTCTCACTATGCATACAACATGCTAAAGATGCCAGGCCCGATAAGTGTCATTTCTGTCCCTGGCGACAAGAAAGATGCCCTTATCTGCGCCGACAAGATCTACCGGGAAGCAGCAGCCACAGCAGAACGCAGGACACTTGCCGCTGAAGCTCCCAGGGGGAAGAAGAAGACGAAGTCCGGCAAGAGCTCTGATGCCCACTCCGGCAAGCGCACCTCTTCGGAGTGCTGCGCTACCGTCGAGGACGCACAATCGAGCTCCACCGGCAAGTATAAGAGGACGATGGCAGCTCCACCAAAGACCAAGAAGGTGTCCGCCAAGGAGGACGGCACTGGTGGTACCTTTACCATCAGTGCCACTCTCAACCCCAAATAGGAAAGCGCGCTCGTTGCTTTCCTGTGGGCGAATGTCGACGTGTTTGCATGGCAACCGTCTGACATCCCCGGCGTTCCCAGGAAAGTGATTGAGCACCACTTAGCCGTTTGTCCTCATGCGCGGCCCGTCAAGCAGAGAGTCAGGAAGCAGGTAGTAGAGCGCCAAGAATTCATTGCAGAAGAAATCAAGAAGTTGGAAGCAGCAGGCCTTGTCAGAGGAGTGCTCCATCCCACGTGGTTGGCCAATCCTGTTGTTGTGCGCAAGGCTAATGGGAAATGGAGACTTTGTATTGACTTCACTGATGTTAATAAAGCTTGTCCCAAAGACCCATTTCCCTTGCCGCGTATTGACCAGATTGTTGACTCCACAGCCGGATGTGATTTGCTTTCATTTCTTGATGCATACTCAGGATATCATCAGGTCTTCATGGCAGAAGAGGATGAAGAGAAAACCGCATTTATCACCCCGTGTGGCACGTACTGCTTTGTACGGATGCCTTTCGGTTTGAAGAATGCTGGTTCAACATTCGCAAGGGTAGTCCACCATGCTTTTGAGCCGCAAATGCATAGAAATGTGGAAGCCTACATGGATGATATAGTGGTCAAGAGCAAGGACAAGGCTACTCTGATTCAAGATCTAGATGAAACTTTTGCAAATCTGCGCAAGGTCAATCTCAAGCTCAATCCCGAGAAGTGCGTATTTGGAGTCCCTTCTGGCAAGCTTCTCGGGTTCTTTGTGTCACAGCGGGGGATTGAAGCCAATCCCGACAAGATCAAAGCCATCGAGCAGATTGAAGCACCAAAGCGCGTCAAGGATGTACGAAAGCTTGCCGGTTGCGTGGCTGCTCTCAGCAGGTTTATCTCTAAGTCCGCGGAGCGCGCCTTGCCATTTTTCAAAATATTGAAAAAGGCAAGTCCGATGAAATGGACTCCGGAAGCGGAGGCTGTGCTGCAGGACTTGAAGAGGTACCTGTCCTCCACTCCAATACTTGTCGCACCTAAGCCACAAGAGAAGTTGCTGCTGTATCTAGCAGCAACCAATCAGGTGGTTAGTGTTGCGTTAGTAGCGGAGAGAGAGGCGGACGATGAGCCAGCAACCGCGGCAAGTGAATCCAGCGACAAGCAGGGGGCTTCTCCGACAAGCTCTGGCCCCGACAAAGATGGATCTGCGCAGATGCACGAGGAGACATAGAAGAAAATGGTGCAGCGCCCAGTTTACTTTGTCAGTTCCCTCCTGCAGGGGGCTAGGTCAAGGTATTCTGGTGTGCAGAAGTTGCTTTTCGGCCTTCTCATGGCCTCGAGAAAGCTGCGCCATTACTTCCAGGCACATGAGATAACAGTTGTCACTCGCTTTCCGTTGAAGAGGATATTACAAAATCCAGAAGCAATAGGCAGGATTGTCGAGTGGGCACTGGAACTGTCAAGCTTTGGCCTCAAGTTTAAGAGTACTTCAACTATACAGAGCAGAGCGTTGGCGGAATTCATAGCGGAGTTGACGCCAACACCAGATGAAGAAACTCCAGAAACGAGCATCCCCGTCGAAGAGGCAAGCAAAGAATGGTTGATGTACTTTGATGGTGCCTTCTCGCTGCAAGGCGCCGGTGCCGGCGTGCTGCTTATCGCACCCACCGGAGAGCACCTCAAGTACGTAGTTCAGATGCATTTTCCCAAGGAGCAAGCAACGAACAATACCGTAGAGTATGAGGGTTTGCTTGCCGGCCTCAGAATCGCAGCAGACCTTGGGATTAACAAGCTCATTGTCAGGGGTGACTCGCAGTTGGTCGTCCGCCAAGTAAACAAAAGCTATCAGAGTACGTTGATGGAAGCATATGTTGATGAAGTAAGGAAGCTAGAAGCACACTTTGACGGCCTGCAAATGGAGCACGTTCCACGAGCTCAGAACGATATTGCTGACGGTCTGTCAAAGTGCGCAGCACTAAAGTTACCTGTGGAACCAGGGATTTTTGTGCTCAAGCTGACTCAACCATCCGTAACACCGTCGACTGGACAAAGTAAGAAGAGAAAGTTGGTTTCCGGTGACTACTTATCGGCAGAGCTTCCCGAAGCCTCCGCCAAGAAGGTCCCCAAGATCGATGCCAAGAGTGCTGAGGAGCAGTCTGCTCCGGCGAACCTCTCGGCTTGTTCCGTTGAAGCAAACGCTCCCGACAAGTTTTGCTCCGGCAAGCTTGCCGGGGAACATCACGCTCCGGCCGAACCGCAGGTTCTTGCCGTAGAAGCGGATGTTCCCACAACAACAGATATGCCTTTAGCTCTTGTTGTCGAGCCGCAAGCTCCAGCATGGGCGCAGCAGATTGTCTGTTTCCTTCAGACAGGAGAACTTCCCGAAGAGCAAGAAGATGCGGAAAGAGTAACCCGGCAGTCAAGTATGTACAAGTTTGTCGACAACACACTGTACAGAATAAGACTCAACGGTGTGAAATTGAAGTGCATTTGCCGGGAAGATGGACAACAGCTGTTGGCAGAGATAGATGGAGGCATATGTGGTCACCACATTGGTGCAAGAGCACTTGCCGGCAAAGCGTTCCGACAAGGTTTCTTCTAGCCGACAGCCCTCCAGGATGCGACTGCACAAGTAACCAAGTGTGAAGCGTGCCTGTTCCATTCCAAACAGATACACCAGCCAGCTCAAGCTCTCCAGACGATCCCTTTATCCTGGGCATTTTCGGTCTGGGGGCTCGACATCCTCGACCCCTTTCCTCGAGCTGTCGGGGGCTTTGAGTTCTTGTACGTCGCCATCGACAAGTTCACAAAGTGGCCGGAAGTGGAACCAGTGAGGAAGGTGACAGCACAGTCAGCAGTCAAGTTCTTCAGGTCGATTGTTTGCCGTTTCGGGATCCCTAACAGGATCATCACCGACAACGGCACGAATTTACGAGCCGCACCTTCATGCAGTACGTCCAAGATCTTGGCGCCAAGGTCTGCTTCGCTTCTGTTGCTCATCCGAGAAGCAACGGTCAAGCGGAGAGGGCAAATGCGGAAGTGCTGCGAGGCCTCAAGACCAGAACTTTCGACAGGCTGCACAAGTGCGGAAGAAACTGGATCGAGGAGCTGCCGGTGGTTCTTTGGTCGATCAGGACAACGCCAAATCGAGCCACTGGCCAGACACCTTTCACTCTAGTCTACGGAGCAGAGGCAGTTCTCCCCACGGAACTCGTTTACGGGTCACCTCGAGTGCTCGCTTATGATGAGCTCGAGCAAGAGCAGCTGCGGCAAGATGACGCGCTGCTCCTTGAGGAAGACCGTCTTCAGGCTGCTGTGCGAGCCGCTCGCTACCAGCAAGCTTTGCGTCGCTACCATAGCCGCAAAGTTAAAGCCAGAAGCTTCGAGGAAGGCGACCTTGTTCTTCGGCGTGTTCAGTCCGCCAAGAATTCCAACAAGTTGACACCAAAGTGGGAAGGCCCTTATCGGGTGAAACGAGTCACTAGGCCCGGCGCTGTCCGCCTTGAGACCGAAGATGGCATTCCGGTGAGCAACTCCTGGAACATCGAACATCTTCATAAGTTTTACACGTAGGGTGCGGTTGCCGGAAGCTTTTCCGGCAACCACCTTTTGTACAAGTCTTGCCGTTGTTGCATGTAATCCTTTGTACAAAGCCGGGCGCAGACCCCGTGCACCAGTAAAGTTCACGTGCCCCGCACATCTTGTCAGTTTTTTTATGCTGTAGTCCTTTTTCGCATATGTTATCTGACACTTTGTGCAGCACCAGACCCCGGTAAGCGATAACGAGCCGTAAAGCTCCATATCATTACTTTATTTCTCTGTTTCTTTCTCAAAAGAAGGAAGGTTCCCTCGCCCACAAGGTTTACCGGGGGGGGGGGGGGAAGGAGCGAGAAGATAATGGTGTGGACCAGACTGTTCAAGAAAGCTTCTCCTTGCCGGGAAACAGACGACAGAAAAGCTAAGTTGCTAAAGTTTGAGCAATCAGTTTTTTAAGTTTTTGAGTTATTTTCCTTGAACGACCGTGCTTTGTATGGAAAACCTGTGCGCGGAGGAACCAACTCGTAGCTAGCTGCGCCCTTACTTTGTTTCGAGTCCGCTCAACAGCTTAAGTGAGCTGCAACTAGTTGCGACAAGGTTGCTTGTCGGTAGCGACCCCGCCAGCAGGCTGCTGAAGTTCCGCACTCGGCGCTCGCGGCAAGGGTGCCTGCACCGGCAAGTTTCCCTAGAAAGCGTAGGGCAGAACCATACAAAGCCAAGAGTCGAGTAAAGGAAGTAACACTGCAATTTTTTACCTAAGATAGAGTTATATTACAAAAATAACTTGTTGCGCCTCTAATAAAGTGTTCCCATGACATGACTAGCAGCGGCAAGAAAAGAAGAACACGGCGAAGAAAGGATACCCGCCAACTGGAGCTGCTTGCGAGGCGACGGTGGAGAGTACCTTCGTGCGCGGATGCGCCCGCGTCTCCGTCGACCGGAAGAGATAGTACCACTCCCTCAGCTCCTTCGCGGAGAGCTCGGGGGGGAAAGTGGCCCGCTCCTTCCGCAGCGCCTCAAGCCGCTGCGCTTCGGTCGACTTCACAGCTTTCGCGGCCGCAGCCTTCGTGGCCTTCCCCTTCCCGGGCTTCGGAGGAATGGCGGAGGCGGTGGGGTAGATCGATGGCGCTGGTGGTGGCGGCAACGACGGGGGCGGAGCGCTGCTCTCTTTCAACTCTGCAAGCGGAGGAGGGCAGCGGAGATTTCTGAGATTGCAGCAGCAAAGGGCGAAGGTGGGGGAAATGCCCCTGTTTCCCCTGCTTATAAGGAGGAGGGGGCGAACGTTACGCTCTTTCCGAATAAACAACCACCCACGATCTCTCCCACGACGCCGCGATTGACGCGTGCCGTTACGGGGGGCACGGTGGATATGGAGTCAGATTCGGCACGACCCAGGCCGCGCGTGCCCGTGCACTTTTTTGGGCCTGGCCCAACAGCGCTCGGCACCGTGTGTGGCCCAGGCCCGAGGGCTTGCCGGACGACCGCCAGAGTCCTCCGTGGGTTCCTTTGGGGCCATTCAAGAACAAAGCATTTAAGATGAAGAGACAAGACCCCGGCAAGAGGAGCTTGCCGGGAAGAGACAAGGCCCCGGCAAGAGGAGCTTGCCGGGAAGAGACAATGCCCCGGCAAGAGGAGCTTGCCGGGAAGGCCAACCACGACACTTCAAGAAACTTGCCGCGATGCACCGCACGTCCCGGCAAGGTCTGGCGAGCGACAAGCTTCCGGACGCGACAAGACGACGACCCCGACAAGGTACTTGCCGGGGACCAGCTGCCACTCCATACCCACACTCCAGCGCACCCGCCCGCGTGTCGCCGCGAGGCTTTCTGAGGGGCGCGTGGCGGGAGCCTGTGCAGCGAGGGGTACGCGGTGGCAAGCGGAGATGAAGAGAAGGCCATCGTGGCAAACGTTGGCGCTCCTAACGGTCACTTTTTGCACTATTTAGGCAACTTAGACAGGCATTCAATGACCTTGTCCCCTGCCGTCAGAGTTAGGTAGGGTGCACTGTGTCCACAATAGCGGTAGCTGCACCTACCGCAATTCTTTTCCATTTTTACCCTTCTAGTCTACGTTGCCACCTGTCGGTGACCCCTTGAGAGTATAAAAGAAGGCCCATGCGCAACGTAGAAACGGGGTTCGGCTGAGGTCCAGCTCATCCAAAAACACCAAGAACAGTCTCACGCTCGGTCTGGTAGCGTCCATCGCTCCCGAGCAAGAACTCAATACTATCAGACAAGCAGCAGTAGGGTTTTACGCATCCGTGCGGCCCGAAGCTGGGTAAACTGCTCGCGTGTACTGCCTCGATCCGCTCTTTGCGCGACCTCCGCCCCCCTCCGAACCAAAAGGGGCCCGGTCCCCATAGGTGTTCGTGGATCAGTTTCCCCGACAATGATGTTATTGTATTCATGTGGCATCGTATGCCTTTTGTATGTATCCCCAACTATTATGTAATGGTACGATGTAATGATATCCACCTTGCAAAAGCTTCTCAAATATGCGCTTCTATCCTTGGTGGGACCTTCGAGTTCCTTTAGGATAGGGTCGCATATTGGGCGTGACAAGTTGGTATCAGAGCCTCGACCGACCATAGTAGCCCCCTTGATTGATCATAGTTTGCCGTTGTTGAGTCTAGGAGAAAACTGTTTTTGGAGTCTAGTTATATCGGAGAGTAGGATTTGTTTTTACTCCTTTGCCCTTTCGTCGCTCTGGTGAGGAATCTTGATGTAGGTGTTTTGAATTACTCCTCTTCCCCTTCAATTCTTCTTTAGAATCACGCGGTTAGTTTTTTTTCGTTCGTTGGTTCTCAGCTCTTTTCATTCGGTGCATTTCTTGTCAAGTTGACTCAAGCCTCTTCATCTTTGCCAAGTTCAATCCTCAGTTGTTGTCTTTTCCCACCCACCGACCCTTTTCTCTTCTTGGAGCTGGAGTCTGTAATCGAGTAACCATCCTACTCGTGCGAAGCCTTTGCATTCTTTCAACCGGTGTTTTCTCTTCAAGCTATTCGTCGGTTCTCCCTTCCAAGTTGCCTTTGTTTTCCCCGCCCTCCCACCCTCTTCTTCCCGGAACCTGAGTCTCTTTCGACCATCAATTTCATTCGTGCGGAGCCTCTTTAGTCTTTCTTCAATTGTTTCAACCGTTGATTTCTTGTCTAGTTCGACATCCTTCATCTCTTTTTCTTCTCCGGTGGACTCAATTCAAGTTTTTTGGGTTCATCATAATCCTTTCCTTGATTCAAGTGTTTTCCCTTTTCGTTCGCCTCTCGCCAGTTTATCCTTCCGAAGTTCTCAAGACATCTCAGGAGATTCGTCGGTGTTTGAATTAATTCGAGGGTATCACCTCATTCAAATATTTCAATTGTTCCGGTGCATCATCTATCTATTCAACAATCCTTTCCAACGGTGTTTTCTCTTCAGTGGGCCCTAACCCACAGGTCTTTTCCCAGGATCTTACCTGACTCTTCTAATTATTCTGGAGCCATTCATAATTCTTTTCGGAGTTTGACGTAAGAATGAATTTCATCAGTCAGATGCTTTTCCAAGATTACTTTCAAATCATTTCCTTGTTGGCTCAACCTATTTTCTTCTCATTCTACCGGAGTATCTTAATAATTTTGGTGGTGCTTCTCGTCATCATTTGAAGACCAAAGAAGAGTTTTTCCTCTAAATCTTGGCCGTTCTGTCGTAGGTTTGTCTTTCTAGCTTCACGTTATCCTCGCGAATTATTCCATTTTTCAGATATTCTTTTCTTAACCATCCGGAGTATTCTAGGAGTTTTTACTCCATTTCGATTATCCGGAGGCTTCCATTTCAAAAGATTCCTTCGTTCCAACTTTTCAGCTTTGTTCATTCCCATATTTGTACATGTGATTTGTTCAAGCATTCTTTAATTAGTTCGCGATATCTTCGTTCTCTTGCATCTTGACTCACTCATGTATCTTCATTCGTTTTCTAATTCTTTTCGGCGATTCATTCTCTTCTTCTTCGTTCTTTTCACCCAACTCTTTCAATTCTTCCAGAGGCATTGCGTTGTTCATCTTGTCAAGAGTCATCCCATCTTGTGAAGTTCATATACTATTCATTCCATTTTCAGCCGGAGTGCTGCCGAAATTCTTTCGTTCTTTTCCCATTCCTATCTTGTGCTAACTGGAGTGGTTTCAGAGTCTATCTTGTTTCTTGAGCTTTTCATTATCGTCATATTCATTGTTCCTGTTTTCTACCCGAGTGCTCTTGAGCTTGTTCATCTTCTCTCTTGTGGTTTTTTTCACTTCTTCCTCTTTCTCTTCCATCTCGTTCCTAAGATCTCGGGATGAGATCTCTTGTTAGTGGAGGGGAGTTGTAACACCCCGAGAACGATGCGCCATGTGTCTTCCAGTTAGTCGCCATCGTTGCCATGTCATTTCCTTGCGTGTTGCACATTGCTATGTCATCATCTGCATTTCATCTGCACGTTTTTCAAAACTTGCATCCATTCAGATTCCCCCAATTCTCTCCATTGTCCGTTCTGAGCCCAACCACACTTGCTTGCACCCGTTGTACCTCTTAGATCTTGTATTGTGAGCCACCGAAAAATGTTCTTGGAATGGGCTGAGATTTGCCGAGTGGCCTTGGTATATCACTGGTAGATCTCATATTAAATTTCGTTCCATTTGTAGGTCGTTTGATGCCCCAACGGTTAACCGAGTTAACAGAAACCCCCTTTTCTCTTGAAGTCCAGCACCCTTCCACAACAGCCCACTAGCCCATCTAACTCCCCTCCACGCTATCCATCGTTGGATCACGATCGTGTGGGCGAAAACCGCACCTCATTTGGAGTCTCCTAGCTCCTTCTACCTATAAATAGGCCCTCCCCTTCCACTTTCGCGGATGAAACCCTAGCCTAGACTCCTCCTCGCCGCCGGACATGTCTGTTCCCGCCGGACGAAATCCCGCCATTGCCCGCAGCCACTCAGGCCTCGCCACGTGACCCCGCCGGCCTCCTCTCTCTCCTCCCATCGTCGCGGCCCGCCTGGCCCATGGTCGGCTTGCCCCGGGGCGCAACCGGGCCGTGCCACCCTGCAGCTCCCCTGCCCCGCGCCCACGCGCTCCCCCGCCGCCATCGCCGGTGCTGCCTGCCGCCCGCCAGAACGCCTCTCCCTCCGCTACCGAGTTGCACTGCCCCTCGCTCCCTGAGCGCCTGCATCGGCCTCCCGCACGAGCGTCGCCGCCCCGCGCGTTCGCCTTCCCACCGGAGCATGAGCTCCACCGCGCCGGCCAGACCCTCGCCGGCGTGCCCCTGCCACCACACGCCGACCCCGTCGCCGGCAAGCCTGGCCGCGCCCTGCCGCCTTGCGCCTCTGCGCACGCCGCCACTGCCAGGGCACCCCGCCTCCCGCTCGTCCCTGCGCCACAGACCCCACTCGCAGGAGCGCCTCGCCGGCCCTGCTCCGTCCCTCGCCGTCTAGCTCGTCGGAGTCACCGCCGTCCTCGTGCAGATCTGGTCAACTGGGACCAGATCCAGCAGCCCCCCCAACCAAACGCTCGTCCCCGTCCCGCTCCGCTCCGTCTCGGGATCTCTTCGTCCCAATCCCTCGAGGTGAATTTTCCACCAAGTCCCTGAAATTCAAACTTCATGTGTGCATGTTTGACCCATCATAACTTCTTGCATATTGCTCCGTTTTGCATGCATGATATGTCAAAATGTTCATCTCAGGGTGCTCTTCATGATGGAGTGGTTTGCATTCATGTTACTTATCATATTAATGCCTTAATCCTCGTTTCAAAATTGCTAAATGATATAAACTGCTGTAATCTACTGATTGTTAACATCATATAGCTGTCTTGTGAGTACTATAACTTTGTCTCCATTGATCCTATGATGACGATCTTGATATGCACTTGTTCTGATCTTCATGCTCTATATGTTCATGTGCTTTGCATTCATATTAGGGTGTATCTTGATATATTAACCCCTGTTGCAAAAGTGCATGTTGCTGTTAACTGCTGAAAACTTTTGTTTACTTGCTGATTTGTCATTTTTGTTGCATTTTGTGTGTGCATCCTATTAGCATGTTGTCTAGATGTTTTAGGAGCAAAACCATGCCATATTTACAATGGTGCAATCCATGTATTTTTATATGCTCTATAGTGAATGCATCAAGCTTGTGAAGTGGGCCACTTACTGTTAATGTTCTGTCGTCTGTTTCTATCATATCATGTTGCCATGTGTGATCAATGCTTACAATTAATCCATCCATAATCTGGAGATGCTTAGTTGACATATTTTGTTTTATATGTTATGCTCTATAATTACATGCCTTTTTATGCCCCATATATGTCCCGTATCATATGTTTTCATTGCCATGAAGATGCCTACATGCTGTTCCAGTTTTCTGTTAACTTCATGGTGCCTTGTTGTGAGTTTGTTATTGAGTGATCCATGCCTCTTCTGGAGATGCTCCAATTACATGTTTTGAAGCATGCTATGAGTACTGTGTTTACATGCCATGGTTGTTAATTTAGGATGCCATATGCCTCTGTTCCATGCTTTCAAACATGCTATCATAATGTTGCTGTTTTACACTTGCTGAAACTGTTTGAACATTCAATCTTGTCATGTTGGTTCCTAGTAATCCATGATCCATATGTATATGATGCCAGGATGTTATTTTCTCTTTGTTATGTGTAATTTGATTCCATGCCCTTGGTTTCTATGTAAACTTTCTGTAGCTTGTCTCTTTCTTGCTCTCAAATTGCCATCATATTAACTCTACTCATGCATATGCTCCTGTGTTATAAAGTTTCTTTTTGCATTGATCATATTGGGTTAATCTTGATGCCTATGAACCTAAAACTTAATGATATTTGAAGTATGTTATCTGTACATGAAGTGCATGTCAAGTTTGTGCTCTTATGATTCCTGTAGAATGTTGTTTTGATGTTTGCAAAGTGCCTACTTGCTGTTTTGAGCAGATTGTTGTTATATCTTGTTTGGTGTATGTGTTGCACCGTTGCTCCATTTTGAGAAAGCTCTATATGAAACTTACTTGATTTTGCATGTACTTTCATCGTATGATGTTGCATCCTTATTTTGAGTTGTTTGCTTGGTGATTGGATGCATTTTGCATCAATGCCATGTTTAACTTGTGTTGCCCATATCTTCTAGGTCGTAGCTCCGAATTAAATGAACTTTTTATGTAACTTGACTAGAATTTCGTGTAGATCATCATGGTGCTCTTTAACTTGCTGTTTAACAACTTCAACTTAATGTTTGTGCAGATCTGGACCAATTTCGAAATTTGCAACTTACCGGATTTGTTATATGTTGTTTCCGCCCTCATTTAAACTTGCTTTAACGTGTTGTTTTTGTTTGCATCATCTCTTGCAATGAGTAGCATCATATAGCATTGTCATGCATCATACTTGGTTGAGCATCATGTCATGTTTATGTGTTGTGTATTTACCATCTTGTTTGCTTCTTTCCGGTTGTGCTTCTTCTCGATAGTTCCTGTTTCGTTGCGATCGTGAGGAGTCGTTTGACTACGCTTGGTTCGACTTCGCCCGTTCGTATTCTTCATGGACTCGTTCTTCTTCCTTGCTGGATTTCAGGCAAGATGGCCGTTACCCTGGATCTCACTACTATCATTCCTATAGTTGCTTCGTTCGATCGCTATGCTGCGCTACCTATCACTTATTTATTGAGCCTCCCAAATTGCCATGCCAGCCTCTAACCTTTTCACCCTTCCTAGCAAACCGTTGTTTGGCTATGTTACCGCTTTTGTTCAGCCCCTCTTATAGCGTTGTTAGTTGCAGGTGAAGTTGAAGATTGCTCCATGTTGGACATGTTTATGTTGGGATATCACAATATCTCTTATTTAATTAATGCATTTATATACTTGGTAAAGGGTGGAAGGCTCGGCCTTATGCCTGGTGTCTTGTTCCACTCTTGCCGCCCTAGTTTCCGTCATACCGGTGTTATGTTCCTTGATTTTGCGTCCCTAACACGGTGTGGGTTTATGGGGCCCTCTTGATAGTTCGCTTTGAATAAATTTCTTCCAGCAAGGCCCAACATTGGTTTTTACATTTGCGATAATAATACTTGAACTAAATAATTAATTGGCATAGGGCGTCATGAACCCGAGGATTTTTCTACATAGCAGGAAGGGGCCAGTGCTAATGGTGTTGGTCCCAAACGGGCAGACTGCAGGGCCACCACGGGGCAACCCGAGGATCTGGTTTTACTCATAGGCTGACCTATCCGGACGTGGCCTGAGACGAGATACGCGTGGCTACTATCAGGGTGTCGATACGCCCGGAGGCTTTGCTGGATTAGTTTTAGCATTGTTGAAATATCTTGTGCACCGGGATCCCGAGTCTGATTGGATGTCCCGTGATGGAGGATTGTCTCCGCTGATCATGAGCTTATCATCGGCTAAGTTGGGACACCCCTGCAGGGTTTAAACTTTCGAAAGTCGTGCCCGCGGTTATGTGGCAGATGGGAATTTTTAATGGCCGGCTGTAGAGAACTTGACACCAGATTCGAATTAAAATACATCAACCGTGTGCTTAACCATGATGGTCTCTTTCCGGGTGAGTTCGAGAAGAGAACACAGTGGGGTTATGTTTGAACGTAAGTAGTTTAGGATCACTTATTGATCATTACTAGTTTGCGACTGTTTGCGTAGGTTCTCATCTTATTCTTGTACTCGTAAGTTAACCACCATACATTGCTTAGTCGCTTGCTGAAACCTCACCACTTATCCATTCCATACCCATTTAGCTTTGCTAGTCTTGATACCGATGGTAATGGGATTGCTAAGTCCTCGTGGCTCACAGATTACTACAACAATAGTTGCAGGTACAGGTAATGCGATGATCATGATGTGAGAGCGATGCTTGCCTGTTTTGAGTTCTTCTTCTGCTTCATCGTTCAGGGGATAGGTTCCTAGTCGGCATCCTTGGCTAGCAGGGTAGATGTCGTTTGAGTTTCTGTTTGTGTTTCATCCGTAGTCGGATGTTGCTCTTGTGTATGATGTTATTGTATACATGTGGCATTGTATGCCTTCTGTATGTATCCCCAACTATTATGTAATGGTATGATGTAATGATATGCACCTTGAAAAAGCGTCTCCATTATACGCTTCTATCCTTGGTGGGACCTTCGAGTTCCTTTAGGATAGGGTCGCATGACACTATGCCGCCAAGGGTCTTGGGCCATTGCCCCGGGAACTCCTGCACGTTGCGAGGGTGCCCCGGAAACATATCTGGACTTATTTTAAATCAAAAGAACTTAATGCTCCAACATGACGTCACCCCAATGTCAGCAATCAACATGCGAGCTGACCGGTCAAGCTGACGTCCGGGACCCACCTATCAATGGCAGCGGGGGTATAACAATGTTTAATTTAATCTAAACTAGCTAAATAATTTACTGGGCCCACCTGTCAGTACCTAATTAAGTTAATTAATTATTATTTTTAAATGTTTTAGTTAATAAGGGGAGGTGGGCCCTATCTGTTAGCTGCTAGGTTGGTCCAGTCACCAAAGCTGACCGGTTAACAGGCCGGCTGGGCCCCTGGGGCCCACGGGTCAGTGACCCAGGTGGCGGCCCCGGGCTGACCACATCAGCGCGGGCGACGGCGTTTAACCGCCAGTAGCCATAGCCATGGCGGAGGGTTGGGCGCGCACTAGAATCCATCTATGGGTGGCCTTTTCATGAGCGGTTCACACCGTTCGAACGCGTGCACGATGCCGAGTCAGGTGGTGGTGGTGGCTCGCCCGGGGATGGCCGGAGACGGCGCCAGCATGGAGCACAGGCAGTGGTGGCCTTCGGGCGCTCGACGGCGATGGTGCTTCAGGACACGGCTCGTTGTGCGGAGTGGCTCTACTGGCGGCTGGTGCTCGCGCGCATCCATTGCCGCAGTCGGTAGTAGGCGGGAGGCGATGAGCTCACCGGAGACGAGCTCGCGGCGGCGGCCAGAGCACTGGCCCGTCGAGGACGGTGCCAAGGGAGCAGCAGGAGTAGCGGGCGCGTACAGTGGGTGCAAGCGGAGGTGTTGAGCATCACGGGGTGGTCAGCCGCAAGCTCTGCGAGCCGTGGCCACAGCGGCGAGCACCACCGCGGGGACGAGCTCGGGCACGATGGGGGAAGGAGCTACGAGGGGAGAAGACATGCGCGAGGAGAGTGGAAAGGAGCCGGAGCTCACCGAGAGGCACAAGGAGGCCCAGCGACAACTTAGTAGCAGCAAGGGGGTGGCCGGAGTGGACGGCGATGGCGACGACCGAACCGGAGGAAGGTGGAGATCCAGCGAGGCAGAGGGGCTCCGAGGTCTGTGGCATGGTCGCGGTTGTCGTGGTTGAGGATGAGAGGGGGCTCCTGCATGCAGGCGGACGAAGGACAGCCGCCGGTGGCCACACGCACGGCGAGGCCGCGGCGACGGCAACGCCTGGGCCGGCGCGGCGCAGGAGATGTGGGGGAGGGGGGAGAGATAGGAGTGGGAAGCCAGGAGGGCGAGTGGGTGGATGAGAGCGGGGGGACCTCGAGGGGCCGGGGCTGTCGCCCTTATCACCTTGGGATGGCGCCGGCGAGGTGGTGTGGCGCGGACGCGCGGGAGGAGCCCTGGTCAGATGAACAGGGGAGGAAGAGAGCGACCGAGGGAGGTGGGCCGCCTAGGTTGGGCCGGCTAGTTCGGATGGGCCAAAGCCCAGGGAGGCAGGGGCTTCCTTTATTTTTTTTCTGTTTTCTTCTTTTACAGAGAGGGTTTTATAATATTTGGGGCGCTGAAATGATTTTTGTAAAATATGGGAATTGTCAACATAAATACCTTGCAATGTTTGGCACTTCCACAAAAAATTCGGAAGAAGTTTGAATTTTCATAATTTAAAAAGGCATTTAATCTATTGTTCTAGCCACTGAATTAAATAGTTTAGTGCACTTAAACACTTTGCAAAAATGTTGGTTGACTACCAATATTAGTTCTGGATTATTTTGCACATGATGAACATTTTAGTTTTCAAGTTTGACAAATATGAAATTTTGACTTTAGATTGGATTTGAATATGAATTGTGATTTGGATCAAGTGAAGATTAGCAACAGTAATGTGATGACATGGCACCATTAACAAGGATTACTGTAGCATGGCACTGGGGGTGTTACAAATGTCCTCCACTAAGAAATATCATCCCGAGATTTAAGTGCGGAAGTAAAGGGTAACTTCAGGAGAACTGACCCTTATAGGGTTAATTATCTGGTGGACAATTCAGGGAGTGTGGCAGAAGTATCTCTCGAATTTAAACTTAAGAAAACATTAAGAGCAAGGTAAGAAGGTACAATAAGAAGTTTCAAGCGAATGAACAAACGATCGATACCTGAACTGCGTGTGAGAAGGGGTATCAGAGTATCGAGTATAAATCATCTCTCGGAGGGTGGCTCGTGATAACTCACAAAGCCCGGAGCATATGATACTTTGAACTCACAAAGCCTGTGGAACTGTGAGGGGGGTGTCAATCAAAACTAGGGAGAATGGTGGCATCTTACCGGTCACGACAACAATGTATGTCAAAGGATAGCCTGTCAATTATGTCGGCGACAACATCGGTACCATGGGCGAGGGACAATGAGAACCATTTTCCTGCTTGTTGAACGAGGCGGACCAATAGGGAAAGTTCTCATCCATCGGTGGTTACTGGAATGTCATCAACATTAGTAACAGGGTCATAATGACCAATTTGTACCTCAAGGTGTTTTCATAAGCTGGGAATTATTGCTTATATCATCCAGATCATATGAAAGGTTAAATAAACCAATGGAAAAAATGATTATTCAAATTAATCAATGGGAAGGAAAATGTGTTTACACACAAAAATTGGGAGTATATCCTTCCCAGGGAAAAAGCGGAGACGGAAATGCATGACAGGACGGCAAGTTCAAAAGCATTTAGATAATGGGGCGAGGGAAGAATCATGATATTACCCATACAACGGTGTGAGGGTAATTGACCGAGAAACATTTTGTATTAGGCTTCCGATGTTCTTGTAGATATTCGGAATACCATAGTCATGCTTCGATGCAGCAACGATATGGTGTCAAGTAAAGATTGGGTTTGAAGATCTCAAGAGATACCAAGAAACAATTCCAAGATTATCTCAGAACTTAAGGAATAACCAAGCAAAATCGGGTCTAAGTTGGCAGAAAGTCAAGATGTCATAGATGATGTCACAAATCATCGAGGGGCAGGGATGGTATTTCTAGCCATGAATTCATTTGACATCTCTGAAGAAGCCAAAGTGTTGATGGTGATCACGAATTTTTTTATCGAGAGACTCTATCAAGATGCCATCGAGCAGAAAAGGAAGGATGAAGTGGAAGACTATGAGAACCACGGATTCGACACAAGCTCGAAGGCAAGCTTGTTGTTCGAGGTGAAATGATAAGATGAGGAAGATCGACGTAAGCTTAGCTCTTCATCGAAAGTTGCTCCGGGCATAAAGACTAGGTAGCACAGTTAAAACTTGACACAATAAAAATATAGCCGATCAGGCTAGGAATGATGTGATGGGGTATAAAAATTCCCAATATCAAGTACTAGGTGTAATGCCAGAAGGTAAATCGGAGTAGAGGTTGGACGGGGGAAATGATTTGCATAGGATAAGTATTTTAACTTATCTGATAAATGGATTCAAGGAGGAAATATGGTCGGAACCACGATTGCAAAGGATCAATTCATAGATACAAGATGAGCTTGTACCAAAGGAATGATTATTTTTTTTATGAGCAGCTTCCCTGATAAGTTCTACATCGGGTCCATGGGCATGAACACAAAGGTTCGAGGTTGACTCCCACTTCTTCAATGCATAACCTTTAATTCACTCCTCATTTTCAAAGAAATCATAGTGCAGAGGATTTACCTGGCGAAGTACAAGAAGAGTAAGACTTGTGAGAACTCTCGGGTTCACACGGATTATGTAAGGCATAAGTTCAACCCATCGGGGAATTTTTACGAATCTATACAACCATCGACCAAGCAAAAGATACGAGTTCGAAAGAAGAGTATCGAAGTGAAAGCAGATGATACAATTTACCGAAGGTATCATGTATCCAGGAAAAACTCACAAGACTTTGGATGTGAAGGACACTGTCGGATAACAACCCAACAATGGATCTGGCGATTCACGACAGAGTTGATGTGAGTATCTGTAATCAATCAGATGAAGAAGGGGATGCAAAGTCATCGGCTTATAGAAACGTCTGAATGATTCGATGTTTGGGTACAAAGGTATTATGATTTCAAGACAAACGATCAGAAGCAGAGGCTCTAATTAAAAGATGAGTGAGGGAGTCCTGGATTAGGGGGTCCTCGAATAGCCGTACTATATACTTTGGTTGGACTGTTGGACTATGAAGATACAAGATTGAAGACTTCGTCCCGTGTCCGGGTGGGACTCTCCATTGCGTGGAAAGCTAGCTTGGCAATTCGGGTATGTAGATCTCCTTCTCTGTAACCGACTCTGTGTAACCCTAGCCCGCTCCAGCGTCTATATAAACCAGAGGGTTTAGTCCGTAGGACAAGAACAATCATAATCATAGGCTAGCTTCTAGGGTTCAGCCTCTACGATCTCATGGTAGATCAACTCTTGTAATACTCATATCATCAAGATCAATCAAGAAGGAAGTAGGGTATTACCTCCATCGAGAGGGCCCAAACCTGGGTAAATATTGTGTCCCCCGCCTCCTGTTACCATTAGCCTTAGACGCATAGTTCAATACACGAGATCCGCCGGTTTTGACACCAACATTGGTGCTTTCATTGAGAGTTCCACCGTGCCGTCACGGTAAGGCTTCATGGCTCGCCTTGTTATCAAGGAATCACCTCCGGGGGAGCCCTGGCTGTAGGCCAAACTCTCTGACTAGGCGGCTTCATCATGGCCGCCCGTTCGGCCGCTGCCCCGACGATGACTTCTCGGTTCATAAAAAACAACCTCCACGTCAGCTCGGAATTCACCGAGAAGATGGATCCAATGGAGCTCTCCTCCTTGAACGGGATCTTGGATCGCATCGCCGCCTTGGGAGTCGTTACGGACTATGATCGGATCGGGCTTAAACCCGACCAAAGGGAGATTAACTCTCCGCCGGTCACCCATCAGATAGCGCTGGTGGAAGAGCAATGCAACCATTATTCCTATATTTTGAGGATGAACTATGTCCGGATCCCCGAGCTCTCCGACCGGATACCCGTCTACGGGAGGACATGGCCCAAGCTCCGAACCTAGAATCGGAGAGCGGGCCAGAAAATTGGGCAACATCCCGAAACCTGAACTGCCAAGCTCGGAAGCTCCTCTGCCCCTGGGTCTCAGATTGGGTCAGGGTTTGACTTAATTCTACCCACCCACCCAAATACAAGCGATCTTTCCCACATTAGACAGGAGCCCCAAGAGACAGTACATCACTTCTGGGCCAGATTCCTCCTTGTAATGAGCAAGGTCAGGGACTGTCGCGAGGAAGACGCAATCTCATTATTTTGCAAAAATTGCACGGACAAGGGAATCCTCAACCCCGTAAGTCGCCTTGACATAGCACACTTCGCTTGGCAGCCATAGTACAGAAGTACTGTGCGATAGAAAGCGTCTGGAAAACCCAAACAAAATTTTGGGATACTCCGGCTTTCACTAAACCCCTCGTCCGAACTAAAAGGGTACACTCTCGTAAGTCATCCGATCGAATTACAAAGAAAGCAAAGCCCACTACAGGGTGTGGAACCGTATTGGAAGGATGGCTCAATGGGCCATGCAAAAATCACAGCACACCGGATACCATATCAACACACAGCCTTAGAGCATGTTGGATACTCCGGCAGGTGGCCAAGAGCGGCAAGGATCTCCTCATCAATGATACCGCAGAGCATCATCCCGCGGAAAGTAACAATACAGTGTTGATAGTCTTCGAGACTTTCGCCTCAAATAACAGGCACAAGCGAGCACTCCGCAGCCTCGCCGAAGTCTGCCACGTTGCACCAATAAATCCATGGAACGACACGGCCATAACCTTCAATGCCAGTGACTAACCTCAATTCCGAACAGACCGAGCACCAGCCGCTTTGGTCCTTAGTCCAATTGTGGACGGCTTCCTGCTTACTAAAGTGCTCATGGACGGCGGCAGCGGATTAAACCTCATCTATGAGGAAACTCTCAACAAATTGGGAATAGACAAGAGCCGCATTGAGCAAAGAAGCACGACCTTCAGAGGAATCATCCCTAGTCGGGAGGCACGATGTGCGGGAAAAATCACACTAGATGTGGTATTCGGCACGCCGGAGAACTACAGGTCCGAAGAAATCACATTCCAAGTGGTCCCATTTAGTAGCGGATACCACGCCCTTTTAGGGCGGGATGCATTCATGAGCTTTCAAGCTATACCCCATTACGGGTACATGAAGCTCAAGATGCCAGGGCCCAATGGAATAATCACTCTAGCCAGTGATCCGGACGTAGCACTCCACGCCGAAAACAAAACCGCCGCACTGGCCCTTGAGGCATTATCAGAAGCCCTTGCAGCCGAAGAACTAACTACGCCACGCTCCACAGTGGATAGGGACGACGTGATACTTGAAAACTTTCCAAGTTCACCTGTTTCAAACCTGCAGACGAAATAGTCAAATTCCAGGTCCACCCAACGGACTCCACAAAAACAGCATGCATTGGGGCTCAGCTAAACCCCACAATAGATGCCGCACCGCGGGCGTTATTGTGCGAGAATTGGGACATCTTCGCCTGGCACCCTTCAGACATGCCATGCATCCCACCACTACAAAAAAAAGACACATCCGTGACATTTTGGCCGAACGAATTTTTTTTCTGTCATACATATGACACTTCTATGACGATAATTGTGACAAAACCCGATATCATCATAGATGTGGTGGGCTCCTACTTCTATGACAAAAAATCATGACAGAAAATGGGCTTTTCGTCCTGGGCGAGCCAGAGACGCAGCTTGTAACGCCCCGGATGTAACTTTCCATATTTGAAACTCCAACGCTTGCCATTTCCGGCTATGTGATATATTATTTTCCCGGTGGTTGGGTTTTTGTCTTTCATTTTGCATTTTGTTCATGTCATGCATTTCATCATCGCATCATCCGCATTGCATCCGCATGTTTTCATAAAACCTCGTAGCCGTTCGTAGTTACCGCTTCTCTCTTTGTCTTCGTTTCCCTGTTGTGAGACCGCTTGTCCTTCTCTCAGACCAATTAGACCCCCCTCTTCTCTCTTTCTCCGAGACCAACAAAACCCCCCTTGTCCCTGTGGTCTTTCGTCGGACCCCATTGTCTTTGTTTTCCCCTCTCGTCTAAACGCCCACCCTCTCTGCACAGCCACCAACCCCTTTGCACGTGTCCGAAACTGCACCGAACCCGAACCGGTCGGTCGTGACCGATGGGTCCGGATCAACCCCAAACATCCCTAAAATATCTTCGTTTATTTGTTTGGACTCCCGAAGCATTTTATTCTCGACCGTCCGATTTTAATTGGATGATCCAAACTCCCCTCCGTTTTCATATATATAGTCCGCCCCTAGTCTATTTTGGACAACCCTAAAAATTCTCCCCTTATCCCATCTCGGCCGCCGCCACTGTCTTCCTCGGGATCTCATCCCGATCCAATCCACCAACCAGCGCTCCCCCATGTCCCTCCTCGGTCCCCATCACTCGCAGCCACCCACATATCCATACAGTCACCAGGACATTCGTCAGTGCGACCTCCTCCCGTTTGCTCTCACTCCATGACGCCGTCGCCGCCGCGCACCTAGCCACCTGGACTGCGCCCCGTCTTCCCCGTCGACCAGGACCGGCCTCGACGCTCTCTCTCTTCCTTCGTTCTCCTCCTCCCGTCATTTCTCTCTCTCAATCTGAAGCTCTCTGTCTTTTGAACAGAGCACGTGCGTCGCCTCCTTCAGCTCCGCCCGCGCGCCACCTTGCCGGAGATCGCCGCCACGCGGCCGGATCCGCTCGTCTCTGCCGCCTTCGCAAGTTCCGTCGATGCTGCGCCTTCGTTGTCCTACTCCCTCGCCGCCGAGCAACCGAGCCCCGGTGTCATGTTCCTCCTCTACCCGTGCACCTGAGCTCGCCCATTGTTGTGCGCCTCCAACCACGTCCTCGCCACCATGCCAGAGCAAGCCAGCAGGCAGGCCCCGTCGCGCCCTCTCCGTCGTCCTTCCCTTCCTTACCGTCGCTCTAACCTCCCCTGATCTCCCTCTCTTCTCTGATGGACAGGAGCAACCAGGGTGTCCCGGAGCTCCAATCACCGCCAAGTCCAGTCGCCGGCCAGATCCGTCGAATTCCGGCCATCTCCGCCGTTCTCGGTCCTCCCCGCCACCCAAGTCCCTTGCCTTGCTGCCCCTTCGTCCCGCTCACCGGAGCTCTGCTTCTAGCCGCCAGCGCCTATGCTTCACCATGGTGCTGCTGTTTCTGTTCTTCAGGAATGAGAGCAGTAGCGTCTCGCTCGTCCCGAGCGTTGACCGCGACCCGCGCCAGCCGCAGCGCCTCAAGGCCCAGCGCGCCAGCCTCTCCAGCCAGCGCCCTCTCCACAGTTCTGGGCCATGGCCCATGGTGAGCAGCACCCGCCCCTCTCCTGTACATCTTGGGCTAGCTAGTTTCGGTCCGTGTAGGATTTTTTTTCAGATCTGCGATTTTAGCAATTATCCCAGGTTTTGCAGTTTTACAGAAAAGACCCTCATCTTCATGCATTTAATAACTGATGAACCGTGCATCGGATTAAAATGATTTAAACATGTAAAATGCTTAGAATTTTGTTTAGATTAATAATATGCCACTTTAATCCATGTTTAAAATGTTTAAAATGCTATTTTTTTAAAATTTTCCCAAATGCCGAGCTAAAATGATTTATTTCATAACAAAATAACCGTAGCTTGGTTTTAAATAAACTTTATATGTAATGGGGTGGAAAATGCCTAGTTTAACAAGGCGCACTATATTTTGCAGTTTAACAACTCTAAAATATGGTTTAAGGCAGAACAATACCAATTCCAAAATATGCATATGTGGATTGTCCGGAATTGTTGTTTGTTGTTCCGGCCTCATTTAAACTTGCCTAAATAGTTAGCTTAATTATGCTTCACCCCTTGACATGTTTAATAATATTTAATGTTGTTGGGTACATAAACGAGAGCGACCTAAATAAATGGATGTGGTGTTTCATCGATATGCAACTCGTTGCATATTGAGCTCCACTTAACTTGTAGTATCGTTTGTTACACTTTGCCATGCCATGCCTATCTAAATCGGACATGCATCATACTTGTTTGTGCATCATGCCATGCTTATGCTTGCTCGTTTACCATGTTGTTTGCTTCTTTCCGGTGTTGCTTCTTAGTTCCGGTAATGTTGCGATTGTGAGGATTCGTTTGACTACTCCTGTTCGTCTTCTTCACGGACTCGTTCTTCTTCCTAGCGGGATTTCAGGCAAGATGACCGTTACTCTAGATCTCACTACTATCATTGCTATGCTAGTTGCTTCGTTCTATCGCTATGATGCGCTTCCTATCACTTGTTCTTCAAGCCTCCCCAAATTGCCATGTCAGCCTCTAACGTTTTCACCCTTCCTAGCAAACCGTTGTTTGGCTATCTTACCGCTTTTGCTCAGCCCCTCTTATAGCATTGAAGTTACAGATGAAGTTGAAGACTGCTCCATGGTGGACAGGATTATGTTGGGATATCACAATATCTCTTATTTAATTAATGCATCTATATACTTGGTAAAGGGTGGAAGGCTCGGCCTTATGCCTGGTGTTTTGTTCAACTCTTGCCGCCCTAGTTTCCGTCATACCGGTGTTATGTTCCCGGATTTTGCACCCCTTACGCGTTTGGGTGATTTATGGGACCCCCTTGACAGTTCACTTTGAATAAAACTCCTCCAGCAAGGCCCAACCTTGGTTTTACCATTTGTCTCACCTAGCCTTTTTCCCTTGGGAGTCGCGCATCCCGAGGGTCATCTTTATTATAACCCCCCGGCCAGTGCTTCTCCAAGTGCTGGTCCAAACCGAGCGATGTCCGGTGCCCCCTGGGCAACCAGGGTCTATGCCAACCCGACGTCTTGCTCATCCGGTCTGCCCTGAGAACGAGACATGTGCAGCTCCTATCGGGATTTGTCGGCACATCGGGCGGATTTGCTGGTCTTGTTTTACCATTGTCGAAATGTCTTGTAAACCGGGATTCCGAGACTGATCGGGTCTTCCTGGGAGAAGGAATATCCTTAGTTTACCGTGAGAGCTTGATGGGCTAAGCTGGGACACCCCTGCATCATATAAACTTTCGAGAGCCGTGCCCGCGGTTATGTGGCAGATGGGAATTTGTTAATGTCCGGTTGTAGATAACTTGACACCAGATTCGAACTAAAACGCATCAACCGCGTGTGTAGGCGTGATGGTCTCTTCTCGGCGGAGTCCGGGAAGTGAACACGGTTTTGGGTTATGTTTGACGTAAGTAGGAGTTCAGGATCACTTCTTGGTCATTGCTAGCTTCAAAACCATTCCGTTTGCTTCTCTTCTCGCTCTCATTTGCGTATGTTAGCCACCATATATGCTTAGTCACTGCTCCAACCTCACCACTTATCCTTTCCATACCCATTAAGCTTTACTAGTCTTGATACCAATGGTAATGAGATTGCTGAGTCCTCGTGGCTCACAGATTACTACAACAACAGTTGCAGGTACAGGTTATGCGATGATCATGACATGAGAGCGATGTTTGCTTGTTTTGGAGTTCTTCTTCTGCTTCTTCTTCGATCAGGGGATAGGTTCCAGGTCGGCAGCCTGGGCTAGTAGGGTGGGTGTCATTTGAGTTTCTGTTTGTGTTTCATCCGTAGTCAGATGGTGCTCTTATGTAAGATGATGTTGTATTCGTGTGGCATTGTATGCCTTTTGTATGTATCCCCATCTATTATGTAATGTTGATGTAATTATATTCACCTTGCAAAAGCGTTTCAATGTGTGGGTCTATCCTTGGTGGGACCTTCGAGTTCCTCTTGGATAGGGTCGCATATTGGGCGTGACAAGTTGGTATTGGAGCCTCGACCGACCATAGGATCCCCCTTGATTGTTGGCCATTGTGGAGTCTAGAAGAAAACTATTTTGTGTCTTAGGATTATATATATCGGAGAGTGGGATTCTTTTTACTCCTCAGCCCCCTTCGTCGCTCTGGTGAGGACTCTCGACGTAGATGTTTTGTCTTTCCTCTCCTCAATTTTTCACAAAAAACAATTTAGGATCACACGGGTATCTTGGAATCGTTCCGATATTCTTGTGACGAGAACATTGTTCTTGGTTCCTCCTGACATTTAGGGGTTGTGGCAGTGTCCCGGGGAGTTGAGCTCCGAGGTGTTGTCCTCACAATTTTATCGTTGCAGTTCTGGAATACCTGAGTTTTGCCGACATCGAAAAAATCTCTTTTATGCAGTTGTTGGTGAGATAACCTCGACGCCACCCAGTACTGGGGAGTTCGGCAGTATTGCCATAGCTCGTATAACTGATTCTTTTCGAAGGTTGAGGTACACGATTACTGGAGTTTTCTTGGTTATGTGTTGACGGATGGATACGGCTGGATGTAGGGATTGTTAGTTTGGGTGAGATATATTGCTTCCCCTGTATCCCCAACACCAGATTGCATAACCAGAAAGTTTTAGGAGTTTGTAGGTGGGAATTCAAGTAGCTACTAGAATATCTTTCCGACAGATGCCTGATATGGGATTGGGTAAATCTCTATCATATGTATTTGTTCCGGCTTATTTCTGCAAGCCACTCCTTTGTTTTGTTTTGAGTTGTGGTATTTGAGTTGCTTCAATGTCAAGTGTTGATTCCATACCTTTCAAGCGGTGTTCTCATATTTCTATGGGAGTACTAATCCTTTTGATCATTGAGATTGTCATGTCAATTCTTTCCAACTGGTGTGCTTCTTTTCAAATGGATCCAATCATTTCAACATTTGTGAGATCAATTCTATGTTTTCTCAATGGTATCTATTTCACCCGTCCCCAAGTTGCCTTTGTTTTCCCACCCTCCCACCCTTTTTCTTCAAGGACTCAAGTTTCTTAATCATGTATCCTTTTATTTGTGGGAAGTCTCTTCATTCTTTTCTTTCAATGTTCTTATCCTGTGATTTTCCATGAATATGCTCAACAGTTTCAAGGTCATCATCCTTCATTGTTGTTTCTTCTCCGGTTGATTCAATTCAAGCTTCGATGTTGATCATATCTCTTCCTTTTGTTTCACATATCTTCCCATGTGAATTTCTTATCCAAGGCTCTCTTATTTATTCACCTCTCCCAGTTCATATCCGGAGTGTTGAAGATATCTCGAGAAGATTCTTGTTTCTATTCTCAATACGTTCAAGTTATTTTGAGGCTCTTATCTCATTCAAGCCATTTAATTCTACCAGTGCAATATCTTTTTAAATCATTTCAACAGTGTTTCTCTAGAGTGGGCCCTAACCCACAGGTCTTTTTCCAAGATCTTACCTGACTCTTCTAACTTATCCGGAGCGACTCTCAAATTCTTTTCCAAGTTTGACGTAAGAATGAATTCTCATCAGTCATATTCCTTCTCCAAGATCACTTTCAAATCATTTTCATCTTTGTCTCAACCTTTCCTCTTTTAATCCTTCCGGAGTCCCGCAACAATTTGGTGGTGTTTCTCCTTGCCATTCTCGGATTTTGAAGACCAAAGAAGAGTTCCTTTTAAATCCTTACCCGTTCTTCCAAAGATGCGTAGTTCAAGCTTGATGCCATCCTCTCGTACTTGTTTTCGATTGTGAGAATTCTTTTCACCCATTCGGAGCATTTCATGATTTGTTTCCATTTCTTTCCTCCAAAGGTCATCATGTCATAATTCTTCATTCTCAGGGTGTAGCTATCGTTCTCCAAATTTTATCGGTGCATCATTCAAATATCCTCTAATCAGTCCATGATCTCGTCATTCTCATGTATCTAAATCCCCTCAAGTATCTTCATTCGTTTTCCAGTTCTTCCCGGTGAATTGTGCCTTTGCTACTTTCATTTTCAATTCTTACGGTGGTTCGTTCAATATTTCACTTCCGTCGTTATCATATCAAATATTCGTTGTTTCCAAATCCCACCGGTGGTTCGATCAATACCTTCTCAAGTTTACGCTATATCCCTCTTAATCCTTTCTACGAGAATAAGTAGTGTGCCAAATCTGTTGCTTGTCATCAATTTAAATTGGTGAAGGATTCGCATAACATAATTCTTATTATTGTTTCATCCAAGTGATCTAGTTTCTTCTTTCCAGAGTTGTTCATCATGTCACATTTCCCGGTTCGAGATGTTTCATCTTTTCTTTTCCGGAGTTCCAAGTTTTCTACATTATCTCGTCGCGAAGCTCCTTCTAAATCATCGCAAGGCTTCACCTTGTGTTTTCAACTTCTCTTTCTTTTTTATCATCCTTTTATTACCGGAGTTCTTCATGGAGGCTCTACATGGTGGTTCGTCAGGGATTCTTTTTATTCTTCAATTGTTCTTCAAGATTTCTCTTGAAGTTAAGATCAGCCAAGCTATACTCTAAAAATAAACATGGTGCTCAACACATGTTTTGTTTTGAGGATCTCAAGTATTCTTCATCTTGCAATCCAAAGTGCAATTCTTTCTACCTTATATTTTGAGGTGTTGTTATGTCACTCTTGACAATTTCCTTCATGTTTCATGATTCATATTCTTGTCAAGAATGAGGTATTTTAAATCCATCAATCCCTTTGTTGGAGTTATCTTGTGTCATATTTCACCTAAAGCCTTCCCTCAGGAATGTTGCTATTTGTGGTGCGTATCTATGGTCCAATTTTCTCCTTCTCATCTCGGTGAAGAAGTTTTTCATATTTTTGGTGCTCTCAATCAGATCAATGGTTTCTATTAGTGGCCGGTTGTCACCTCATAGTCTTGAGATGTTTTCCATAAGCCCACTACAAGCTTATTCATTTCGTTGTTGGTTTTCCAACAACCCCGTTGTAACCTTCTTGGAAGGGTGCTTTCCAAGCTCATTTGTGGCAGAAGTTGGCATTTTCTCCTACATTTTGTTATTCCAATGATCAATCGTCCATTCTTTCTTCCGGAGGCATTGTGATGTTGCTCTCTTTACTCATCTTCTCGAATTGAGGATCATGTTCTTTTCATGCTTATCCATTTAACCGAAGTGTTGTGTCATCTCTTCAAGTTCTTTTCATCTTATCAAGTCTTGCATCTATCTTCAACCGGAGTGATGTCCGAATTTGATTGTCCTTGTTCCTTGTTTATCTCGTTTCAACTAGAGTGGTTTCAATTCCTTCTATTCCATTGTACTCGTCGTTCATAGCTGTGCAACCTCCAAGATTCACATGGTGTTCCTTGTTTCTATTTTCTACCGCAGTGCTCTCAATTGTGTTCAACTTCGTTATGTTCTTTCTTCCAAGTTTTTCAACCTCTCAAGGATCGTGGTTTCACTCGTTTGTCAAAGAAGCAACTTTGTTTTACCTCTCCTCTTCCTTTTCCGCTTCCCTCCGGTGCCATCCTAGATCTCGGGACGAGATCCTCTTGTAGTGGTGGAGTGGTGTAACGCCACGGATGTAACTTTCCATATTTGAAACTCTAACTCTTTCCATTTCCGGCTATGTGATATATTATTTTCTCTGTGGTTGGGTTTTTGTCTTTCGTTTTGCATTTTGTTCATGTCATGCATTTCATCATCGCATCATCTGCATTGCATCCGCATGTTTTCATAAAACCTCGTAGCCGTTCCTAGTTACCGCTTATCTCTTTGTCTTTGTTTCCCTGTTGTGAGACCGCTTGTTCTTCTCTCAGACCAATTGGACGCCTCTCTTATCCCTTTCTCCGAGACCAACAAAACCCCCCTTGTCCCCGTAGTCTTTCGTCAGACCCCATTGTCTTTGTTTTCCCATCTCCTCTAAATGCCCACCCTCTCTGCACAGCCACCAACCCCTTTGCACGCGTCCAAAACTGCCCAGAACCCGAACCGGTCGGTCATGACCAATGGGTCCGGATCAACCCCAAACATCCCTAAAATATCTTCGTTTATTTGTTTGGACTCCCGAAGAATTTTATTCTTGACCGTACGATTTTAATCGGATGATCCAAACTCCCCTCCTTTTTCATATATATAATCCGCCCCTAGTATGTTTTGGACAACCCTAAAAACTCTCCCCTTGTCCCATCTCGGCCGCCGCCACTGTCTTCCTCGGGATCTCATCCCGATCCAATCCACCAACCAGCGCTCCCCCATGTCCCTCCTCGGTCCCCATCACTCGCAGCGACCCACATATCCATCCAGTCACCGGGACGTTCGTCGGCGCGACCTCCTCCCGTTTGCTCTCACTCCAAGACACCGTCGCCGCCGCGCACCCAGCCACCTGGAGCGCGCCCCGTCTTCCCCATCGACCAGGACCGGCCTCGACCCTCTCTCTCTCCCTTCGTTCTCCTCCTCCCGTTGTTTCTCTCTCTCAATCTGAAGCTCTCTGTCTTTTAAACAGAGGACGTGCATCGCCTCCTTCATCACCGCCCGCGCACCACCTCGCCGGAGAACGCCGCCATGCGCCTGGATCCGGTCGTCTCTGCCGCCTCCCCAAGTTCCGTCGCTGCTGCACCTTTGTTGTTCCCTCACCGCCGAGCACCCGAGCCCCTGTGTCATGTTCCTCCTTCGCCCCTGCGCCCGAGCTCGCCCGTCGTCATGCGCCTCCAACCTCAACTTCGCCACCACCTCCTCGCCACCATGCGAGAGCAAGCCAGCAGGCAGGCCTTGTCGCGCCCTCTCCGTCGTCCTTCCCTTCCTTCCTGTCTCTCTAACCTCCCCTGATCTCCCTGTCTTCTCTGTTGGACAGGGGCAACCAGGGTGTCCCGAAGCTCCAACCACCACCATTCCAATCGCCGGCCAGATCCGTCGACTTCCGGCCATCTCCGCCGTTCTCGGTCCTCCCCGCCACCCAAGTCCCTCGCCTTGCCGCCCCTTCCTCCCACTGATCGGAGCTCTGCTTCCAGCCGCCTGTGCCTCTGCTTCGCCATGGTGCTACTGTTTCTGTTCTTTAGGTACGAGAGCAGCAGCGTCTCGCTCGTCCTGAGCGTTCACCGCGACCTGCGCTAGCCGCAGCGCCTCAAGGCCCAGTGCGCCAGCCTCTCCAGCCAGCACCCTCAAGTCCCATGGTGAGAAGCACCCACCCCTCTCCTGTGCATGTTGGGCCAGCCATTTTCGGCCCGTGTAGGTTTTTTTTCCAGATCTGCGATTTGAGGAATTATCCTAGGTTTAGCAGTTTTATAGAAAAGACCCTCATCTTCATGCATTTAATAACTCATGAACCATGCATCGGATTAAAATGATTTAAACATGTAAAATGCATAAAATTTTGCGTAGATTAATAATATGCCACTTTTATCCATGTTAAAAATGTTTAAAATGATGTTTGTCTAAATTTTCCCAAATGGCATAATAAAATGATTTATTTCATAACTAAATAACCGTAGCTCGGTTTTAAATAAACTTTATATGTAAATTTGGTGGAAAAATGCCTAGTTTCACATGGTGCACTATATTTTGCTATTTAACAACTCTGAAGTAAGATTTAAGGCAGAACAGTACCAATTCCAAAATATGCATATGAGGATTTTCCGGAATTGTTGTTTGTTGTTCCGGCCTCATTTAAACTTGCCTAAATAGTTAGCTTAATTATGCTTCACCCCTTGCCATGTCTAATAACATTTAATGTTGTTGGGTACATAAAAGAGAGCGACCTAAATAAATGGATGTGGTGTTTCGTCGATATGCAACTCCTTGCATATTGAGCTCCACTTAACTTGTAGTATCGTTTGTTGCACTTTGCCATGTCATGCCTATCTAAACCGGACATGTATCATACTTGTTTGTGCATCATGCCATGCTTATGCTTGCTCGTTTACCATGTTGTTCGCTTCTTTCCGGTGTTGCTTCTTAGTTCCGGTAATGTTGCGATTGTGAGGATTCGTTTGACTACTCCCGTTCGTCTTCTTCACGGACTCATTCTTCTTCCTAGCGGGATTTCAGGCAAGATGACCGTTACTCTGGATCTCACTACTATCATTGCTATGCTAGTTGCTTCGTTCTATCGCTATGCTGCGCTTCCTATCACTTTTTATTCAAGCCTCCCCAAATTGCCATGTCAGCCTCTAACCTTTTCACCCTTCCTAGCAAACCGTTGTTTGGCTATGTTACCGCTTTTGCTCAGCCCCTCTTATAGTGTTGTAGTTGCAGGTGAAGTTGAAGATTGCTCCATGGTGGACAGGATTATGTTGGGATATCACAATATCTCTTATTTAATTAATGCATCTATATACTTGGTAAAGGGTGGAAGGCTCGGCTTTATGCCTGGTGTTTTTTTCCACCACTACAAGGGAAAACCTTATACATAGAAATTTAGCAACAACGCGGGTCAAAAAAGGGTGCTAGTGGTATATAGCAGTAGCGATTGAAGAAAAACCGCGCTACAGATACAACCTTAGCAGTAGCGCGTGTAGTTGCAAAAGCCCTACCACTAATATTCCCATTGGCAGAATGATAGGCTACGCATAGCAGTAGCGGGCTTGGAAGAAACGCGCTACCGCTAGGGCATAATTAGCAGTGCATTTCCTAAGAAGAGCACTACTACTTACGGAAATAAAATAAGATGAAAAACAAATAGAAAAGTAAATGAAAATGAAAGAAATAGAAAAAGGAGAAAGGAAAAAATAAAATGTAAAGCAAAATAAATGAAAAAGCGAAAAAACGGAGGAAGGCATAGCAGCAGCGTGTGTTTGTAAGAGGCGCTACAGCTATCGTAGCTGCAGCACGTGTCCTAGACCCTCGCTATAGAAACAGAAAAGGAAATTAAAAATGGAAGAAATTTACATAGCTATAGCAGCAGCGCGTTTTGTAAAAATCGCTATAGCTATCTTAGCTATAGCGCGTTTTACCAAACGCGCTACCGCTAAGTTTGACTTAACCAAAAAAACATTTCCCCCCGGCCACCACTTCTCCCCCAAATCCCTCAACCCACCCTGCGTGCCGCCGTCTCCCCGATTCACCGTCGCCCCACTTCGCCGCCGACGTCGACGCCACCAGAGCCATGCACCCTCGACGCCACCGGAGCCGCCCCCAATGCCACGGAGCCGCGCGGCCTTGTCAACGCCACCGGAGCCGCCGTCGACACCACCGGATCCTTCCTCGCCACAACTGCCTCCCTCACCATCACCGGAGACACCCCTGCCTCCCTCGCCGTCACCGGACACGCCCCTGCCTCCGTCGCCACCACCAGAGCCATCCTCTGTAAGCCCCCACCCCTCCTCTCTCTCTCATGCATAGGTTAGCCAGTTTAATTAGGTTAATTATCTAGGTTAGGGCAAAAATTTAGTTAGGGCTTTGACATAGAAGTAGTTAGGTTAACTAGTTTAATTAGGTTAATTATCTAGGTTAGTGCAAAAATTTATTTAGTGCTCTGACAGAGAACTAGTCAGGTTAACTAGTTTAATTAGGTTAATTATCCAGGTTAATTAGTGCAAAAATTTATTTTAGGCTTTGACAGAGAACTAGCTGTGTTAACTAGTTTAATTAGGGTTAATTATCTAGGTAAACTAGATTAACTAACTAGGTTAAATAGGTAGGTTAATTAGGTTCGTTTGATTAACAAGCTAGGTTAAGTAGATTGGCTAGGTTAGAGGAAAATTTTATTTTAGAGCATTAGGTCAGAAGGGTTAGAGAAATGGAGTTCCTTTGCAATTTAATTGGGTTCTGTGTTTAGTGAGGTCATTTTGCAAAGGTTTTTGATTTTTGAAAAGACCACTATTTTTCAAGGAAAAGAATTTAGGCAAATTTTATTTTTCATTGAAGTGGTCATGTTATATCTTTTCATTGAAGTTGTTAGATTGTGCCCAAGTGGCTTTGTTGTTTCCAAGGAATGATGCTGAGTGGCCTATGTTTTGCCAGAATGTTGATTCTGTTCCGGCAAATTTCACGTTCTCGATTTGTCCACTTTTTAGCAAAGGTCATGCCGAAATTTTCCGTCAATTTCGGCATGACTTGTGCTACAAACTAGGACATATCGAGTGCCCAAGATTTGCCGCACAAGGAAGGAGTCTACATTCCTGCAAAACAACAGTCCTTTTTTATGTCATTATTCATTTTATTAGGTCTAGAATTAATTGACTAGATTGGATCATAGGAAACATGGCTAGCAACGATGAAGGACAGGGTTCTGGTGATTGCGACGACGTCTACCGGGTGGCAGACGAATTTTTTAGCCTTACCGACGATCAACAGATGTTGTTGCTGGGCCCACCGGTGGCATCGGGGACTGTGACCGACAAGCAGACCGGTGCTGAGACTGAGACCGGCGCTGAGATTCAGACCGACATTGAGACCAACGCTGAGACCGGTGCTGCCTCGAGGAGCGGAGCCGGTGTAGAACCGAAAGCAAAGAGGCAACGGGTTCCTAACAAACTCAGGACTAATAGACTGGTGGTCACGGAGGTGGACGAAGGCAATTTTGAGCCAAAGGCGCCCGAGGAAGTGCGTGCGTGCTACGGCAATCAAATAGGCTGCATCATACGGACAACCACCACCGTCAACGATGAGAAACTACAGAAGATAGAAAATATGAGGAGCTCCCTCCTAAAGAAGTTTCACCAGATATTCTTGTTCCCGGGCCGGAATGAGAAGGATTATGAAGATCCAGACGAGGACCCGGCAATGAAGAAGATAAACAAACACGCCATGACCAAGTTTAGCGACGCGTTGGCCGCCTGGAAAAATCGAGTGAAAGCAGAGATCAACGACGGGGAAACCTACTCCGAGATTGTAAAGGATAATCCGACAATCACGGAAGAGTAGTTTCAAATATTCAAGGAGGCTTGTGAGGCCGAAGCTGCCAAAAAAAGTCTAAGTACATGAAGGGGCTTCAAAAGAGGAACATTGGGAGCCACCACCTTGGAAGCCGTGGTTACGGCGGAAAGAGGTCCAAATGGGCCAAGGAGGACGCGGAAGCCGCGAATCTGGGCATCCCAGACCCCTTGGCCGATTTCACCGTTCCGCAGGAGCGTGACGTCCTGAGGGCCCGGCACCGTTGGGACCCAGTGAAGAAGGTTTACGAGACAACATCGGTCATTACGGAGTTCATGAGACTGCTGGTAATTATAGTTTCTGATCAATTCGACTGCACACGTTAGTCATATTTGTAAGCAATCCTTGTGCCTTTTGCAGAGAGAGTAGCACCGGATTGCAGCCGAAAGCGACTCGCCGTCTGAGGCATTGGCGAGGCCCAAGCGGGACACTCCATTCAACCGGGCGTTGAACATATTGAAACAAAAACCGGTGGATACTCGACCATTGTATGGACGTGTGCACGGTGTCGGAGACGGCGCCACATGGAAGAAGTACTACCGTGAGACCACAGAGGAGAGAAAGGAAAGACGGAGGTTAACTGAAGAAAACATCGACAAGAAGGTTGAGATTGCGGTTGAGAAGAAATCATCTCAGACAGTCGCAACAGCGGTAGCTGCCGCAAAACAGGCGATTGCAGATATATCTACTTCCTTGGTGATGGGCGCTTTCACTTGGACAAGGCAAAATCCAGAAAAAAATGCACAGGACTTTCCCCTTGCTGACATCTTGGGAGCACCTACTCCTGCACCGGCTCCCTTACCTGCTCCCGCACTGGCTCCCGCACCTGCTACCGCACCAGCTCCGACACCGGCTCCCGCACCGGACGTGCTCGGTGGTGCCTCCTCTTTGGCTGAGCTCGACGCCCTCACGGTATCTGTCACACTGGCCCCCTTCAATATAAATGTATAATCTCCCGTTTTCATTGCCTTTCGGATGTCTCACGTCGCAGACTTTTCTTTGCAGGCCGACGAAACCCCGTGCACCATATTGTACACCATCGGCAAACAGAAGGTGGACGTGGGGAAGGCGACGATAATGGAGCCGAAGGAACCATTGTTCCACAGCCGGCCGATCCCCCCGAATGTCTTCAATGTTTCCGTGGCCAGTGTCAAACCGGGCCATGAGAATTTGCCTCCTCTAATACTAGTGGGGGATGATGATGAGACCCCGCGGTGGCTTGGTGATTGTTGGAATGGGTGGGTCCTGTTGTGGCCAAAGAGTCTGCTTCGTCTGGAGGCGGCCGGGAGCACACGCACGAGCACGCAGCCTCAGCAAGGTATGAACATCAACACCCCACCTACCCAATTAGCGTCGGGTGTCGGGTTGGGTGATAGCGGACGGGGTAAGGAGGAGGCTCCATTAGTCGCTGATGGCGTCGCCATGGATGAGGATGAGGATGACGATGGCGCAGAACAGTATGTCTATACCGGCGCCTCCTCAGGGTTTGAGCGTCATGAGTCGGTGCCTGAATTACCGTCTCAACGTATTATTGACGACCTTCCGGTAGTAAAGAAGTCTAGGAAGAGAGCGAGGAAAGGCAAAAAAGCTGATTCTATGATCCAGCCGCCGCAGCAGCCTCGGCTTCATGACCGTATAGATATCCCCGATGCGGATAATTGGCATATCCCCGGTCAACCAATCCTATCTGAAACAGCGCTATGGGCCAGATTCGGCAATCTAAGGACACTTCATGACGGTGTGCTGCAGGTAGAGAAAGGCCTTATCGCCTCGAAATATCCAAGATACCCACTCTACGTGGTTAATGTTCCGCGGCAAATGTCGTACATCGACAGCTTCCCTGCGTATAAGTTCTTCCTCCGATTCGATTACATATTCGACATGTTTCACGTGAAGAAGCTTGATTTTACGTTTGTCCGCCTTTATGCCTTGCACATGAACTACATCACTGGGGTTGAGCAGATACGTCATATCTGTGTCGCTGACCCGTACTACATGCACGAGGGCTTCTTGGGAGTCTGTGTAGAGCACCGTGAATACACGAGGGATTACATCGTCAGTTTCATGCTCGCCAATAAGGACAAGGAGATGATTCTCGTGCCTTATCATCCTGTGTAAGTCATCCGCGCTGCTATCCTTCTTCCTTCGATTTCAATAATTCATTTGGACGGTGGAGGCTAATTAATTTGAGGTGTACTTATTTTGCGCAGCGGCGGGCGCGCCGTCCTCATCATCCTCCACCCCCGATTCTCCCACGCTCTTTACTTGGACTCGTCAAAGAACATTCACAAAAAGGATTACACCCACATCAAAGATGTTCTCGACAGTGCTATGTTCTACTACCAAGCAAGGGGTGGAGAGGTTAGGGACAAGAAGAGAAGGGGCGGCAGGGCCGCCTTCAGCCATAAGACCGACTTCTGCTGCATCCAGCAACCGAATGATTCTCTTAATGATGGATTCTATGCCCTACACCACATGCTGGAGTACAGACGGGATCACCAGAACCTTCACATGTCACCTAGATCTGGCGATGCCCATATTCTGCAATGGCCAAAGGACATAGGAGATATCGAGGATCATCGACTTCGAGCTGAGTTCTATAACATCCAGCGCGAACTTGCCCAAATCATCATGAATGAGGTCGTCGAAAAAACAGGGATGTTCTACGCAGAAGGACAAATGTCGCGGGAAGACGTCCGAACATGGATATCCTCTCAACATCTCGACATGAAGCCTTTCACTAAGCTCGAGGACTATCTCCCTGACATGGATGGATGGCACGACATGATGGAGTGATTGTCAATATATGACAATGTGTCCGTTTAGTCCATACTTTCTTTTATGACAAAACTTTGAGTTATGCACGGTGAAACTTTATTTGTGATGTAATTAAACCGTCCTCCTCCTCGACTACCGAAAATCACTCTAGTTAGGGCATTTTGGGTATGATGAACTTTGTTATTTATGCTTATGATATGTTGTTTCTGTTTTTGCCAAGTCTGTCTCTTTCTGTTGCTCAACTATATATGTTGCATATCATCGACTCATGTGACGATGCAGGTGCATAGATCATAGATGGCGAAGAAGTGCTAAGCCAGTAGTATATATACGACAAGTGGCCGAAGTGTCAGGCCCAGGTGTACCGGTTTTCAGTTTCCGAGCGACAGGCAGCAGTTAGTTTAGGTTCACGCTAATGCGAGAGAGGGATACGAACTCATGTACTCAAAGTGATAGCTATTCTCGAGTATATCATTTTTTAGATGGATGACGATGTATTTGCAAGTAATCGAGACTTGTATCGCTATTTTCGAGATTGATGACGAGAGACCACTTTGTGTTGGATGATGATTATGATGATGACATGATTTGATGAGACTAATTGTATGTATATGCTATGATTACATTTGTATGTGGATGATATGCTAAAGATTATTGTATAAAGCCTATTCAAATATGAAACAAATAAAAAACAAATATGCAGGAAAAAACTAATAAAACTAGTAGTAGCGAGGGGGGGGGGAATTTAGCAGTAGCGCCGCCTTACCAGTAGCGCTTCCCTGTAAACAGCGCTGCAGGTAATATCAGTAGCCCCCTTTCCTAAAGAGCGCTACAGCTATTCATGTATAGCAGTAGCATGGGTCAACAGGCGCTACTGCTATACGTTAGCTATAGCGCCTTATTAGTAGCGTCGGTACCCGCGCTACTGAGAGGGCCAAAACCCGCGCGGTTGCTAGGCTTTTCCCTAGTAGTGCACTCTTGCCGCCCTAGTTTCCGTCATACCGGTGTTATGTTCCCGGATTTTGCGTCCCTTATGAGGTTGGGTGATTTATGGGACCCCCTTGACAGTTTTCTTTGAATAAAACTCCTCCAGCAAGGCCCAACCTTGGTTTTACCATTTGCCTCACTAGCCTTTTTGCCTTGGGAGTCGCGCATCCCGAGGATCATCTTTATTTTAACCCCCTCGGGCCAGTGCTTCTCCAAGTGCTGGTCCAAACCGAGCGATGTTCGGCGCCCCCTGGGTAACCAGGGTCTATGCCAACCCGACGTCTTGCTCATCCGGGGTGCCGTGAGAACGAGATATGTGCAGCTCCTATCAGGATTTGTCCGCACATCGGGAGGCTTTGCTGGTCTTGTTTTACCATTGTAGAAATGTCTTGTAAACCGGGATTCCAAGACTGATCAGGTCTTCCTGGGAGAAGGAATATCCTTTGTTGACCGTGAGAGCTTGTGATGGGCTAAGTTGGGACACCCCTGCAGTGTATAAACTTTCGAGAGTCGTGCCCGCGGTTATGTGGCAGATGGGAATTTGTTAATGTCCGGTTGTAGATAACTTGGCACCAGATTCGAACTAAAACGCATCAGCCGTGTGTGTAGTCATGATGGTCTCTTCTCGGCGGAGTCCGGGAAGTCAACACAGTTTTGCGTTATGTTTGACATAAGTAGGAGTTTAGGATCACTTCTTGATCATTGCTAGCTTGACGACCGTTCCGTTTGCTTCTCTTCTCGCTCTCATTTGCGTATGTTAGCCACCATATATGCTTAGTCGCTGCTACAACCTCACCACTTATCCCTTCCATTCCCATTAAGCTTTCCTAGTCTTGATACCCATGGTAATGGGATTGCTGAGTCCTCGTGGCTCACAAATTACTACAACAACGATTGCAGGTACAGGTTATGCGATGATCATGACGTGAGAGCGATGTTTGCTTGTTTTGGAGTGCTTCTTCTGCTTCTTCTTCGATCAGGGGATAGGTTACAGGTCGGCAGGCTGGGCTAGCAGGGTGGATGTCGTTTGAGTTTCTATTTGTGTTTCATCCGTAGTCGCATGGTGCTCTTATGTAAGATGATGTTGTATTCGTGTGGCATTGTATGCCTTTTGTACGTATCCCCATCTATTATGTAATGTTGATGTAATGATATTCACCTTGCAAAAGCATTTCAATATGCGGGTCTATCCTTGGTGGGACTTCGAGTTCCTCTTGGATAGGATCGCAGATTGCGCGTGACACAGGTGCATGACATTCTTTGGGCCGTCCATGACGGAAAAAACCATGGTAGAAGCGAGGGCGAGGAAAATTTCGGGGAGTTCCTGGTTACGGTGGGAGGTCGGGGCCGAGCGATGCGCGTTTCTCTCATACACGTACGCGCGTGTGTGCGAGGCGTTGGCTCTAATTGAACCCGAGCGAGGCGTTGGGTTCTAACTGAACCCGAGTGATTGGACTGCACGCTACGCGTTACTGAACCCGATCGATCGATCGATGACTGTTAACTGAACCCGATCGAGCAATTCCTTCGCTACTGCTGCTAACTGAAGCCGATCGATTGGATGAACACTAAGCGTTGTGGGGGGGGGGGGGTTGGATGAACAGTGAGCGGTGGCATTGCCTCTGGATGAACAGGCCCCCGTGGTGTGGAGGGCCGGATGAAAGTAGACGATGGAGGGGTGCCCGTGGAGGGGTGGTTGAACAGTAGCCGGTGGAGTAGCGCCTGGTGGAGGCTGGATGAACAGGAGCCCGTGGAGGCCGGATGAGGTCGACGGTAGCCCGCGGAGACTGGAGGAGGTCAACGGTGGAGATGAACAGTATCCCGTGGAGTCCCGTATTGCGGTACACCACACACCTCCCGATGAACAGGACCCCCATTTCGACCATAGCGCTCCAACACAACTCCGTTTCATCAGTTTTGTGGTACGCCACACCCCTCCCGATAAACAGGACCCCCGTTTCGACCGTAGGCGGTCCGTTTCCTCTGTTTTGCCGTATGTCACACCCCTCCTGATCAACAGGACCCCCGTTTCGACCGTAGGAGGTCTGTTTTCTCCATTTTGTGGTATGCCACACCCCTCCCGATCAACAGGACCCCCATTTCAACCGTAGGAGTCCATTTCCTCTGTTTTGCGGTACGCCAGACCCCTCCCAATGAGCAAGACCCCGTACCAAATGTGGCCGGTCGAACACAAGGCCGTTTCCTCCATTCTTTGGTACGCCAGTCCTCATTTCCATCGCCTGTTCCGTCCAAGCCCTCCCGATGAACACGACAACACATTCCGTTCCGACCCAGTCGGTTGGCTCCCCATGAACACTATGACGATGCTGTTTCTCCATTCCGACCCAGCCACGTACACGAGCCCTGGCTGTACGTATATGCAAGTAGGCGTTCGAGACCCCGCCCATATGTACACATATGTGGCCGTATTTTCTTTCTTGCACCCTGGCCGCTGTACGTACGTGTACATGCTACGTGCGCGCCTCTACTACGACACGTGCGCGCCTCTACATCCACCAGTATATATGTACGTACACGTTCACGACCAGAATGACAATGCTACGTACGCTTCGACCAGGTGGGTCCTGACTGTCAGGCAATTCCTTGCGTGCAAAAATGTAGCTGGTAGGTCCCAGCAGTCAGGGGGCGAATCATTTTTTTTCGGGACGCACTTCCTTGCGTGCGAAGATGTAGCTGGTGGGTCCCAGCTGTCAGGGGGGCGAATCATTTTTTTGCCCGGACTCACTTCCTTGCGTGCGAAGATGTAGCTGGTGGGTCCCAACAATCAGGGGGAAATGTTTTTTCGCGAAATACGGTGGCCCGTCCGGTGGGTCCCCACTGTCAGGTGGAGGAATAATTATTTTGCACGTAATAAGGAGGCACTTCCTTGCTGCGATCGTGGACCCAGTTGTCAGCCTCTCCATGTATAGTCCACGTCCGATGGAAGCCGCTCCTTGACCATGTTGACCAGGCCGCACCGAGAGCACCAGGGTGGTGGACGACGACGAGGCCTAGGAAGGGAACGACACGAAGGCAGGGAAGACTCGGCAGTTGTTTCCCACGTGGAGGGGAGTACGACTGTATGAGGGTTTACTGGTTCGTCTGCCGTCGCCGGAGAATAACAGCAGGTGTGGGTGAGTAGAGGGATGGCTAGGCCAGATGGGAGAATGTTGGGGCGGTGAGGCCTACGCCTCAGCACAGCCGACCGCGGGGAAGAGGGAGCAGGCAGTCCCGCCACCGCTTGTTTGAGCAGCTGGAGTAGGAAGAGCAGAGATTGAAGAAGCACGACGGCCGTTCGATGGACATCCAACAGTCACTGCTTGTGCATTAACCTTTTTTTAGGAAAGCCTCAAATCTGTGGAAAACAGCATACAACCCATCTGCCATTATTTCTAATAATTTACAGCCCATGTGCTAATTCTTAAGGTTTTTTTACCCCATATTCTTTTTGTTAGCATTACTGCCCATATTGTGGCCAAGGTTAAAAAATTATACGAAAATTAGCATATTTCGGTGCGGTCCAAACTGTTTTTAATTCCAAAATTTCGACTCACATTCAAACTGATTTTAAAAATAAATGTATATCAATATAAAATCCAATAAATTCTCCACGCATAAAAATTAATGTAATTTAAAATCTCGAAATGAAAACAAGATATTTGAAACTAATTGCCGGTTTGACATGTTTTAAAAATGTACAGCCCATTTCTCATTACTGATGGGCCATTTTCTCGGCCAGCCAAATGGAAGCTCTCCTCGTCTTGAAAGGTTTGCAGCCCAACATGCCTGACAAAGTGACTTACTTGGCAAATCACAAAAAAACTGGGTTGTGGCCGGGGACCCAGCTGTCAGCCTCTCCACATACAGTACTCTTCCGATGGAAGTCGTTCCTTGACCATGTTGACCACGCCACACGGAGAGCACCACGGTGGTGAAAGACGGCGAGGCCTAGGAAGGGGACGACGCGGAGCCGGGGAAGACGCGGTAGTGGAAGCCCGCGCGGAGAGGAGTACGAGGGTTCACTGGTTCGACTGCGGTGTGAGGCTGCCGTCGCCGCAGGGCCTGGCCGGCGGTGCGAATAGTAGGGGGCAGTGAGGCCTCCGCGGCATCACAGCCGACCACGGGAGGCAGGAGCATGCGGCACGACCGGCGCTGCTTTGGGCGGCTGGAGCAAGAAGACCAGTGGTTGAAGAAGCACTGAAGCTGTTGTATGGACACTGTATTGTCACTGGAGCTAGAATAATTCATATTGACTAAGTTGACAAAGCCCTTCGTCCCCGTCAACTTGATAGGCCCACAAGTCAGCCTCCCACCAATGTGGGTCCCAGCTAGCCGGGGGAGTATTCATTTTTTGTGCGTAATAAGGAGGCACTTCCGGTGTGTCCGAGCTGACAGCGGGGGGAACGTTTTTTTCACGAAATACGGTGGCCCGTCCGGTGGGTCCCAGCAGTCAGGGGGAAACGTTTCTTTCCGCAAATTATTGGTGGCCCTTCCGGTGGGTCCCCGCTGTCAGGTGGAGGAATAATTATTTTCCGTGTAATAAGGAGGCACTTCCTTGCGGCTGCCGTGGACCCAGCTGTCAACCTCTCCATGTACAGTACTCTTCCGATGGAATTCGGTCGTTGACCACATTGACCACGCCGCGCCGAGAGCACCACGGCGGTGGACGACGGCGAGGCCTAGGAAGGGGACGACGCGGATCTGGGGAAGACGCGATAGTAGATGCCCACGCGTAGAGGAGTATGAGGGTTCACTCGTTCGACTACGGTGTGCGGCTGTCGTTGCTACAGAATAACAGGGTGTGTGGGTGTGTGGAGGGATGGCCTGGCCAGCGGCAGGAGTAGTAGGGGGCGGTGAGGCCTCCATGGCATCACAGCCGGCCACGGGAGGCAGGAGCAGGCGGCACGATCGGCGCTGCTTTGGGCGGCTGGAGCAAGAAGACTAGAGGTTGAAGAAGCATGATGGCCGTTGGATGGACATCGTACGGTCACTGCAGCTAGAATCGTTCATATTGACTAAATTGACAAAGCCCTCCGTCCCCGTCAACTTAGTGGGCCCACAAGTCAGCCTCCCACGGAGGTGGGTTCCCAGCTAGCAGGTGGAGTATTCATTTTTTTCTGCTTAATAAGGAGGCACTTCCAGTGGGTCCGAGCTGACAGCGGGGGGAACATTTTTTTCACGAAATACGGTGGCCCATCAGGTGGGTCCCAGCAGTCGGTGGGCAAACGTTTTTTTCGCAAAATATGGTGGCCCGTCCAGTGGGTCCCTACAGTCAGTTGGAGGAATCATTATTTTCCGCGTAATAAGGAGGCACTTACTTGCTACGGCCGTGGACCCAAGTGATACTCTCCACGTACAGTATACTTCCGATGGAAGTCATTCGTTGACCATGTTGACAATGCCGCGTTCCATTGCATGCATGCGTCCATGGGCGTGGTGCGTCCCCACTATCAGCCTCTCACGTACAGTCATCTTCCGATGACTCTCGGTTGTTGACAACTTTGACCACACCGTGCCGAGCGCACCCACACTGGAATGACCCGGATATGGGGAAGACGGGGCAGTGGAGTCGCATATGGAGAGGAGTGGGAAACTTCACTGGTTCGGGTGCGCGGCAGGACAGCCGCGGTGCCGCCCATGGGAGACAGGAGCAAGAACAGAGGTTGAAGAAGGAGCACGGCTGTTGGATTAACATCCAACGGTCCAACTGCTAGAATCATTTGTTGATTAAGTTGACAAAGCCGTGCGTACACGTCCGCTTAGTAGGCCCACAAGTCAGTCACCAAATCTGACGGGTCCCAGCTGTCAACGGGATGAATATTTTTTTTCGCAAAACAAGGAGGCACTTCCTTCCGTGTGAAGATACAGTCGGTGGGTCCCAGCTGTCAGGTGGAGGAAACTTTTTTTTAGCTTAATAAGGAGGAACTTTCCTTGCGTGCGACCATGGACCTCGTGGGTCCTAGCCGTCAGGCTCTCCACGTACAGTCCTCTTCCGATGACTCTCGTTTGTTGACCACGCCGCACCGAGCGCAGTGAGGCGATGGACGACGGCGAGGCCACGGACGGGAACAACTCGGAGATGGGAAAAGGCGGCGTGGAGTCGCAGATTGAGAGGAGGAGAAGGGTTATAACTGGTTCTGTTGCGGCGTGGGGCTGTAGTCTGTGGAGAATAACAGGAGGTGTCGAGCGGTGGAGGGATAGCCTGGCTGGCGGTGGGGTAGCGCTTCGCAGCGATGCGTGCTAAGCAGAGCCGCTAGCCGCCGGAGGCCGGACCAGGCGGTCCCGGCGACGCTGGAGAAAGAAGACGAGAGATTGAAGGTGCATGCCGGCCATTGGGTATAAATCCAATGGTTGTGGATGACTCAATCATTTGTTGACCAAGTTGACAACGCCCTGCATAGGCTTCGGCCTATTGGCCCACATGTCAGCCTGCAAAAATGTGGCATATATTTAACCCATGGTTTCTAGAATGTACAATCCATTTGCTGGGTTGGGTGAACAAATAATTTCGCATCAATCGGGCCCATTTATATTTTCTAAGAAATCCCAGCCCATTTGCACTTCCTTGAAATACACGTATTAGGTGGGCTCGTTATATATATGATGTTATGTTAGAAGTAGCAATTAATATCAAAGAATAAACCGGAGAGGCACATTTTTTTATATATATAATTAACAAATTAACGAGTTATTGCTCGAAATAAAAATGAGCGCGTTATTATTAAATTGGTCCTTAAAATCTTCGCAAGCTTTTGTACGCAATCACCAGGATTTTCCTTGCCTGTGAGTTAAAAACAACCAGGATTTTCCATGCCAACTTCCGTTAAACATTTACTTTTATAAGTTAATAACACGTGGGATGTTTTTATAATGTATATATAAGTCTCTATAAAATATACGATAATCTGGTTAGAAGGGAAAACATAAATTGGACACAACATTACTTTCATAAGAGACCTGCGTTTTATAGCGCACAGTAGGTATACTAACAAGTTCACACACAAATACAACAGAAAAGGTAAACATTCATATCAAACTCAGGTTCACAGGACACGTTCATATTCATAGCCAACATTCACTATAAACAACTCAAAAGATTCATATATACACAAGCTCAGCATATCTATGCATCCAAATGATTGATAGATCACATGACAATATTCGTACATAATTCACAAAAAGATTCAGATATACACATGTTCAGTATGTTTATGCATCCAAATGATTGAGATCACAGCCAATATGATCCATGGACAAACTTTAATTACCTAGGGTACAGACTGGTAAATGGTGTTCAATCGGAGGTACTTCTTGCTAATATTAGTTCTTGTACGAGTAAACTTTAGAGTACATAAGAGGCAGCACGGACAATCTCAACTTTGCTTGTAGGTTTATCCTAAAATAGTGGCCTCGTCCGAGGGAGGTTTGAGCAACTTGGCCACTACGCATCCAACTAGTTTACTTGCTCATCTTGGTCCTGTATCTCGCCAAAATTCTACACTGCAGACGAGAAAGGAGGCGGTTGAGAAAATGAACCACCCAAATTTATTGTGCAATTCAACTGAAATGGAGCATCCTTGGAGTGCAGACTGATTAAGTGCCAGATGAATATACGCGTCAACCAACTTGTCTGGAATCTTTAGACTCCATGCCATATAGTTCGCTACCATATGTGCCGATAACCAAAAGGCACAAGTTGGAACCAAAGACTGGACTGCGTTTTTCTGGGCTATGCACCAAGCAATATTTTTGGCGTTCACTCTCCTAATAATTGGAGTTTGACAATTGGTTGACGCTGGTTGATGCTCGAATGAATATAGGCACTTCTTCTTGCCAACATCGATGCTTGCCTGAGTGAACTTTGGAGTACATAGCAGTAGCATAAGTACCTGTCCATCTGATCATTTTGTGCAGTTCTATTGAAATCACCGATGTCATGATTTGCCTGCAAGTTCAGGCTCCAAATTACTCCTTTATGAAATCGGGAAATAGTAGAACAATACCAAATTACCAATACATATGACAGGCACAATAATCAGGATAAAGACCAGTACCAACCTGTGTGGGGTAGCATATCACTTACTATTTCCTTTGACTGGAAGCCGAGATAAGCCAAGCGACTGACAGCAAAGGAAGAAAGCAACTGGAGATTAGCAACTGACAGGAAAGGACGGAAGCTGTCGAGGCAATGAAGCACCCAAAGTTTTTGTGCAGTTCCACCAAAATCGAGCATCCCTGTTCGCACATATATTGAGAGAGTGAGATTACTATAATAGTGGGACTAGTTGATGAAACATACACTAACAAATAGAAGCACCCTCATTATCTTAATGGGTAAAGTTAGCAACATAGTAGTCTTGCTTAAAGAGAGGTATTAGTTTATTTAATCAGTGCCAATTAGCTCAACACTCAAAGCATTGCCATTTATCATAGGTTGCAAAACTTTAACGTGCAAAGATAAAGGACTTTCTCATGATAGTAGTACGATACAAATAGAGATGATAGCAAACTAATATGGATGAAGGACTTAGGCCCGTACCAACCTGAGAAAAAAAGATTATTCATGTAGTCCCATAAGAGACGATAAAGCACTCACTGGAATCACACAATAGTATATATTTTTGTGCACTTCAAATGTATGGTTGAAATCACACTTGTTTACCTGTGCTGAGATTATATCGAGAGATTATCAAGAATGTAACGCCCCGGATGTATCTTTCCATATTTGTAACTCCAACTCTTGCCATTTCCGGCTATGTCCTAAGTTTTTCCTCCGTGGTTGGCTTTTTGTCTTTTGTTTTGCATTTTGTTCATGTCATGCATTTCATCTCATAGCATCATGCTCATTGCGTCTGCATGTTTTCATAAAGTTTGCATCCGTTCATAGTTGCCGCATTCCCCCCTTGTCTTCGTCGACCTCTCGCAGACCCCTCGCGTGCGTCCGAAACCTGCCCCGAACCCGACCCGCTCAGTCGTCACCGTCGGATCCGGATCATCCCCAAACATCCCGAAAATATCTTCGTTTTATTTATTGGACTCCCTAGCCTATTTATTCCCGACCGCTCGATTTCGGTCGGACGGACCAGAGTAACTTCTACCCTAACCACCACCTAGCATAAATAGCAGTGCAATCATCAGAAAAATCCCTAATTTCTAGGGATCCTCCTCCCCGTCACCAGTCTCCGGTTCCCGTCGGGATCAATCCCGAGCCAACCCGCAGCCGCCACTCCTCTCCTGGATCTCCCCTGTCCTACAGATCATGCCTCACCCAACCTTCGCGCAGCAGCCGGAGCTCCCTTCGATGTTGGGCGCCACCAGCAGATGAGCCCCGCGCCGCCCCATCTCTCCTTTCTCCCTCCCGTTGCTCTCTCTTTTCTCCAATCTCTCTGTCTCCTATTCTTCAGCCACCGCCATGGGAGCCAAGCTCCAAGCTCCGCCGCCTTCTGCCAGAGTCAAGCCGCTGGCTGCCCGAGTCCCATGCGCCTCTGCCTCGAGGGCCTCCTCGTCCCCAACCAGCGTCACCACCTGCTTCCTCTACAACGAGCAGGAGCTTGCCTGCTCATCCCGCTCGAGCACCCCATTGGCCGACAAGCAGTCGCCTTCCCCCGCGCCCTCCGGCGACGTCGCCGCAGGCGACCACGGCAAGGACCGGCCTCGTCCCTCTCCTTCCTCCTGTGCATCTTCCCTTCCCTGATGCTCTTTCTCATATCTCTCTCTGTCCCTGTACATGTTGTAGCAGGAGTTTGACACGGCCGCTGTTGTCCTCGTCGTCCCTGCCTCGCCGGAGTCCTCGCCGGGCCTCTCGCGCGCCCGAGCTCCACCCTGCGTGCCTGCCTCCTTGTCCTCGTGGCCGAAGCAGCCGAACAGGAGGCCTTGCGCCTGAGCCTCCTCACTCTCCTCATCGACCCAGGGAGAGGAGCTCCTCCCGAAGCCCCTTTTCGACATCGCCGTTCGGTGCCGTCGGTGAGTCATCCACCAGGCCATGCCCCTACTCCCTTCCTCGTTCCCTTCGTTGAAGCCCCCTCTCTTCCATCGCCTCACATCTCTCTTTGTTCTCTCTTTCTCTGTCGACAGGAGCACCTTGCGCCATGGCCTTGCTGAGCTCTGCCCGCGCCGGTGCCTCAAGCCACCACCGTTCGCTCCAGATCCGGCCCCTCCGTCGGATCCCGTCGCCCCAGTCCCGTTCCAACCGGTCCCCGCCGAGGCCGCCTCGCCAGAGCCCCTGCATCGCGCTGCTACTCCCCTGCTTTACCTGTTGTTGCTTCCTCTGTTCTTCAGTAATGAGCATCAGCTCACTCGCCTCGCCTCGCTTTGACCGCGCCTGGGTCGCCTCGTCGCCGCGTGGCCCAGCAGCCTCAAGGCCCAGCGCCTACCCGCATCATCTCCACCGACCGGGCATATCCCATGGTGAGAAACCCCCCCAGCGCCCTTTCCTATTTCAGCATGTAGCTCTAATTCGGCCCGTGACTTGTTTTTTTCCTGTGCTGTGATTTTGTCATTAAATCCTGGACATGCTTATTACAGAAATGCCCCTGTTTTAAACTACTAATAACTATTTAAGCATGCATCCAAATAAAACATGTCATATATGTAACATGCTTAGAATTTCATCTAGTTTCATAGTATCCCATTTTCATCCATGTTTAAAATGTTTAACTTGTTGTTTGTTTAAATTTGCTTAAATGCCATGCTAAAATGCTTTATTTCATAACTAAATAACCGTAGCTCGTTTTTAAATAAACTTTATATGTAAATGGGGTGGAAAAATGCCTAGTTCAACATGGTGCACTTTATTTTACTGTTTAGCAACAATAAAATATGTTTTAGGGCAGAACAGTACCAAATTCGAAATATGCATATGGGGATTTTCCGGAATTGATGTTTGTTGTTCCGGCCTCATTTAAACTTGCCTAGATAGGTAGTTTCCATATGCTTCACCTCTTGCCATGTTTAACAACATTTAATATTGTTGGGTAGCGTAAACGAGAGAGAACTAAATAATTGAAAGTGGTGTTTCGTCAATATGCAACTCATTGCGTATTGAGCTCCACTTAACTTGTAGTATTGTTTGTTGCACTTCGCCATGTCATTCCTAATTAAACCGGACATGCATCATACTTGTTTTGCATCATGCCATGTTTATGTGTTGAGTGTTTACCTTGTTGTCTGCTTCTTTCCAGTTGTGCTCTTTCTCGTTAGTTCCTGTTTCGTTGCGATCGTGAGGATTCGTTCGTCTACGCTTGGTTCGTCTTTGTGGCTTCATCTTCTTCATGGACTCGTTCTTCTTCCTAGCGGGATTTCAGGCAAGATGACCGCTACCCTAGATCTCACTACTATCATTGCTATGCTAGTTGCTTCGTTCTATTGCTTTGCTACGCTACCTATCAATTGCTCTTCAAACCTCCCAAATTGCCATGTCAGCCTCTAACCTTTTCACCCTTCCTAGCAAACCATTGCCTGGCTATGTTACCGCTTTGCTCAGCCCGTCTTATAGCGTTGTTAGTTGCAGGTGAAGTTGAAGATTGCTCCATGATGGATGGGATTATGTTGGGATATCACAATATCTCTTATTTAATTTAATGCATCTATATACTTGGTCAAGGGTGGAAGGCTTAGCCTTGTGCGTAGCGTTTTGTTCCACTCTTGCCGCCCTAGTTTCCGTCATACCAGTGTTATGTTCCTTGATTTTGCGTTCCTTACGTGGCTGGGTGATTTATGGGACCCCCTTGACAGTTTGCTTTGAATAAAACTCTTCCAGCAAGGCCCAACCTTGGTTTTACCATTTGCCTCACCTAAGCCTTTTTTCCCTTGGGTTTCCGGAGCCCGAGGGTCATCTTTATTTAGCCCCCCCGGGCTAGTGCTCCTCCGAGTGTTGGTCCAAACTAGAGCACCGTGCGGGACTGTCCCTTGGCAACTTGGGATACGTTCGTACCTATATGCTTCGCTCATCCGGTGTGCCATGAGAACGAGATATGTACAGCTCCTATTGGGATTTGTCGGCACATCAGGCGGCTTTGCTGGTCTTGTTTTACCATTGTCGAAAAGTCTTGTAAACCGGATTCAGAGACTGATCAGGTCTTCCTGGGAGAAGGAATATCCTTCGTTGACCGTGAGAGCTTGTGATGGGCTAAGTTGGGACACCCCTGCAGGGTATAAACTTTCGAGAGCCGTGCCCGCGGTTATGTGGCAGATGGGAATTTGTTAATATCCGATTGTAGATAACTTGACACCAGATTCGATTTAAAACACATCAACCGCGTGTGTAGCTGTGATGGTCTCTTCTCGGCGGAGTTCGGGAAGTGAACATGGTTTTGGGTTATGTTTGACGTAAGTAGGAGTTCAGGATCACTTCATGATCATTGCTAGCTTCACGACCGTTGCGTTTCCTTCTCTTCCCGCTCTTATTTGCGCATGTTAGCCACCATACTTGCTAAGCCGCTGCTGCAACCTCACCACTTTACCCCTTCCTTTCCCATTAAGCTTTGCTAGTCTTGATACCCATGGTAATGGGATTGCTGAGTCCTCATGGCTCATAAATTACTACAACAACAGTTGCAGGTACATGTTATGCGATGATCTTGACGCGAGAGTGATGTTAACTTGTTTTGGAGTTCTTCTTCTACTTCTTCTTCGATCAGGGGATAGGTTCCAGGTCGGCAGCCTGGGCTAGCATGGTGGATGTCGTTTGTGTTTCTGTTTGTGTTTCATCCGTAGTCGGATGTTGATCTTTTGTATGATGTGTTGTTGTATTCATGTGGTCCAAACTAGAGCACCGTGCGGGACTATCCCTGGGAGAAGGAATATCCTTCGTTGACCATGAGAGCTTGTGATGGGCTAAGTTGGGACACCCCTGCAGGGTATAAACTTTTGAGAGCCGTGCCCACGGTTATGTGGCAGATGGGAATTTGTTAATGTCTAGTTGTAGATAACTTGACACTTGATCCAATTAAAACACATCAACCGTGTGTGTAGCCATGATGGTCTCTTTTCGGAGGAGTCCGGGAAGTGAACACGGTTTTGGGTTATGTTTGACGTAAGTAGGAGTTCAGGATCACTTCTTGATCATTGCTAGTTTCACGACCGTTTCGTTGTTTCTCTTCTCGCTCTTGTTTGCGTATGTTAGCCACCATATATGCTTAGTCGCTGCTGCCAGCTCACCACTTATCCTTTCCATTCCCATTAAGCATTGCTGGTCTTGATACCCATGGTAATGGGATTGTTGAGTCCTCGTGGCTCACAGATTACTACAACAACAGTTGCAGGTACAGGTTAAGCGATGATCATGACGCGAGAGCGATGTTTGCTCGTTTTGGAGTTCTTCTTCTGCTTCTTCTTCGATCAGGGGATAGGTTCCAGGTCGGCAGCCTTGGCTTGCAGGGTGGATGTCGTTTGAGCTTCTGTTTGTGTTTCATCCGTAGTCAGATGTTGCTGTTATGTATGATGTTGTTGTATTCATGTGGCATTGTATGCCTCTTGTATGTATCCCCATCTATTATGTAATGTTGATGTAATGATATCCACCTTGCAAAAGCGTCTCCAATATGCACTTCTATCCTTAGTGGGACCTTCGAATTTCTTTATTATAGGGTCGCATATTGGCCGTGACAAAGAAATGTCTGGGATACAATTCATTGTATTGTCTTGTGTAGTTCCACTAAAATGTATGATTGGCACAACATGATCCCTGTTTGCACAAGTAGGAACAAGGTGAAACCTTCATTAGCTTAGTGAGAAAGGATAGGAAGACATTAGCATATTACTCAAACAGTAGCATCAAATTCATGATGGACAATACGCAAAACATTGCCTCATTGAACCAATGGCAATAAATTGACATGCAAAACAATAGCACTATTATGTCATGACACTAATAATATTCCCTCCCTGCTCCACCACATGATTCACCTCCATAGACAAACATACACACGTACATGATTCAGCATAGGGTCCTACTAAAGATTTGTTTAACTCCAACAGGAAAATTAGGCAGTAATAAACTAGTGGTACTTAAGTACTCCCAATTAATTAAGTGAGACAGCAGAAGTGGAAGGGCTCCTTGGAGGATCATCTCACATGTAAGGTAGTCATTGCCGGAGCCCTTGAATGGCCTCGACTGAGGCCTCTGGCTTCAGCAAGATCGCCTTGGCACTGTTTATTCTTCTTCTTCTTCCTCTTCATGCTCTGTTTCTCTTTCTCCTCACCAGTTGGTGAAACCAAGTGCATGATTGGCCTTCTAATTCAGAATTGGTTTTGTCAGTGAGGGAGTACAAGTGTACCAGTGAAAAATAGCATTATTTTCTCATGGCAATCGGAAAATAGAGGAGAACACATGCATTAAATATCATTCTTACCTAAAGGAAGGTTATGGCGCCAATATGGATGATGACAATTGGAACACAGATCTCCCTTTGTGCAGTTCCACCGAAATGAACCAACTGTTCCATTCTGACATTCCAGTTAAACAGCACAAAAGTCACTTCTTTTAAGATGAGTTTTGTGCAGTGCACCAAAAGGCCACAACAACAACCAGTGAATTGGATATCCCTGTTTGCACAAAAACGTACAGAGGAAACAATCAGAGTCTCAAACAATTACAGGCAAAAACATTTGGCTAAACTTGTCATGGTTTATAACAGTGGCATGGCTTCATTTTTACCAGGGACATTAGATTAAGAACATCTAAGGCTGCGTTCAGTTCACAGGTTTGGTGCAGGATTTTCGTAGGAACATAATTCCTACGGTATGCTTTCCCTTACAACCGTTCGGAACATGGGAAAGGTGAATAGTGTTTCATAGGAAAGCTGGTCTGGTAGTACTGATTCCATAGGATTAGAAACATCCACGTGCTGCTCATTTTTTGGGCGGAAGCCCGAGGCAGGCGCTCGCTCCCATGCGTTAGACAGGTTGTTGTGCTGTGTTTGCCGGAATAAAAAAATCAACCTATGTGTGGTACGTGAGGTGAGGACAAGAGTAGTCACTGTGCAGCTGAATAAAAAAATAGCATCTCATACTACCAAGCATGCTACTCTAAAAAAACAAATCTGTACATTTTGTAGTCCATCCGAACACATTCTCTTGAGAGTTTCCTCCGGTTCATTGTTCCTTTCCTATTCCTCTATTTTCATCAAGACCTATGTTTTCTGCCCCTTTATTCTGAACGGAGCCTAAATATTTGGTATAAGGGCATGGGATAGTGGGTGCACCAGCAGTCCAGCATCATGTACGTAAACAGGGGCATAAAATGGTGATTCATAGTTTGTGGCCCCGAGAAACAAACATCCAAGAAACATATCTGGGTTGGTCCCATTTTTGTTCACTCTAGCCACCTACTCCTATGTGTGGATAGCAAATCTAGTCCTGGTCATACCAGTATGTACAACATTACCCCTATATTTCCCTTTTCGACCAAGAGACCGGTTGGATGACCAGTCTGTACTACTTTCACCCCCTGTCCTTCCTGTTTGTACCAACTCCGATGTACATACTAAATTCCCCCATCCCCCACTTTATTTCTTGTTTGAACCAAGTACACCCTCCGTCCGAAATTACTTGTCATCAAAATGGATGTGTCTAGAACTAAAATACATCTGGATACATCCATTTCAATGACAAGTATTTTTGGACGGAGGGAGTACAAGATTCGACTCCATGAAGTAGCTTTACCTCTAACAATAGAAGAAAAAAAAGGTGAAGTTGGACCATCCGATCGAGAGGGGTTGAGAGGTAGAAAATGATGCACATGCATCGACGTAGCGAGCTAGGGAAGTAGAGCTAAGGCGGTTTCGAACGAAGATATACCAGAAGGTCATCGGGATGTGGATAGGTGGATGGCGGGAGGCCGGATCCGCTCATAGGCAACGACGAAGGGATCGGAGGACCTCCCATGCCGGCGCTCGGCCAGAGATAACAGTGTGGCGGGCAGTGGGTCTCCTCCCTCGCTGTCGACGACGGCCTAAACGCTGCCCCTCCTCCCCTTCACGAGCGAAGGGGGATACGTCCGGATCTGTAACCAGCGGTGAGGATAGAAAGCCAGTGTTTTTTTAAGGGAGAAAGACAGTGTTACTACCCCTATCTTGTTTAGATCTGGAGAGGATGAGAGTGTGTGAATAGAGCAACCCTAGCAAGCAAGCACGGAGGCTCCGGCCTATATATACGTAGTGGGGTAGTTTTCCTTTTTCACTCCATCAAAACAATCGTTTAAAATTGTGTACTACTACATGCCAGGTCGCGGTTTTTTTAGTTGTTGATTGTTTTTGGAGATAGCTACCTGCTTGATCCAAGTGGTGTTACGGTGTGCCAAGTCACACTTTGTATCGTTCAAGTCTGGTACTACAAGTCCCTCCATTAAATGAATGTCAGGACCCTGATTCTATGCCACACCGATCTAGCATGTAACACCTCATATCACTTTGCGGCCTCACGCACGGTATTCCCACGGGTGTCGCCTTACCATGCCCGGGACCGTTTGCGCCTTTTGGCACACGTATATGATAGTGTCGCTAGCATCCATATGACAAAGAACCCGGGCTGACATGGCTAGTCGTGAAACCAAAGTGGCACTAACTTACAGGGACAGGCATACATGACCCAACAACAAACATCATCGAGTGAATCCAGGCTGTAGCAACTGGGCTAGCAGGACTCCGGTAAACCGGGCTGTAGCAGGCTAACAGGACTCCGGTAGACACCGCGTGACATTTCCCCGAAGGGACAGACACAGGAACGAAGAAGGACACATGCCGGCCAACCTAAGTGTTCCGGAGCAGTAGCAAGCTACCAGGGCTCAGTGGAAGCACTAGGAGACATTTCCCGGTAAGAGAGGCTACTAAGGATAAACAACTAGATAGTCAGATCCCAAACATAGCAATACACATTACACGTACGCATAACATGCAAGTATGTGTTGTACAACATGGCATCAAAGCATAACTCAACAACTCATATAGATAAGGCTCAAGGAGCCATCATAGCATTATTACAAACAGGGGTCACATGACCCAACATTCAGAGCAAACAAGCAACAAGCGGAAGCATTACATGTATGGGTACAGACATCTACAAATGAAAAAGGCTGAAGAGCCTGACTATCTACAAAATCCGATCAAGATCCTAGCTGAGGTACAAGCTACTCGTCGAAGTCCATGAGAACACTAGTAAGACCGAAGTCTCCCCTGCAAAAACATAAATAAAGCAACATGAGTGTCGGGGAAGCTGATCCTCGAACACCTATGGGGACAGGGCCCCTTTCGGTTCGGAAGGGGGGGCAGAGATCGCACGAAGAGCGGATCGAGGTAGTACACGCGAGCAGTTTTACCCAGCTTCGGGCCGCACGGATGCGTAAGACCCTACTGCTGCTTGTTTGTGTATTGAGTTCTTGTTCAGGAGTGATGAACGCTGCCAGACCGAGCGTGAGAATGTTCTTGGTGTTTCTGATGAGCTCACCCTGGACCGAACCCCTTCTACGTTGCGCATGGGCCTCCTTTTATACTCTCAAGGGGTCACCGACAGGTGGCAACGTAGACTAGAAGGGTAAAAATGGAAAAGAATGCGGTAGGTGCAGCTACCGCTACTGTGGATACAGTGTACCCTACCTAACTCTGACGGCAGGGGACAAGGTCATTGAATGCCCGTCTGGGTTGCCTAAACAGTGCAAAAAGTGACCGCTAGGAGCGCCACCGTTTGCCACGATGGCCTTCTCTTCATCTCCGCTTGCCACCGTGTACCCCTGGCTGCACAGGCTCCCGCCACGCGCCCCTAAGAAAGCCTCACGGCGACACGCCGGCGGGTGCGCTGGAGCGCGGGTACAGAGTGGCAGCTGGCCCCCGGCAAGTACCTTGCCGGGGTCGTCGTCTTGTCGCGTCCGAAATCTTGTCGCTCGCCGGACCTTGCCGGGACGCGCGGTGCGTCGCGGCAAGTTTCTTGAGGTGTCGTGGTTGGCCTTCCCGGCAAGCTCCTCTTGCCGGGGCCTTGTCTCTTCCCGGCAAGCTCGTCTTGCCGGGGCCTTGTCTCTTCATCTTAAATACTTTGTTCTTGAATGGCTCCAAAGGAACCTACGGAGGACCCTGGCGGTCGTCCGGCAAGCCTTGCCGCGGGGCGCTGCAACTGCCTATGCACAAGTTCGGGATACTAGGGTACCCCTACTCCAGTACACCGACAGGAGCCCCCGGGCCTGGGCCACACACGGTGCCAAGCGTTGTTGGGCCAGGCCCAAAACAGGGCACGGGCACGCGCGGGCCTGGGTCATGCCGAATCTAACTCCGTATCCACCGCGCCCCCCGTAATGGCACGCGTCAATCGCGGCGTCGTGGGAGAGATCATGGGTGGTTCTTTATTCGGAAAGAGCGTAACGTTCGCCCCCTCCTCCTTATAAGCAGGGGAAACAGGGGCATTTCCCCCACCTCCGTCCTTCGCTGCTGCAATCTCAGAAATCTCCGCCGCCCTCCTCCGCTTGCAGAGTCGAAAGAGAGCAGCGCTCCGCCCCCGTCGCTGCCGCCACCACCAGCGCCGTCGATCTCCCCCACCGCCTCCGCCATGCCTCCGAAGCCCGGAAAGGGGAAGGCCACAAAGGCTGCGGCCGCGGAAGCTGTGAAGTCGACCGAAGCGCAGTGGCTTGAGGCGCTGCGGAAGGAGCGGGCCACTTTCCCCCCCCGAGCTCTCCGCGAAGGAGCTGAGGGAGTGGTACTATCTCTTCTGGTCGACGGAGACACGGGCGCATCCGCGCACGAAGGTACTCTCCGCCGTCGCCTTGCAAGCAGCTCCAGTTGGCGGGTACCCTTTCTTTGCCGTGTTCTTCTACTGCGGGCTCTGCCCGCCATTCTCTGATTTCTTTTGCGACGTCATGAACACCTATGGACTCCACCTCCTTGACTTCACCCCCAACGCCGTTCTGAGCATGGCAGTTTTCGCCCATCTATGCGAAAACTTTGTCGGAGTCCACCCCAACGTAGCTCTCTTCCGCCACTTCTTTATGCCTCGTGTCGAGAGAGGGGAACCCCTTGCCGGTGGGATCGCCTGGATCTCGCGGGCCGGCAAGAAGGAGACTTATCTGGAGGGGGAGCTCCGCAGCAAGTGGGACGAGTGGAGAGCAGATTGGTGCTGGGTTGTAGAAGAGAGCCCGCAGCCGTTCACCGCCCTGCGCCAAACCCCAGCAGTGCGTGGCAATGACTGGAGCGCTCAGTCCGTGGATGACGACAAGCTGAAGATCGCCACCACCCGGATCTTGCGTCTCAGGCTTGCCGGGCTGACTGTAGGAGCTGTCAGCGCAGATTTCCTTCGCCGGCGCATCGCCCCTCTACAGGCGAGGGGGAGACCCGCCTGGGAATTTGGAGGCCCGGCAGATATCATGAGGTTGCGCCCAGGCCTCAACTTCAATTTCACCGTCATAGAGTTGGACGGGATACTCAAGGAGATATTCAAGCACGACCCACATCATCCCGAGTGGTTCAGGTTGCCGGCAGGCGTCGTTCCTCTGTGCAACAACTCCTCGCGCGGCCGCATCTGCGCCATGATGCCGTTGTGTGATTCGCACGGGATCGCTCCAACTTGGCAAGAGCCTGCCGGAGACGTTGTGCAGCAGTTCTTCGAAAGCCTAGTGGAAGTAGCGGTCAATGCTGACGACAGGAAGCTACTCACCCGCGACACCACCGATCAAGAGATGGAACGCATCGCCACCAGGGCGGAAGAGGCGGCGGCAGCCGCAGCCGCGGGTGAATTTGGGTTCACGGTGGAGGAAGCGGACGCGGCATCGGCGACGAGTCTTGCCGAGCGGGAGTGGCCCGAAGACGAAGAAGAGCTTGCCGCGCCCGACGCCGAGTTGAGCGAGCCCGCCGAGGGTGCGAGCGGCCCGCCATCTCCGGGGAGCTTGCCGGGAGCAGGGCCCGGAGTGCAGCCCCCAGTGCAGCCAAGAAGGCGCCTCCGCAGGATCGGGGATGCAGCAGGGCGGCATGCTGGTCAACAGCCGCAGCGCCGCGCGACGCGCTCCGCCGCGGCAAGTACGGTTGCCGCGGGTGCGCCTCCCGCCGCAGTGGCAACTGGGGCGGGGCCATCTCGGGCTGGCGCCGCAGTCCCCGCCAAGCGGCCAAGGGATCCCACCCCTCCACCTCATCGCGCCGGAGGTGGGCCGAACTTCGACCTCTCCGCGCTCAGCTCCGACGAGGAAGAGGAAGAAGAGTAAGATTCCCTTGTTGTTCTTGTAGTTCTTCAACTCGCTATTCTTGTCTTGCATCTGATCTGACCCACCCTGGACTCTCCCTTTTCAGGACTCTGGCCCAGAGGGCGGCGAAGAGGGCCAAGGCTCAGGTGGTGATCATCGAGGACGAGCCCACTGCGATGGCAGGAGGCGCGCCCGAGACCACTTTGCCGGATCCAGCCATTACTTCGCAGAGCAGCCCCCAGCGCAGCCCCCAGCGTAAGTATATGGTTTACTTTCTACTTCTGGGTGCGCGTGGTTGCTCTTTTCCTTTGTTGACATCTGATCACTGGTTTGTTTGTGCTGGAGCAGAACAGCTTCATCAGGAGGGCATGGTGATCACCTCCGACTCATCGTCTGCTTCGACTACACCGCCAAGGGCGCAATCTCCGGCAAGGGAGGAGTCTCCGGCAAGGAAGGGGTCTCTGGCAAGGGACAGCGCCAACGAGCCCCCGGAGGTGGAGCTCATGACAGCGGATCCCAGCACAGGTAGTCCTTCTTGCCAGAAACTTTCCTTGTATTCTTCTGCTGATTTTTCTTCTCGAGTACTTGTTTGATTCCTCATTCTCCTCCGGTCGTCAGATCCACCCTCCGCGGATCCGATGGAGACCGAGGCGGGCGGCGAGGAAGACGTGCGCGACAACACTGATGATGCCGCGGCCACCGAAGAAGGAGCCGGTGCAGATGTGCCCGCCGGCGAAGAGGCCGCCAAGGCTGCCGCCGAGGAAGTTGGAGGGGGATCTGGCGATCGCACTGACAGTCCTGAGGCCGCAGGAGCGCCGGGCGCTACACCGGCCGCCGATCCCTCCGCCGCTGCCGCAGCGCCAGGCTCCGAGGAGCCCCAGCCCGGCGCCTATCTGAAGGCTGGCGAGGGCATCTTCATCAAGCTCCCCTGGACATCAAGCTCCAGGGTGCCGGTGGAAGGAGAAGCTTTGGATGGGGAGGTGCTCGCCTCCCTCGGGTTGTCGATCGTTGACGCACCGGGGAGCAGCAGTGACGAGCCCGAGGAGGAGCGGCTGCTGCGGAGGCTGCTGGCGCTCTATCGCGCCCGGCAAGTCAAGTTGGAGTCCCGGGAAGCGCTCGTCGCGAAGGCGAGCGTGGATATAGAGAAGCGCGCGAAGGAGCTCCGGGGTCTTCACCAGGAAGCTCTCCGGGCCTTGGTGGAGGAGCGGGAGCAGCTTGCTGAGGAGTGGAAGGCCTTCCTCCTCGAGAAGGCCGAAGCTGAAGAGCAGCAGCGGCTCACCGGCGAGAAGCTGTACGCGCGAGAAGGCGAGCTGGCTCAGCGGAAGGTGAACCTCGACAGCCACGAGGAGGAGCTTGCCGCGCGCGAACAGGCACTTGGCGGGACGCTCCAAGAGGCAAAGGATGCGGCTGCGGCTGCCGAGACCGCCAAGAAGGAATTGGAAGTAAAGGTGGCGCAGCTAGAGGCTGATCTGAAGGTAGGTGGCGAAGAGCTTGCCGTGCTCAAGCTGGAGCGCGAGAAGGACGCCCTTGCCCACGGCGAGCTGCAGGGCCAACTCTCCGAGAAGGGCAAAGAGCTGCGCGCCGCCAAGGATTCCAATGCTGATCTAGAGCTGAAGCTGGCCACCTTGACGGAGACGTTGGACGGCGCCAAGAAACGGGAGGCGGACTTGAAGAAGGATATCAAGGCCAACGAGGCGCTGTTGGCGAGGGCCGCCGAAACCCAGAATCTTCTCAGAGATACTGTGGAGCTCTGGACGGAGGGCCTCGTGAACATTGCTGCAGTCATCGAAGAGGAGCTGGTGCAATTGGGGGTGGAAGGCTTCAGCTACTCCTCCGACGAGAACCTCCAACCCAGCGCCAAGCTCACTCTGTTCTTCAAAGGCGTGGCGACGGTGCTTCAGCAACTCCGGGAACGGATCCCAAAGCAGCTGGCCAATGAGTCGCGCTCGATTTGTGCCGGAGTTCTGGAGAAGGTGCTGGTGAAGGTGGCCTTCCGCAATCCGGGCCTCAACCTCACCAACGTCCTCAAGAGGCTGCCGGCGGACGCTGATCTTGACGCACTTAAGGCCCTCCCCGTCTGTTTTCTTCTTTTCTTGTCACTGCCAGTCATGTCATGGGAGCACTTTATTAGAGGTGCGACAAGTTATTTCTGTAATATAACTCTATCTTAGGTAAAAAATTGCAGTGTTACTTCCTTTACTCGACTCTTGGCTTTGTATGGTTCTGCCCTACGCTTTCTAGGGAAACTTGCCGGAGCAGGAACCCTTGCCGCGAGCGCCGAGTGCGGAACTTCAGCAGCCTGCTGGCGGGGTCGCTACCGACAAGCAACCTTGTCGCAACTAGTCGCAGCTCACTTAAGTTGTTGAGCGGACTCGAAACAAAGTAAGGGCGCAACTAGCCACGAGTTGGTTCCTCCGCGCACAGGTTTTCCATACAAAGCACGGTCGTTCAAGGAAAATAACTTAAAAACATAAAAAACTGATTGCTCAAGCTTTAGCAACTTAGCTTTTCTGTCGTCTGCTTCCCGGCAAGGAGAAACTTTCTTGAACGGCCTGGTCCACACCATTATCTTCTCCCCCCCCCCCCCGGGAAACCTTGTGGGCGAGGGAACCTTCCTTCTTTTGAGAAAGAGACAGAGAAATAGAGTAATGATGTGGAGCCTTATGGCTCGTTATTGCGGTGTTACTTCCTTTACTCGACTCTTGGCTTTGTATGGTCTTGCCCTACGCTTTCTAGGGAAACTTGCCGGAGTAGGCACCCTTGCCGCGAGCGCTGAGTGTGGAACTTCAGCAGCCTGCTGGCGGGGTCGCTACCGACAAGCAACCTTGTCGCAGCTAGTCGCAGCTCACTTAAGTTGTTGAGCGGACTCGAAACAAAGTAAGGGCGCAACTAGCTACGAGTTGGTTCCTCCGCGCACAGGTTTTCCATACAAAGCACGGTCGTTCAAGGAAAATAACCCAAAATCTTAAAAACTGATTGCGCAATCTTTAGCAACTTAGCTTTTCTGTCGTTTGCTTCCCGGCAAGGAGAAACTCTCTTGAACGGCCCGGTCCACACCATTATCTTCTCCTTCCTTGTGGGCGAGGGAACCTTCCTTCTTTTGAGAAAGAGACAGAGAAATAAAGTAATGATATGGAGCCTTGGGCTCGTTATCGCTTACCGAGGTCTGGTGCTGCACAAAGTGTCAGATAACATATGCAAAAAAGGATTACAACATAAAAACTGACAAGATGTGCGGGGCACATGAACTTCACTTGTGCACGGGGTCTGTGCCCGGCTTTGTACAAAGGATTACATGCAACAGCGGCAAGACTTGTACAAAAGGTGGTTGCCGGAAAAGCTTCCGGCCACCACGCCCTACGGGTAAAATTTACGAAGATGTTCAATGTTCCAGGAGTTGCTCACCGGAATGCCATCTTCGGTCTCAAGGCGGACAGCGCCGGGCCTAGTGACTCGTTTCACCCGATAAGGGCCTTCCCACTTCGGCGTTAACTTGTTGGAATTCTTGGCGGACTGAACACGCCGAAGAACAAGGTCGCCTTCCTCGAAGGTCCTGGCTTTAACTTTGAGGCTATGGTAGCGATGCAAAGCTTGCTGGTAGCGAGCGGTTCGCACAGCAGCCTGAAGACGGTTTTTCCTCAAGGAGCAGCGCGTCATCTTGCCGCAGCTGCTCTTGCTCGAGCTCATCATAAGCGAGCACTCGAGGTGACCCGTAAACGAGTTCCGTGGGGAGAACTGCCTCTGCTCCGTAGACTAGAGCGAAGGGTGTCTGGCCAGTGGCTCGATTTGGCGTCGTCCTGATCGACCAAAGAACCACCGGCAGCTCCTCGATCCAGTTTCTTCCGCACCTGTGCAGCCTGTCGAAAGTTCTGGTCTTGAGGCCTCGCAGCACTTCAGCATTTGCCCTCTCCGCTTGACCGTTGCTTCTCGGATGAGCAACAGAAGCGAAGCAGACCTTGGCGCCAAGATCTTGGACGTACTGCATGAAGGTGCGGCTCGTAAATTGCGTGCCGTTGTCGGTGATGATCCTGTTAGGGATCCCGAAACGGCAAACAATTGACCTGAAGAACTTGACTGCTGACTGTGCTATCACCTTCCTCACTGGTTCCACTTCCGGCCACTTTGTGAACTTGTCGATGGCGACGTACAAGAACTCAAAGCCCCCGACAACTCGGGGAAAGGGGCCGAGGATATCGAGCCCCCAGACCGAAAATGGCCAGGATAAAGGGATCGTCTGGAGAGCTTGAGCTGGCTGGTGTATCTGTTTGGAATGGAACTGGCACGCTTCACACTTGGTTACTTGTGCAGTTGCATCCTGGAGGGCTGTCGGCCAGAAGAAACCTTGTTGGAACGCTTTGCCGGCAAGTGCTCTTGCGCCAATGTGGTGACCACATATGCCTCCATGTATCTCTGCCAACAGCTGTTGTCCATCTTCCCAGCGAATGCACTTCAATTTCACACCGTTGAGTCTTATTCTGTACAGTGTGTTGTCGACAAACTTGTACATACTTGACTGCCGGGCTACTCTTTCCGCTTCTTCTTGCTCTTCGGGAAGCTCTCCTGTCTGAAGGAAACGGACAATCTGCTGCGCCCACGCTGGAGCTTGCGGCTCGACAACAAGGACTAAAGGCATATCTGTTGCTGTGGGATCATCCGCTTCTACAGCAAGAACCTGGGGTTCGGCCGGAGCGTGATGTTCCCCAGCAAGCTTGCCGGAGCAAAACTTGTCGGGAGCGTCTGCTTCAACGGAACAAACCGAGAGCTTCGCCGAAGCAGACTGCTCCTCAGCACTCTTGGCATCGATCTTGGGAACCTTCTTGGCGGCGGCTTCGGGAAGCTCTGCCGGCAAGTAGTCACCGGAAACAAAGTTTCTCTTCTTTCTCTGTCCAGTCGACGGTGTTACGGACGGTTGAGTCAGCTTGAGCACAAAAATCCCTGGTTCCACAGGTAACTTTAGTGCTGCGCACTTTGACAGGCCATCGGCAATATCGTTCTGAGCTCGTGGAATGTGCTCCATTTGCAGGCCGTCAAAGTGTGCTTCTAGCTTCCTCACTTCATCAACATATGCTTCCATCAACGGACTCTGATAGCTTTTGTTTACTTGGCGGACGACCAACTGCGAGTCACCCCTGACAATGAGCTTGTTGATCCCATGGTCTGCCGCGATTCTAAGGCCGGCAAGCAAACCCTCATACTCTTTGGGAAAATGCATCCGAACTACGTACTTGAGGTGCTCACCGGTGGGTGCGATAAGCAACACGCCGGCACCGGCGCCTTGTAGCGAGAAGGCACCATCAAAGTACATCAACCATTCTTTGCTTGCCTCCTTGACGGGGATGCTCGTTTCTGGAGTTTCTTCATCTGGTGTTGGCGTCCACTCTGCTATGAATTCTGCCAATGCTCTACTCTATATAGTTGAAGTGCTCTCAAACTTGAGTCCAAAGCTTGACAGCTCCAGTGCCCACTCGACAATCCTGCTTGTTGCTTCTGGATTTTGCAATATCCTGTTCAACGGAAAGCGAGTGACAACTGTTATCTCATGTGCCTGGAAGTAATGGCACAGCTTTCTCGAGGATATAAGAAGGCCGAAAAGCAACTTCTGCACGCCAGAATATCTTGATCTAGCCCCCTGCAGAAGGGAACTGACAAAGTAAACTGGGCGCTGGACCATTTTCTTCTGCACCTCCTTGCATGTCTGCGTAGATCCATCTTTGTCGGGACCAGAGCTTGTCGGAGAAGCCCCCTGCTTGTCGCTGGATTCACTTGCCGTGGTTGCCGGCTCATCGTCCTCCTCCCTCTCCGCTACTAACGCAGCACTAACCACTTGATTGGTTGCTGCTAGATACAGCAGCAACTTTTCTTGTGGCTTAGGTGCGACAAGTATTGGAGTGGAGGACAGGTACCTCTTTAAGTCCTGTAGCGCGGCCTCCGCTTCCGGAGTCCATTTCATCGGACCTGCCTTTTTCAATATTTTGAAAAACGGCAAGGCGCGCTCTGCAGACTTAGAGATAAACCTGTTGAGAGCAGCCACGCAACCAGCAAGCTTTCGTACATCCTTGACGCGCTTTGGTGCTTCAATCTGCTCGATGGCTTTGATCTTGTCGGGATTGGCTTCAATCCCCCGCTGTGATACAAAGAACCCGAGAAGCTTGCCGGAAGGGACTCCGAACACGCACTTCTCGGGATTGAGCTTGAGGTTGATCCTGCGCAGATTTGCAAAAGTTTCATCTAGATCTTGAATCAGAGTAGCCTTGTTTTTTCTCTTGACCACTATATCATCCATGTAGGCTTCCACATTTCTGTGCATTTGCGGCTCAAAAGCATGGTGGACTACCCTTGCGAATGTTGATCCAGCATTCTTCAACCCGAAGGGCATCCGTACGAAACAGTACGTGCCACATGGGGTGATAAATGCGGTTTTCTCTTCATCCTCTTCTGCCATGAAGATCTGATGGTATCCTGAGTATGCATCAAGAAATGAAAGCAAATCACATCCGGCTGTGGAGTCTACAATCTGGTCAATGCGCAGCAAGGGAAATGGGTCTTTGGGACAAGCTTTATTAACATTAGTGAAGTCAATACAAACTCTCCATTTCCCGTTAGCCTTACGCACGACTACAGGATTGGCCAACCACGTGGGATGGAGCACTCCTCCGACAAGGCCTGCTGCTTCGAGCTTCTTGATTTCTTCTGCAATAAACTCTTGGCGCTCCACTGCTTGCTTCCTGACTCTCTGCTTGACGGGCCGTGCATGAGGACAAACGGCTAGGTGGTGCTCAATCACTTTCCTGGGAACACCGGGGATGTCAGACGGTTGCCATGCAAACACGTCGACATTCGCCCGCAGGAAAGCAACGAGCGCGCTTTCCTATTTAGGGTCGAGAGTGGCACTGATGGTGAAGGTACCACCAGTGCCGTCCTCCTTGGCGGACACCTTCTTGGTCTCTGGTGGAGCTGCCATCGTCTTCTTAAACTTGCCGGTGGAGCTCGATGGTGCATCCTCGACGGTAGCGCAGCACTCCGAAGAGGTGCGCTTGCTGGAGTGGGCATCAGAGCTCTTGCCGGACTTGGTCTTCTTCTTCCCTCCGGGAGCTTCAGCGGCAAGTGTCCTGCGTTCTGCTGCGGCTGCTGCTTCCCGGTAGATCTTGTCGGCACAGATAAGGGCGTCCTTCTTGTCGCCAGGGACAGAAATGACACTTATCGGGCCCGGCATCTTGAGCATGTTGTATGCATAGTGATAGGCTGCCATGAACTTGGTGAGTGCTGGACGACCAAGGATTCCATTGTAAGGTAATGGAAAGTCGGCAACGTCAAACGTGACCCTCTTAGTCCTGAAGTTCAGCTCGCTGCCAAATGTGACCGGCAGCGTGATCTTTCCCTTCGGCTTGCTCCTTCCCGGACTGATTCCTTGGAACGTGCCGGTCTCCACGAGTTCGCTGTCTGGGATCTGGAGTTTCTGGAGGACCGCGGAGGATATCAGGTTCAAGCCGGCCCCGCCGTCAACTAGCATCTTCGTGACCTTGAGGTTGCGGATAGTTGGAGAAACCAACATCGGCAAGCACCCGACCGCAGTTACACGATCAGGGTGGTCCTCAATATCGAAGATGATAGGCGTGCTGGACCATTTCAGGGGCTTGCGTGACTATATGGATGGCTCTGCTGCATTCACTTCCCGCATCCACTGCTTGAGTTGGCGGTGCGAAGTATGCAGAGAGGCGCCACCGTCAACGCACAAAACCTCTGTGGCTTTCTGAAACTCCTGCTCGTCGGCCTCGTCATCATCCATGTCTTCGTCGTCGTCGTCATCTTCATCCTTGTCGCGGCCGCTGGGAGGTCTGTCTCCTTGCCGCTGCTTGGCCTTGCCGCGGCGTCCTCCCCGGCCGGGGCGTTTCTTGCCGGATCCTCCAGCATCTTCCTGGGCCTTCTCCTTGTCGCTCCGCTTGTATTCAGCTTTCTGTTGCTCAACTAGCTGTTCGACTTTCTTACAGTTCTGGAGATCATGGCCCTTGGTGCGGTGAATCTTGCAATACTGCTTGCTGGAGCTGTCCTGCTTGTCGGCGGCCGCCACAGGCTGGGCCTCCTTGCCGGAGCCACCAGCTTTAATTTCCTTGGCGCCACCTCCGTTGCCGGTCTGCTCGACAGCTAGCACTTCCTTGCCCTTTTTCCTTCTGTTGTTCCGCCGCCGGCCTTTCCTTGCCGGGGCGGCATCCTCACTGTCGGATCCTCCTACTCCTGTATTCTCTCCAGGGAGCCTCCTCCCCTCCTGAGCGCGCGCACACTTGTCGGCCAGGGCGTAAAGCTCGCTGACGTCTCTGATCTTACACATCGCCATTTCCTCCCTCATTCTGCAGTTCCGCACATTCTAATGGAACGCGCTGATGATCGCGGCAGGGTGGACGTCTGGGATGTTGTGCTGTACACGGCTGAATCTCTGAATGAACTTGTGCAGGGGTTCTCCTTCCTTCTGGGTGAGCAGATGAAGATCGCTCTCTTGGCCATGTGGCTTGTGGCCGCCTGTGAAGGCGCCAACAAACTGATGGCACAGATCGGCCTAGGAGGATATGGAATTGTCCGGCAAGTGCATGAGCCAGGACCTGACGTTGGGCTTGAGTACCCGCGAGAAGTAGTTGGCAAGGATCTTGTCATCTCGTCCCCCGGCAGCCTGCACCGCGATGGTGTAGATGCTGAGGAACTCCGACGGATGCGTCTTGCCGTCGTACTTCTCTAGTACATCTAGTTTGAAGTTCTTTGTGCTGGGCCACTGGACTTGCCACAGCTCACGAGTGAACGTAGGACAACCTACCGCGTACGGCAGATCGCCTGGTTCCCCTGGCACATGCATGTCAACAGTGGGCCCAGCGCGCTTGTCGGATTGACGTCGCGCTTCTCTTCGGCGTTCGATGTGGGTTCGAGCGTCTTCTTGTTGCCGTTCACGGAGAACTTGGCGCTGGTCGCGACGAACTCATGGGTCCGATGACGCGGTGGAGTCGCTGTCGGGGTGGACCCGGCGAGTCAGCGATCTGGGCCTTCGTAGTGGAGAGTGCATGGAAGTCGCATCCCCCCTGGTCTTGTTGCCATCGGCTCGCATCCGGCAGTCTTGCCACGGCAGCGAGGTGCTTGGTTGCCGTGCAGTGTCGCCGTTGGCGAAGCCGATGAGGCTCTGGATAGTGGCTCCACTCGTCGGGCTTGTCCGCTGTCGGAGGGTAGTCTAAGAGCAGTTGAGCTCGCGCCAAGGCTTCTGCTGGAGTGGTGGGCGGCAGAGGTGAACGGTGCGAGGAGCGGGACATGCTCGGACTCCTAACCACGTTAGAAGGAGTAGTGTCCCGTCCAGGCGACCATACTTCGCTCGAGCCAGCATGTTGACGTGCATGCTGGTCTTGGGCGCCACGAGAACCACCAGCTTGATCTTGGCCCAGCGGACATATGGCGCTGCGAACGCCTTGACGCTGCTGGTCCCGCGCCTCCTGAGACGGGCGCGGTACGCGCATGGACGCCGAGGTCTGTGCCGCCTTGTCCTTGGACTTGGCCGCACTGGGAGCTCCCTCGTCGATGCCCGTTCTTCCGCCCACGTCCATTCCACCACCTGTTTGCTCCGGAGGCGGTGAAAGCGACGCAGACGGAACAGCTGCTTCCGAATCCTTCTTCTTCGGTGGCATGTCGATGAAGACAATGAAGATTTAGCTCGCGTGCACGCCGGATCGGGTTCGCACGATTTCGACGCCCCCTACCTGGCGCGCAAAAGATGTCGGGGAAGCTGATCCTCGAACACCTATGGGGACAGGGACCCTTTCGGTTCGGAAGGGGGGCGGACATCGCACGAAGAGCGGATCGAGGCAGTACACGCGAGCAGTTTTACCCAGCTTCGGGCCGCACGGATGTGTAAGACCCTACTGCTGCTTGTTTGTGTATTGAGTTCTTGTTCAGGAGCGATGAACGCTGCCAGACCGAGCGTGAGAATGTTCTTGGTGTTTCTGATGAGCTCACCCTGGACCGAACCCCTTCTACGTTGCGCATGGGCCTCCTTTTAAACTCTCAAGGGGTCACCGACAGGTGGCAACGTAGACTAGAATGGTAAAAATGGAAAAGAATGCAGTAGGTGCAGCTACCGCTACTGTGGATACAGTGTACCCTACCTAACTCTGACGGCAGGGGAAAAGGTCATTGAATGCCCGTCTGGGTTGCCTAAACAGTGCAAAAAGTGACCGCTAGGAGCGCCACCGTTTGCCACGATGGCCTTCTCTTCATCTCCGCTTGCCACCGTGTACCCCTGGCTGCACAGGCTCCCACCACGCGCCCCTGAGAAAGCCTCACGGTGACACACGGGCGGGTGCGCTGGAGCGCGGGTACAGAGTGGCAGCTGGCCCCCGGCAAGTACCTTGCCGGGGTCGTCGTCTGGTCGCGTCCGAAAGCTTGTCGCTCGCCGGACCTTGCCGGGACGCGCGGTGCGTCGCGGCAAGTTTCTTGAGGTGCCGTGGTTGGCCTTCCCGGCAAGCTCCTCTTGCCGGGGCCTTGTTTCTTCCCGGCAAGCTCCTCTTGTCGGGGCCTTGTCTCTTCATCTTAAATACTTTCTTCTTGAATGGCTCCAAAGGAACCTACGGAGGACCCTGGCGGTCGTCCGGCAAGCCTTGCCGCGGGGCGCTGCAACTGCCCGTGCACAAGTTCGGGATACTAGGGTACCCCTACTCCAGTACACCGACAATGAGTACAAAGGTACTCAGCAAGACTTACATCAGATCCTATCATACATGCATTTGTATCAAGAGGGTAATGTGGGGTTTAGTTCCAGCAAGCCAGCTTTGACTCTGTGGCTATCCTGTTCTACGACTACTAGAACTTCTTTGAGTTGATATGGCGCACACGAGTCCACTAATCACCACACAATACACTACTATGGATTCATCCCCGTCTCCCTACGAGAAGGCCATCCATAGCACTCACACTTGTCTTGAGCATTTTACATTATCCACTTCAGGTTGTCTATGTACCATGTAAGCATCCAAGAAGTCCATATCCGCGGACCCGGCTATTCGAATAGATCATGTTAACCCTGCAGGGGTGTACTTCTTCACACACACTCTCGCCACTTACCACCATGTACACATCGTGTATCTCGGCAACCTTCAAGCGGAAGCCTGGCGAGGGAGTCGGCCACGACCTGACTAACCACACAAGACTCTAGTCCAGGTTTATCGCCTATTCGGATTCCATCCGCAAGGAGATCCGGCCGGGGTGTCACTCATGGCCCCAAACAATGTGAGCAGGGTTCCCAAGCCCACCATCTGGGTGCCACTTGGTACACCGTGCCACTGTGCCTAGTCTGTCCCAAGCCCACCTGGCCGGGTGCCACTTGGTAGACTACTAACACTACCTACAAACACCAGAAACTAGTTGCGACAACTGGATAGAGATCAAGTTGGTTAGTAAGCCGAGAGGGGTCGAGTTACCGGAACCCAATGTGTGGTAGTATCGAGTCATTGGACAACATACATAGAACTCAGTGCTTAAGGACGGTTCCAGTGAGACAACCCACCATGTACTCCTACATGGCCTCTCACCGCTACCTTTACCAAATCGTGTTCACACACTTAACTCTCAGCACCAGAACGTATCATAACACTCCAATTCATTCCCAATGAATCAGACCTAACACAACTCTAAGCAATAGCAGGCATGGCATGGTAGGAACACAACATGGCTCGATCAACTCCTACACATGCTAGTGGGTTTCAACTATTTACTGTGGCAATGACAGGTCATGCAGAGGAATGGGTTCAACTACCGCAGCACAAAGTAGCAGATGAATCGTTGTTGTCCTAATGCAATAACTGAGAGCAGGAGCGAGAGAGTAGGATTGTATAGGAATGAACAAGGGGGTTTGCTTGCCTGGTAGATCAATGGAGGAGGCACTGCTTCACAGACAGGTGCTCTGGAACGGTCTCCGGAGCAAGACCTATCGAGAAGGAACGGTGCCAACTATCAATACACAAACATATGCAAAAATATGATGCATGAACATGGCATGAAGATGTGATGTTGTTTGAGCTAATGCAACTAGCATTCATTAGGTTGAAGTCCATTTGAATCAAGGGTTCAAATGCAACTCCGAATTAAGCTCTTATATATGCCATTTTAGTGTTTCACTTATACAGCAGGTATAAGTTGGTTTGTCATGCATGAAACTAGAACAGTTGGATAGATTGCATTTTTTTGATAATTTTTCATATATAAATTATTTCAATCTGAGCTACGGTTGAATTTCTATGATTTTTTGAAGTTTGAATCATTTTCTGGAATTTCCTGATTAATTTTATATCCAGAAATGAATAACTGCGTCAGCATGATGTCATGCCTGCGTCAGCAGGCCAACGGTGCTGACCAGGTCAAACCTGACGTGTGGGGTCCACACGTCAGTGACACAGTGTTAAACAAGGGGGTTTTACTAATCTAATTAAAAGATTAGGGCGCAGGGGCCCACTGTGAGTGTCAAAGTTAGCTTAAATGGTGATTAGCGCTAAGCTAATCACCTGGCCGACAGGGCCCGCATGTCAGGCCGGCGAGGTTGTCGGCGGCGACCTCAGGACGCGGCGCGTCTGCGTTACAGGCCACGGGGGCGGCGGCTAAGGGTACAGGGGCGTAGCCCGGGCTCGTCCGCATCCAAGGGAGCAGACGGGAGGCTGCGGGGGCGGCGGAGCTCCTGGGCGCAGCGGCAGCGCGAGGGGTGGCCGGTGGCCGCGGTGGTGCTCGTCGGCGGCGGCGGCGCGTTCGGACGCGAGAGAGAAAGCGGGGGAGAGGAGAGGAGAGGCCTGGGGGAGAGTGAGAGGGTCCGGGGGGCGCGTGGCGTCATCTGGGCGTTCCAGGGCGACAAGGAGGACGCCAGGCAGGCAGCTGCGTGCCGCCGCGCCTGGCGTCGTGCACCGCTTCCCCTCTGCCTACTGGAAAGAGGAGGAAGACGGCTATGCCCCTGGTGGGCTGGGCCAAAACAGGAACGGGCCAGCCAGAGGCGCCAGGCGGCTGTAGGTAAGCGCCAGGTAAGCTTTTTCTGTTTTTGTTTCTTTTCTATTTTTCTGAAATATGTTTTGATTTAACAAAAATACTAAATCATTTTATTTTCTTATGCCAATTTTTGTAGGAGCTAGTGGTATTATTCCAGAGCTCCTCAACAAATGGCACAATTTTTGGACATATAATATATATATATATATAACATATATATATATATATATATATATATCCAAAGCAAATATTTACTGCATTAATTCAAATGGCCAAAAATAAATACTTCTGAGCTCCCAAAAATATTGGTTGGAATTTTACCTCTGACCAATATTTTTAGAGAAAAATAGGAACATTTACTTGGGCCAAATTGAAGAAATTTTTATCTGGGTCTTTTCCAGAAATGATTATGAGGGTTTAACAAATCCCAATTTCAAATTTAAATGGAATTTAAACATGATGCACACATGACTAGCTAGCCTCGAGCATACCAGAACTAGGGATGTGACAATGAACAACCACCCCCTCGTAAAAATTGTGAACAAGCCCACAGCTAAAATTAGCGGAAAAGTGGGTTGCCCCAACATGCATTATTATTTATATTTTCTACTCCCTCCGTTTCTAAGTATAAGTCTTTTTTATTAGCCACGCCTAAGACAAGAATTTTTTTATTAGCAGTGAACCCCACATGTCATAGACACAAAAATTGTGGCAAGATTCCCTTAGGCAAGCCAAAGTGTGTCTAACAATTTGAGCAACTCAGGTTAGGCAAGTGTGGCAAGTGTGGGAAAAATAATGTGGCAACATAAGACAAACATAGTCACAATCCAAACAGCCCCGTAATTTTTTGTGACATGCATGAAAATTTGGTTAGTTAAATTTATAGTCAAAATTTGGCAAGGTGCATCAAATCAACACATGCAAGTATGAAAAGGAAAGTCATGACATGCATGCATGCGTTGTACTCCCTCCGTTTCCAAATATAAGTCTTTTTGGAGATTGCAACAAGTGACTACATACGAAGCAGAATATGTCTACATACGAAGTAGTCCATTTGAAATGTGTAAAAAGACTTATATCGAGTGCAGTGCTTTGATGTGTCATGTCAACTCATACAAGATCGAGAAATTTGATTACTACAACGCCCTCTCCCTCATGGACTGAGCTCCGGTGCCTTAACTACACCTGCCTTTGGCTGCATGACAGGAGGGCCAACCAGCTATTGGGCCCACCTGCCATAGACGCAAAGGTAGGAGCAGTAAGTAGAAGCTTTCGCTACACCCTATCCCTCCCGCACGAGGTGGAAGGAAATGCAGCATTTGATTCGATACTGTAGAAGTAGGAGTAACATCATTGTTTGTATTCTCGAAGAGGTGAAGAGCCAAGCGCAACCCGAACGTGGCAGTTGCGAACGCTCGCGTGGTGCTGTCGGTGTACAAAAGTAGGGGCTCTGCTTTTTCCCCTTTACTTGTGCACATGCAGTCAGAACCTCCCGCCACGGCCATGCACAGACATGGCAACAAAGGGAAGCCGGAAAGGAGCCGAGGACACAAAATGAACGAAGCAACAACAAGGACCAAGGCCACGAAGATCATATGGGTGAGGCAGGTTTTCCCGGCAAGGACCCTTGTCGGGGCAGCCTCAGCGGCCCCGGCAAGACCCTTGCCAGGGCAGCTCGCCCACGCCAACCGGGTGAGCCACCCTAGAGCCCACTGGTGCTTGGCAAACGTGTCGGGACAAGTCTCGGGAGGCACCTCTATGGTGGCATGCAGATCTTTGTGAAGACATAGAATGCTCGAGATCAAATAAGGATAGGAAGGCAACCATCCTCACCAAAGGAACCCACAAAACCCCCGACAAAATCCTTGCCGGGGACGCCAGCGCGCCACGGCAAGACCCTTGCTGGGCCACCCGGCAAGACCCCTGTCGGGCCACCCGACAAGGCCCTCGCCAAGCGCAATGGTAGGGCCACTGCCAGGCCCACGCCAGCTAAGTCTTCATCGCCGTTCACATACAGCTGCCGACCCAACCAGATGGGCAGGCACCTGCATGGCAGCGTGCGATCCTTCATGGAGGCTCCACCACCGCGCCACCTCAGCTGCCTACCTGCCTACATGGCACCACATGCATCGCTGGCCAGGGCGTGTGTCGAAGCAAGGGGGAGCGACGACGGACGGTACGGGCCCGGCCCCCGTCCCCGATAAAGTGGAGGGACACCTAAGCTTTGCATTTAATGAACCTTGTCCTGTAATACGGGCGATAAGCTCGTTCTACTGTATCACTTTCCACCTCCTGTGTGCCACTGTGGCAGCCCCTTTCGCCTATAAAAGGAGGCCCATGGCACACAGAGAAGGGATTTGGCTCTTTCGAACCCCATAGCACCCAGAGCTAGTTCGAGAGCTCAAGAACACTAATACATCCACCAAAGCAGGATCGTAGGGTTTTACGCATCATTGCGGCCCGAACCTGGGTAAATCCCCCTTTGTGTTGTCTGTTAGTCCCGCTCTTCTCACGATCCCCCCGCCCTGCAACCGTAGAAGGGATTCCAGTGATCCCATAGGTGTTGTTTCCCACCGACATCTTTGGCGCGCCAAGTAGGGGGCGCTATTGTGAGAATCTGGTTTAGCAGTTGGCCTAGCTGTTCCTCATCGCCATGGCTTCTAAGAAGAAGGCGACCAAGGTGATCGGTTCGTCCGGGACCAATTTGCCGGCACCGGTGCGGACCAGTAGCGGACCAGCCGCGGAGAGAACCCGTAGCGCGGCCCGCGAACATCCGCATCACCCTGGCGGTTCAGGTCTGGCGAGTGGCACCATTCGCGCGCCAGGTGACGAGCCACCAGTCGCGGGCTCCAGAGATGGAGTCGGGCCCCTTGCAGGCGACGTGGGGCCCCTCAGGGGTGCCGCCCTCCCACCAGGCAGCGGCACAGTAACCTCCAAGATGCCAACACCGGCGCCCATGGCGCGCTCCTCTCAAGTTGTGCGTGATGAGCAGCGTCACCCTGCCGGTGACCCTGCGCGCTGCCCTGGGAAGAGTCCCGTGCACCCATCACATGAAGAGGAAGGCCAGTGTGTGCACCGAGGTGCTGATGGAGGTGGCGAACGGCCGTGGAGCCATGACGCAGCTCCTTCTAACATGGTTAGGAGTTGAGGCACGTCGCGATCCACCCAGCTTTCGCCGCCACCCACGCAAGCGGAAGCCCTAGCGCGCGCACAGCTGCTCCTCGATTTTCCTCCCGCCGCGGAGAAGCTTGACAAATGGAGGGCCACCGTCCGGAGCCTCGTCGGCATCGCCAACAACGATGTGCTGCGGCCGGCGGAACCCGTTGGCTGTCGCTCCACCTGGCTGCCACGTGCTAGCGGAGGCCACGCCGGAGGCGACGCGACCACGGTGTACTCCCCGCCTCCATCCCGACTGCCCCAGGCATCGGCCAATCACGGCGACGCTCGTGATGATATCTCCATCACGTCGTCCGACCCACGAACCAACCACCATCAGCGCTAGGTCCTCCGGGAGCGGGCTCACGAGGATGCTCGAACTATGATCGAGCACTGACGTGACGCGCGCCACCAGTCGGACAGGCGGGCGGGGCCTGCTACAGACCACCCAACGCCGGGGGGCTACGGTTGCCTACCTTACGAGGTGGGTTGTCCGGCCTTCACCCGTGAGCTGCGGCAGTTCCAGTGGCCCTCCCACCGTACGTTCAAACCCGACGTTGGCGAGAAGTACAATGGCAAGACCCATCCGTTAGAATTCCTCAGCATCTACACCATCGTGATGCAAGCTGCTGGGGCCCGCGACGATAAGGTGCTTGCCAACTACTTCCTGTTGGCACTCAAGCCTAATGTTATGTCATGGTTGATGCACTTGACGGTGGATTCCATCTCTTCTAGGGCGGATCTGTGCCATGAGTTTGTTGGCGCCTTTACTGGAGGCCACCAAGCACATGGCCAGGCTAGTGATATACACATCATCCCTTAGAAGGAAGGAGAAAACCTGCGCAAGTACATCCAAAGATTCAGCCGGGTGCAGTACAACATCCCCGATGTTCATCCCACCGTCGTGATCAGTGCGTTCCACCAGAACATTCACAATCGCAAGATGCGTGAAGAACTGGCGATCAACAAGGTTAAGGATGTGGCCGAGCTCTATGTTCTGGCCGATCGGTGCGCTCGTGCTGAGGAGGGAAGGAAGTACCCTGACGAAGATGCCGTTGCAGAAACCGACACTACTGGCGATACCGCCACCCCAGCAAAGAAAGACCGACGCCGTAATAGGAAGCGCAAGGGAAAGGCCGTGCTTGCCGTTGAGGGATCCGACGACACCGGTACCACCAAGAAGACCAGGGCGAGTGACCCCGGCAAGGAGGTTGCCGGGTGTGACGCTTGCCGGGCCTTGGTGGCTACCGACAAGCTAGGAGGCTGCGACAAGCAGGACTGCAAGATCCACCACACCAAGGGCCACGATCTCCAAAACTGCCGGCAGGTAGAACTGCTCGCCAAGAAGCAGAAAGCCGAGTATGAGCGGCGGGACAAGGAGAAAGGCCCAGATGGCACCGAGGGATCCGACAAGAAACGTGGCGGCCAAGGAGGCCGCCGCGGCAAGGATAATCAACAAGCGAGGCCCGTCCGGGGCCGCGACAAGAAGCAAGAAGACGATGATCATGACGAGGACGACGAGTCCGGCGACCACGAGTTCCAGAAAGCCACAGAGGCCATGTGTGTCGATGGTGGCACCTTGCTGCATACGTCTCAACGCCAACTCAAGCAGTGGGCGCGTGAAGTCTCAGCGGTGGAACCATCATTCGACGCATGAAAGCCACTGAAATGGTCCGGCACTCCCATCATCTTCGACACCGAGGACCACCCTGACCGCACCACTGCGGTCGGGTGCTTGTCGTAGTTGGTTTCACCAGCAATACGCAACCTCAAGGTGACAAAGATGTTGGTTGACAGCGGGGCCGGCCTGAACTTGATCTCGCCCTTTGTGGTCTGAAGGCTGCAGATCCCTAATGGAGACCTCGAGGAGACGGGTACGTTCCAAGGGGTCAACCCCGGGAGGAGCCAGCCGAAGGGGAACATCACGCGGCCTATGACATTCGGAGGTGAGCTGAACCACAGGACGGAGAGGATTGTCTTCGACGTGGACGAGATCCCCTTGCCTTACAACGGGTTATCGGTCGCCTGGTGCTAGCCAAGTTCATGGCGGCTTCACACTACGCTTATAACACGCTGAAGATGCCCGGGCCAATGAACATCATCACCGTCCCCTCTGACAAGAAGGACGCGCTGATATGCGCCGACCAACTCTATCGGGAAGCAGTTGCAGCAGCTGCCGTTAAGGCACCTGCTCCGGCCGACGGAGCCCCGGAGGAGAAGAAGACCGGCGAGACCCCTCGCACCCACTCCGGCAAGCGCACCTCTTCGGGGTGTTGCGCTTCCGTTGACAACGTGCCAGGGAGCTCTGCCAGCAAGAGCAAGAAGTCCAGAGGTACGCCACCAGGGACCAAGAAGGTGCCCGTCAAGGAGGACGGCACAGGAGGAGCTTTTACGATATCCTCCACCCTTGACGGCAAATAGGAAAGTGAGCTCGTCACCTTCCCACGGGCAAATGTTGATGTGTTTGCATGGCAAGCCTCCGACATCCCCGGCATTCCCGGGGAGGTGATTGAGCACCACCTTGATGTCTGTCGTCATGCGTGGCCCGTCAAGCAGAAGGTTAGGAAGCAAGCCCTGGAGAGGCAAGAGTTCATCACGAAGGAAATCAGAAAGCTAGAAGCGGCAGGTTTGGTAAGGGGAGTACTCCATCCGACGTGGTTGGCCAATCCGGTAGTGGTGCGCAAGGCAAGTGGGAAATGGAGGTTGTGTATTGACTACACAGACATCAATAAGGCTTGTCCAAAGGACCCTTTCCCGTTGCCGCGCATCGACCAGATTGTTGACTCCACGGCTGGGTGTGACCTCTTATCGTTCCTCGACGCCTACTCAGGATACCACCAGATCTTCATGACGAGGGAAGACGAGGAAAAGACAGCATTCATCACCCCATGTGGTACGTATTTCTTTTTACGGATGCCTTTCGGGTTGAAGAGTGCTGGCTCGACCTTTGCAAGAGCAGTCCAAATTGGTTTTGAGCCCTAGCTACATAGAAATATGGAGGCTTATATGGATAAAATAGTGGTCAATACCAAGGACAAAGCAACCCTTGTGCAAGATCTGGAGGAAATGTTCGAGAACCTGTGTAAGATCAACCTCAAATTGAACCATGAGAAGTGTGTCTTTGGCGTCCCATCCGGCAAGCTTCTCGGGTTCTTTGTGTCCCAGCGCGGGATTGAAGCAAACCTAGATAAGATCAAGGCCATCGAGCAGATTGAGGCACCCAAGCGGATCAAGGATGTGCGTCGGCTCACTGGCTGTGTTGCTTCCATGGGCCGATTCATCTCCAAGTACGCGTAGCGTGCCCTTCCTTTTTTCAAGATCTTGAAGAAAGCAGGGCCAGTGGAGTGGACCCCAGAAGCCGAGGCAGTGCTGCAGGATTTAAAGAAATACCTCTCTTCTACCCCAGTGCTGGTTGCGCCCAAACCACACGAACCGTTGCTGCTCTATCTAGTGGCAACGAATCAGGTGGTTAGTGCCGTACTAGTGGTGCAGAGAGAGGCCGACGAAAAGGCAGCGACAGCGGCAGAGCCAACATATGGCGGACCAAAAACCCCTCCGGCAGGGCTCGGTCCCGGCAAGATTGAGCCCCCAGCAGGGGCTGGCGGCAGCAAAACGGGACCCACGCAACCGGGTGAAGATGCGCAGAAGAAGAAGATGGTGCAGCACCAAGTGTACTTCGTCAGCTCCCTCTTGCAGGGGGCTAGGTCGAGGCACTTAGGTGTGCAAAAGCTGCTCTTCGGCCTTTTTATGGCCTCGAGGAAGCTGCGCCACTACTTCCAAGCGCACGAGATCATAGTGGTCACCCGCCTCCCATCGCAACGTATACTACACAACCCAGATGCAACGGGGAGGATCGTGGAATGGGCCCTGGAGCTGTCAAGTTTCGATTTGAAGTTTGAAAGCACCTCGATGATTCAGAGCAGAGTGTTGGCGGAGTTTGTTGCGGAATGGACCTCGACGCCCGATGAAGAGGTACAGGAGACCACTCTCCCCGGCAAGGAAAGGAGCTGCAACTGGATCATGTACTTCGATGGTGCCTTCTCGTTGCAAGGCGCTGGTGCTGGTGTGCTGCTTGTCGCACCCACCGGAGAGGACCTCAAGTATGTCGTCCAGATGCACTTTCCCCGGGAGATGTCAACCAATAACACCTCCGAGTACGAGGGTTTGCCTGCCGGTCTCAAGATCGCGGCAGACCTCGGAGTTAAGAAGCTCATCGTCAGGGGCAACTCACAGCTCGTCGTCAGGCAGGTCAACAAATATTATCAAAGCCCATTGATGGAAGCTTACATAGATGAGGTGAGGAAACTGGAGGAGCGCTTTGACGGTATACAAGCGGATCATGTCCCTCGGGCGGAAAACGACATCGTCGACTACCTGTCAAAGCGCGCTGCCCTCAGGCTACCTGCGGAACCAGGTACCTTTGTGCTTCAGTTAACCCAACCATCCGTTGAGCCGTCGACTAGGCAGAGGAAGCGGAGGAAGCTAGGCCCCGGCAAGTACTTCCCCACCGAGCTCCCCGGAGCTGCCGGCGAAGATATTGCCGTGGATGCCAATCCTGCCGCGGGGCAGCTAACTCCGGCAGGACCTCAGGTCATGGCTGTGGAGGCGACCGCTCCTGCGGCAGAAGAATTGCCTTTGGTCCTTGCCGTCGAGCCTCAGGCTCCGGCATGGGTGCAGCACACCGTCCATTTCCTTCAAAAAGGAGAACTTCCTGAGGAGCAGGAAGAGGCAGAAAGAGTAGCCCGCCGGTCTGTCCTATACCAATTCATTGATAACGTGTTGTACAGAAGAAGACCGAGTGGGGTGAAATTGATGTGCATCTCCCGGGAGGAAGGGCTAAAGCTGTTGGCAGAGATACATGGAGGCATATGTGGCTCCCACATAGGGTCGAGGGCCCTTGCTGGCAAGGCCTTCTGGCAAGGTTTCTTGTGGCCCACTGCCCTCCAGGATGCAACGACACTACTAATCAATTGTGAAGCGTGCCAGTTCCATTCAAAGAAGCTTCATCAACCAGCTCAAGCCCTTCGAACTATCCCTCTCTCCTGGACCTTCTCGGTCTGGGGGCTCGACATACTGGGCCCTTTCCCCCATGTTGTCGGAGGCTTTGAGTACTCGTACGTCGCAGTCGACAAGTTCACAAAGTGGCCAGAGGTGGAAGCAGTGAGGAAGGTGACGGCACAGTCATCCATCAAGTTCTTCAAGGGGCTAGTGTGCCGCTTCTGGGTGCCCAACAGGATCATCACTGACAACAGCACACAGTTCACAAGCCATGCCTTCATGCAATACATTGAAGATCTCGGCAGCAGGGTCTGTTTTGCCTCCATGGCACACCCACGGAGCAACGGCCAAGCGGAGACGGCAAATGCTGAAGTCTTGCGAGGCTTAAGGACGAAGACTTTTGACAGACTGCGCAAGAATGGAAGGCGCTGGATTGATGAGTTGCCAGCGGTTCTTTGGTCGATCAGAACGAAACCAAATCGAGCCACCGGCCAGACACACTTTGCCCTGGTTTACGGGGCAGAAGCAGTTCTCCCCATAGAACTCATATACAGGTCACCTCGAGTGCTCGCTTATGATGAGCTTCAGCAATAGAAATTGCGGCAAGATGACGCGACGCTCCTTGAGGAAGATCGTCTCCGGGCGGCTGTGAGAGCAACACGCAACCAGCAAGCCCTGCGCCACAAGGTTCGTGCCTGGAGCTTTGAGGAAGGCGACCTTGTTCTTTGGCACATTCAGTCGGCCAAGAATTCCAACAAGTTGACGCCGAAGTGGGAAGGCCCTTATCGGGTAACACGAGTCACCAGGCCCGATGCAGTCCGGCAGGAGACCGAAGACGCCATTCCAGTGAGCAACTCCTGGAACATCAAGCACCTTCGCAAGTTTTACCCATAAGGCGCGGCTGCCGGGCCTCCCGCGAAACCACCCTTTTGTACAAGCCTTGCCGGAAAGGCATGTATCCCTTTGTACAAAGGTAGGCGCAGACCCTGAACATAAATAAATGAAGCGCTAGTGCCATAAGTTATAGCATGCGTGCTAGGTTGAGTCTCTTCCTTGGTTAGGGTTGGTAGTGCTTAGTTGCAGCTAACCCCTAGCTTAGAGGTTGAGTACGGGTTTCTCTGTTCCTTTCTGTCCTTCTTTGGTTCACAGGGCACGTAAGTATTCTTGTCGAGTTATTTTGAAAGAAAAGGAACAGACCGGCGCCCGGGCCCCGGCAAGCCAGAGTTGCCGGGGGCTGCAAGAACAAGAATCCTTCCGCGGCAAGCCAACATCGCCGGGGGCTGCAAATCCAGATGAGTCCTTTATCCTCTGTCATGCATTTCGTTATGAACTGGGATGCGTGAAACCCCGTTCTATCTCTAAGCTACCAGGCTCCCTCTCTTCTGCACCCAAGGATTATCTCCTCGGTCTGGACCTGGTCGTAGCCGCGGCAGCAAAGAAGGAGAACAAGGGTCCTAAACCCGCCTCATCCCTGCCTCCGCCAAGAGTGTGAGAAAGGTTGAGCGAGGTGGGGAGACGGCGAGGCCTGTTGCCGGGCAAAAAAAATGTTTGTCTTAAAGATGACAAGGGTTCACCCCTTGCCCCGGTAAACATCCCTTTTTCATTAAAAAAACATCCCGTACAGGTACCATTCATACGAAATGAAAAACATGAACAAGGGGATTACAAGTTCTAAAGATAACAAAGGCCCGAAGGCTTACAAGACTAAAAGAATACAAGGTGCCCGTAATCCCTTTCTTGTCCCTCTCCTCAGGAAATGGAACAAGAAAGTAGAAGGGCAAAAGGGGCGCCTAGGCGAGCTACGAGTGGCAGAAGACACCAAGAGAACATCTTGGTGGCCGCCCAAGGGCTAGATGGTGATGGCGACGCCGGAGGCAGAGCTGGAAGACGAGGTGGCAGGATGCCAACGCGCGACGAAGGCATCAGTGCCTGCGTACTCCGACTTGACGTCCTTGCTGCTCGTCCTCTTCCTCTTCCGCAGCCTCCATACGCCAGCCGCCCAAGGAGATGACCCCGAGAAGTTCAAGGAGCCGGCGACACAGATGATGGGGTTTCCGGTGCCGCTCGGAGCGGCGCCCGACACCTAGTCTGACCCGTCATCCTACCGCCCGCTGCCCTTGTCGTCGCTGTCGTTGTCTTCCTCGCCACTTTCGCTTGAGGAGGAGTCTTCATCATCGGAGGAGCTCTCTACGCAGCACCGCACGCGGGTCCCGTAGTGCCCGAAGATCTTGACAGAGAGGAGGCCGCCCTCCATTAGTTTGAAATGGAGAGCGAGCCCATCCGTCAAGCTATGGAGGCGAGCGAAGGTCTTCCACCCTCGATGAAGATACATGACGTGAGGGGCAGGGAACTCGACGTCGACCAACGTGCCACTGTTCCCACAACCCCTCATGTGCAGCCGCAGCGCCTGCGGCAGATCCAGCTCCATCTCCTGCGCAAACGGGGTCGGGAGGCGAAGGCGACGATGCGGCGGATGGCGCAGCCTGATGAAGAATTCGCAGTGGTTGTCCCCGGCGTGGCCCTCCATCGGAGGGATGGCTGCTGGAGGGGGCGATGCGGATATGCCGCCCCGTCCTCCTCTCCCTCGAGCAGCACGACGACCTCGACCTCGGCCCCTCCCCCTTCCTCTAGCGGCTGGCTCCGCCGCTGCGAGCTCTTGGGGAGGAGTGATGCGCTATCTGGCCAAGACCCTCGCCGCCATTGATGAAGCGTCGCTGCGCCCCCTTGCCATGGCGAAAGAAGAAAGGAAGCAGGGATGGGAAGAGGCCGATGACGAAAGGTTGAGAGGCACCATCCCTCCCGCACCCCTCTTTATAAAGGGACGGGGGCGAGGCTCGGCCGCCCCCTCTCGGCCAATCTGGCCTCTTGAAGTGACAACGAGCGGGGCCGTCGACCGCCCTCCCCGCTCCATTGAAGGCGCGTGGGAAACAACCCACACGCACGTGACTACCCACGACCCCTGCGCCTGTCATTCGCTCTACATGCAGCGAACGTGGCGCAAGGGGCGGGCGAAATGGGGTGCGTGGAACGACGGTTCCCGAGCGAGGGCAGTAAATGGGAGGCGGCCCTGCGGTCTCAAGGAGACACACAAGCCGCCTCTTTACTATCCACAACAAGGTGACGCCAGCATGCCCACATCATGCGTGCCCACGACCCCCACGTCGCATGTTCAACGCAGGTCGTGGGGAAGCGCAGCGAACGGAATAGTGGCCGCGGTAAAAATCCGCCCCAACTGCCCGCACACCTTTCTGGGCCTGGCCCAACAACGTGATGTGCTTATGTGTGGCCCAGACCAGGGGGCTCCTATCGGTGTACAAAAGTAGGGGCTCTGCTTTTGACCCCTTTACTTGTGCACGGGCAGTCAGAACCTCCCGCCACGTCCACGCACAGACACGGCAAGAAAGGGAAGACGGAGAGGAGCCGAGGCCACAAAACAAACGAAGCAACAACAAGGACCAAGGCCACGAAGATCAGATGGGCGAGGCAGGTTTTCCCGGCAAGGACCCTTGCCGGGGCAGCTCGCCCGCGCCAACTGGGTGAGCCACCCTTGAGCCCACCGGCACTTGGCAAACGCGTCGGGACAAGGCTCAGGAGGCACCTCTATGGTGGCATGCAGACCTTTGTGAAGACATAGAATGCTCGAGATCAAGTAAGGATAGGAAGGCAACCATCCTCACTGAAGGAACCCACAAAACCCCCAGCAAGATCCTTGCCAGGGACGCCAGCGCGCCACGGCAAGACCCTTGCCGGGCCACCCGGCAAGACCCCTGTCGGGCCACCCGACAAGGCCCTCGCCAAGCGCACCGGCAGGGACGCTGCCAGGCCCACGCCAGCTAAGTCTTCACCGCCGTTCGCATACAGCTGCCGACCCAACCAGCTGGGAAGGCACCTGCGTGGCAGCGTGCGATCCTTCATGGAGGCTCCACCACTGCTCCACCTCAGCTGCCTGCCTACCTACATGGCACCACATGCATCGCTGGCCAGGGCGCGTGTCGAAGCAAGGGGGAGCGGCGACGGACGGGACGGGCCCGGCCCCCGTCCCCGATAAAGTGGAGGGACACCTAAGATTTGCATTTAGTGCACCTTGTCCTGTAATACGGGCGATAAGCTCGTGCTACTGTATCACTTTCCACCTCCTGTGTGCCACTGTGGTAGCCCCTTTCACCTTTAAAAGGAGGCCCATGGCACACAGAGAAGGGATTCGGCTCTTTCGAACCCCAAAGCACCAAGAGCTAGTTCGAGAGCTCAAGAACACTAATACATCCACCAAAGCAGGATCATAGGATTTTACGCATCATTGCGGCCCGAACCTGGGTAAATCCCCCATTGTGTTGTCTTTTAGTCCCACTCTTCTCACGATCCCAGTGCCCTGCAACCGTAGAAGGGATTCCAGTGATCCATAGGTGTCGTTTCCCACCGACAGGTGCGGTGCCTTGGAGCACGCATATACTAGCCAGGCTCTTGCATGAGACAAAATCTCAAATCTCAAATCTCATGAACCAAGGCATTTTGCGATTTGAGGAATGTATCTCGTACTTTACAAAACTACTAATTAAACTCATGCATTAATTACGTAGTTCTCTCGTTTTCATCTCCGCCTTGGTCGCGGTGCACAATATTGAGCACTCCTATATGACTAGCCGCTCTATTTACATGCAGGACATTTCAATGCATCCGGGCCCGCGTGCCATCCACCAAATCACAGCGAGGTGCTATAGTCGAGACTCCCCTGTCACCCCGGTGTGGCCGTCATGACCCGTCATATCACAAAACCCACACCTTTACCAGCAGTGGTAAGGTGGCCTCCAAGTTGGACTGGATGAAGCAACCATCATTTCACTGGAACGCGCGTTCAAGCCCTTTCTTCCCTTTCTTGAAGAAAACCTCACTCCAGGCTACTCACTTCTGCCATTTTTCTTCTGTACCGACGAAGGAAAGGTGGGCGAATCAGTTATGCCGCTATATTTTCATTCGAAGAATCTTCTTTTTGTGAAGCAACGACCGATTCTCACATCCTATTCTTTTCCCGTTATCATTGCGATTGTGGTTTCCTTTCGATCGCTTTTTGTTTGTCAGTTCATTGATGAATCCTGGAGCACTAGGCAAAGAGTTGCTGGCTGACAACCCACTGGAGACAGCGATCTCCAGGAAGTGAGCACCGACCAACGAGTTGACCATGTTGGCGGGCCAACCCATGGAGACGAAGAACTCCAAGAAACAAGCACTGGCCAAAAGAGTTGAGGACGTTGGCGGACGAACTCCTCATAGAAAGTTGGAAGAACAGCAAGGGCCCCACCGTGCCTACCCCAGGAACTCTGATTGCCACCTATGTGAGGCTCAAGACCGAGTTTGAGGAGATAGTCGCCGTTGAGAAGCAGTATTCCCCTGGCAAGGTTGTGGCCCCCATCAAGGACGAGGAGATGGCCCCCAGAGGGATGAGATCCCCCGATGAGCTGCACAAGGTAAAAAATAATGGCTTATTACCATAGTTGTGGTTTTTGATTATTAGCAATGTGCTTGCTAATATGTTAGGGTTGTGTAGGTGCCGGTGGACGTCCTTGATGATTCCGATGTCGTGGCCCGTGTTGTTGGCATCGCCCCGGAGATCGATTCCAATGTCGTTGTCCATCCTGTGGACATCATCCCAGAGATCGATTCCGATGTCGCGGTCAGTCCTATGGACATCACCCCAGAAATCGATTCCCATGCTGCTATCCATGTTGTGGTCATTGCCCGAGAGATCGATGATAAGAAATAGTTGGTCACGCTAATCCTTCAAGGTAGTTTGCATTGCCCTGTGTTTAATTACTAGAACGATGCGTGTTATCAAACCATCTTAGGGCTAGTGCACTATCTTGTGTGGGCGGATCTTGCTACTTTTGTTTGATAGTGAATCATGCGATGAAACATGCGAACCCTCTCCGAGTTGTGGAAACAGATGTATCCTCGCCAGCTTTTGATGTAATATATGGCATGCTTAGATGTAAGTTTGAACCGTTTATCATATCAGCCGGGCTTGTTTGATGATTCTTGGTGTTAGTAGGCTAGCTACTGTGTGAGCTATATACTTGCAAAACACTCACCGAAGAGAAATGTTGGGGCTGATGAGCTCGTGGTACGCTTATACTTATCCTTCGTCGATCGACCAATAGCCCTAGCTCCTAAAATTGTAGGCTTAGCGATCAATCAGACAATAGTCGACACGGGCCTTGTTTGGATCCCTAAGTTAGAGTTAGTTTTCGTCAGTTGAGGCTCAAATAACCCAAAAGTATCCAAACATGATGGGTTAGTTTGTAGTTTGGATTAGTTGGATCTAACCCACCCCAAAATCTAGCCCACACTAGAGGAGCTTATTTGGGTCAGTTCTCCTAGGCTCACTAGAAAAATTAGTAAAAAAAAGTTACCCCTCCCATCCAAACAGGATCGAAAGTAGTCAAATGATTGAGAAAGAATTTTTGTTGTCAATCTAACCCTACCATCGAAACAACTCTTTGGTTAGAGTTAGTTTAAGGTTATTTCAAGGTTAGAATCTAATTCTAACCTCTAACTGAGTTAGAGTATCCAAACAGGGCCACGGATACATTTAGGCCTCATTTGGTTCATAGGGTAGGAAACTCGTAGCAAAAGTACAGAGAACATGCAACACAAAATCATAGGAGTGCAGAGACGTACTCCCTCCGTTCCAAAATATATGACCTAGGCGGGCTAGTTTGGCCTAGTGGGTTTCAGTGATATGACGTGGTACAGTGCCGTCCAGTCACTACAAAAAGAAGACACATCCGTGACATTTTGAGCCGAACGAAAAAAAAATCTGTCATACATATGACACTTCTATGAAGATAATTGTGACAAAACCTGGTATCATGATAGACGTGGTGGGCTCCTACTTCTATGACAAAAAATCATAATAGAAAATGGGTTTTTCGTCCTGGGTGGGCCGGAGACGCAGCTGCATGACATTCTTTGGGCCGTCCATGACGAAAAAAACCATGGTAGACGCGAGGGCAAGGAAAATTTCAGGGAGTTGCCGGTTACGGTAGGAGGTCGGGGGCCGAGCGATGCGCGTTTCTCTCGTACACATGCGAGGCGTTGGCTCTAACTGAACCCGGGTGAGGCGTTAGGCTCTAACTGAACCCGAGCAATTATACTGCAGGCTACGCGTTACTGAACCCGAGCGATCGATCGATGGCTGTTAACTGAACCCGATCGAGCGATTCCTTTGCTACTACTGCTAACTAAAGCCGATCGATTGGATGAACAGTGAGCATTGCGGGGAGGGGGGGGTTGGATGAACAGTGAGCGGTGGCGTTGCCTCTGGATGAACAAGACCCCATGGCGTGGAGGGCTGGATGAACAGTAGACAGTGGAGGGGTGGCCGTGGAGGGGTGGTTGACGTGCTGTGGAAGGCTGGATGAACAATAGACAGTGGAGGAGTGCCCGTGGAGGGGTGGTTGAACAGTAGCCAGTGGAGTAGCGCGCGGCGGAGGCTGGATGAACAGGAGCCCGTGGATGCTGGAGGAGGTCGACGGTAGCCCGTGGAGGCTGGAGGAGGTCGACAGTGGAGATGAACAGTATCCCGTGGAGTCCCGTTTTGCGGTATGCCACACCCCTCCCGATGGACAAGACCCCCGTTTCGACCGTAGCGCTCCAACACAAGTCCGTTTCGTCCGTTTTGCGGTACGCCACACCCCTCCCAATCAACATGACCCCCGTTTCGACCGTAGGAGGTCCGTTTCCTCCGATTTGCAGTACGCCACACCCCTCCCGATCAATAGGACCCCGTTCCGAACGTAGGAGGTCCGTTTCCTCCATTGTGCGGTACGCCAGGCCTCGTTTCCATCACCTGTTCCGTCCAAGCCCTCCCGATGAACACGACCACGCATTCCGTTCCTACCCAGCCGGTTGGCTCCCACGCGTTCTGTTGCCTCCCGATGAACACGACGCATTCCGTTGCCTCCCCATGAACACGACGCATTCTGTTGCCTCCCCATGAACACGACGACGACGTTGTTTCTCCATTCCGACCCAGCCATGTACACGAGCCATGGCCGTACGTACACATACGTGGTCGTATTTTCTTTCTTGCACCCTGGCCGCTGTACGTACGTGTACATGCTATGTGCGCGCCTCTACTACGACACATACGCGCCTCTACTACCACACATGCGCGCCTCTACATCGACCAATATATATGTACGTAGACGTTCGCGACCAGAATGACAACGCTATGTATGCTTCGACCAGGTGGGTCCCTACTATGAGACACTTCCTTGCGTGCGAAGATGTAGCTGGTGGGTCCCAGCAGTCAGGGGGGCGAATCGTTTTGGTTTTTTTTTCCCGGACGCACTTCCTTGCGTGTGAAGATGTAGCTGGTTGGTCCCAGCAGTCAGGGGGGTGAATCGTTTTTTTTGCCCGGACACACTTCCTTGCGTGCGAAGGTGTAGCTGGTGGGTCCTAGCAGTCATGAGGGAAACATTTTTTTCGCGAAATATGGTGGCCCGTCCGGTGGGTCCCTGCTGTCAGGTGGAGGAATCATTATTTTCCGCGTAATAAGGAGGCACTTCCTTGCTGCAGCCGTGGACCCAGCTGTCAGCCTCTCCACGTACAGTCCACGTCCGATGGAAGTCGTTCCTTGACCACGTTGACCACGCCGCACCAAGAGCACCAGGGTGGTGGACGACGGCGAGGCCTAGGAAGGGGACAACGCGGAGCCGGTGAAGACACGGAAGTGGATGCCCACATGGAGAGGAGTATGAGGGTTCACTCGTTCGACTGTGGTGTGAAGCTCCCGTCGCCGTAGGGCCTGGCCAACGGTGGGAATAGTAGGGGCTGTGAGGCCTCCGCGGCAGCACAGCCGCCCACGGGAGGCAGGAGCATGCGGCACGACCGACGCTGCATTGGGCGGCTGGAGCAAGAAGACCAGAGGTTGAAGAAGCACTACGGCCGTTGGATGGACGTCGTACGGTCACTGCAGCTAGAATCGTTTATATTGACTAAGTTGACAAAGCCCTCCGTCCCCGTCAACTTAGTAGGCCCACAAGTCAACCTCCCACCAAGGTGGGTCCCAGCTAGCAGGGGGAGTATTCATTTTTTTGTGCGTAATAAAGAGGCACTTCCGGTGGGTCCGAGCTGACAGTGGGGGGAATGTTTTTTTCGCGAAATACAGTGGCCCGTCCGGTGGGTCCCAACAGTTAGGGAGGAATCATTTTTTTCGCGAAATAAGGTGGCCCGTCTGGTGCTCTCGGCACGTAATAAGGAGGCACTTCCTTGCGGCCGCCGTTGACCCAGCTGTCAGCCTCTCCATGTACAGTACTCTTCCGATGGAAGTCGGTCGTTGACCATGTTGACCACGCCGCACCGAGAGCACCAGGGCGGTGGACGACGGCGACACCTAGGAAGGGGATGACGCGGAGCTGGGGAAGACACAGCAGTGGAATCCCGCATGGAGAGGAGTACGAGGGTTCACTAGTTCGGCTGCGGTGTGAGGCTGCCATCGCCGCAGAATAACAGGGGGTGTGGGTGAGTGGAGGGATGGCCTGGCCAGCGGTGGGAGTAGTATGGGGGCGATGAGGCCTCCGCGGCAGCACAGCCGACCACGGGAGGCAGGAGCAGGCGGCACGACCGGCGCTGCTTTGGGTGGCTGGACCAAGAAGACCAGAGGTTGAAGAAGCACTACGGCCGTTGGATGGACATCGTACGGTCACTGAAGCTAGAATCATTTATATTGACTAAGTTGACAAAGCCCTTGGTACGCTCCAACTTAGTAGGCCCACAAGTCAGCCTCCGAAACGGTGCGCCCCAGATGTCAGGGGGAGGAATCAATTTTTTGGCGGCCGAAGCTAAGAATATTCGAGATTGAAGAAGAAGCACAACATCCGTTGGATAGACATCCAACGACCACTGCTGCTAGAACCGTATGTTGACTATAATAAGTTGACAAAGCCTTGCATACGTGTCAACTTATTTTTTAGGGGACGTGTCACTTAGTAGGCCCACAGGTGTGTGGCAGAGAAGTTATAGCCCATTTGCGTTTTGTAAGAATGTACATCCCATTTTTGAATTCTAATGGAATTTACAACAGCCCATTAACAGTTTGTTAAAAGTACATCCCATTTTCTAGCTAGGACAACGATTAATAATTTCAACCAACCATTGAAGACAGAATTCATTAAAATTTCCCACATTTTGATGGGATCCGAAATATTTTTATCCCGAAATTTCTAGTCAGATTAAATATAAATTTGTATTACGTAAAAACCCAATGAAACATTGCGCGCGCAACAATGAAAATTTAAGATTTTCAAAATCCATAAATAATATTTTATAAACTAATTTCATGTTTGGTGCATTTTTTTATAGTTACTGCCCAGTTTTTATGATTACATCCCATTTATTATTTTTAAAGCCCATTTTTCCTGTTAAGCCTAATGCATCCCTCCTAGGAAAGATTTGCAGCCCAGCGGGGCGGAGAATAACAAGTTGACCTTGCCTGGGTATTCCTCAAAAAGACGTATAGCTGGGCTAGCCATTTTCATCTTGAAAAAATTAGTATCTGGGCTGGATATCTGGCCTAGGCTAGACGGGCCACAGCCCGCCCAGTTAATACCCTGCTCTCCTCTGAACAACAACGAAATCATCGCCAAGAAAAACTCTGCAGTGCTCACGCCTCAAAAACACAAATACTGCTCGAGCTGCTTGGTCCCAGCTGTCGGCCACACCTTGTGCAATTCTCTCGTTTATATTGACTACATAGGTTGACAATGGTGTGGGACCGTGATGTCAGGAAACCAGGAGAAAACAAAAAAAATATAGTTGTACATAATAACGAGGCACTTGCGTATGTATGGCTATGGCCCTAGTGGGTCCCTAGTGTCATCCAGTCAAAATAAAGTCATCTCCTGAATCCTCATGTTCGTTGACCATGTTAACAATGCTCGGCGCCACGGCGAGCGCAACAACTCGAAGGACAACGGAGAGGGCCTGATACGTCTCCAACGTATCTATAATTTATGAAGCATTCATGCTATTTTATTATCTATTTTGAATGATTATGGGTTTTATTATACACTTTTATATTACTTTTGGAACTAACCTATTAACCGGACACCCAGCCCATATTGCTGTTTTATTGCCTGTTTTAGTATTTCGAGGAAAAGGAATATCAAACGAAGTCCAAATGGAATGAAACCTTCGGCAGCGTGATTTTTTTGAAGAATATGATCCTGGAGACTTGGAGTTCACGGTAGAAGATCCTCGAGGCAGCCACGAGATAGGAGGGCGCCTCCCCCCTGTAGGGTGCACCCCCCTGTCTCGTGGGCCCCTCGAGCACCATCCGACGGAATTCTTTTGCCTATATATGCCTACGTACCCTAAAAACATTGAATATCAAGATAGATCGGGAGTTCCGCCGCCGCAAGCCTCTATGGCCACCAAAAACCTCTCGGGAGTCCGTTCCGGCACCCTGCCGGAGGGGGAACCCATCATCGGTGGCCATCTTCATCATCCCGGCGCTCTCCATGACGACGAGGGAGTAGTTCACCCTCGGGGTTGAGGGTATGTACCAGTAGCTTTGTGTTTGATCTCTCTCTCTCTCTCGTGTTCTCTCTATGGCACGATCTTGAAGTATCGCGAGCTTTGCTATTGTAGTTGGATCTTATGATGTTTCTCCCACTCTACTCTCTTGTGACGAATTGAGTTTCCCTCTTGAAGTTATCTTATCGGATTGAGTCTTTGATTTGATAACACTTTATGTATGTCTTGCTGTGTTTATCTGTGGTGACAATGGGATATCACGTGCCACTTGATGTATGTTTTGGTGACCAACTTGCGGGTTCCGCCCATGAACCTATGCATAGGGGTTGGCACACGTTCTCTTGACTCTCCGGTAGAAACTTTGGGGCACTCTTTGAAGTACTTTGTGTTGGTTGGATGAATTTGAGATTGTGTGACGCATATCGTATAATCATGCCCAAGGATACTTGAGGTGACAATGGAGTATCTAGGTGACATTAGGGTTTTGGTTGATTTGTGTCTTAAGGTGTTATTGTAGTACGAACTCTTGAATAGATTGATCTGAAAGAATAACTTTGAGGTGGTTTCGTACCCTACCATAATCTCTACGTTTGTTCTCCTCTATTAGTGGCTTTGGAGTGACTCTTTGTTGCATGTTGAGGGATTGTTATATGATCTATCTATGTTATTATTGTTGAGAGAACTTGCACTTGTTTCCTAGCATTGCAATACCGTTTGTGCTCACTTTTATCATTAGTTACCTTGCTGTTTTTATATTTTCAGATTACAAAAACCTATATCTACTATCCATATTGCACTTGTATCATCATCTCTTCGCCGAACTAGTGCACCTATACAAATTTGCCATTGTATTGGGTGTCTTGGGGACACAAGAGACTCTTTGCTATTTGGTTGCAGGGTTGTTTGAGAGAGATCATCTTCATCCTATGCCTCCTACGGAATGATAAACCTTAGGTCATCCACTTGAGGGAAATTTGCTACTGTCCTACAAACCTATGCACTCGCAGGCCCAACAACGTCTACAAGAAGAAGGTTGTGTAGTAGACATCAAGCTCTTTTCTGGCGCCGTTTCTGGGGAGGTGAGTGCTTGAAGGTATATCTTTAGATCTTGCAATCGAATCTTTTTGTTTGTTGTTCTATCACTAGTTTAGTTTATAAAAGAAAATTACAAAAAATGGATTTGAGTTTGTCTCATACGCTTCGTCTTTTTAATATCTTTCGTGAGTATGATGGAAAGGAAAGTTGTGCTCAAGTGCTAGAAGAAGAATGCATTAAAATGCTTGGTACTAAATCTTTGAATGATGAGCATGATTGCAATGTTGTTAGTATGAACTCTTTGAATATCCATAGTACTAATGATGATTGCACTAGTTATGATGAAAATGTCTCCTATAAGCATGTTGATTTTTGTGCAGTGCTTGTTTGCATGAACACACCAAATAGATAAGATATATATTGCAAGAGGCATAAGCATTTAGAAACTAAATGGTTGCAAGAAAGGCTAGATGTGAGTGCTGAAAATTTAAAATTCCTTTGCCGTACTTGTGAACTTTGCAATGAATGTGGTCATTTACACCTCCAATGCAAATTGTTTCATGACCGAATCATGTCCAAAAATTGTGATGAGTTGATTTCCATTGCACATTATAATGAACTTAGTTTGCTTTTGGGTTATGAAGTGTTGAAACGTTTAACTAAGCCTATTCCAGAATTTAATCTTGAGCATTTCCTTGATATTGATCTAGAAAAGACTTATATGTTTTGTGCGGAGAAATGCATTGAAAATCCTTATATTGCCAACTACCTAAAGAAAAGAAAGCAAATAGAAGATGATGAGAATACTAATGAAAGGGAAGAGACTTCCCAATATCCTCCTATTATTTCTTATGATGAATCAGGTAACGAGGAGGAGCTTTCTATTCAACCAATCTCGGCAATAAGGAGCTCAAAGAGGAAGGTTGAACCCACACATAATGTGAGAAAGAAAAGGAAAAGAAGGGGCAACAAAGGTAAAAAGGTATCCCTCCCAAATGATGTTGCTCCTACTACTCATTGTGATGTTGATAATTGCTATACTATTGGTGCTATCCATACTATTAATGATGAGAGTGATTATGCTTATGATATGAAAAGGCCCAAGCTTGGGGAAGCTATGTTTGATGAGGATGAAATATTTGATAATATATTTTCTGAAATTAATGTTTGTCCCAAGCTTGGGGATGCTATGTTTGATGAAGATGATATTTTTAGCATCCCAAGTTTTGATATGCAAAGTTGTTATGATGATAGCATACCTCCTATTTATGATGATTATATTGATGAAAGTGGGTTTGGAAGAGTGTCAACTTTAGGAATTAGTGATCCCACTATTTTGGAGGATGTTGAATCTTATTGTGATGAATATGAAAGTGGATTTGGGAGAGTGTCAACTTTATTTAGTGATTCCACTATCTTGGGAGAGGTTTCAGTCGATTATGATGAGAATGAAGTTGCTACTTATGATGATTATTGTGATGAAACTTATGCTATAAAAAGTAGTGATGATTATATTTACAAATCTTGTAATGATTATGATTACCCTTTTTCTGAATATTACTCTTTTAATGTGGAAACAATTTTTAGTGTTCAAGTCTCTTATGATACTCCCACTATTCCGAATGAGAAGAATTTTCCTTATGTGGAGAGTAGTAAAAATTCTATGCTTGTAGATCATGAAAGTAATGCTTTAGGTGCTGGTTATATTGTTTAAATCATTCATGATGCTACTGAAAATTATTATGAGGGAGGAATATATTCTTGTAGGAATTGCAATAATATTATGTTTCCTCTCTATGTGCTTAAAATCTTGAAGCTATGCTTGTTTTACCTTCCTATGCTAGTTGATTATTGTTCCCATAAGTTGTTTTCTCACAAAATCCCTATGCATAGGAAGTGGGTTAGACTTAAATGTGCTAGTCATATGCTTCAATGCTCCCGTTATGTTTTAATTCTTATCTTTTATGTGAGCATCATTGTCATCATCATGCCTAGCTAGAAAGGCATTAAAGAAAAGTGCTTGCTGGGAGACAACCCAATATCTATCCTTACTGTTGTGTGTCCACATGATTATGCTACTGTATTAATCATGTTTTATAGCTTTTGTTTCAATAAAGTGCCAAGTAAGACCTTTAGGATAACTTACGGTGTTAGTTGTGTTGATCCTGCTGAAAATCATAAACCTTTCCACCCAGTAAATAAGTTATGTTAATTCACAGAAATGTGCTTCTGATCTGATTCTTTTTGTTCTGGATTGGTACACAAATTTCTTAGGAATTACTAATTTGGTTGGATGTTTCGAGTTCCAGAAGTATACGTTTGATACAGATTACTACAGACTGTTCTGTTTTTGACAGATTCTGTTTTCTATGTGTTGTTTGCTTATTTTGATGAATCTATGAGTAGTATCGGGTGGTATGAACCATAGAGAAGTTAGAATACAGTAGATATTACACCAATATGAATTTAAAATCAGTTAATTACAGTACCTAACTGGTGGTTTTATTTTCTTGTACTAACGGAGCTTACGAGTTCTCTGTTGAGTTTTGTGTTGTGGAGTTTTCAAGTTTTGGGTAAAGATTCGATGGACTATGGAATAAGGAGTGGCAAGAGCCTAAGCTTGGGGATGCCCAAGGCACCCCAAGGTAATATTCAAGGACAACCAAGAGCCTAAGCTTGGGGATGCCCCGGAAGGCATCCCCTCTTTCGTCTTCGTTCATCGGTAACTTTACTTGGAGCTATATTTTTATTCACCACATGATATGTGTTTTGCTTGGAGAGTTATTTTCTTTTGTTAGTATTTGCTTGATGTTATTTAGAATAATGTTTTGCATCTTTAGTTTCAATAAAAGTGTCAAGGATAGCCTTTGCCATGCTTATTTTGCTAGTATACATGTTGCTGTTTGAAAACAGAAAGTTTACCGCTGTTGCAAAAATTCCCTAGAAAAGTCAGAGAATGATATAATGTTGAAGCTTTTTGCATAATGAGATCTGATAAATTTACTACAGTGGGAATTTTATTTCATAATTTTTGGAGTTAGGGAAGTATTTATACTCTTGCATTCCTTACAGACTGTACTGTTTTGGCAGATTGCTGTTATGTTTGCATTGTTTGCATATGTTTGCGTGTTTAATGATTCTATTTGAGGATAGGAGTATTAAATATGCAGAGTCATTTATTATGCAATGTTGAATAATAATTTTAATGATTTGCTATAGTAGAAAATGATAAGGTTTTGCATTGGTTTCTACTAACCTATCTCACGAGTTCTTGTTGAGTTTGGTGTGGATGAAGCTTTTGATAAAAAAAAGGAACCATGATATGAGAGGAATTAAGGAGACACAAAAGTTCAAGCTTGGGGATGCCCAAGGCACCCCAAGATAATATTTCAAGAAGTCTCGAGCATCTAAGCTGGGGGATGCCCCGGTAGGCATCCCACCTTTCTTCTTCAACAACTATCGGTTAGTATCGGTTGAGGCTAAGTTTTTGCTTATTCACATGAGTTGTGCTATCCTTGAAATGTCATTTTATTTTGTTTTGCTTGCTGTTTGAATACAATACCAAGATCTTAAATTCTTTAATGAGAGAGAGTCTTCACATAGTTACACAATTATTTAGCTACTCTTTGATCTTCACTTATATCTTTTTGGAGTAGTTTGTCATTTACTCGTGTGCTTCACTTATATCCTATGAGTAAATGGTTGAATGAGTTGATTGTCATAAATCTGAAATTATATATGTCTCATTTGCTTATCCAATGGGGAGTAATGACTTCACGTCTAAGAAGTAGAGGTTGTAAATTTATTGGAGGTTAGCAAGCATTATATTGGTCATTTGAACAATTCATGAAAGAATATTGAAGGAAGAGAGATTTCACATATAAATACACTATCTTAGACATCTTTTATAGTTGGAGCACTCATTAAGTATGACATGCTAAAGAGTTGATGTTGGACAAGGAAGACAACGTAATGGGTTATGTTTTCCGACATCTCAGTTAAAGTATATTGTCATGGATCATTCAAACATGTTGAGCTTGCCTTTCCCCCTCTTGCTAGCCAAAATTCGTTGCACCAAGTAGAGATACTACTTGTTCTTCCAAATATCCTTAAACCCAGTTTAGCCATGAGAGTCCACCATACCTACCTATGGATTCAGTAAGATCCTTCAAGTAAGTTGTCATCGGTGCAAGCAATAAAAATTGCTCTCTAAATATGTATGATCTTTTGGTGTGAAGAAAATAGCTTTATACGATCTCTTGTTATGGAAGCAATAAAAGTGACGGACTACATAATAAAGGTCCATATACAAGTGGCAATATAAAGTGACGTTCATTCGCATTAAGATTTTGTGCATCCAACCCTAAAAGCGCATGACAACCTCTGCTTCCCTCTGTGAAGGGCCTATCTTTTACATTTATGCAAGAGTCAAGGTGATCTTCACCTTTCCCTTTTTCATTTTATCCTTTGGCAAGCACTTTGTGTTGGGGTGATCCTGATATATATATCCAATTGGATGTAAGTTTTCATGAACTATTATTGTTGACATCACCCAAAGGTGAATACGTTGGGAGGCAACACTATAAGCCCCTATCTTTCTCAGTGTCCGATTGAAACTCCATAACCATTAGTATTGCGTGAGTGTTAGCAATTGTAGAAGACTATTTGATAGTTGAGTATGTGGAGTTTGCTATTCCTGAAAATAAGATGAATTGCAATTGTTTTATGACCGAGAATGAAGTTTGCTAGTTTTCAAGAAAGTTTATGGTCTATGCTTTGACATGTGAATTGCTTGTTACTTTATCGTGAGAAGTTTTATGAGATGAACTACTGTTATGACATATTATCATGCTAGAAAAGGTGATTGAAATTATCATTGATCAAACTTGTGCTCCTTCTAGCATTCCCACTTCATAAATTCTTTCTTTTATCATTTACCTACTCGAGGACGAGTAGGAATTAAGCTTGGGGATGCTGATACGTCTCCAACGTATCTATAATTTATGAAGCATTCATGCTATTTTATTATCTGTTTTGAATGATTATGGGCTTTATTATACACTTTTATATTACTTTTGGGACTAACCTATTAACCGGAGGGCGAGCCCATATTGCTGTTTTATCGCCTGTTTTAGTATTTCGAGGAAAAGGAATATCAAACGGAGTCCAAATGGAATGAAACCTTCGGCAGCGTGATTTTTTGGAAGAATATGATCCTGGAGACTTGGAGTTCACAACATAAGATCCTCGAGGCAGCCACGAGATAGGAGGGTGCCCCCCCCTGTAGGGCGCGCCCCCTATCTCATGGGCCCCTCGAGCCTCCCGACCGACTTCTTTCGCCTATATATGCCTACGTACCCTAAAAACATCGAATATCAAGATAGATCAGGAGTTCCGCCGCAGCAAGCCTCTATAGCCACCAAAAACCTCTCGGGAATCCGTTCCGGCACCCTGCGAGGGGGAACCCAACACCGGTGGCCATCTTCATCATCCCGGTGCTCTCTGTGATGAGGGAGTAGTTCACCCTTGGGGCTGAGGGTATGTACCAGTAGCTATGTGTTTGATCTCTCTGTCTCTCTCGTGTTCTCTCTATGGCACGATCTCGATGTATCACGAGCTTTGCTATTGTAGTTGGATCTTATGATGTTTCTCCCCCTCTACTCTCTTGTGATGAATTGAGTTTCCCTCTTGAAGTTATCTTATCGGATTGAGTCTTTGATTTGAGAACACTTGATGTATGTCTTGCCATGTTTATCTGTGGTGACAATGGGATATCATGTGCCACTTGATGTATGTTTTGGTGACCAACTTGCGGGTTCCGCCCATGAAGCTATGCATAGGGGTTGGCACACGTTTTCTTGACTCTCCGGTAGAAACTTTGGGGCACTCTTTGAAGTACTTTGTGTTGGTTGGATGAATTTGAGATTGTGTGACGCATATCGTATAATCATGCCCTCGGATAGTTGAGGTGAAAATGGAGTACCTGGTGACATTAGGGATTTGGTTGATTTGTGTCTTGAGTTATTATTCTAGTACGAACTCTTGAATAGATTGATCTGAAAGAATAACTTTGACGTGGTTTCGTACCCTACCATAATCTCTACGTTTGTTTTCCGCTATTAGTGGCTTTGGAGTGACTCTTTGTTGCATGTTGAGGGGTTGTTATATGATCTATCTATGTTATTATTGTTGAGAGAACTTGCACTAGTGAAAGTATGAACCCTAGGCCTTGTTTCCTACAATTACAATACCATTTGTGCTCACTTTTATCATTAGTTACCTTGCTGTTTCATATTACAAAAACCTATATCTACTATCCATATTGCACTTGTATCATCATCTCTTCGCTGAACTAGTGCACCTATATAATTTTCCATTGTATTGGGTGTGTTGTGTGACGCATATCGTATAATCATGCCCAAGGATACTTGAGGTGACAATGGAGTATCTAGGTGACATTAGGGTTTTGGTTGATTTGTGTCTTAAGGTGTTATTGTAGTACGAACTCTTGAATAGATTGATCTGAAAGAATAACTTTGAGGTGGTTTCGTACCCTACCATAATCTCTACGTTTGTTCTCCGCTATTAGTGGCTTTGGAGTGACTCTTTGTTGCATGTTGAGGGATTGTTATATGATCTATCTATGTTATTATTGTTGAGAGAACTTGAACTTGTTTCCTAGCATTGCAATACCGTTTGTGCTCACTTTTATCATTAGTTACCTTGCTGTTTTTATATTTTCAGATTACAAAAACCTATATCTACTATCCATATTGCACTTGTATCATCATCTCTTCGCCGAACTAGTGCACCTATACAAATTTGCCATTGTATTGGGTGTCTTGGGGACACAAGAGACTCTTTGCTATTTGGTTGCAGGGTTGTTTGAGAGAGACCATCTTCATCCTACGCCTCCTACGGATTGATAAACATTAGGTCATCCACTTGATGGAAATTTGCTACTGTCCTACAAACCTGTGCACTTGCAGGCCCAACAACATCTACAAGAAGAAGGTTGTATAGTAGACATCAGGGCCTTGCGGGCCCTACGTATGTCTGATATAGCGCCCGCTGATCATTCAGGAAGCCAGGATCATCGGACACCTATGAGCACCTTCAAGAAACTAAGACGACATGAAATGGTAAGGCCGCGCTTGGGAGCTCTGGTTTATTTCAAACCTGTATTAACATGCAAGTGTAATTTACTCGTCATCGGAAACAACGCGTAAAATACAGGCGTAATGAAACCGAGGGCCCGAGGTCTGTAAGTAAACTGGCGGGTACGCGTGTAATTTGAGAGACTAGTGTATATTTTATGAGCACTGCTATATGGACGACATTACCAGATGATACATGCACGACGTGCGTATCATGCCATCCATGGGCAAGGCTAAAACAACATCTAATGGCTTGATTAGCAATCGTCCGAGTGTCGTTCAGCGTTTTTATCGTGTGTGAAGTACTACCGATATTTTACTAGTCGAAATTGACCAACCAAGCGCCTTCGCCCGAGACCATCTGCTTTAATTTACAAGCGTCAGTTTTACAAGCGGTTTTGGTTGGAAAACGACGATCCATTCACGGCCTAATATCATGAGTTGGTTAGAAGATCATATGGTTTCACGTCTAACCTTCCTGACATGTCGTATGGGCTATGAATGAAACATCAGACGATGAACTTCTTACGCACGGAAACAACAGAAGAGGATGATCTTCTTAACAAGCAAATCACTGGCATTAGATCGACATGCAAAACAATACGAAGCATTATTCTCAGGAGGCACGGTGAACAGCTCGTGATGCTGCATGCTACAACATTCCACGCTCAACTTTGCAATCAAACACAAGGCCTGGCTTTACATAGACAATATTCAGAACAAACGCTTAACACAGGAATATCTCAGCAGAGTAACTATTTACTTCTAAACTGAACACAGGAAGAGGAAAAAACACTCGACGCTGCTCACAGCAAGGGCATCTCACTCAAAAATATCAAATGCATGTCTTCTGGCTAACATCAATGAGCAAATTTTGACAAGGTTTTCCAATTCCAATATATTAAACTAACGTCTTCTTGCTAACATCAATGATTAAACTTTGACAAGCTTTTCCCATTCAAAATATGTAATGCCTATGATCGTGGAGTCCTGTCGTAGCTTCTTGTACTTGTTTGGGCACTTTTTGCCCAGGGCACTCCACGTGTTGTTAAATTGCCAATGGTCTCTGCAGACTAGTCATGTCACCGGTGTCTAATAATAGTCTGTAAAGCTTCTCGGTCATTCCTTATGTAATGTACCGCAAGCAGTGACTTCTTCTTTCTGCAAAGTGGAACGACCAACTAGACCTAGTAATGTAGCAGTTTGCCTTGGACACATTGGCTCCTTTTGTGCAGTTCAACTAAAATCGAAGTCGGAATAAAACCGAGCTTTAATTTTGATATCCCCGTAAGAAACAATAGGTATAAGGAAAACAATTACTGAGAAAAAACAGTTGATGACTTGTCTTAATGGGAAACAAAGCAGGAGAGTAGCAATTCTCCATCAGTGTGATTCATTCATATTGACTGAGACATTATCTTAACAATGCCTTGTTTCAACATGTATAAAGAACGACAAAGCAGAAAAGTACCATTCCTAAAACAATGCAACTGATTAATTTTAACAGAGACATTATCTTAACAATACCTTGGTTAAACATGTAGAAAGAACTACAAAGCAGGATAGTACCATTCCTAACAAGTGTTGCAGTTTTGAACTAAGATTTAGTAGTTAATTAATTCTGAGAGTGGCATTGCTTAATTTTACCAGCGGCATTAGATTAACAAAAAGCATAAACAGTTCCAGGGGAGAGTGGGCACAACAACAATATGTGCTTCCATCTACTTATAAAGGGGGTGATGCAGAGTTTGTTGTAACAAAGCAACAAGCATCATGTCTGGGTTGGTCCTAGTTTTGTTCCCTACTTAATGGGAAAAGACAGCAGTACAATAGCTTCAATTCAACATTTATTTAAAACAGTACCAATACAAGTAGCACAACATCTCAAAGCACACTGCACAATCATGTGGATGAAGGCCTGTACTGACCTTTCATGAGAACACCAGGATAAAATACGAATCTGCCAACACGAATAGGAAATCCAATCTCGCTTTGTGCAGTTGCACTGAAATCAAGATAAGTGTTTCGCGTAGTGAAGCAAAATGTCGCAATATCAACAAGTTGAATAGATATCCCTGTTTAAACAGAGGCAAAAAAGGAATCAATTACTGGCTAATAAAGGAGGATGAAACATGCGGCCACAAAAATGGTAATCCCGCCAATCCCTAACAAGTGTTGCAGTTTTGAAATAAGATTCAGTAGTTAATTCTGAGAGTGGCATCAATTACTGGCTTATAAAGGGGGTGATGGTGAATTTGTTGTAACAAAGCAACAAGCATCATGTCTGGTTTGGTCCCATTTTTGTTCACTACTTAATGGGAAAAGACAGCAATACAATAGCTTCAATTCAACATTTATTTAAAACAGTACCAAAACAAGTAGCACAACATCTCAAAGCACACTGCACATCATGTGGTTGAGACCAAGATTTGAAACAACTCGCCACGAAGATTGAAAAAAATCTCGATCTCCTTTTGTGCAATTCCACCAAAATTAAGCAAAGTCACCGGTGTGACATTCAAGTTGAACTGCACAAAACACTCTTAAAACATAAGTGTTTCGAGTAGAGAAGCAAAATGTCGCAATAGCAACAAGTTGAATCGATACCCCTGTTTTAACAAAGGCAAAAAAGGAAAGAATTACTTGCCAATAAAGGAGGATGAAACAAACGGTGACAGAAAGAAGCATCTAACTTATCTTGGATGGAAAACAAAGTAGGATAGTAACATTTCTAAAACGGTTGCATTGATTCATATTAACAGAGACATTCTCTTGAAACAACATTCGTTAAAAAATGTAATTTACTTTTAACAATGGCATTGCTTCAATTATCCAGCGGCATTCTCAGATTAACAATAGCAAAATAGCTGTATGGGACATGTTAGCACCATGTGCGTCCACACGTATAAATGGGTGATGCAGAGTATGTAGCCAAGCAGCATATCTGTGTTGGTCCCATATTTGTTCTCTTTGAAATTTTTTCCTATGTGAGGGCAGCAAATCTAGTCCTGCACAAACTACCCAACCCCCCCAGTTTCTTTCCCCTTTCAATAAAGAGATCGGTTCCTTACAGATGTATGTACTGGGTTACCCCCTTTTTCCCTTTTCGACCAACAAAGCGGCTGGATAGCCAGTGTATACTACTTTTCCTCCCTCCTTTCCTCATAGAACCACGTCCTAGATTCATGCTCCACCCCACCGCACCTTTCTTTCCTCTTTGAACCAAGACCTAGATTTGACTACAGAACGAAAAAGATCCACATGCAGCTAGAGCAACGACGGTTTTTCAAAGAAACTTATACCTTAGGGTCGTCGGGATGTGGCAAGGCGTGCGGCGGGAGGCCGGATCTGCCCACACTACGTATGGCAGCGAGGAAGAAGGGGTCGGTGGCCCTCCCGCACAAGCGCTGGTTGAAAGAGAGCAGGGCAGCCGGAAGTGGATTGCCTCCCTCGCCGAAGGCGATAGAGTTAACGCTGCACCTCCTCCCCTTCCGGGTGCGACGGGATACAGACGCCTCCTTCACCATCTATGAGGGGGGAGAGAGAGACAAGAGTCCAACATAGTCTTGTTTAGATCTGGTGAAGAGAGGGTGAGAGATTGCGAATATAGCAAACCCTAGCAAATGAACGCTGAGCCTCCAGCGTGTAACATATATGTATTGCGGCGAGCGTGTGGAGTGTGCAAACCCTAGCGAACAAGCGCTGAGGCTCCCGCTTATATATATACTAATGTAGTACGGACTGAGCTCCGGTGCCTTCACTGCATTTGCTTTTGGCTGTATGACAGGTGAGCCAGCCCCATTTTGGGTCCACCTATCATAAACCCAAAGGCAGGTGCACTAAGTCAATGAAGCTGCGTCCATATAGTACTCTCGTGTGTATACGACTAATATATAGTGCAGTGGTTTTCTTATTCTCTCCATAACAATCGTTTTAAATTGTGTAAGTACGAAATGAAACTCTTTATTTAATGTACAGTGAAGAAAACTAGTACTACTTCCAATGAACTAACGATCCACACCCACACGTCGTGGTCGCACTTCCTGTCCTTCACGTGTGGTACACTACCTCCCTTAAGTGAACAACCACACATGCACCAAATTATCGAAAACGTGTGAGAGTGTGTACAAATAAAGAATTTTCATTTCAATTATCGGAAAGGTTTGAGAGTATTAGAAAGTTTGACTTCAGTCAAATCTAATATGAGGAGTAAATAAAAATGGAGGGCTACTACGTCCATCCGGGTTTTTAGTCCACACCATTTTTTAAATCAAAGTTAATAGCTGGAAAAATAAAATTACAGGGGAGCTGGAGACAAAGTTGTGAGAAGGCTTAGAAATCAATACAAAACTTATGCTCTTAGTACCAATGTCGATCCTTCTTCAAGGAAACATTTGGTTCATAGCCAATTGTGTGATAAAGTTGCACCAACGTGAAAGATTACTGTGTCTCCAACGCAACCAAGGTGAACTGACGAAGGATATCATATTTGTGCGTAACAAGCAAAGAGCACTGATGGAAGACAGCTTGTTTTTCATTGAAAATCGATCAGCTTCACCAGCCGACGCAACCATGAGGCGCAACCATGAGCATCGATAGGTCATCATGGTGATGCATCATCCATTTGGCATGAAGTTTGGGTGAGGCACCTATGAAGTTCGAGAAATCCTCACTGTGGTTTGTTTCTTATCAATAATCAAGCTCGAGAAGGAAGAACCACGTGGCAGAGGACAGTGAGGCGGAACAACAATGGCCATCCAATTTTGTGCAGTTCCACTAAAATTGAGGAAGACATGCCCGGGTATGGAGACATGCATCGCTGTTTACAAAAATATAAAAAAGGGTTAGCAACGACATCTCAATTCTCAATAAGAATTAATGAAAAGTACACCAACAAATAGAAGCATCATAATTATATCTTGATGGGAACTAAACGAGGATACCCGAGAAAAAAATCATTTCTTCATTTAACCAGTGATAGTACTACCACCATATGGACAATGACCGCACAACCACCATGTACTTTTTGTCAAAACAACATGTATACCTCCACTGAGGCATAAATCAGGACAACTTTTCGAGTGGCATTTCCTCTATAATAGTACTAGTAGGTGATGTTGGACCAGCTGACGAACCCTAGCTACTATGCATGGGGAGCTAGGGAGTAGTCGCATAGAAGAAAACCCGCATGCAGCGACCTGGGGAGCTGGACTAGTACAAGAAGTTATACCTCAGGTGGGCGAGATGTTGTTTAGGCGGGCGGGCGGGATCTGCCCACACGACGGCAGCGAACAAGGGCGCGAAGGATCTTCGTCTGCTCCAGCGCCGGCTCCGAGAGGACGGTGCGCATCGGCTCTCTCCGTCGCCGACGGTGACAACATCAACGCTGCACCTCCTCACCTCCCGTAGCGGACGGGATTCAGCCGGATTTGTGACCACCGGTGAGGAGAGAGATAGAGTGGACACTGTCATCTTGTTTTGATATGGAGAGGGTGAGAGAGCGAGACGCAAGAAACTCTATCAAACAAGAGGCTATAATGGAGTAAAAAAAATCTCTCCATAGCAGTGTTTTTAAATAGAATACGCGCGTTCCCGAAAAAAAGAAACGAAAACTGGCGGACAATTTTTTAAGGGTCTGTCTAGGACACATCTTGATGTGACATAGTTATGTCAGATCTTAAGTTGATGTCCACTCTGTTTGTGGTCTATTTTTTTTGTCCTAGTTTTTTTGTTTCTTGTCGCTACATTATATGCTTGTGGGAGCTTAGATGTGATATCCTTAAATAACATCTAGATGTGAATTAGACAAACTTATTTTCTAACGTACCAAGAAAGAAAACTCGATCAAAAACACGCCCCCGCTTCCAGGTCGCGAGAGTCGTCGCGCACACACACATAGACATAGACATGCATATCTGTGTTTACATAAAATTCCATGTCCATCTCCATATCCAATCATATTTGTCCAACTGGCACATTATTTACGTTGTTAATTATATATGCAGCAATATTAACGTACAACATCTCTTGTTTGCGCACATCCGGACCGCTACCACGGCCGGTCCTGACCAACCCGGACCCTCTCATCACCCGTGCGTGCTTCCCGCCCGAAACGGTCAGTGCCGCATTCATGCCTAGCCAGAGCAGACGCGGCCTCTCACTGGCGTCGGCATTGAAGCGGCGCGCCGGCCGAGAGAGCGTCGCCTGCGCTGCTTCCGGGTGCACGCGGCTGCTCCGCGTTCAAAGGTCGCAATAGCCGGCTACAACATGCATGTAAAAAGTTCTTGGGAGTCCGTGCTATAGCTAGCTGTCCTACCTGAACTCGTCAATCTCTTCCAGTAGTGTTAGTACTCCATGGCGCGATCCATCGACAAGCAGGCGGGAAAGTTATCGTATACTCGGTTTGCGGTGAGTGGCATGCCGAGCGACCCGTGTGGGGTCGAGCCGTGGAGGAGGGTGAGACACGAACACAACAGACGTGATTTAAATGTTGGTTTCGCTCGATGGCGCGATCCAACGAAACGAAACGTTGGTTTCTCTCCGTTTCCATTTTTTCTCCGGAAAAGCGGAAACTTTCCACTCCATTTTCATTCCTATTCCAAGGTTTCCCCGTTACAACATTCCATCAAATACAAAGGAAAACTAACACACATGCTGATGCATCTCAATGATTCACAGATCATAGCCAATATATACTTCACAACTAAAGAAAAAAGTTGTGAGAGCGTGCACGAAAGAAAAACTACTGATGGGGTCACTATGACTTAAACCCTAAACCCTAAACATGATTTAATTCCCTGGCCAGGTAGAACCTGTCAAAGGAAAGACGGCTCGCGCCCTCGGATCATACGATGCTTTTGTGCAGTTCCACTAAAATCGACCTGAGCATCCCTGATGGCAAAGATATTGAAGAAGTGTGATTAGAATAATAGTACTGGCACTAGTTCATGAGACATAAACTCATCACAAGTAGAAGCAGGTAGAAGTAGAGAAAGATCGACATCGAGATGGAGCTACGACAGTGGAGCAAGCCGGCTCCAAAAGGAAGATGGACTACCTGGGACGTCGGGCTGTAGCTAGAAGGGCGGTTGGGACGCGGCATCGGCCCATACTGCGGTGACCCCCAATTGGGACGCACCGACTATGGGTTTTCTCCCTCGCCGATGTCGACCGCGTCTATGCAGAACATTGTTCCCTTCCCCCAGCTGCGGGATCAGGCCCGTCGTTCTATGCTTGTGAAGAGAGCAACCTTAGAGCATCTCCAATAGCTTGTCTATATGGATGTCTATACTCGTTTTCCACGACGTGAGCCCAAAACAGGCGTCCAACAGCTTGTCTATATGGTTGTCCAAATATACACATCCTCTAAATCGACCTCGACAATGTCCATGCCTGGACAATGTGAAGGCGTTGTCTAAACTTAGCTGTAGTCATGATTTCTTCCTCTCCCCACCAACGGCCCACCTGTCATGGTCCCTGTATATAGATATTCTGATGCAAAACTGAATGTGTATATCAGGGGATATTTTTAGACCATTGTCTATATGAATATATAGACATCCAAATATACACATGCTATTGGAGATGCTCTTAGCAAGTAGGCTTGTATCTTAGGCTCCTGCTAGTGTATATATAGAGGTTTTCTTTTTCCCTCCATATCAACCATTTTATATTGTGTACGTGTCATTCAAGAGTGAAATGATGGTTACTTCTTCCGACTAACTTACTGTGTGACTTGACTGCTCCTTAGTGGCCCCTACACGTACTCCCCCTACGTGTATGCAACAGTCACACGTACACATGGATGCAAAAATGCGTGCGACGCCCTAATGCATGCATGTCCGAGCACACGACGGAACACACAAGGTCACGCTAAGTGCGCAACCTACACGTGCATCCACACACATACTCAGTCAGGGTGAGCTAGTAACCATATAAACACCGGAAAAATATATATATTGAGCGCAATGAGCGTATTATGAAGTCCACTGACCGTATTTTTACAAATATATAGTGACAGACAGTGTATTTATCTCATTTGAAATTAAGTCATATTAACCGGAGAGGAGGCAGTATGGACTAGCATTACTTTGCTGTGTCCCGTCAACTTGCCGAACAAGGAGAAGGTTGCAGGACGGGAGAAGCTTGCCGCGGTGGCTCGCAGGACAAGGAGAAACTTTTGACTAATGCAAGCTCTCCCTCGCTCAGGCTGGTCATAGCGGGGAGTAACTTAGACTAGTAACATGCATATGTTACTAGTCTATGTTACTACCTCTATAGTGCATAGTACCATAGATTTGTATCATAGATGGTCTCATTTATTGCCATGCATGACACATTGTAGTATCGCATTTATTATGTTAAAGTATCTACCTATGTTACTATAACCATCTCTCTCTTCTTTAATTGCCTTCCACATAAGCATGTTTGCGAGTCCCAAGTGCATGATACTACTTATGTTACCCGACTATGGCCAGCCTCAGGCGATGGACGTGCAACAGTTAATTCGGTGTCAGATTGCCATAAGCATACACTATACTACCAGTGCTACTATTGTTTGACTTCCCGAATAGGCGAACAGCAAAGCGCAAAGTTTAGTAGTACTAGTACTACTACTATAGTCTATAAAGGTATGTACTATACTAGTACTAGGAACCGGATGGAGGAGCGTCTGCACTCTTATTATAATTTTAAAATGTCATAAAGCAACTCAACACACTTGGTTCTCTTCGAGGGTTCTCGCATGTGATAATGGAAGTTGATTGCATGGAACACTCGCCACAATTCTTGCTTAATTCTGGCTCATATCCTGTTACAAATAGTAGCGCTCGGTAATATTTCCTCTTTTTTTGTTATTCAGCATGTAAACAGGTCAGCAAACCTTGCGGCGCATCTTCGTGCGAACCGTGCTTGCTGCACTTTGAATGTGGCCGAGAGCTGGCTTGATGAAGCACCTCGCTTCCTACTTCTTTTTTGCGGGGTAGCTCGCTTCCTAGTGACCAGTGTCTTGGCTGATCGTCCTAAGAATGATTATATATGAATAAAGCTCTCTAATTTACCTGCAAAAAAGATTAAGCCATATTAACCGGAAAGGAGGGAGTATGGACTAGCACTACTTTTTGGTGTGTCCCGTCAACTCGCAGAACGAGGAGAAGCTTGCAGGACTAGGTGAAGCTCGCTTATGCCTTTTGACTAATGCAACCTACCCTCGGTGGACATGCATACACTCTAGTACCCAACATGCGGAGTACCATCATTGTTCGACTTCACGAAGAGGCGAAGAGCCAAGCGCAGTAGTATGAGTAGTACTACTACTAGAACCGCATGGTGGAGAGTCTGTACTCTTATTTTTTTTATCTCTGATAAAGTACACATTTATTCCGGAGAAGGGCGGAAAACGGCAGCCCAACATGTAATGAATGATATCGATCAAACAACCATGCTCGAATATATCTTGGCCTCCATGCGAGCCCGTCTGTGTGTTCTCGCTCCTCGTCTCTCTCAAGGAACGGCGGGTCGGCTCTTCGCCGTCAATTGAGATCGGTTTGCTCACACTCCTGTCCCACATGTCAGTGATATGCCAAGAGGAGGTGCATTGACCAACTGGCCATACGCGTACTTGGTTTTGCACCTTCATACTACTCCTCCATCCGTCAGAGTTTACAGGGCGCGCTTCATTATGATGCATTTCTCTCAATGCATTTCCACCACCAGAGAGACTTTAGATGCGTTTGGTTTAATGCTCAATTAATTAGGGCATGGTAACCGCAATCAAGTCCACAATTTTCTCTCCATGTACTCTATACTACTACGGAGTGGAGTAAGTGCAAGCATGTGTGTACCCAGGGTGGAAGCACTGCATGCATGTGTGTATGCATTATTCCCTCTAGTAATAGACGCCGTGCTATAACTACCAATGCTATTTTTTAGGCCGATCGCTAGTCGCCTTGGTCCCACAGATTTTTTTCTTTTTTCTGAAGCGTGTTGTATAAACAGTGACGGATGGAGTAGTATGAGCGGATTCAAAGAAGAGCGTATTGATGGTTGCTTCTTCAGAGCAACTTAAACTGGGAAATGTGGGGCTTACGATTTGACTGCTCATTACTCACTATTAATGCGGCGCAACGACCGGGCTGAGTCTCCCATGTGGTTGTGCACTACCCCCTCGGTTCTTAAATATACTCCGGAGTATATTTGTCTTTCTAGAGATTTCAACGAGTGACTACTCAAATATTTGTCTTTTTAGAGATTTCAAATGGATTGGCATATACGGATGTACATACTTTAGAGTGTAGATTCACTCATTTTGCTCCGTATGTAGTCACTTGTTGAAATCTCTAGAAAGACTAATAGAATATTTAGGAACGGAGGGAGTACACATACGAAGCAAAATGAGTGAATCTACACTCTAAAATATTCCCGTTTGAAATTTGTAAAAATACCAATATTTAGGAACGATGGAGTATAATTTTGTGCATGGCACATGGACCCGGATGATGAAGAGGCTTCTTGCAATCCTATCAAACTTCCATTATTTGTTTACATAATTGACGTACTATACAAATAATTTTCCGGCGACATGAAATTGTACAATGGTGTGAGCTTTCAACTTTTGTTTCGCGTGTCTTGCCATCGATGCTCTTTCGGAAACAATAAAAAACTAACTTCCTTGCTAATGCATGCCAATTATTTGCAGATCAGAGCTAATAATTACATCACAACTGAAGACAGGGTTGTGAGAAGGTGTTAAATTAAAACTGATCCATGCTTTCATTGGCGGCAACGTCCCCCCAGCTCTATCTAAGTGAACAAGGCATGTTGGGAAAAAAGTAGTTGTCTAGAGCATGAAACATTTCGATCACTTTGTGCAGTTCCACTAAAATAGAGCTGAGCGTCCCTGTTCCAAAGATATTAAGTGTGATTACGATAATAGAGGACTGTTGATGAAACAATAAACACACAAATAGAAGCCGGTCACCTTTGCAGTCTCTCTTAAGACTAACTAGTTGGAGACGATTAGGCCCGGAGTTGGATGAGGAGGATAGAGCAAAACCAATCTCCCTTTGTGCGGTCGCACTGAAATGTAGAGACGTTGCCCGTGTGACACTTTAGTACAACTGCACAAAACACTCTTAAGTAAAAAGTGATTTGTGAAGTTCACCAAAAGGTCGCAATAGCAACGAGGTGAAATGGATAGCCCTGTTTGCAAAAAAGAGGTAGAAAGGAAACAATTAATGGCCAATAATAGTTGATGACACATGCGACGACAAAAAAGAAGCATATTCCTTGCCCTAAGGGAAGATAACAACATGATTGTGTTTGTCTAAAACGATGTGAGGATGAGAATGCAATATGGAAAGTACGCTGGATGAACTACGTTTTGGGCAAAGAACTATGGAAGATCCACATGTAGCGACGTCGGAAGACGGGGAGTGGAGCAAGGCCGGAGGGGATACCTGGAGGTCATCGGGATGTAACTAGGTGAGCAGCGGCGGGCGGAATCTGCAAGTAGGTGGCGTAGGCCTTGCCGCACCGGAGCTTGGTCAGAGAGAACGGCGTGTACCACAGATCGGGACGTGCTGCCTCGGCGCCGTCGAACAGAGAAACGATGCACTTCCTCCCTTTCCCCCGGTGGACGGGATGCGGCCGGATCAGTGACCAACGGTGAGAGAGAGAGAGAGAGGCCACTGCACTCCCTTTCCCCCGGCAGATGGGATGCGGCCGGATCAGTGACCAACGGTGAGAGAGGCCACCGCAGCCTTATGTGAGATACTCTGAAGAGCGACAAACAAGGCACGCAAGGCTCCGTTGTATATACTGAGCGGACTACCTTTTTCTCCATAAAAATCATTTTAGATTCTGTGTACATGCCATTGAGCGCTATAACTTTATTTAAAAATAATGCGGCAATGCGTCAAGTCGAACTTTGTTTCGTGCAGGCGTGGTACACGACCTCCCTAGGTAAACAACCGCTACAGGCGTTCAAATTAGCACGTGGGCTGCCATTTCGTAAAGAAATGAGCTCCACCGTGTACCCGCGCGGGTGTGGCTGGGCACGAAGCGTGAGTACGTGCATGGTGCACCTATTCTCTTCTTGTATACGTACACCACCTAAGTGGGGTTGCGTGAGAGAGATACAAACCTAGTGAGATATAGTGTGTGGGTTCTTGAGAGTTTTTTTTGGGGGGGGGGGTCAATCAAAAAATGTAACATATGCAATGTGTGTGAAATAGAGTCCTAGATATAACATGTATATAGAGGGGGCGATCCACAAGAAGAGAGTGGAGGTATCATCGGCTTGAGGTGTCCATAGAATCGAAAAGAGGGATGATGTGTGTGTGTGTGCGCGCGCGATCGATAAAGAGTGCCATCGAATTTGTGTGTGCCCACGTCAAGGATATAGAGTGGCTAGCCTACTAGAACGTGAGAGGGGACGCGGCATCGGCCCATACTGCGGTGACCCCCGATTGGGACGCACCGACTGTGGGTTTTCTCCCTCGCCGATGTCGACCGCGTCTACGTAGAACATTGTTCCTTTCCCCCAGCTGCGAGATTAGGCCCGTCATTCTATGCTTGTGAAGAGAGCAACCTTAGAGCATCTCCAATAGCTTGTCTATATGGATGTCTATACTCGTTTTCCACGACGTGAGCCCAAAACATGCGTCCAACAGCTTGTCTATATGGTTGTCCAAATATACACATCCTCTAAATCGACCTCGACAATGTCCATGCCTAGACAATGTGAAGGCGTTGTCTAAACTTAGCTGTAGTCATGATTTCTTCCTCTCCCCAGCAACGGCCCACCTGTCATGGTCCCTGTATATAGATATTCTGATGCAAAACTGAATGTGTATATCAGGGAATATTTTTAGACTATTGTCTATATGAATATATAGACATCCAAATATACACATGCTATTGGAGATGCTCTTAGAAAGTAGGCTTGTATCTTAGGCTCCTGCTAGTGTATATATAGAGGATTTCTGTTTCTCTCCATATCAACCACTTTATATTGCATACGTGTCATTCAAGAGTCAAATGATGGTTGCTTCTTCCGACTAACTTACTGTGTGACTTGACTGCTCCTTAGTGGCCCCTGCACGTACTCCCCCTACGTGTATGCAACAGTCGCACGTACACATGGACACAAAAACGCGCGCGACACCCTAATGCATGCATGTCCTAGCACACGACAGAACACACACGGTCACGCTAAGTGCTCAACCTACACGTGCATGCACACACATACCCAGTCAGGGTGAGCTAGTAACCATATAAACACTGGAATATATATATATATATATATATATATATATATATATATATATTGAGCACAATGAGCGTATTATGAAGTCCACTGACCATATTTTTACAAATATACAGTGACAGACAGTGTATTTACCTTGTTTGAAATTAAGCCATATTAACCGGAGAGGAGGCAGTATGGACTAGCATTACTTTGCTGTGTCCCGTCAACTTGCCGAACGAGGAGAAGGTTGCAGGACAGGAGAAGCTTGCGTGCGGTGGCTTGTAGGACAAGGAGAAACTTTTGACTAATGCAAGCTCTCCCTCGCTCAGGCTGGTCATAGCGGGGAGTAACTTAGACTAGTAACATGCATATCTTACTAGCCTATGTTACTACCTCTATAGTGCATAGTACCATAGATTAATATCATAGATGGTCTCATTTATTGCCATGCATGACACATTGTAGTATCGCATTTATTATGTTACGGTATCTACCTATGTTACTATAACCATCTCTCTTTTCTTTAATTGCCTTCCACATAAGCATGTTTGCGAGTTCCAAGTGCATGATACTACTTATGTTACCCGACTATGGCCAGCCTCAGGCGATGGACGTGCAATAGTTAATTCGGTGTCAGATTGCCATAAGCATACACTATACTACTAGTGCTACTATTGTTTGACTTCCCGAATAGGCGAATAGCCAAGCGCAAAGTTTAGTAGTACTAGTACTACTACTATAGTCTATAAAGGTACGTACTATACTAGTACTAGCAACCGGATGGAGGAGCGTCTGCACTCTTATTATAATTTTAAAATGTGATAAAGCAACTCAACACATTTGGTTCTCTTCGAGGATTCTCGCATGTGATAATGGAAGTTGATTGCATGGAACACTCGCCACAATTCTCGCTTAATTCTGGCTCATATCCTGTTACAAATAGTAGCGCTCGGTAATATTTCCTCTTTTTTTTTGTTATTCAGCATGTAAACAGGTCAGCAAACCTTGCGGCGCATCTTCGTGCGAACCGTGCTTGCTGCACTTTGAATGTGGCCGAGAGCTAGCTTGATGAAGCACCTCGCTTCCTACTTCTTTTTTTGCGGGGTAGCTCACTTCCTAGTGACCAGTGTCTTGGCTGATCGTCCTAAGAATGCTTATATATGAATAAAGCTCTCTCATTTACCTGCAAAAAAGATTAAGCCATATTAACCGGAAAGGAGGGAGTATGGACTAGCACTACTTTTTGGTGTGTCCCGTCAACTCGCAGAACGAGGAGAAGCTTACAGGACAAGGTGAAGCTCGCTTATGCCTTTTGACTAATGCAACCTACCCTCGGTGGACATGCATCAGTCCATTCGGTGTCAGATTTTCAGAGGCATACACTCTAGTACCCAACATGCGGAGTACCATCATTGTTCGACTTCACGAAGAGGCGAAGAGCCAAGCGCAGTAGTACGAGTAGTACTACCACTAGAACCGCATGGTGGAGCGTCTGTACTCTTATTTTTTTATCTCTGATAAAGTACACATTTATTCCAGAGAAGGGCGGAAAACGGCAGCCCAACATGTAATGAATGATATCAATCAACCAACCATGCTCGAATATATCTTGGCCTCCATGCGAGCCCGTCTGTGTGTTCTCGCTCCTCGTCTCTCTCAAGGAACGGCGGGTCGGCTCTTCGCCATCAATTGAGATCGGTTTGCTCACACTCCTGTCCCACATGTCAGTGATATGCCAAGAGGAGGTGCGTTGACCGACTGGCTATACGCGTACTTGGTTTTGCACCTTCATACTACTCCTCCCTCCGTCAGAGTTTACAGGGCGCGCTTCATTATGATGCATTTCTCTCAATGCATTTCCACCACCAGAGAGACTTTAGATGCGTTTGGTTTAATGCTCAATTAATTAGGGCATGGTAACCGCAATCAAGTCCACAATTTTCTCTCCATGTACTCTATACTACTACGGAGTGGAGTAAGTGCAAGCATGTGTGTACCCAGGGTGGAAGCACTGCATGCATGTGTGTATGCATTATTCCCTCTAGTAATAGACGCCGTGCTATAACTACCAATGCTATTTTTTAGGCCGATCGCTAGTCGCCTTGGTCCCACAGATTTTTTTCTTTTTTCTGAAGCGTGTTGTATAAACAGTGACGGATGGAGTAGTATGAGCGGATTCAAAGAAGAGCGTATTGATGGTTGCTTCTTCAGAGCAACTTAAACTGGGAAAGGTGGGGCTTACGATTTGACTGCTCATTACTCACTATTAATGCGGCGCAACGACCGGGCTGAGTCTCCCATGTGGTTGTGCACTACCCCCTCGGTTCTTAAATATACTCCGGAGTATATTTGTCTTTCTAGAGATTTCAACGAGTGACTACTCAAATATTTGTCTTTTTAGAGATTTCAAATGGACTGGCATATACGGATGTACATATTTTAGAGTGTAGGTTCACTCATTTTGCTCCGTATGTAGTCACTTGTTGAAATCTCTAGAAAGACGAATAAAATATTTAGGAACAGAGGGAGTACACATACGAAGCAAAATGAGTGAATCTACACTCTAAAATATGGCCGTTTGAAATTTGTAAAAAGACAAATATTTAGGAACGAAGGAGTATAATTTTGTGCATGGCACATGGAACCGGATGATGAAGAGGCTTCTTGCAATCCTATCAAGCTTCCATCATTTGTTTACATAATTGACGTACTATACAAATAATTTTCCGGCGACATGAAATTGTACAATGGTGTGAGCTTTCAACTTTTGTTTCGCGTGTCTTGCCATCGATGCTCTTTCGGAAACAATAAAAAACTAACTTCCGTGCTAATGCATGTCAATTATTTGCAGATCAGAGCTAATAATTACATCACAACTGAAGACAGAGTTGTGAGAAGGTGTTCAATTAAAATTGATCCATGCTTTCATTGGCGGCAACGTCCCCCCAGCTTTGTCTAAGTGAAAAAGGCATGTTGGGAAAAAAGTAGCTGTCTAGAGCATGAAACATTCCGATCACTTTGTGCAGTTCCACTAAAATAGAGTTGAGCGTCCCTGTTCCAAAGATATTAAGTGTGATTACGATAATATAGGACTTCTGATGAAACAATAAACACACAAATAGAAGCCGGTCATCTTTGCAGTCTCTCTTAAGACTAACTAGATGGAGAAGATTAGGCTCGGAGTTGGATGAGGAGGATAGAGCAAAACAAATCTCCCTTTGTGCGGTTGCACTGAAATGTAGAGATGTTGCCCCTGTGACATTTTAGTACAACTGCACAAAACACTCTTAAGTAAAAAGTGATTTGTGCAGTTCACCAAAAGGTCGCAATAGCAACGAGGTGAAATGGATAGCCCTGTTTGCAAAAAATAGGTAGAAAGGAAACAATTAATGGCCAATAACAGTTGATGACACATGCGACGACAAAAAAGAAGCATATTCCTTGCCCTAAGGGAAGATAACAACACGATTGTGTTTGTCTAAAACGATGTGAGGACGAGAATGCAATATGGAAAGTACGCTGGACGAGCTACATTTTGGGCAAAGAACTATGAAATATCCACATGCAGCGACATGGGAAGACGGGAAGTGGAGCATGGCCGGAGGGGATACCTGGAGGTCGTCGGGATGTAACTAGGTGAGCAACGGCGGGCGGAATCTGCGAGCAGGTGGCGTAGGCCTTGCCGCACCGGAGCTTGGTCAGAGAGAACGATGTGTACCGTAGATCGGGACGTGCTGCCTCGGCGCCGTCGAACAGAGAAACGATGCACTTCCTCCCTTTCCCCCGGTGGACGGGATGCGGCCGAATCAGTGACCAACGGTGAGAGAGAGAGAGAGAGAGGCCACTGCTCTCCCTTCCCCCGGCAGACGGGATGCGGCCGGATTAGTGACCAACGGTGAGAGAGGCCACTGCAGCCTTATGTGAGATACTCTGAAGAGTGACAAACAAGGCACGTAAGGCTCCGTTGTATATAGTGAGCGGACTACCTTTTTCTCCATAAAAATCATTTTATATTCTGTGTACATGCCATTGAGCGCTATAACTTTATTTAAAAATAATGCGGCAACGCGTCAAGTCGAACTTTGTTTCGTGCAGGCATGGTACACAACCTCCCTAGGTAAACAACCGCTACAGGCGCTCAAATTAGCACGTGGGCTGCCATTTCATAAAGAAATGAGCTCCACCGTGTACCCGCGCGGGTGTGGCTGGGCACGAAGCGTGAGTACGTGCACGGTGCACCTATTCTCTTCTTGTATACGTACACCACCTAAGTGGGGTTGCGTGAGAGAGATACAAACCTAGTGAGATATAGTGTGTGGGTTCTTGAGAGTTTTTTTTTGGGGGGGGGGGTCAATCAAAAAATGTAACATATGCAATGTGTGTGAAATAGAGTCCTAGATATAACATGTATATAGAGGGGGCGATCCACGAGAAGAGAGTGGAGGTATCATCGGCTTGAGGTGTCCATAGAATCGAAAAGAGGGATGATGTGTGTGTGTGTGTGCGCGGGGGCGATCGATAAAGAGTGCCATCGAATTTGTGTGTGCCCACGTCAAGGCTATAGAGTGGCTAGCTTACTAGAACATGAGAGGGGACATGTGCAGCTTATCTCTGTGGCATGGATACCTACCTGCAGCGCTCGACTATTAGTGTGTGGTGGGGGAAGAAGGAGGCCCAATTAACTATAGAGGTACAATGGCTGGTATATGTGTGGAGGAGGAGAGAGGCCTACCTCATGTATTAAGGAGATTGATCTACCTCATGTATTAAGGGAGATCGATCGGCATCCATGCATATGTGCAGGAGAGGAATAAGGTTGGGACAGAGACAGAGCTAGAGTGTTGGAGGGGGTGGTAGTGGAGTTTCTTCTAACAAATGGTGGGATAGGCTTGCTATACAAACGGAGGGCACGCCTGCAATATCAATAAGAGAGGAGATGGCTGCTTGTTGTCTGTGCATGTGCGTGTGAGAGACGGGTCAGGAGGCATGCACGAATGATGAGGGGGGGACGATGTGGCTGTGGTAAGCGGACATAACTACATAGGAAGATCAATCGCCCTTTGTTAGAGAAAGGAGAGACATAACTTGTGAGGTACATCGATCGATGGGGGGGGGCGGGTAGTTAAAGTCGATCTAGGTATATGTTGGGAGATCGATCGGTATACATGTAGGAGGTGGTACGAGAGGCATACTATATGTTGGGAGATCGATCGGTATACATCTGTGTGTTAGAAGCAAATGAGGCACCAGGAGAAGGATAGATAGAGAGGGATGCATGTCGGAGGTGGTACGAGAGGCATACTATATCGAGCGGGGAAGAGTGTGCGAGTACGAGAACGATGAAAAGAGTGGTGGGAGTGAGGCATGGACGGTGACAAGAGAAGAGGGGAAGCTTGTGTTTGTGCTAGGCACACCTGGCTAGAGAGGCATATCGATCGATGTGTGCCTTAAAGAAGGAGCTGAGGGGCCTACACACACCGTGGGTGAACGACCTAAAGTGAAAAGACGAATTTGCGCGATGGAGCTAGAGAATGTTGAGGGAGGGTGAGAGGGATGCAGGTGTGTGCATGCACAAGAGGAAGTTAGCGCTAGCTACAAAGATAAGAGGGTTGTGTGGGTGTAAAAGACGAAAAGAGATCATATATACTTCATTATAAAAAGCGAATTTGGATATTTGAAGATTTTTTCATAGTGTTTTAAACCGACACATGTGTGAATATATATAACGGTGATACACATGGTGTGTTTATGAACATGTTATACTACATTTAATATATTTTATATCTACTCTTATAAAAACGGAGTTGTTGATGATGGTGTGCCTACCATCCTGCATTATAGGTCGTCCGATTTATATCTGGCGGATAGCAAGGAAACTATGATGGTTGAAGTTGGCAACAATCATGATTGTAGATTCTTATTGAAATAGAGAAACGAATTCAAATTTAGTTCAAATTGCAGCGGTAGTATAGACATTTGGAATGCACTAAAATGTTGGTATGAGTAGGTTACATGCATTATACAACAAGCGGAAAAAATTAATCGGACATAACATGGATTCATACTCCCTCCTTCCATCTATATATGGTGTAATGAGATTTTTAAAACCGCCTTTGACTATTGACAAGATTAATAGTACATGACATGCACAATGTGAAAATTATATCATTGAAAGAACCTTTCACAGACGAAGTTAACGGTGTGCTTTGTGTAAGTTGCATGTCATATATCATTGCTCTAATATTTGGTCAAAGTTAGCATCAAAAAACGCATTTGGCCCTATATAGATGGAAGGAGGGAGTAGCTTTGAATAGCATTTGTTTAGTACAACGAGGCAAGACTCTCTCTTTGTGTTGTGTGAATAGTTTTATTTTTTTGTTTTCTTTTTGGTTGAGGGAAGTGCGAATTGATTTGGTACGTACAAGTACAATATTACTACACGTTAGGCTTGTCCCTAAAATTCAACCCACGTCTTGTTATATCCCGAAAATTCAGATATCGTGCTCCCAAAATTGGCGCCTTCACAACCCGCGCCTTGCTATCCCGAAATTACAACGCGCGCAAAAACTCCCTCCAGCTGCCAAATCCCGACACGCGAAATCCCCCTTCTAACCCTGAGCCGAAAGGGCTGCTAGTTCAAATTTGTGGGGGGTACTTTTGTAACACACCCTACATTTTGGACAAGCGCGTCCCTAAGTCATGCTTCACCCCCTCCCATCGCCCCCTTTTCTCCATTCGAAATCCCAGGCCGCCATAACCTCTCCGCTCCAGCCGCGAAACCCCACCCTCCTCCATCCTCCATGTCACCGCTACCCAGCCGGAGCCTCTTCCCCGACAACATCGTCCACCGCAACAGCTCGACGTCCCTCGTCCACCTCCCCGGATGAGGATCTGTTGTCCATCTCGCCGTCCTGCCGGTTTAGCCGCCCTGTCCTCCACCTCCAAGGAGCTGCTCCGACGATCGCCTCGTCTATCTCGGTTGCTCCATCCCCACAGCACCGCCTTAACCTGCTCCACCGGAACCGCAACATCCTCACCGACTCCTCGGACGAAGGTGAGGCCTACTCGGTGCCACCAAAGAGGTTGTACACTCATCGCATCGCACCTTCTCCTTAACTCGACCGCCCGGGGCCGACGGTGCTCCATCCCGCACCCCCATGGAGCGGCTACCTTGAAGCCGGCTCCACGGGCGACATCTCCACGGCGGCTCTCCCCCAGTGTGAGGCCCCTTCGGCGGCGGCGTCCATACCAGCCGGATCTGTTGCTGCTGCTCTGGCTCTCGCTCACTCGCTCGCGCTGCTGCTGCTGCTCCGGCTCTCGCTTGATTGCTCGCTCGCCCAGCTGCTGCTGCTGCTGCTCTCCCCCTCGCTCCTGCTGCTACTCTGCTCCGATTAAGCCACACTTCAGTTGACTGAATCGACTTTTTGGTCAGTCGATTTTCAGGGGTTGGGGCGGCTCACCGGAGTTAAGGAAGAACCACCCGCAATGGGGACGGGGGCTCGCCGGAGAGGTACTCCACTATCTATCTTAGGGTTCAGGGTGGGGGGCGGGGGGCCTAGAGGGCTGGCCGGGGTGGCGGTGGCGAGTTGTTTCGGGGCGGCGAGGCGGCGCTGGGGCCGGTGGTTCGGCTGGTGGTGGCTGGCGGCTCAGGGGGGTGCAGGTTGAAGTTGAACTGTAGGCCCTCCCTAAACTACATGTCAAGTGCCTCTCTACTACCATTGCGTTCAGTTTCGACAGTAGCATTCAGATTCCACAGTAAATTTCAGTTTTGAAAGTTAAGTTCAGAGTCAACAATTTTTACCTGATCTGTTGTAGTCAGGTGGTTTTTGGTGATGTTAATTTTACATCCATTTTACATCATCTATTGGAGATGCTATTAGAATCCCACTTGAGATTGATGATGTCTGTCTTGTGCTGCTTCAGCCTTGACGTCTTACGGCTCACCGGAGCTGCTCCAACGGCAGAACGATCCATCACAATAGAGCAGTGCCTTGGACATCGTCTATAGATTCATCAGATCTTCCTCCACACCTCCGACAGGCACCTCTGCCTCAACTGCTACAGCGACCAACCCAATGATGCACGGCTACGGCAAAGAGGTTGTACACTTGTTGCATCACTTATTAATATACATTCACGTTGATCCATTAGGGCTATTTTGCTTCAACGGAAAAACATCGATCCACTGGTTGTTACCATCACTCTAAATTTCTGCATGCTCTCCTTACATAATCTCACCATATTTTTTTCGTATGCAAGTCAGATATTGTACATAGTCATGCTGAACATGTAGAGAAAAAGAGAAGAGTTTTGTGCGACAATACAATGTCATGCAGACATCGCTCCATGGTGGGTTCAATGGCAAACCCTCCCCACCCCTCTCCAGATTGTAATCCAGAGGAAGATATCTGTTCTGAGGCGGATTCAGACGCCGCTGACCACTCCTATTTACCCCCCAAGGTGTTTTCTCTACCTTGGCATGATGATGTTAGTCATATCATGCATATGTTGCCTTGTAGTGCCTACTTTTAACATCATATATGTCATCTGCTTAGTTTAGACATGTTCTGTAATGCCACCTGTTTAGTTTCTATATCATATATGGGAATTATGCAGTCTCATGTCTTTTAGCCAGCCATAATATATGTGAAATGTGCAATGCCATCCTGTTTAACCAGGCATCATATATTTGAATGATATCTTGCCCATCCTTTTCTTCATTACATTTCCATTTGTCGACAATGTTTGTACATTAAACTACTCTTCCTGTGAATCAGCCATTTGGGTGGGAGATGGAAAAATCTGGAGTGAAAACAAGGCCTTCAGAGGAGACAGTGCTACCTGTCGAAGCAGATCTCTAGTTGGGTCCCGATAGCTCCTCAGAGATGGATTCAGAGACAGATGACCAGTCCTATTCCCCCACTGAGGTGTATGCTATAACTTGGCACAGTTATACTGCTCATATCATGCATACGTTGTCTTGCATTGCATAGTTTAGACATCATATACACAATATTCAACACCATTTTCTTAGTTTAGACATCATATCGAATGCCCTCTGTTTAGCATATAAATCACATATGTGAATTAAATGATGTGATCCTGATTACTTAGATAACATGTAGGTGAATTATGTCATGTGATCCTGTTTAGTTATTCATCATATCTTTGAATTATGTTATGCTATGCTATCGAGTTTAGATATACATCATATATGTGAAATTATGTCAAGCTATCCGTTTAGTTAAACAATATGCATGTCAACTATTTCATGCCCTCTTTTTCCCACACTATCTATTGCATCTGTCTCTCATACAATGTCTATACATTCAACTATGTTTCCTGTTTATTAGCCATTTGAATTGGAGCGGGTGATGTCAGTATCTAGCGGAATAAAAACAAGGTCTTCAAATAAAACAGTGCTACCTCTTGGTGGAGATAGCAACCCGGTTGTACATGCACAAGAACCAGCCCTACCACACATAACCCAAACTCTCACAGATTGTACCCCTACTGTGATGGACAGAGAACCAGCTTCACCCAATCTAATCCCAACTCCAGCCGATAGTAACCCAGTTACTATTGACACAACACCATCTCCACCACAGAGCTCCCAAACAAGAGCAGTTACTAAGGCAGCTCCAGTGCCCACAGGGCCAGTACTATCATGGTGAACCCCAACTCCACCAGTTTGTACACCTATTCCTGTGGAGGAAACACAACCAGCCAGTTGTAGTTTAGCATCTATCGCATTTGATGTTGTTAAATCGTATGTGCGTATCTTCCCATCTTGGAAATATTATACTGAAGATGAAGTAAAATGCCAGTTGCAGGTGTTTGTCCAGGAGTTATGTGTAAGTAATGTTATTCATGGAAATTACTTTGCTTCGTCCCATACATCCTACCTCCATGATGGTTCTAATACAGCAAATTTTCCCATTTTTCTCTATAGAGAAGGACCGATTTGGAAACTCAGGATGAGGTAACCTGTGCTAATACCTCTGCTATCTTCAAGAATGCTTCATGGTAGTATCGGAATTACCTGAAGAAAACATACTTCACCGGCAAAATAGTTGATCCACTCAAAAACGCGAATCAAACCCAAAATGAAATATCTCGATTCAATGAAATAGCTCGTTCACTAGGTCAAAATAGTGAACTAAATCCAAAATTGAACACCCTCAACCGAGTAGCATGTTGTACAGTATTATAGTACTCCATGAACATGTTGAAAGTCAAATTAATGAACTTGTTTGATATACGCATATATCCGTTCATGTGTGGATTGCAGACAACATGTTCTCCAATTTAAATATTTGAATGCAAGTTTATATCGAAACATGGTTTATATCAGTCTTTGAAGAATAAAACGCGACCTCCCCCTCTCCCGGACTCCTATTCTCTCTCTCTCTCTCTCTCTCTCTCTCACACACACACACACAATCTTCAATTCTGTCACATGCATCCGACACAAAAACCTTGTTGATCCCTCTCCCTCTCTCTCTCTCTCTCTCTCCGTGTGACATGCACCGCCCTAAGTACCATAATCCCTCACTCCATCATGGGCGCAAGCACTCCCCCACCCTCCTAAGTATGATTATCTCTTACTAGCCATCAGGAACACACGTATTGTCTCCTTCCATCCATACGTCTATCTCGATATCTCTCGGGGCATATTCTATCGCGCACACACCTTGTCACTCGATCTCCCAACCATGTAGTCCCATCACGATCTCCAGGGGATCTCTCTGTGACAAACATACACTCTCTCCTCCCCATGTCTGCAATTTATCCATACGTCTCTCTCGACCTCTCTCTCTTGTTTGTCAGACCCCTCTTGGCCACGTGCTAGGGGTCTTGCTCTCTCGGTTCCAAACAACCACACACTATCTCCTCACCTTGCCTCTGTTGTCGAAGATGCATGTGTGATATGTTTGCATAAGACACGCATGCTTTTTCTCTACTTTTATATTGTGTTGTCCATGTCTCTTTCACACATGCACACACACTTTTTTCACCCAATCTTTCTATTTCTCTCTCTCTCTCTCTCTCTCTCTCTCTCTAGTTAGGGACTCTGTCACGTCCATAAGCATATGGATGTTTTGAAAAGTCAAACCTCAGAAAAGTTTGATCAGGTATATGTGGAGAAAAACATTTACATCTGGAACGATCATTAGATTCATCACAACATGTACTTCATACTATCATTTATCTTTGGTATTGTAGATATAAGTAATTTCTTTATAAACTTGGTCAAAGTTTCAAAAGTTTGACTTTAAAAAACATGTTGGAACTACATTATCGAACGGAGGGAGTAGCTCTTTCTCTCTCTCTCTCTGCCATCTCTCACAGGCCTCCCCTCTGACTTGAACTCTCTATACTGACGGATTATACGCTCACTGTGTCAGCATATAGCTCCGTATATTGTTATTTGACCGGTCAACCAATCCACATGCTGCCTTGTCAGCTCGTGTTCTGTATCTTCGTGTGCTGGCCCATGTGGTAGTGGGTGAAAATAAGTAAACTAGAGGCCCATCTGACATGCGGTGAAGTAAACGAAGTTGAAACCACTCGGGGTAGCACCCCGCTCGCTAGTAAATTGAGGGCGCATTGAGGACACACTTCTTGCGCGTGAAGGACGCACTCGCGCACAATTCACCACTGCGCGGCCGCATGCACAGAAGGACGCACTCGCGCACACCCAGCACACACACACACACCAGCACACGTGTACACCGACGTCGCCGCCGGTTGAGATGGACGGCGAGGCAGCCAACAAGAGGAGGCGGCTCGAGCCAAAACCGCATCCGGCGAGCCTGGACTTCATCAGCAGCCTCCCCGATGACATGCTGCTCGTCATCATCGGCCTCCTCCCCACCAAATCTGCCATGCGGACCACCCTGCTCTCTCGGCGGTGGCGCCCCCTCTGGCGCCGCGTCCCCCTCAACCTCACCGTCGACAGCTGCCTCTGCGACGGGGATTGCAAATGCATGGCCGCAGTCTCCAAGATCCTTTCATCGCACCCTGGGCCAGCCGGACGCCTTGACATCCGCATGCTCAATACCAACTGCAAGGTCCAACGAAAGTTCGATGAGTGGTTCTTATCCCCCGCCCTAGATCAGCTCGAGGAGCTCAATGTTGAAGCTGGACGATGTCGCTCTCTGCCGCCGTCCACGCTCCACCTCACGCCAACGCTGCGCCGTGCCAGCTTCAGCTCCTGCTATCTTCCCAGATTAATGTCGCGCCCGCCCTTCTTCTCCCTCAACTCAAGCAGCTCGACCTCTTCGACGTTGTCATCTTGAAGAAGGCTATGGAGCACCTGCTCCGCAGCTGTACTGCGCTCGAGTACCTTTGTCTTGAGCAGATCCATGGGTTCATTAGCCTCCACATCGCCTCGATGAATCTCCGATGGATTTATGTGTCTTGCTGGCCCCGCAACAAGACATCAATTGGGAAGAGATCACTCCAGCTGTTCCACGTTATGGTCATTGAGAATGCGCCTTTCCTTGAGAGATTACTTGTATCGGATCTAGAAGGTCCAACAAAAATCAGGGTCATTGATGCACCGAAATTGACAGCGTTGGTGTACTTGTCTACCAAATTCTCCGAACTCTTTATTGGATTCGTAATCGTTCAGGTACAACACTCATCTTCTTCTCCGTCTTCTTGAAATTCACATTTTTAATTTCTTCTTGATGTATTTACGACCGTCTTCTAGAAAATGATTCCAACAAGCTTGACATAGTCCATGCGCACAGTGAAGATCTTGGCACTAAAATCTATCGGCCCCAATCTGGATCAAGTTGTTGGATTCCTTACATGCTTTGTGTGCACGGAGAAGCTACTCATCGAGGTGAAACTTCTTTCCTATTAGTAAACGGTAATCACAACGTAGCTCAATTTTTTTCGTAATTTTCCCAAATAACGATGACAAGTGTAGTGTTCAAAACTGCATCTACGCACTGCACCGAAAGAAATGTTTTTAGTATTTTTTTCTCACGTGATCACCTGCATCATTTTTATGACGTACTACTATAGTAGCCTAGGCTAGTCATAGTGGATAAGTAACTTAGACTACTCCAGTAACTCTATGGTTACCCTAAGAGCAAGTACTACCTCCATCCTGGTTTACTCTTCTGATTTTGTAGTATCAAAATTTGACCATAGATTTAACTGACAAAATGTTAATGCATGTCACTAAGAACTAGATCGTTGGATTCGTATTTGAATATTATTTCAAATGGTGTAATTTTTAGTGACAAGCATTGGAATTTTCTTAGGTAAATCTATGGACAAAATTTTATACTAAATACGAGGTAGTATTCCCTCCGTCCCAAAATTCTTGTCTTACATTTGTTTAGATACGGATGTATCTAACACTAAAATGTAACTAGATACATCCGTATTTAGACAAATTTAAGACAAGCATTTTGGGATGGAGGGAGTACAAAAGTGGGCTATCTAGGCCAAAACACGTGCCAAATTCACTTGTGATGCATTTGGCATCGATGCCCCAATCTGGATCACCTACTTTGCTCCGGTGCCAAATTAACTCATGCAATGAAAAAACACTGCATGGGAGAGAGAGAGAGGACTGAGGCAATAAAAACACTTGTTTGGGAGAGTGAGAGGCTGGTGTAGTTAGTTTGATTGATTTGTTTATACATGTGGGTCTGTGTGCACAGCGGTGCCAATTCTCTCACATCGCGAGAGCGGTGCCAAAATCTTTTGATTTGACATCGATGCGTATTATGTGGCATACTTTTGCGAAATATGGCATCGGCCACATAGTGGAAGGCAACAAATGCCCAAGCTCTTCACGTGCTCCTAGTTAAATGAGAGGAAACAGAAAGAGAGAGAGAGAGAGAGAGAGAGAGAGAGAGAGAGTGAAATAATATCACTAGCCAGCCAACCCTATCGTATGAGCGAATGATATTGGTACCTCTTGATGACACGACAATCTTATATAGCCAGCTGCTCTAATATGTTCTCTTCTTTTGCAGATAAAAAAGACCCGAAAGTGAAAAATGTGCTGCAATATAACAATCTCATCGAATGCCTTGATCTCCATCTTACAGAAATTGATTTGATCGACTACCGAGGCAGCACATCCAAGATTAAATTGGCCAGGTTCTTTGTTCTGGAGGCAAGTGTGCTCAAGGTAATGAGGTTTGGTGTTCTCTGGCGGAACAATGAATGGCGCGCTGATCACCGCAAGCGTCTAAGCCTAAATGACAAAGTCTCTGCAGAAGCTGAATTTGTTTTTGAAACATCAAGTGGCCAGAGAATCAAAAACTTATTTGCCCATTAGTGACTTGTCAGGGCGGTGGATTTTAGTTTGTACGATAATGTTGCATCCACCTAAAGTAACAAAAGTTCTTACGTAAACTTCCTAGTATTCCCTCTTCGTAGGTGCAGCACTACTCCTAACATTTGTAATATCAGTTTGAAATTTGTAATATTGCCGTGTCCTATTCCTGCGTTTTCAAAATCTTGCCAATCAAACAGGTCCTAAGTAATATTGATGTTGTGCCTCCCATCTTTCACCAATAGCCGTCGGATCTAGATCTGACGCATACAAATCAAGCTTCTCTGTAGCGACCCGACCCGAATGAGTCAAATCTCTGTGCTTACGTATCATCCCTGGATCGGTATGCTGACACACACAGTACTCGAGGATTTATAACAGAGGTAAATCACATGTATAAAGTAGCGTAAATACTATTACCTCAATCCAAATAGCGGAAGCAACAAGGTCGTGGATTTCCATCAACACCAACGGCAAAGTTGAGTATAGGAAATCGTAACCCTAACGTATCACTTACTCGTCGTAAGATCCTGCAACATGAGACGTTGTAGCCACAGAGGGTCAGTACATTGAATGTACTGGCAAATTCACACCATAGAGCAAATGACGAATAATGGCTATCTCTACATGCATATTTGGCTAGTGGAAAAAGCTCTATGGTTACAGTTTTGCGTAAAGCCAATTTTTCCCTACTGCAAAGGAATAAATTTATTTAACTATCATGGTGGTTATTAAACATTGAGAATGGTTGACAGCATCCTCAATCCCAATTAAAAAGTAACCATTAACAAACCCAACAATATTAGATTTAGGGTAACATGTTGAGATTCAATAGGATAATCCAAGTCCTAGATACTCAAGATGTCCATAACCGGGGACATGGCTAATCATGATTAGTTTGTACACTCTGCAGAGGTTTGCGCACTTTTCCCCACAAGACTCGATCGCCTCCGTTTGGTTTCTCGCACTACATGGTGTTTGAGAAACGGATGACCGAGACAGAGTCTATCAGAAGCGCTAGCACCTTATGATGGGTAGACCGGTACACCTACACCCCCTACATCTGCTAGTCTACCACTATAAGAGTTCGCACGACTTAGTCAACTATGCCAGAGCCCATAATGGCTTGTGGCTGCACACGGAAGTTACTAGCATGAATTATCTTATGATCCCTTTGAGCCTGGGTGGCGGTCCATAGGAAAATCACACGGTAACCCCGGGATTTCCAAAAAAACAGGCAATCACTGGATACCCCAGGTGCCTCAATCCACCCAGATGTGTATTTAAGTTGCCACCTTAGATAAACCATTAATTAACAATCTCACATCTGTCATGGATGTTCACTCACCCAATCCACGTCTACTAGCATAGCATGGCATAATAAGCAAACGCAGAAGTAACTCCCAAAGGTTTCATAAGTAATACAGGTAATAGGTACTACCTCATCTACTTCCCATCCCACAATTTAATTAGATCCTAATCTTGCAATGTTTGAGGATTGATCTAATGCATAAAAACTGGGTAATAAGGAAGTATGATCAAAGTGTGAACTTTCCTGCAATGTTGATGAAGATGATACGCACTCAAAACTCTTGATAGTTCTACTCGTCTCACTCCGTTCAATCTATCGTAAGCAAACAATAGTAACCACACATAAGCAATCACTGAAAAGATCGGAAAGAACGAAGAAGACGATTCGGAAAACATCAAAACCAAGCAAATAACTCTTGCAGCATAAAACAATTTCTAACAGTACCAAAATTATATGAATTTGGCCTTATCAGAAAGTTTAGGTCAAGTGCTTCGAAATGCAAAAAGAATCAACTCAACCGGAGTTATAAAACTCAAGTTACGATCAAACAAAGTTCAAATTCAAATATGATCTAATTCAAATTTTAAACTTTCAAAAATATGTTTAAGTTGGTTATCTGGAAAGAGGGGATCATAAAGAAGAAGTGGGCATTGGTTTCATTGGATTTGGATACACAAGTAAAAAGTTGTGACCGTTTGAAAACCAGGGGCTAAAATGTAAAAGAAATACTACAAATAGGTCCCTGGACAGGAAATAATAAAAAAAAACTACTAAGCGAATGCTCGCTTTCTAACCCTAAACAGCGAATGGTCTAAAAATAACTGGATTAAAACCGAACACCAGTTTTAAAATAAAAACCGAAACCCTAAAAGAAAAACCGATGAACCCGAGCGGTTTAGTACCGGTTGAGGGTGGTTTTCAGTCAAAACCCGACGGCGGCGGTTAGATCGGGTGGCGACGGCGGGATTGGCGGCGGCGGCTCCGGCTGCATCTTGGGCGCGGCTGCGGACGGTGGCTAGGGGCTCCGGCGGCAGCGGCGGATTGGCGGGACGGCGCGGCAGCAGGAGGCAGCAGCAGGAGGTGCGCCGGCGGCAGCCGCGGCTTCGGCCGGCGGTGTGCGAGGGCGGTGGCAGCCGGGAAGTGCGAGGGAGGAGAGAGAGGGTCCGGCCTCTGGAATTTATAGGAGAGGAGGGGGCAGAGGTGGCGTGGAGGAGGGGGCAGCAAAGGCGGCGGCGGCGGTGTCCGATCTGGACACGGCGGCGGGGCGGCGCTGCTCGGGACTCCTGTCCCGAGCTCGGTGGCGGGGCACTGGCTGGCTGGGCCGAGGCCTGGTGAACTGGGTCGGCCCGGTCCAATCGGTCCTAAAGTTTTTTTTTAAACATAGACAATCAAAAATAAAAACAAAAGAAATAGAAATATTATATAGGCATATAATATATCAAAATTTTCAGAAAAAGATTTCCTACAACATGGACATTATTCTAGAGTGAAATAAAATACACACAAATTCAAATAAAGCAAAGAGTGCTTCTGGTCGAATAAAATCCAATAAAAATCATTTTAAAAACACCAAAATGACTTCAAATTAATTTCTCTCCAATTTTCTGATGTAGGGAATCATGTTACCCTATTTTCCATGTATTTTTTAATTTTGGAGAAAAATAATTTGAATAAAACTCAAATAACTCCAAATTAAAAATAAATTCAAAAGAACTTTGAATTTGATCCTTTTAAACTCCCAACTCATATTTCATATGTTTTGAAGAAGTCATTTTATCTTCTCTCATGAAAATCATTGAGTTGCTTGATGTTTATGGATTGGAAATAATTTCAAATGAAATTCAAATAATTTCAACACCCCTTGTCATTTAAATAAATGGAAGAAGTCATGTCATCTTCTGTCCAGGGTTTTGTGGTGAAAATAAATTTGAATTCACGAAGATCATAAAAGAAAAATGAAAGTTTGGGAAAGTCCTTTTATTCCCTCTCATTTAACTTTCAAAAAGTTTCGAATTTCACTCAATCAATCACAAGCAATCAAACAATCAGTCAAAACTATCTATTTATTTATAACATTCCAAAATTTAGAATTTTGGGATGTTACAAACCTACCACCCTTAAAATGAATCTCGTCCTCGAGATTCGGAGAGGCTGGCAAGAAATAGGTTAGGGTGGGGGGGTCTTCAAAATCCATCGATCGTCTCCAGGGTCTCGGGTGCTACCACCCTTAGAAGCATTGTTACGGTTCCATTAAAACTCATATACTCAATCCTTATTGTTGACAGTGTCGGTCTTCTCAGATTTCGGAATTTTTTTCCTTCTCTGGGCTCTTCCGGTAGCGGCATAACCTTTTTCCTCAATTCTTTGGTCCTTTCATCTTGGTAAGGTTACTCCGAGACTGGGTCTTCTTAGCTGACGGGTCTGGCGCCAATACTAATCAGCTATCGATATCTCATGGTGGTCAACAATTTATGGTTTCTCCTGCAGGAAACGGGTCTGGGTGGAGCCTCACCATATGACCTACGATTGGCAACAACTGCCTTGTACAAGGGAAAATACCTATACCATTCTAAGGTTTAAACAAGGTTTAATATCGTCGCCTCTCTACTATAGGTAAGTCACTCAGATTTACCATCCCACATAGCAAGGCGAATAATAAGAGTAAGTCGGTATGGTGATCAATCCATCCCGCACCCAAATCATTATCTTGTATATGGTTTAGCGAATCTCACATTCTAACACTTGGTCATCCTCACAAGCATTGCAGAATTTCTCTTGTCGACGAACCAAGTTCGGATAAATCCATTGATTCTACAAGCCAAACAAACATCTATCGGTCCTTCACAACTCTCAGGTTTTGCGTTGCTCCTATAAAATCGTCGGTGGGTAAAGGCATATCCTCTTCCAAGGGTTTTCCTTCAGCAAGGGTGTGCTTGCTTCTTGGCAGGTCCTGGGGCCTATGGGTTATGGCCCATCTCATCACTTGTAAACCTTGAACTCATAATCGTGGGCAACTGATCGTTATTCCAACATTCAACTTCCAGCTTCCTAGCATACTTAAAATCCATCCAATTGTAATGTCTTTCTTCCTTCTATTTGTACCAAACTAAGACGTGATTACTCAGGCTCATCATGGAATTTCCATTGATCCATATTTCCAACATCATACCTCCTTTATATCCAATAGTAATTCATCTCTTCATCCTCGTGGAATATCCCACATACCGAGATAAAACTTATACTTATGAAGTCCATACTCCACTTCGTGGAACATCATTATCCTTTCCAGGGTCAAGCATCCTTACAGGGGAATATTGGCCATCTCTGCATGTCACTTCTTCAACTGGGAAACGAGAAACACATCATGAACTTCTGACAGTCCTTCGGGTGACTCCAATTTGTTGGCCACTTCTCCCATACGCTCCAAAACTCGGTATGGTCCTACAAATCTTGGGGCTAACTTTCCCTTAACTCCAAATCATTTAACTCCTCACAAAGGGGACACACGAAGACACGCTCTGTCTCCAATTTCATAGACTACCTCCTTGCGTTTTTGAGTCTGCATAACTCTTCTGCCTGGACTGAGCTACCTTCAGTCTATCTCGAAGAAACTTAACATTCTCTTCTAAATCCTTGATCACATTTGGTCCAAACAACTGCGGTCTCCAACTTCATCCCACATCAACGGTGTCGGGCTCCTTCTCCCATACAAAGCTTCAAAAGGGGCCATCTTCAAACTAGCTTGGCAACTGTTGTTGTATGAGAACTCAGCGTAAGGTAGATTATCATCCCTACTAGATCCATAATTTAGCGCACACGATCTCAACATGTCCTCCAGAATCTGATTGACTCTCTCGATCTATCCATCTATCTGCGGATGAAAGGCTGTACTGAACTCTAGCCTAGTACCCAAAGTCTGGTGCAGCTGGTTCCAAAACTTTGAGGTAAATTGTGTTCCTCTATCTGATATGATGGTCCTCGGAACTCCATGCAGACATACAATCCTGGTCAAATATATCTTGGCCAACTTCGCACTTGTATGGGTGTTTTTTACTGGGATAAAGTGAGCCACTTTGGTCAAGCAAATCAACTACTACCCACATAGAATCATATCCCGTTCGGGTTCTTGGAAATCCGGTAATGAAATCCATGTTAAGCTTATCCTGCTTCCATTCGGGTAGCGACATAGGCTGTAGTAATCCGGCTGGCTTCTGATGCTCTGCTCTTACTCTCTCTGGCATACATCACCTACAACTACATACTCCATAATATTCTTCTTCGTACCAGTCCACCAGAAACATTCCTTCAAATCCAAATACATCTTGGTGTTTCCAGGGCGAATCGAGTATGGTGAGTCATGAGCTTCCTGAAGTATTAACTTCCCGATCTTTGCATTATTGGGCATATATACACGGCCTCGAACCATAAGGTGTCGTGCTCATCCTTACGAAACCTTTGGCCTTTCCTTTGCTCATCCTCTCTTTTATCTCGGCAATCTCTTTGTCATCCTTCTAAGCTTCACGGATCTTTCCCAACAATGTAGACTGAACTTCTATTGCTGCAACAAAACCTTTGGGAACAATCTCCAACCGAAGTTCCCTGAAAATCCTCGGCTAACTCCTTTGGTAATCCTCCGCTTATGAGGGTATTCGTCCTTGTTTTCTTTATGGTTGTGTCCTATTTCTCCACAAAGCTTGCATGCACAAGGTTTCTTCATATCCCTTCCATAAGGCTTCAATTTCTGGGACACAAACCAAGACTTTAGCAAAGTCAACTTAAATTCTTCTCAAGTGGTTACTCTTTGCCATTCATTGATGGTTTGGTACATCGTCCACCAAGTAGCAGCACCTCTTTCAAAACTCTAAAGAGCATGCTGGGTCATATCCTTTCCGACTATAGGGTTATTCTCCATATGATTCTTCCATGTTCTCAATCCATCAGTCCGTCTCCAATTGACTCATCGGTCCAGAAAATATAAGCTCATATCCATTCATCCTCTATTGGGTCCATGGGTTTGGGGTGGGATAAGAGAGATTGAGAGGGATGCACACAATACAAACAATGGTTTTGAAAATACATATTTTATTGTGGCTGTCGAAAAAAACATCAAACAAATGACAGCTCACAACGTCGCATCTAACGTAGGTATAAAACAGGGGTTTGGTCTTCTAATGGTCTATAGATCTCAACGTCATCAAACTCTTCGAGTCGTGGTCATGTCTCTGATGGCTCCTTCTGATCATGCGTGTCCTTCTCAAGTTCTTTTGCCACATCATCTCTATTGACGCGAAGTCTCTCATGACATCCTTTAATATTCTCGAGTTGCACTCCAAACTTCTGGGTTACAACATCCTTTTCATGAACCATGGTACTACTGTTCTTCAGTTCCCGACGAATCTCTGGTATCTCGAGGTTTTGTTCCTCCAGTTTGGCTACTTTAGCTTTTGGTTCCTGAGTTCTTCACGAATTGCCTGCTTGTCAAATATGACTTCCTGAAGGTCCATCTTAAAATCCTTGATGTAATACTCCAGATCCTGGTGATACACCAGTTAGTGTTAAAGCTGCATCCTTTGTTGACAGATGATCCATCAGCCTTCTACCATCCAATCCTTCCATGCATATGCATGCTTAACTCCGCACGATGACACAAAACTTTGAGTTCTAGTGCTCCATGTTTCGGTCTTTCTCCGATACACCTTGATCTCGGGTATTGACAACTTCCATAGTCTGCCAAGTTCCATAAGGGTAGCCTTTATAGGTCATACAAATCCAGAAATTCTTCAAGCCTTCAAATTCTCCTAGTCTTCAGAGTATTCAACAGTTGTAATTTCCATTATCCAAATGCACGGTAAAATCTCCTTCATTCCATAGTGGTCGTGGTTGTCCTGATATCTTGTACTCCTTGGAGAGGTCTCATCAGTCGAATCTTCGAGTGGTCAAAAGGGGAAAAGGGGTATAGTCTCACTAAAGGGAATATTTGAATAAGCTCAAAAGAGAAGAGAGGTAAAAGATCTTTTTGAAAATGAAGTAGTAGAGAAAAATCTTTCCTATGGGTTTGCCAGTTTCTAGGGTCACGTCCTACAGTCAACATGTGCTCTGATACCATCTTGTAGCGACCCGACCCGAATGGGTCAAGTCTCTGTGCTTACGTGTCATCCCTGGATCGGTATGCTGACACACACAGTACTCGAGGATTTATAACAGAGGTAAATCACATGTATAAAGTAGCGTAAATACTATTACCTCAATCCAAATAGCGGAAGCAACAAGGTTGTGGATTCCCATCAACACCAACGGCAAAGTTGAGTATAGGAAATCGTAACCCTAACGTATCACTTACTCGTCGTAAGATCCTGCAACATGAGACGTTGCAGCCACAGAGGGTCAGTACATTGAATGTACTGGCAAATTCACACCATAGAGCAAATGATGAATAATGGCTATCTCTACATGCATATTTGGCTGGTGGAAAAAGCTCTATGGTTACAGTTTTGCGTAAAGCCAATTTTTCCCTACTGCAAAGGAGTAAATTTATTTAACTATCATGGTGGTTGTTAAACATTGAGAATGGTGGACAGCATCCTCAATCCCAATTAAAAAGTAATCATTAACAAACCCAACAATATTAGATTTAGGGTAACATGTTGAGATTAATAATCCAAGTACTAGATACTCAAGATGTCCATAACCGGGGACACGGCTAATCATGATTAGTTTGTACACTCTGCAGAGGTTTGCGCACTTTTCCCCACAAGACTCAATCGCCTCCGTTTGGTTTCTCGCACTACATGGTGTTTGAGAAAAGGATGACCTAGACATATTCTTTCAGAAGCGCTAGCACCTTACGATGGGTAGACCGGTACACCTACATCCCCTACATCTGCTAGTCTACCACTATAAGAGTTCGCACGACTTAGTCAACTATGCCAGAGCCCATAATGGCTTGTGGCTGCACATGGAAGTTACTAGCATGAATTATCTTATGATCCCTTTGAGCCTGGGTGGCGGTCCATAGGAAAATCACACGGTAACCCCGGGATTTCCAAAAAAACAGGCAATCACTGGATACCCCAGGTGCCTCAATCCACCCAGATGTGTATTTAAGTTGCCACCTTAGATAAACCATTAATTAACAATCTCACATCTCTCATGGATATTCACTCACCCAATCCACGTCTACTAGCATAGCATGGCATAATAAGCAAACGCAGAAGTAACTCCCAAAGGTTTCATAAGTAATACAGGTAATAGGTACTACCTCATCTACTTCCCATCCCACAATATAATTAGATCCTAATCATGCAATGTTTGAGGATTGATCTAATGCATAAAAACTGGGTAATAAGGAAGTATGATCAAAGTGTGAACTTGCCTGCAATGTTGATGAAGATGATTCGCACTCAAAACTCTTGATAGTTCTACTCGTCTCACTCCGTTCAATCTATCGTAAGCAAACAATAGTAACCACACATAAGCAATCACTCAAAAGATCGGAAAGAACGAAGAAGACGATTCGGAAAACATCAAAACCAAGCAAATAACTCTTGCAGCATAAAACAATTTCTAACAGTACCAAAATTATGTGAATTTGGCCTTATCAGAAAGTTTAGGTCAAGGGCTTCGAAATGCAAGAAGAATCAACTCGAACGGAGTTATAAAACTCAAGTTACAATCAAACAAAGTTCAAATTCAAATCTGATCTAATTCAAATTTTAAACTTTCAAAAATATGTTTAAGTTGGTTATCTGGAAAGAGGGGATCATAACGAAGAAGTGGGCATTGGTTTCATTGGATTTGGATACACGAGTAAAAAGTTGTGACCGTTTGAAAACCAGGGGCTAAAATGTAAAAGAAATACTACAAATAGGTCCCTGGACAGGAAATAATAAAAAAAACCTACTGAGCGAATGCTCGCTTTTTAACCCTAACCAGCGAATGGTCTAAAAATAACTGGATTAAAACCGAACACCAGTTTTAAAATAAAAACCGAAACCCTAAAAGAAAAACCGGTGAACCCGAGCGGTTTAGTACCGGTTGAGGGTGGTTTTCAGTCAAAACCCGACAGCGGCGGTTAGATCAGGCGGCGACGGCGGGATCGGCGGCGGTGGCTCCGGTTGCATCTTGGGCGCGACTGCGGACGGTGGCTAGGGGCTCCGGCGGCAGTGGCGGATCGGCGGGACGGCGCGGCAGCAGGAGGCAGCAGCAGGAGGTGCGGCGGCGGCAGCCGCGGCTTCGGCCGGTGGTGTGCGAGGGCGGCGGCAGCCGGGAAGTGTGAGGGAGGAGAGAGAGGCGGGGAAAGAGAGAGAGGGTCCGACCTCCGGAATTTATAGGAGAGGAGGGGGCAGAGGTGGCGTGGAGGAGGGGGCAGCAAAGGCGGCGGCGGCGGTGTCCGATCTGGACACGGCGGCGGGGCGGCGCTGCTCGGGACTCCTATCCCGAGCTTGGTGGCGGGGCACTGGCCGGCTGGGCCGAGGCCTGGCGAACTGGGCCGGCTCGGTCCAATCGGTCCTAAAGTTTTTTTTTAAACATAGACAATCAAAAATAAAAACAAAAGAAATAGAAATATTATATAGGCATATAATATATCAAAATTTTCAGAAAAAGATTTCCTACAACATGGACATTATTCTAGAGTGAAATAAAATACACAGAAATTGAAATAAAGCAAAGAGTGCTTCTGGTCCAATAAAATCCAATAAAAATCATTTTAAAAACACCAAAATGACTTCAAATTAATTTCTCTCCAATTTTCTGATGTAGGGAATCATGTTACCCTATTTTCCATGTATTTTTTATTTTTGGAGAAAAATAATTTGAATAAAACTCAAATAACTCCAAATTAAAAATAAATTCAAAAGAACTTTGAATTTGATCCTTTTAAACTCCCAACTCATATTTCATATGTTTTGAAGAAGTCATTTTATCTTCTCTCATGAAAATCATTGAGTTGCTTGAAGTTTATGGATTGGAAATAATTTCAAATGAAATTCAAATATTTTCAACACCCCTTGTCATTTAAATAAATGGAAGAAGTCATGTCATCTTCTCTCCAGGGTTTTGTGGTGAAAATAAATTTGAATTCACGAAGATCATAAAAGAAAAATGAAAGTTTGGGAAAGTCCTTTTATTCCCTCTCATTTAACTTTCAAAAAGTTTCGAATTTCACTCAATCAATCACAAGCAATCAAACAATCAATCAAAACTATCTATTTATTTATAACATTCCAAAATTTAGAATTTTGGGATGTTACATTCTCCATTTTTGCAAAAAGATGCCCGCACTTGTTCCCTATTTACAAACAACTCCTTGTCTCTCACAATCAGCCTTATCTCCTCCCCACCACATCTAGAAGGCTGTGGAAAAATCTGGCGCGATGGCCGCTGCCGGTGCCGTCCACCCCCTATCTTGGTGTTCCGTGCAATGTACGGGCATCTATGCACGGGAAATTATGTCAAACATGGCTAGTTGTAAGCAGGCTAGCTCTACAGCCATGACTATAGTGACTGCAGACGGTGAGGCTGACTATGGTATGCCGAACATGGCGCCTATACTTAGGTGTCATCTCCGGCACAGCGTCTTGTCACTTCACTGTGAGGAGCAGCATGTAATAATTTGACCAACGGGTAGTACAGTGCTAGTACTCCTACTACATTGGTAGTACTACTACTAGTACTAGTAGCACCACCGTTTGGATTTAGGAGTCCTACCACGTCCATCTGGATTTTAGTACTATTTGACTAGCAATATCTAGTAATGCATGTCACAAAAAATGTACTACTCCCTCTATAAATAAATACATGGTGTATTGTTTTATTCCTATCGGTGAGAGAACTTAATGTCTTTTTGCTAACTAATAGGATTACATGCAATGAACTAAACACTGCATGTCATGTTTGGTAGTCTCAAGTCATTGAAAGCATGCACGGCCCACATCTCTCATTGGTTGATATGTCATGTAATAAGAAACAAGGAGGGAGTTAATGCACTGTACCTAAGTGTTTTGGGATTATTTGGTTTTCGTAGGGTGACTTACACCACATTTTTTTTTACATGCATTAACATTTTATTAGTTAAATCAAAGGTCAAAACTTGGTGCAAACTACAAAGGGGACCAATAAACCAGTAAACATCAAACTTCTCTCGTTTGGCCCTAACTAGAGGTCCGCTGAGATGACTATACTGCATCGACACAGAGGGGGACGTAGATTCATTGACTTACTGCAACTGCCTTTGGGTGAATGACACATGGGCCCAAGGGGTGGCTGGCCCACCTATCATACAGCCAAAGGCAGGTGCAGTAGAGGGCCGAGGAGTAGTACGAAATCCTACGCACCTATGCACGCTAACCAAGGGCAAGAGTGGTCACTCGAATCGCAAGATCAGTTGACTAGAAGCTAAGCTAGACCCATTGAGGCGATGAGCGCGAGCATCAGCCGGCTCTGCCAGATGGTCCGCGACGCCGGCCTGTGGCCCGGCACCAAGGAAGATCTCCAGGTATTGCTTGATGCCGCGAGGGCGAGGGGCCACTTGGACGATAGCTTCATCTCCTTGTTCGACGAGGTCCTCGTCGGTTTCCTCGACAAGTTCGCCGTCGTCAAGAAGCTTGCAGATGACTTTGACGTATGCCTCCAGCTGACACGCCCAGGCTCTGTGATGCCCGCGACCCTCAACGGCCACTATGCTGACAACCTCTTCGATGCACTGGTGGCCCTGCGACTGCCCGCCGTCGCGCCGGAGAATGTCCACCTCGAGGTCGCACTCGCCGCGCAGCGCCTGGCGCAACAATACACCATTGACATAATCACCCACGTCTACACGCAAATCGTCCACAAGGACTACTACATGCAAGAGGAGGACGATAGGACACTGTCCTTCTTGGACTGCAAGGCAACCTTGGACGGCATTGTTCAGAAGCACGTTGAGTTCGCCGCCAATGCCGCTGCTCCTCACACGTCGGTTGTTGACCCGGTGCACTAGGGCGTGAGGATGTCGTTGATGGATCCGTATGTATTTTTATCTTTCTGTCAAATCTATGTAGTAGTATATGGTACTACTAGTAATTATCTTACCTTTCGCATCAACTTCATAATTTTCGTACGTACTCCATGCATGAACGGCGCCAGAACCAAACTTCTCATTACTCTAGGCAAAATTGTTATTTTCTATCTATCGATCATGCCATGGAGCAGAACCAAATTTTACAAGTTACGAGTTCAAAAGGAAAAGCCTTCCATGTTCGCGTCGCACCCCCACACGGTTGGTCCGGCACAACGCTCAAGGGGGAATGCGTGCGGTGTTGCATTTTCACTTACAGGTGACACCACAGTTGAGCAAACCGACTATCGGCAAACCCCCACCGCGCCCACCGCATGATGGCTGAGAAAACAGAAGGGGAAAGAGATGGATGTAGCACGGACTCCAAGAAAAATGGTGTTGGATGCGACTCGTGTCGGTGGCGTGTGCCATACTGCTAGACGTGAATGCTAGTTATGGCCCATGCCACCCCACTATATCGAGCATATATCGAGGTACGTAGAAAAAATTTCCTGGAGTCCGTGCTCAGCCCTCCTCTATCCCTCTTCTCAGCCAGCCAGCGGACACGCGGAGCCCATCGTCTGTTTGCTCACATGCGGTCCCACATGTCAGTGAAAACACAAGAGGACCCATTGAACCTGCACATCTTTCACATCAACGTGCTGGTGATGAAAAACAAATCCAATAAAGATCTTCGGTGGCTGCTTTTGGAGTTACTCAAGAGTAGTAAGATTCTATTTACAGTTTAACCCAAGATGCACATCACGTGGCTTCAACTACCACTCTATTTTCTTGCATCACTCGACCTGGATGCTGGATATCCCACGTGTCGGCAAAAGGAGGAAGAACCCTACCAAATCTTCGGCTGTGCACTCGGATTAGACTAGTTGTGCTAACTTAAAAATTTTATTGTGTACTCCCTCCGTTCCAAAATACTTGACTTCCATTTGTCCAAAACTGGATGTACCTATATACTAAAACATGCCTAGATACATCTATATTTTGACAAATAGAAGGCATGTATTGTGGAACGGAGGGAGTAGAATGGATGCAAGTTTTGGTATTGGGAAGAAGAGTACATCGATATATTGATAGAGCACAATTTAGTAGTGTTCTAGCACTTTTAGCTAGCATAGAGGCTAGAGATGAGACTAGTGCACTTGTTGATACTCCTACTAGAATAGAGTCTAGACATGAGACTAGATGCGAGGAAGCAACGTCTACTTCTTTACACTCGAAGAAGAAAGAAGCACACAAGATCGAGCCTCCGCAGATCAACAATGAATGCATCGAGAAGGCACTAATCCAATTTACAGGAGCAGTTATGGAAGTTGGATATCTTCTAGAGTAGTAAAATATATTCTAGTGGTTCTTGTTTTCTTTAGTCTTGCTTTTCTCGTAAAAATTATCGTTGGAGTTTGTGCAAAACGGAGGTCCGTTTAGGGTCATGCGTTGGAGTTGGCCTTACAAGTGGGACCGCAGTTGAGGAAACCGACTATCGGCAAACCCCCACCTCACCAGCCGTGCGATGGCTGAAGTTAGAGAAACGACGAGGTTGAAGAGATTGCTCTAGCACGGACTCCAAGAAATAACACGGTGTTAGATGGATGTCGTGGTGGTGGTGTGTGCCGTACTCCTGGACATGAATGCTTGTTCTGGCCCATGCCACCCTACTACTCCTACTACTTATATAGTACTAGTATCGAGGATTCGAGGTGCGGTTACGTACACCAAACACATTAACATATGGCTACAGTAAATCCCACCCGCCCGACGCGCGAAGGGAGAAGGTCTTGGCGCTAGCACACTAGTATCCATCACGAATACCATGCAACGGGTGTTGGAATAGGTCTGGAGAGTGCGACCATGGGATACTACACCTACTTCCTTAGTAGTAACATCATCAGTGGGCTGTATATACACAAGAAGAGGTGATCCATCGGAATTAGTTGCCAGGCGCCACAGAGTATATGGGCGCTGCTCGTCCTCATGCTCGTGATCATCACCATCGTCATCTCCCCCTTGGTTATAATTTTTTTCAAGTATAGGTGGTATGAGTGGTGGAAGACAAACGTACCGAAACTACGAGGATCCCATGCAAAAATAGTGCCATGAGTGGTGGAAGCAAACACAAGGCCCTCGTATTGAATTGCATCACAGTACTCATCCATGTACAGAAACTGATTTTTGAGCAATATCCATCCAGTCGAACCACGAAGGATGGCAACAAGCTTGTCGAAGATAGCAACAACTTCATAGTTCATGTAATTCCAAGAGCGGTTGGGAACAAGACAAATTGCTATCTTTCGTAGAAGACAGTCACCATGATCATATTTGAACATGCGTACAATACCGGTGTGCTCAACCTCTAGGCAGTCTGCTGAGATTTTTGGAAGTGGAACCCGGTCACGAGTGTACACATTCAGAAGTTCCCACTCGCAGTTGGACCCAATGTAAACAAACCAATCTCCATTTGCGCCTGCCCAAGCCTTACCCTCAAGCGATGGCATCTTAACATCATACGTATCATTATCAAGCGGCATCAACTTGCACAAGGCGAGGCCTCCATCGTCCTCGTGCCAGTCATCAGGGTCACGGCGAAGAAGATAGGGGAGATCAAACCGCTCCTTGACTCTTGGGTTCCTTGTAATGATGTTATTAGTTGAGTCGAGAATGGTCTTGAACAAACCTGCCAAGCTAGAAGAGGTGATGACGTTGCACCGATCAATGAGTTCCTCCACCACGTCATCTTTCAGATCGGGGCAAGAATAACGGGGTCATTTCCGACGTGTTCCCTCCATGGAGAAGACGATCGAACAATGGCAGAAGGAAGGGTGAAGGGTTGAAGGAAAATGGAGGAGGGAGAGGAAGAGCATGCGACAACAGTTCCAAATCAAGAGGGAAAGGCGAAGAGTCGATGGACGGTTGCCAGTTTGCCACGGTTCTAGAAGAGGTGCCCCGGCCTACACGTCTGTTTCGAAATACTAGTAGAAAAGGACTTGCCGTCGTCTCACTGATATGTTGAAACGGGACCACATGTCAAGGAAACATGGTGTGTAATTTCTCGTGCAAAATGCGATCTGGCCGCGTTGGCCCGAGGTGCCGCATTAGTTATCGACCTTTATTTTCTTAATGGCATGTCGTTCAGTTTTGAAGCACGACTAACTGGTACTGTATGCAGAGAAAATATAAACTACTCTACCACTACTCCACCTCCAGTACTAGTAGTATAAAAATGATATATAGGCTGGAGCTTCAGCGCTTTCTTGCTAAGGGATGTCCACTTGCTTCTCAGACTATCACCGTCTCTCCAGATCTAAAAAAGATGGCCGTCGGTGTCAAAACCGGCGGATCTCGGGTAGGGGGTCCCGAACTGTGCGTCTAGGCGGATGGTAACAGGAGACAAGGGAGACGATGTTTTTACCCAGGTCCGGGCCCTCTCGATGGAGGTAAAACCCTACTCCTGCTTAATTGATATTGATGATATGGGTAGTACAAGAGTGGATCTACCACGAGATCAAGGAGGCTAAACCCTAGAAGCTAGCCTATGGTATGATTGTTGTTCGTCCTATGGACTAAAACCCTCCGATTTATATAGACACCGGAGAGAGCTAGGGTTACACAGAGTCGGTTACAATGGTAGGAGATCTCCATATCTGTATTGCCAAGCTTGCCTTCCACGCCAAGGAAAGTCCCATCTGGACACGGGACGAAGTCTTCAATCTTGTATCTTCATAGTCTTGGAGTCCGGCCGATGATGATAGTTCGGCTATCTGGACACCCCCTAGTCCAGGACTCCCTCAGTAGCCCCCGAACCAGGCTTCAATGACGATGAGTCCGGCGCGTACATTGTCTTCGGCGTTGCAAGGCGGGTTCTCCTCCAAATTCCGTGTGTTTGCCGAATAGTGTCCGGCTTCCTTATAAATGTTGCGCTCCTTGGCTTCCACGCCCAATAATGGCCCTCTTTCACGTGTCGTATGAATGCGAAAGGCCAGGGTATTTTTACCTTTTACCCCCTAGCTGCGCGAATAAGCTGTCTATAAGAAAGGCAAGATCCAAATCACACCATCCTCCTTCCGGAGTACTCATCGGAGCGCTTCTGACCAAAATCCACTCCATCATGGACCGTCAACACGGCTCCTCCTCTCACGCTCCCAGCCCTCAGCCAGGAGATTGGAGGAGATGTTCAGTCCCGTACAGCGAGCTGGTGACGCTCCAAGCGGAAGGATACCTTCCTCCGGCCTTTATGGTCCCAGTTCGAGCCGGTCTGGCCACCTACAAAAGTGGAAAGCAGGTGGAGAACACCCCCAGTCCCTCCAAAGGAGAGCGGGTGTGTTTCGTCCCTTATCTAATAAGGGGGCTCGGATTTCCCATACATCCGTTTCTCCGGGGGCTTCAGGAGTTCTATGGACTCCAGCTTCATCACCTCACGCCTACCTCCATTCTGCACATTGCGGGCTTCATAGCTCTTTGCGAGCTGTTCCTGGGCATCGAGCCCCATTTCGCGCTGTGGAAGAGACTGTTTTGCCTCGTACCCCGTTCTCACGAGGGGTCGATATATCAAGTGGGCGGAGCCGAAATATGGCGCATCGCCAGGACCGGATATCTATCCAGAACCCCAAAGAAGGCGTCCGAAGACTGGCCCTCGGAATGGTTTTATGTGGAAGATGCTCCACTGCCAAACCCAGTTCGGATTGGCCTCCCAGAGTTCAGCAATGCTCCTCTGAAGAAACGCCTGAGTTGGCGCCCGCGGAGCCCTCAACAGGAGGATGACAGGAGCGTCCACTATCTAATGGGCCGGATAAGGTTGCTGGCTCATTCCGGATTGACCATGATTGGAGTCATGGCCACGTGCATTATGCGAGGGGTGCAGCCGCTCCAATATAGGGGCCACCCCATGTGGGATTTCAACGGGGAGAATGACGCCACCCGTCATGGCCGCAAAGGGCCGGGATCGGCCGCAGATCTGGTGAGGATCCTGTCCGGCTTGTACAAGGGGGAGAAGGAGGACTTCCTCCAAACGAGCCCATTGAACGGATTCTCCATGAATAACCCTCGGAGCTGGGTAAGCGGACGTTTATTCATCCGACCCATGCTTTCAAAATTAAGTGTCTTACTTTATGATTTCGACGCAGGAACTGCGCCGGGATGTGGAGGGCATACATAGTCTGGCTCCACAACCCGAGGATCCGGGAAGATCCCTTGATCCGACCTCCGAAGAGGATCCGGACATAAAGGTGGAGCTGATTGACGGGGTGTTCCACCAACTTAGCATGGACAATGCTCTAGTCGCCATTACGGCTGACTACCCCGGTTTATCTCCGGCTTCCCAGGTAACTATGACCGGAGCCCTGACACCATTACTTCGTCCGTGCTTATTTCTAACCGTCGCATACCGACGGTGTCTCGCAGGAGGTGCCTTCAAGGCGGGAAGCTGATCCCGCGGCGGCTGACCAACAAGGGTCAGTTCGGCCCAGCAGGCGGAAGAGGGGTGCGGTGCGAATTGAAAGGTCGCCGCAAAGGTATGTCACGCTGCCGTTTTAAGGAAAAGACTCCTGTGAAGTACTTTAATGCTCATGACTCTTCCAGGAGAAAGAGCGCTCGCCAGACTGTGCCTGGAGAGGTTGCCAACCAAGCCTCCGCCAGCCAGGCCCCAACAACTGGTCTGGAGGGGGAGGCGAGCGCAAGGCGCGAGCCGGATGCTCCTCCAACGGAGGATGCCGACAGGCTGTCCGCCACCAGGTCTGAGGTGGATAGCGCCATGAATCACAGGCGCCGCCGGATAGTTCTTCGTGACGCGTGTTTCTCCCCGGAGGCGTTGAATGCCTTTAACGCGGGAGACGCGCACCTCCGTGCCGCTCAAGATGGTTTAACCAGAGCCACGGAGCAGTATGTGAAAGACATACGGGTAAGGAATTTTAATAGTTATATATGCTTGTAGCCCCCGAGACTTAAAGTAGTTAAAATAACTGATTTAAGGATCATTTGTTATGCAGGATCTTACGGAGGAGAATACCCAATTGTCTCCGGAGCTTCAAGAGTGCAAGGCCCAACTTGAGGCCGCACTAGCTGCCAAAGGAGGAGACACAGAGACCCCCTCCGGTAACACATATTTCAAAAAGATAAACGGTGTGCGGCGTGTGTATAAATCTGACGATAATATTGCAGATGTTGCCGGACTTGATCCGGACAAGCAACAGCTACTGCGCCAGTTGAAGGCCGGCGAGAGGGTGCTTCTGAAGGTGCAGCAGGAGAGGAATAAACTCCAAGATGCCCACACCCAGCTGGGTGAAGAGCTAAAGGGTGTGCGGGACCATCTGTCTGGCTCCGTGAAGGAGAATCAGCGGCTTCGTCGCGACATTTATAGTAAGTGCTTGAGCAAACTCTTTTGAAAAGAAGAGTTCAGCGAGGAAGTCGATTGACAGAAATATGTGTGTAGGTGTGCTCACAGGTCGCCCTGCGGAGGAAATGCCCGGTTCAACGGGTGACCAACTTCCTTAGCTGGTGCAACTGCACGAACGTGTTCGGCAGGCGATGAGTGGCGTCACCCATGCCTTATGGCCGTCTGTCTCCCTACCCGAGGGACTTGGAGGGCTTGCGGAGAAGCTTCAGGGAGCACGGCAGTGCTTCCGTCTATGGAAGATATCGGCCTGCCGTCAAGGTGTCAGGGAGGCCTAGGCTATGGTGAAGACGCGGTACAAGAAGGCGGATCCGAACCACATGGCTGAGGTTGGACCTGTGGTGCCCGATGGGAAGGAGATCCCTGTGAGCTTAATGTGTGGCCAAGTAGAGTTGGCCGCTAAGTATTCCCAACGGGACTGTAAATTAGACAGCCTATTAGATGGGATTGAAGAGGAGTACAGTCAGTCAATTTGACGATGTATTTTAAAATGACATGTAAAATGCCTTCTAGCCGGATTGTAGATCGTTTGTCTTTGCGGACCTTTTCGCTTCAACCTCGGGACCCTAGAGTCCGGAGTGTGTCCGAATACCCTCTCAGTTATGAAAAAAACCGGGGCATGCATGGAGACCAGGCGTAGGGGTCATTAGTGCTTTATCAGACAAGTGCCCAACTAGTTATGTTATATTACGTGGTTAGTAAGATACATCTTCCAGGGAGAATAGTTCCGTTAGGGGTTCCTTTCCCTGGGAGGCATGCCCTAAAGTGCATGTCCGGACTGCGAAAAGAGCAGAAAAGCATCTGGAGGCAGATAAATAAGTAAATAAGAAATCATCTTTTAATCACCGACCGAATATTCCCTTAAGAACGCTAGCTTTCGGCTTCACCCAGTCTGAGGTACACATCCGGCTGACCCGGCAGTAACAATCGCAGAGGTGCTCCCTTTACCTCCTAGCCGAACAATCGGGAACGTAGGGGTAAGCACAGGAGCCAGGCAACCCAGCTTGGCCAAAACTTAAGTCATATCGATGCATATAATGGTGAATAAAAGGTACATGCGGATGTTTGACGCGTGTGTTGGGCATAAAGCCCGTACAAATAAGCTACTGTTAAAGAAGCCCCTAGGTATAATGAGTGCGAGTAGCACGTCAAGTGTGTGCGAACAATGCGCAAATCAGCCCTCAAGGGCTTTATGAAAAAGGTGGGAGAAAAGAGAGAAACAAAAGACAACTGAAGTATAAAATGTGGACGGAGGAAGGAGACAAACTCTCAGTCCGGCGCTAGGCGTAGAATCTTCGGAGGCGGGCTGCGTTCCATGGGTTCGGCTCGAGTCGGTTGTCCTATGCGTTTCGCAGACGGTATGCCCCGCCGGTCAGGACTTGGTCGATGATGAAGGGACCTTCCCATTTGGGCTTGAGTTTGTCCTTTTTCTTGTCCGGCAGGCGTAGAAATAGTTCGCCAACACTGGAAGTTTTAGCCCGTACATCTCTGCTTTGATATCTACAAGCCTGCTGTTGATAGAATGCGGAACGAGCCTTTGCCACGTCACGCTCCTCCTCCAATGAGTCCAAGCTGTCCTGCCGATCCAACTCGGCTTCTCTTTCTTCGTACATGCGCACTCGAGGTGAGTCATGAATTATATCGCAGGGCAAAACTGCCTCTGCGCCGTATACCATAAAGAATGGTGTGAATCCGGTGGTACGGTTTGGCGTGGTCCGTAGCCCCTAGAGTATGGAGTCGAGCTCCTCTACCCAGTGCATGTTAGATTCTGTAAGGGACCGCACTAATCTGGGTTTGATGCCGCTCATGATTAGACCATTTGCTCGTTCAACTTGACCGTTGGTTTGAGGGTGATAGACTGAAGCGTAGTCGAGCTTAATGCCCATATTTTTGCACCAGAGTTTAACCTCGTCGGCCATGAAGTTCATGCCGTTATCGGTGATGACGCTGTGGGGGACGCCATAACGGTGTACTACCCCGGATATGAAGTCTATCACTGGTCCGGATTCGACAGTTTTAACTGGTTTGGCCTCTATCCATTTGGTGAATTTGTCCACCATTACCAATAGGTATTTTTGCTTATGGCTTCCCCCTTTAAGGGGTCCAACCATGTCAAGCCCCCAGACCGCAAACGGCCAGGTGATGGGTATAGTTTTGAGGGCGGTGGGCGGCATGTGGCTTTGATTAGCAAAAAGCTGGCACCCAATGCATCGCTGGACTAAGTCCTGAGCATCTGCCCGGGCCGTCGGCCAATAAAATCCTGTACGGAAGGCCTTGCCTACAAGGGCCCGGGCTGCGGCGTGGTGCCCGCCGAGTCCGGCGTGAATTTCAGCCAGCAGATTTCGCCCTTCCTCTTCGGAGATGCACCTTTGAAGGACTCCGGTTGTGCTTTTCTTATAAAGTTCTCCCTCATGGACCTTGTAGGCTTTAGATCGTCGAACTATGCAGCGGGCCTCATTTTGGTCTTCGGGAAGTTCCTGCCTAATTAAGTAGGCTAGGAATGGTTCTGTCCACGGGGTAATTACTGTCATTATTTCGTGGGCCGACGGTGTTATTTCATTGACTGAGCCGCCGACTATGTCAGATTGTTCTGTGTTGGGTGGTGTGGTTGCTTCCGGGTTGTTATTTCCGGACTCCTCTTCCCATAATACGGATGGCTTAAAGAGCCGCTCCAGGAAGATGTTTGGAGGGACGGCGTCGCGTTTTGCGCCGATGCGTGCCAACACGTCGGCTGCCTGGTTATTATCCCGGGCTATGTGGTGGAATTCGAGTCCTTCGAACTGAGCTGACATTTTTAAGATAGTGTTACGATAGGCTGCCATTTTCGGATCCTTGGCGTCAAAGTCTCCATTTACTTGGGATATTGCAAGGTTTGAATCCCCACGCACCTCTAGCCGTTGAATACCCATGGAGATTGCCATCCGGAGACCATGTAGGAGGGCCTCATATTCGGCTGCATTGTTGGAGTCTGTGTACATTATCTGAAGTACGTATTGGACTGTGTCTCCTGTTGGGGACGTCAATATGACGCCAGCCCCCAAGCCGGCCAACATTTTGGAGCCGTCGAAATGCATGATCCAATTGGAGTATGCGCCATACTCTTTAGGGAGTTCGGCTTTGGTCCATTCAGCGATGAAGTCAGCCAAGACTTGTGACTTTATAGCTCACCGTGGTTTATAGGTTATGTCGAATGGTAAGAGCTCGATGGCCCATTTTGCAATAGGGTACTTCGGAGGCCACTATTATCGAACACTCTTGAAAGTAGTGTCGCAGCTTCCGGGATGCCATGAACACCGCGTACGCTATCTTTTGATAATGCGGGTACCGGGACTTGCATGGAGTTAAGACAGTGGATACGTAGTACACTGGTTTTTGAAGAGGGAATTTATGCCCTTCTATTTCTCGTTCGACGACGAGCACCGCGCTTACAACTTGATGTGTTGCCGCGATATATAAAAACATTGGTTCGCCCAAGTTGGGTGCGGCCAGGACTGGATTTGTTGCCAATATGGCTTTTATTTCTTCGAGTCCAGCTGAGGCGGCATCTGTCCACTCGAAGTGTTCGGTGCGCCTGAGGAGGCGATAGAGGGGCAATGCCTTTTCTCCCAAATGGGAGATGAAGTGGCTTAGAGCCTCCACGCATCCAGTTAATTTTTGTATTTGTTTGATTTCTTTTGGGATATCCAACTGTGACAGAGCTCGGATCTTGGCTGGGTTTGCTTCAATTCCTCTACCGGATACAATGAAGCCCAGGAGCTTTCCGGCTGGTACGCCGAAAACGCATTTTTCCGGGTTGAGCTTAATGTCATATGCTTGGAGGTTGTCGAATGTGAGCCTCAAGTTGTTTACTAGAGTTTCGACGTGTTTGGTCTTGACGACCATGTCGTCTACGTATGCCTCCACTGTTTTGCCGACCTGGGTAGCCAGACATGTCTGAATCATGCGCTGATATGTTGCGCCGGCGTTTTTGAGTCCGAAGGGCATTGTGTTGAAGCAGAATGGTCCGTATGGAGTAGTGAATGCCGTTGCGGCTTGGTCTGCCTCCGCCATCTTGATTTGATGGTAGCCGGAGTATGCGTCGAGGAAGCACAATGAATCGTGTCCTGCGGTAGCATCGATGACTTGATCGATGCGGGGAAGGGGGAAAGGATCCTTTGGACAAGCCTTGTTAAGGTCTTTAAAATCGACAAACAAGCGCCAGGATTTGTCCTTTTTTGGTACCATTACCAGGTTCGCTAGCCAGTCCGGATGTTGGATGTCTCTGATGAATCCGGCTTCCAATAGTTTGGCTAGCTCCTCTCCCATTGCCTGTCTTTTGGGTTCAGAAAATCGCCGAAGAGCCTGTTTGACTGGCTTGAATCCTTTTAGGATGTTTAGGCTGTGTTCTGCCAATCTGCGTGGGATTCCTGGCATATCTGAAGGGTGCCAGGCAAAGATGTCCCAATTCTCCCGAAGGAATTCTCGGAGTGCGGCGTCTACATCAGGGTTTAACTGTGCCCCAATGGAGGCCATCTTTGTGGGGTCCGTTGGGTGGACCTGGAATTTGACTATTTCGTCCGCTGGTTTAAAAGAGGTGGACTTAGATCTCTTATTGAGTATCACATCGTCCCTGTTCACCGTAGAGCGCAACGCAGTGAGTTCCTCTGCTGCTAGGGCTTCGGATAGTGCCTCTAGGGCTAGTGCGGCTGTCTTGTTTTCGGCGTGGAGTGCTATGTCCGGATCACTGGCAAGAGTGATGGTTCCATTGGGCCTGGGCATTTTAAGCTTCATGTACCCGTAATGGGGTATGGCTTGGAAAATTGTGAACGCCTCTCGCCCTAATAAAGCGTGATATCCGCTGCTGAACGGGGCCACATGGAACGTGACTTCCTTGGACCTGTAATTGTCCGGGGAGCCGAACACCACATCAAGTGTAATTTTTCCTGTGCAGCGTGCTTCCCGACTAGGGATTATTCCTCTAAAGGTTGTGCTGCTTCGCTCAATGCGGCTCCAGTCTATTTCCATTTTTCGAAGGGTTTCCTCTTGGATGAGGTTTAATCCGCTGCCGCCATCCATGAGTACCTTGGTAAGACGAAAGCCGTCCACTATTGGACTGAGGACCAATGCGGCTAGTGCTCGGGCTGTTCGGAATTTAGGTTTGTCGCTGGCGTTGAAGGTGATAGCCGTGTCGCTCCATGGATTTGTTGTTGCTACTTGGTAGACTTCGGCGAGGCTGCGGATTGTTCGTTTCCGCATATTATTTGATGCGAAAGTCTCGAAGACTTTTAATACCGTACTGGTAGTGTTAGGGTGGTTCTCCGGGGCTAGAAGCTCTTCGCCACTTTTGGCCACCTGTCGCAGTATCCAACATGCTCGAAGGCTATGTGTTGGAGTGGCGCCCTCTGTACTATGAATTTTACAGGGTCCGCTGAGACATCCCTCCAGTACGGTTCCGTGCCCTTTATGGGGTTTTTGCTTTTTGGTTTTTGTCCCGGGTGCCTGAGCATGATGCACCCTTTTGTTTCGGACCAGGGTTGTGTTCGGAGCAGGATTGTCCCAAAACTTAGTTTCGGTTTTCCGGACACTCTCCATTGCACAGTACTTTCGTACTATGGACGCCAGGTCGGCGAAGCGTGTAATTTCGCGACGACTTATGGCGTTCAAGATTCCCTTGTCCATGCAATTGTTGCAGAAAATTGAAATTGCGTTTTCCTCACGGCAGTCCTTTATCCCGTCCATAACCAGGAGGAATCTGGCCCAGTAATGATGTACTGTTTCATCGGGCTCTTGCCGGATTTGAGATAGATCGCATATGTTTGGGTGGGTGGGTGGAATTGAGTCCGGAACCCTGCCCAACTTGAGGCTCAAGGGCCGAAAAGTTTCCGAATTTGGAAGCTTGGATTGTTGGACGTTGTCCAACGAGTCTGGTCCGCTGCCTGACTTTAGGTTCAGTACTTGATCGACGTCCGTCCCTCCGCGGGAATCCGGCATGGGGGGATCAGGAGTCCGGACATAACTAGTCTTTAATACAGAAGAAGAGTCGCCGTGTTGTTCCTCTACCACCGCAACGTGGTGGGTAACCTGGGGGAGTTAATCTCTCTCAGATCGGTTTTAAGCCTAATCTGATCGTAGTCTGTAGAGACCCTCGGGGCGGCGATGCGATCCAAGAGCTCGTTTACAGAAGAGAGCTCAATCGGATCCAGCTGCTCGGTGAATTCCGAGCTGACGCGAAGATCGCTTTTGATGACCCGAGAGGTCATCGTCGAAGCGGCAGCCGAACAGGCGGTCCTAAGAAAACCACCTAGCCGGATAGTTTGGCCGGCGGCCAAAGCTCCTTTGGCAATGGTACCATCTTTAAAGACAGGAAGAGGCATCCTTACTGATCGTGACGGCACAGAGGAACTCTCAATGAAAGCACCAATGTCGGTGTCAAAACCGGCGGATCTCGGGTAGGGGGTCCCGAACTATGCGTCTAGGCGGATGGTAACAGGAAACAAGGGACACGATGTTTTTACCCAGGTTCGGGCCCTCTCGATGGAGGTAAAACCGTACTCCTACTTGATTGATATTGATGATATGGGTAGTACAAGAGTAGATCTACCACAAGATCAAGGAGGCTAAACCCTAGAATCTAGCCTATGGTATGATTGTTGTTTGTCCTATGGACTAAAACCCTCCAGTTTATATAGACACCAAAGAGGGCTAGGGTTACACAGAGTCGGTTACAATGGTAGGAGATCTCCATATCCGTATTGCCAAGCTTGCCTTCCACGCCAAGGAAAGTCCCATCCGGACACGGGACGAAGTCTTCAATCTTGTATCTTCACAGTCTTGGAGTCCGGCCGATGATGATAGTTCGGCTATCCGGACACCCCCTAGTCCAGGACTCCCTCAATGGCCTCTCTCTCCGTCCTCACCGGTGGTCACAGATCCGCCGGGGAAGAAAAGGACGTGCACCATTGACGCACTCGTCGTCGGCGAGCGAGGTCACGCACTAACGACAAGGCCGTCCTCTCAGACCTAGAGCCCGCGCGGGATGGCCTCCGTCCCCAAGCTCACCGCCGTAGTGTGTGCGGAGGACGACGACCACGAGTGAAGCCACTTCTCGCCAACCCTCAGGTATGCTACCTCTTTTCGAACCATACCCTTGTTCTATTGCCCCATCTGCCACGTCGTTGCATGTGGATCTTTTTCCACTCCACCATCTTCCCAATTTGCTATCCTTTGCTTTGTTAGCCACCCAAACAAAAACCATAATTTGCACTATTAAAGGAAACCCTACTTCATGTAGACTAATCCATGTCTGGGTTGAATAAGGAAAGGAAGGGAGACTGTACTGTCCAAGAGAGTAGGCATCGAACCCGCATCTAGGTTGAAAAGGGGAAAATCAGTAGCTAAGGAACGAGTCTCGTGTCTCTTGGTTGAAGAAGGGTGGAAAGGCATGACAACGCAATAGAGAATGACCAGGTCGATCGGTTATTCTCCTCACATAGGAAAAAGGTGGCTAAAGAGAACCAAAATGGGGCGTAATCCACATATGCTGTCTGGATATTTGTTGCTCTGGGCAACCATAGCCCCCTCACCACTCTGAGCCCGTGGAGGTACATCGTACTGGTGCGCCCACTATCCGAATGGGCCTCCCATGCTCTTATTGCCACTTTTTTGCTGTTAGTATAATGCCAGCAGTCAAGTCAAGCAATGCTACTGCTAAAGTGATGCCACATTTAACTAATGCTGCTCTCAGTGTAATGCCATCGATAAATTTAAGCAATGCCATTTAATGTCACTGGATTATTTCAGGGTTAGCTTTTGATTGTGGATGTATTAAAGATTTTTCAGCTAAGGCATTCTAATGTTGTTGCACAGCCAGTATACGAGCGATGAAACTTGTTACTACCTTCAGATTTTTGCACTGTTAATGCTTATAGATTACATACCTCACTTTCATGAGATAAGTTAATTTTTTTGTACAGTGTCACCAAAATGCCAAGGCGCTGATGTCATTTTATTTTGGTTAAACTACACAAAAAGTTATGAAAACAAGAGGAAAGGTCAAGAGTGGGCACCTCCTCCTCTGGCTGTTCTCTTGATTTGTTCGATCATGTTTTTATGTTTGATCGATTATCAAGATTGGGATAGCAATTTTTGAGGTCTGCCCCCCCCCGAGTTCGGAAATGATATTTACCTTGGAGGTACATGGTTTGCAATTTTTTATACTGTCATTAGTTAATAGGGACAATTGCATTTTTACCCCTAGTTGGTTCCTACCCACGGGTTTTGCCCTTACTTTCCGAGCTTGCTCAGTTTTGCCCTTACTTTTTCCATCGAGGTCCCTCGAATGCCCTTTGACCGTTTGACAAAAACTTTGAAAATTCATAACTAATTCATATGAACTCAGAAAAATGCAAATAAGATATCAAAATGTTCATATAAACATTGCCTTTATGGGCATATCATTTGCATTCAGGACAAAACCATTGTTTAAACTACCCGAGGTAATTAATGTTATTAACATTATTAAAAACAAATAGGTATAAACAATATTTTTTTCGTGAATAAAAATTATATGCAAATGTAGGTGATGTTTTCTGAACATCCTGATACCTTATTTGCATTTTCCTGAGTTCATATCAACTTGTTATGAAGTTTCCAAATAATGGTCAAAGTCGTTAGAACATTCATAACAAGTTGATACAAACTCAGAAAAATGCAAATAAGTTATCAGGATGTTCAGAAAACATCACCTACATTTGCATGTAATTTTTATTCATGAAAAATATATTGTTTATACCTATTTATTTTTAATACTGTTAATAACATTAATTACCTCGGGTAGTTTAAACGATGCTTTTGTCCTGAATGCAAATGATATGCCCATAAAGGTAATGTTTATCTGAACATATTGATATCTTATTTGCATTTTTCTGAGTTCGTATGAATTAGTTATGAATTTCAAAGTTTTGGTTAAACGGTCAAAGGGCATTCGAGGGACCTCGATGGAAAAAGTAATGGCAAAACTGAGCAAGCTCGAAAAGTAAGGGCAAAACGCGTGGGTAGGAACCAACTAGGGGTAAAAATGCAATTGTCCCTAGTTAATAATGCTAATTACCTTCAGCTTCTGTATTTGGTTTAATGCTCATGCACAACTAGTATACCAATGCTGAAACTTGTTACCTTTACATTTTGTATTGTTAATTCTTATATAAATCTTCCAGTGCTAGAGTTTATTGAAATATGTTCAGTAAAACCATTGTACTGTACCCTGTAATAAACTAACTACTCTACTGTTGCACTAGCCACTTGGTTAGTGTATATTTGTAGTATTCGAATGGTGTTGCATTAGCGTATGGACATAAATAAAGTGTGGCAAGCTTTCCCACATATGTGCTCAAGAAAACTACTACCTGTTTTTCTAAATACTAGAAGTTTGGGTACTTTAAATTGAACCGCGAAAACGTCTTATATTAAAGAACAGAGGGTGTAGAGTTCACTCAAATTATCCGGGTAAAGCTAGTCACACCTTTGTTAAAATTAATGTTCATTATGTTATAGGAGAAGGTCTGTATGTTTGTCTCTAATGCCTGTCGACTACATACCTGACATCATGATGTAATGTTAAGTCATTTCCTTTTGTACAGTGTCACTGAATTGCCAAGGCGGTGATGGCATTTTATTTTAGTTGAACTGCACAAAATATGCTTAAAAGAAGAGGAAAGGTCAGGGGTCGATCATTCTTTCAAAAAGAACTATATATGCCTTTCTGGCATCAGCCGATGTTGCCTTATTTATTCCTTCAAACAGGTGGTTAGAAACAGTCTTACTACCTTTTCAATTAAGAAATTGGAATGCTTATATTTGTGAGTCTATGCTTCAACTATTGTCATTTTTTACAGTAATCACAGTTTCAGTATCTATGCAAACAGGGATGCTCGATTTTAGTGGAACTGCAAAAAAAAGTCCAACTGGTTCAACATTAGGAGCATGTTTTCTTCCAAACCTTTATATCCAATTGGTGGCACTATGAGCTGTTTATTATAAAGGTACATGGTTTGCTACTATCTTGCTACTCTTTTTGTATTGTCATTAGATAGTAATACTAGTGGTTTGCATGTGAATTGATTGCCAGGGTGGACCTACATTGGAGGTGCAGGACAGGATTCAATGATTGGATGCTCAATTTCGGCTGTATCGATTTCACTCTTCCATCACTGCGAACATGGATATCCTTGGTCTGATGAAGAATAGGCGCTATATTTCTGCTCTGAACCAGCAAATCAATTCAGTATGAAATTGTCCAGGGCAAAACATAACTGTATCAGATTGTCCAGTGCAGAACATGACATATGCTAAGCGGAAGAGACATGTTTAAACCGAAAATATAAGGTGTGGTATATGTTTACTAGCTGCTTGATATTTGTGCAGACAGAGCTGTATGCCCGTTGCTATTTGGCAAACAAAGAAATTGTCCGCAATTGTGGTTGAACTGCGCAAGAGAATAGTATAGTCACTGCATGTAGTGCCATTTGAAAATAGACATAGAAAGATTGGATAGTCACTTCATGGACTGTAGAAAAGTAGTACTATACTATTTATTGGCCAACACTAGGTGCTTCGTTGCTTTGGTCTGATTATACAATGGGCATCATTTTACCCAAGTTAAAGTTTTTATTTCGATAATAGTCTGATGGTGTAATCGAGAGAAGACCAAATCATATTGCAGTGGATGTTCCTCCATCATGCGTGGTTCATTCTCATGGTTCCAGCTGTTGGTGAAACCACTTACTTTTGCAAGAGGAATTGTAGACTTCACAAACAAATTTGTCTTTCAGTCTATACTGAATGTTGGCCGAGAGAAGCATCCATGTTAGTAGGAAGAACATATGTTTTTTCTAGATCTTTGCTTTTGGAGCTACATATTTGTATATGATTTGTGAATCATTGAGATGCATTAACATGTTGATCTTATGTATGGGAATCGTACTAGTTAATTTTAGTTGCGACGCAAGATCTGAAGTGGTTGATCTTTGCTTTTGGAGCTACATATTTGTATATGATTTGTGAATCATTGAGATGCATTAACAGTTACTTTTTTCTGTTCGCTCATTGTTTACAAGTTACTGATCGATCACTAGCTAGCCTACTAATGCGCTCCTGGCAGTTTTATTTGCGACGCAAGATCCGAAGTGGCAGTTTTTGAATAAAAATTCCTACCTCTAAAGAAACTGACAAGCTACACTATCCTACCTACTCGCACGTCCTACCACGCACGTCCTACCTCCTTTCCAGTTTGCAGGGCTCAATTCAAGAAACGACCTACTCGATCCTACACGAATAAATAACAGATCACGCATGTACTAGTACCTCCTTTCCGGTTTGCAGGGCTTAATTCAAACCTCTCACCAACCAAGGTACTCCCTCCGTCCGGGTTTATTAGTCCCGTGAGCAAAGCAGCAAGACCAAGGCATGTCAATAATTAACGGCATGTAGAAGTTTAAGCCTAATTAATTCCAGTGATCTAAGTGGCTGCATGCGTGCCCTCAACTGCGACTCGTTGCATGCTGCTCCGCGTACTGGCTGCGAGCGATTCTGAGTGCCTGCATGCAGCCGGCCGTAATTAAGGCAGGTAACTGATGTGAAAAAAGATGCGCTTTAATTGTTGCGGGCTTTCTAAATCCGTGGAATCATTATTGACAAGGAGGGAGATGATTTGAGTGCACTTGTTTGACCGCCATGTCAGCGTGCGACCCAGACGGGATGGGACGACACAGTCATAATTTCAGTTTCTCTAGTTTTCCACGGCAAGCTGGCGTGCTAAGCCATGCCTGCTTATGCATTGAATTCCGATGACCGCGGCGCTACCTTCCGCCTATAAGTACTGTTTCCCGGCCTTCTCCGATGGCACCGTGACCCAACTCGCCATATCCTCATAAGCCCCCACCAGCCCGACGTCGCTCGCCACGTCGACCATGCCCCCACCCGTCCGTGGTAGGCGATACCAGAGGCGGTCACCACCGGAACTAGTGTTTGGTTTTTCACCGAAAGGAAGACGGAGGGAGGAGGCATTCTATCTGTCTTTAGATGGCCATGCGGAGATCGAGGAATTGTTGGAGTGCGACCGCCTGGCAGAGGAGCAGGAGTTGTTGGAGGGCGATCGCCTGGCGAAGGAGCAGCGTATCGCTGATTTGCGCCGCCAGCGGGACATGGAGTAGCAGCGCACCGACGCTCTGAGTCACGAGCAGAGCGCCCGCAACTGGGCCGACTACATGGAGGCCGGCACCCGGCAAATAGCCCTGGATGCTGTCGGGCACGCACGCGTTTGTGACGCCGATATTTACTACCAGCTCGTCAAGTGGGTTTCCCGCTTGGAAGCCAAAGCTTCGGTGGACCACGCCGGCATGGTAAGGGCCCACGCGCGCGAGGAGCGCGCCCTATCGCACCTCTTGCAAGTCCGAGGTGAGGCGCAGGACGCTGGTGCCGGCATTTAGCGTGTACCGCAGATGGCGGCTGGCATCGTCTAGTTAGCTAAGAGTAAGTTAGTACTTGTACACTACTAGAGTATTAGTGGGAGTAGATAGTTAACTTGGCTATGATGGTTGTCAACGTGGAAGTTCAGTACTCTATATGTGGATCAGATCTGTTACTTTGCTCTGAATGTTGAACTTTCCATTTGAACATATGGAATGGGCTGTTATTTTTTTAAATGGGTTGTATTTGTCCTCCACGGGTTTAGAGGCTGACTTGTGGGCATACCAAGTTGACGCGTGCACAATCAGGAGATGATTGTACGTGGAGAGGATGACAGTAGGGACCCGCCAAGGTCATGGCAGTACGCAAGCAAGTGCCTCCTTATTACAAGCCAATAAAAAAATGGCTCCTCCTAGTGGATTTCTGACATCTGGGTCCCAAGCCATTGTCAACGTAGTCAATAAACGAGAGAATTGTACAACGAGCGGCTGACACCAGGGACCCAACAGCTCGCACAGTTATTTTTGTTTTGGGTTAATTTCATAAAGGCCACTCCAAATCTGGTGTATCCGAGAAATGCCACTGTAATTTCCAAACTTTGAAAAATGCCATTTCATGCCATTTCTAGTGGCATTTTTTGAAATTCAGAGTGGCGTTTTTCAAAGTTTGCAAATTGCAGTGGTGTTTTTCAAAGTTTGCAAAAATTGCAGTGGCATTTTTCAAAGTTTGGAAATAGCAGTGGCATTTTTATGAATTGCCATAATTGGAGTGGCATTTATCTAATTTGTTTTTGAGACAGAAGCAGGGTGTCAACTGGGCTGTGTGGGACACTCAAGTCTGTCTAGACAACCTTTTCTTTTATGTTTACCACAGACCAGCCTAGTAGTTTTTTTTTCTTTCTGAAAATGGCTAGCCCAGTTTTTTTGTGATTTGTCAAGTAAGTCGCTTTATCAGCCTGTTGGGCTGCAAATCTTTCAAGACGAGGAGAGCTTCATTCGGCTGGCCGAGAAAATGGCCTATCAGTAATGAGAAATGGGTTGTACATTTTTAAAACACATCAAACCGGCAATTAGTTTCACATATCCCTTTTTCATTTCGAGTTTTTAAATTGCATTGATTTTTATGCATGGACAATTTATTGGATTTTATATTGATATACATTTAATTTTAAAATTAGTTTGAATGTGACTCGAAATTTCGGGATTAAAAACAGTTCAGACCGCACCGACATATGCAAATTTCGTATAATTTTTCAATCGTGGCCACAATATGGGCTGTAATCCTAACAAAAAGAATATGGGCTCCAAAAAACCCGTAAGAATTAGCAAATGGGCTGTAGATTATTTGAAATAATGGCAGATAGACTTTATGGTGTTTTCCACGGATTTGAGGCTTTCCGAAAAAATGGTTGACGCACAAGCAGTGACTGTCGGATGTCCATCCAACGGCGGTCGTGCTTCTTCAATCTCTGCTCTTCCTGCTCCAACCGCTCAAACAAGCGCCGGCGGGACTGCATGCTCCCTCCTTCCCGTGGCGGCTGTGCTGCCGTGCAGGCCTCACCGCCCCACCGTACTCCCATCGCTAGCCTAGCCATCCCTCTACTCACCCACACCTGTTGTTATTCTCCGGCGACGGCAGACGAACCAGTAAACCCTCGTATAGTCATAGACCCCTCCGTGTGGGCAACAACTGCCGAGTTTTCCTTGGCTCCGTGTCATTCCCTTCCTAGGCCTCGCCGTCGTCCACCGCCCTGGTGCTCTCGGCGTGGCGTGGTCAACGTGGTCAACGATCAACATGCATTTGAAGTGGACTGTACGTGAAGAGACTGACAGCTGGGTCCACGGATGCACGCAAGGAAATGCCTCCTTATTACGCGCAAAATAATGATTCCTCCACCTGACATCTAGGACCCACCGAAAGGGCCTCTGTATGTTGCGAAAAAAACATTACCGCCGCTGACAGCTTGGACCCACCAGCTATATCTTCGCACGCAAGGAAGTGCCTCCTTATTATGTAGAAAAAATGAATACTCCCCCTGCTAGCTGGGACCCAGTATAGTGGGCCCACTAAGTTGACGGGGATGGAGAGCTTTGTCAACTTAGTCAATATGCACGATTCTAGCTCGACTGACCATACGATGTCCATCCAACGGCCATAGTGCTTCTTCAACCTCTGGTCTTCTTGCTCCAGCCGCCCAAACAAGCGCCGGTCGTGCCGCCTGCTCCTGCCTCCCGTGGTTGGCTGTGCTGCCGCGGAGGCCTCACCGCCCCCATACTACTCCCACCGCTGGCCAGGCCATCCCTCCACTCCACTCACCCACACCCCCTATTATTCTGCGGTGACAGCAGCGCAACCGAACCAATGAACCCTCGTACTCCTCTCCGCGTGGGCATCCACTGCCGCGTCTTCCCCGGCTCCGCGTCGTCCCCTTCCTAGGCCTCGCTGTCGTCCACCGCCGTGGTGCTCTTGGCGCGGCGTGGTCAATGACCGAATTCCATCCGAAGAGTACTGTACATGGAGAGGCTGACAGCTGGGTCCACGGCAGCCGCAAGGAAATGCCTCCTTATTATGCGGAAAATAATTATTCCTTCACCTGACAGGAGGGACCCTCCGGACGGGCCACCAGTATTTCGTGAAAAAAAACATTTTCCCCCTGACTGCTGGGACATACTGGATGGGCCACCGTATTTCGTGAAAAAAACGTTTCCCCCTGACTGCTGGGACCCACCGGATGGACCACCGTATTTCGCGAAAAAAAGTTCCCACCGCTATCAGCTCGGACCCACCGGAAGCGCCTCCTTATTACACACAAAAAAATGAATACTCCTTATTCTTGCTCTAGCCGCCCAAAGCAGCGCCGGTCGTGCCGCCTGCTCCTGCCTCCCATGGCCGGCTGTGCTATCGTGGAGGCCTCACCACCCCCATACTACTCCCACCGCTGGCCAGGCCATCCCTCTACTCACCCACACCCCCTGTTATTCTGCGGCGACGGCAACCTCACACTGCAGCCGAACTAGTGAACCCTCATACTCCTCTCCGGGTGGGCATCAACTGCTGCATCTTCCCCAGCTCCGTTTCGTCACCTTCCTAGGCCTCACCGTCGTCCACCGCCATGGTGCTCTTAGCGCGGCATGGTCAACATGGTCAAGGAACGACTTCCATCGGACCTGGACTGTACGTGGAGAGGCTGACAGCTAGGTCCACAGCCGCAGCAAGGAAGTGCCTCCTTATTACGCAAAAAATAATGATACCTCCACCTGTCAGCCGGGACCCACCGAACAGGCCACTGTATTTCGCAAAAAAACGATTCGCCCCCTTGACTGCTGGGACCCACCAGCTACATCTTCACATGCAAGGAAGTGCCTGACAGCTGGGACCCACCTAGTCGAAGCGTACGTAGCGTTGTCATTCTGGTCGCGAACGTGTATGTACATACTGGTCGATGTAGAGGCGCGCACGTGTCTTAGTAGAGGCGCGCACTTGTCGTAGTAGAGGCGCACACATAGCATGTACACATATGTACAACGGCCAGGGTGCAAGAAAGAAAATACGGCCACATACATACATACGGCCGAGGTCTCGAACGCCTACTCGCGCATACGTACGGCCAGGGCTCATGTACATGGCTGGGTTAGAACGGAGAAACTGCGTCGTCATTGTGTTCATGGGGAGGAAACGGAATGCGTCGTGTTCATGGGGAGGCAATGGAATGCGTCATGTTCATCGGGAGGCAACAGAACGTGTGGGAGCCAACCGGCTTGGACGGAACATGTGATGGAAACGAAGCCTGGCGTACCGCAAAACGGAGGACACGGCCTTGTGTTCGACCGGCCACATTCAAAACGGGATCCTATTCATCGGGAGGGGTCTGGCGTACCGCAAAACGGAGGAAACAGACCTCCTATGGTCGAAACGTGGTTCCTATTGATCGGGAGGGGTGTGACGTACCACAAAACGGACGAAACGGACTTGTGTTGGAGCGCTACGGTCGAAACGGGGGTCCTGTTCATCGGGAGGGGTGTGGCATACCGCAAAACGGGATTCCACGGGATACAGTTCATCTCCACCGTCGACCTCCTCCAGCCTCCATGGCCTCATGTTCATCCAGCCTCCACCGAGCGCTACTCCACCGGCTACTGTTCAACCACCCCTCCACGGGCACCCATCCACCATCTACTATTCATCCAGCTCTCCACGGGGTCGTCCTGTTCATCCAGCCCTCCATGGGGTCTTGTTCATCCAGCCCCAACCGGCTCGATCGATCGGTGTCCTGTTCATCCAAAGGCAACGCCACGGGGTCCTGTTCATCCACCCCACCGCTCACTGTTCATCCCCCCCCCCCCCCCGCGTGCAACGCTCACTTTTCATCAAAAGGCAGCATCGATCGGCTTCAGTTAGCAGCAGTAGCGAAGGAACCGCTCGACCGGGTTCTGTTAACAGCCATCGATCAATCGCTCGAGTTCAGTAACGCATAGCCTGCAGTGCAATCGCTCGGGTTCATTTAGATCCCAATGCCTCGCTCAGGTTCAGTTAGAACCAATGCCTCGCACACATGCGCGTACATGTACGAGTGAAATGCGCATCGCGTGGCCCCCGATCACCCACCGTAATCGGGAACTCCCCGAAATTTTTCTCGCCCTCGCTTCTACCATGGTTTTTTCCATCATGGATGGCCCAAAGAATGTTATGCAGCTGCGTCTCCGGCCCGCCCAAGACGAAAAGCCCATTTTCCGTCATGATTTTTCGTCATAGAAGTAGGAGCCCACCACATCTATGATGATACCGGGTTTTATCACAATTATCGTCATAGAAGTGTCATAAGTATGACAGAAAAAAATCGTTCGGCCCAAAATGTCACGAATGTGTCTTTTTTTTGTAGTGTACGCGTAAAAGCGAGCATAGATCTAAGTAGTGTCATCTTTGGCACTCTATTCATAAGTAGCTTGCATAATAGATTCATAAGGTAATTTAACTTTCTTTCTTGGAAAGTGCTCCATGCCTTTCCTTAATGGAAATTGGAATCTAATATTCCCTTCCTTCATATCAATAATAACACCAATCGTTCTAAGGAAAGGTCTACCAAGAATAATAGGAAATGAAAGATTAGAATCTATGTCAAGAATGATAAAATCTACGGGCACCAAATTCCTATTTGCAACAATAAGAACATCATTGATCCTTCCCATGGCCTTTTTAATGGTGGAATCCGCAAGGTGCAAATTTAAAGAGCAATCATCAAGATCATGGAAACCTAGAATATGACATAAAGTTTTTGGAATCGTGGAAACACTAACACCCAAATCACATAAAGCATAACACTCATGATCTTTAATTTTAATCTTTATAGTAGGTTCCCACTCATCATTAAGTTTTCTAGGTATAGAAACTTCCAAATTAAGTTTTTCATCAGAAGATTGCATCAAGGCATCAACAATATGTTTGGTTAAAGCTTTGTTTTGACTATAAGCATGAGGAGAATTCAAAACGGATTGCAACAAGGAAATACAATCTACTGAAGAACAATTATCATAATTAAATTCCTTGAAATCCAAGATAGTGGGTTCAATCCTATTTAAAGTCTTGACCTCTCCAATCCCACTTTTACCAAATTTAGCATCAAGATCTAGGAACTCCGAATCATTGGGACGCCTTTTAACTAAAGTTGACTCATCTCCAATCCCATCATTATTAAGATTCATATTGCAAAACAAAGATTTAATAGGGGACACATCAATAACTTTTAGATCTTCATCATTATTTTCATGGAAACTAGAAGAACAAGCTTTTACAAAGCAATCTTTCGTAGCACGCAATCTAGCGGTTCTTTCTTTGTACTCGTCAATGGAAATTCTCATAGCTTTGAGAGACTCATTGATATCATGCTTGGGAGAAGTAGATCTAAGTTTCAAAGAATCAACATCAAGCGAAACTCTATCAACGTTCCTAGCCAAATCATCAATTTTAAGCAATTTTTCTTCAAGCAAAGCATTAAAATTCTTTTGAGAGATCATAAATTCTTTAACACTATTCTCAAAATCAGAGGCATCTTATTAAAATTACCATAAGAATTATTGTAGGAATTTCCATAATTATTAGAGGAATTACTAGGGAATGGTCTAGGATTAAAGTTTCCTCTATAAGCATTATTACAAAAATTATTCCTACCAACAAAATTCACATCCATAGATTCATTATTATTCTCAATCAAAGTAGACAAAGGCATATCATTGGGATCAATAGGAGCACTCTTAGTAGCAAACAATTTCATAAGTTCATCCATCTTTCCACTCAAAACATTAATTTCTTCTATAGCATGCACCTTTTTACTAGTAGATCTTTCGGTGTGCCATTGAGAATAATTAGCCATAATGTTATCAAGAAGTTTAGTAGCTTCTCCTAAGGTGATTTCCATAAACGTGCCTCCCGCGGCCGAATCTAAAAGATTTCTACAAGCAAAATTCAATCAGGCATAAATTTTTTGTATGATCATCTATAATTTCAAACCATGAGTAGGCAATTGCGAATCATCAATTTCATTCTTTCCCAAGATTGGGCAACATGCTCATGATCAACTTGTTTAAAATTCATTATATCGTTCCTAAGAGAGATGATCTTAGCGGGAGGAAAATACTTAGAGATAAAAGCATCTTTGTACTTATTCCACGAATCAATACTGTTCTTAGGCAAAGACGAAAACCAAACTTTAGCACGATATCTAAGTGAAAACGGAAATAACTTCAATTTAACAATATCATTATCTATATCTTTCTTCTTTTGCATCTCACAGAAATCAACAAAGTTGTTTAGATGGGTAGCAGCATCTTCACTAGGAAGGCCGGAGAATTGATCTTTCATAACAAGATTCAGCAAAGCAGCATTGAATTCACAAGACTCAACATCATTAAGACGAGCAATTGGAGTACTAAGGAAATCATTATTATTGGTATTGGAAAAGTCACACAATTTGGTATTGTCTTGCGCCATCGCGACAGGCAATCCAACACACAAGCAGACAAAAAGGCAAGCGAAAGAGAGAGAGAGATTGGGAAAGAGAGGGCGAATAAAACGGCAAGGGTGAAGTGGGGGAGAGGAAAACAAGAGGCAAATGGCAAATAATGTAAATGCGAGGGAGATGAGTTTGTGATGGGCAGTTGGTATGTCTTGACTTGAGTGAAGACCTCCCCGGCAACGGTGCCAGAAATCATTCTTGCTACGTCTTGAGCTTGTGTTGGTTTTCCTTGAAGAGGAAAGGGTGATGCAGCAATAGTAGCGTAAGTATTTCCCTCAGTTTTTTAGAACCAAGGTATCAATCTAGTAGGAGGCTCCTCAAAAGTCCCACGCACCTACACAAACAAACAAGAACTCGCAACCAATGCAATAAAGGGGTTGTCAATCCCTTTAAGGCCACTTGCCAAAGTGAGATCTGATAGAGATAATATCATAAGATAAATATTTTTGGTATTTTATAATATAGATAGGAAAAGTAAAAGATGCGAATAAAAGTAGATTGAAAGCTTATATGCTAAGAGATAGACCCGGGGGCCATAGGTTGCACTAGTGGCTTCTCTCAAGATAACATAAGTATTACGATGGGTGAATAAAATTACTGTCGAGCAATTGATCGAAAAGCGAATAATTATGAGATTATCTAGGCATGATCATGTATATAGGCATCACGTCCGTGACAAGTAGACCGACTCCTGCCTGCATCTACTACTATTACTCCACACATCGACCACTATCCAGCATGCATCTAGAGTATTAAGTTCATAAAGAACGGAGTAACGTATTAAGAAAGATGACATCATGTAGAGGGATAAACTCATGCAATATGATATAAACCCCATCTTTTTATCCTTGATGGCAATAATACAATACGTGCCTTGCTTCCCCTGCTGTCACTGGGAAAGGACACCGCAAGATTGAACCAAAAGCTAAGCACTTCTCCCATTGCAAGAAAGATCAATCTAGTAGGCCAAACCACACTGATATTTCGAAGAGACTTGCAAAGATAACTTAATCACGCATTAAAGAATTCAGAGGAGATTCAAATATTTCTCATAGATAAACTTGATCATAAACCCACAATTCATCGGATCTCGACAAACACACCGCAAAAAGAGTTACATCGAATAGATCTCCAAGAAGATCGAGGAGAACATGGTATTGAGATTCAAAGAGAGAGAAGAAGCCATCTAGCTAATAACTATGGACCCGAAGGTCTTTGGTAAACTACTCACAACTCATCGGAGAGGCCTTGGAGATGATGTAGAGGCCCTCCGAGATCGATTCCCCCTCCGGCGGAGCACCAATGAAGGCTCCAAGATGGGATCTCGCGGATACAGAAGGTTACGGCGATGGAAATTTCGTGGTTGCTTCTGATGTTTTCGGGGTACATGGGTATATATAGGAGGAAGAAGTAGGTCGGTGGATGCTCGAGGGGCCCACAAGGGTGGGGGGTGCGCCCAGCCCTAGGGGGCGCGCCGGGCACCCTCGTGGCCGCCTCGCTTGTTTCTTGACTTCCACTCCAAGTCCTCTGGATCACGTTTGTTCCAAAAATATCGCTTCCGAAGGTTTCATTCCGTTTGGACTCCGTTTGATATTCCTTTTCTTCGAAACACCGAAATAGACAAAAAAACAGCAATACGGGCTAGGCCTCCGGTTAGTAGGTTAGTCCCAAAAATGATATAAATGTGTAAAGTAAAGCCCATAAACATCCTAAATGGGTAATATAATAGCATGGAACAATCAAAAATTATAGATACGTTGGAGACATATCAGGCCCCATACTTGTCTCTCTCAATGCAAGAAGGAAGGAAAACAAAACAAAAGCAGCACACGCCTTGCAGCAGTTCACGAGGAGGGATCTACGGCGACCTCCTGAGGTCAGCCAGACCCCACCTCGCGCTTCACCGGAGCACAGAGATGGGACTACACGCTGCCGCCTTCGAGGAAGGCACGGCGGCGTGGCAGTTGATCGTAGTCGCCGCTGGAGGAGCTGTCACCAGAGGAAGAGCCGCCGTAGCTTGACGAGTCGCGGTCGCCACCGAGAGCAAGTTCGCCTTCACCCTCATCACGACTGACACCAAGACCGAGCACCTCGTCGCCATCATTGTCTTCAGGCAGCACCCAACACGGCGGCCATCCTCTCCGAACACCCTCACGTAGAGGGTCTTAAAGCACAAGTGCTCCCTAGGTGGTTTTGGTAATTAATGTCAACATATCTCTTGTTGGACTAACACTTTTATCTAGTATGTTTCAAATAAGTTCAACAATGGAGTGGCATGGACTAAAGGATGTGGGAACTCCTTCAAGATGCTAAGGACAAAGGATTGGCTCAAGCTTCAAGCTCAAGACTCTTCATTTTATATTTTCGTGGTCCAAGATCACATTGAGTCTATAGGAAAAGCCAATACTATCAAGGAGGGATGAGGTATTGCTTAATGAGCCTCTTGCTTCATGTGCTTAGTGATATGCTCCAAAACCCTCAGCTACCTTCCCACTTCCACAAATGACCTAAACCCAAAGCCAAAAATCGGTCACACCGATTCTTCCTATCCGGCGCCACCGATTCCAAAAGTCATAGCCACTGCCACAAACCCTAAGCAAATCGGTCTCACCGATAGGGATCTCGGTCTCACCGAGATGGGATTGTAATCTCTCTTTGTATGTACATTACCAAAATCGGTCTCACCGAGTTAGAGCAATCGGTACTACCGAGATTACAGTGCAAACTCTCTGGATAACTTATTACCAAAATCGGTCTCACCGAGCTTGTGTAATTGGTCAAACCGAGTTTGCCTGACCAACTCTCTGGAAAGCTTATTACCAAAATCGGTCTCACCGAGTTTGTGTAATCGGTCTTACCGAGATTATGTTATTCCCTAACCCTAACCATATCAGTCTCACCGAGTTGCATTTCGGTCCCACTAAAAATCCTAATGGTCACATTATTTGCTAAATCAGTCTGACCAAGTTTAACGATTCGGTCCCACCGAGTTTGGTAGATTGTGTGTAACGGTTAGAATTTGTGTGGAGGCTGTATATACCCCTCCACCTCCTCTTCATTCGTGGAGAGAGCCATCAGACTGAACCTACACTTCCAGCATACATTTTCTGAGAGAGAACTACCTACTCATGTGTTGAGGCCAAGATATTCCATTCTTACCATATGAATCTTGATCTCTAGCCTTCCCCAAGTTGCTTTCCACTCAAATCTTCTTTCCACCAGATCCAAAACCTATGAGAGAGAGTTGAGTGTTGGGGAGACTATCATTTGAAGCACGAGAGCAAGGAGTTCATCATCAACGCACCATTTGTTACTTCTTGGGGAGTGGTGTCTCCTAGATTGGCTAGGTGTCACTTGGGAGCCTCCAACAAGATTGTGGAGTTGAACCAAGGAGTTTGTAAGGGCAAGGAGATCGCCTACTTCGTGAAGATCTACCGCTAGGGAGGCAAGTCCTTCGTGGGCGATGGCCATGGTGGGATAGACAAGGTTGCTTCTTCGTGGACCCTTCGTGGGTGGAGCCCTCCGTGGACTCGCGCAACCGTTACCCTTCGTGGGTTGAAATCTCCATCAACGTGGATGTACGATAGCTCCACCTATCGGAACCACGCCAAAAACATCTGTGTCTCCAATTGCGTTTGAATCCTCTAAACCCTTCCCTTTACATTCTTGCAAATTGCATGCTTTACTTTCCGCTGCTCATACACTCTTTGCATGCTTGCTTGATATGTATTGTGAAAGTTAAACTTGTGCCTAATCTCCACTTAAACTTAAGAAAACTTAAAAACTGCAACTTTGGTACTTAGTGTCTAATCACCCCCCCTCTAGACACCTCTTCTCAAGGTCCTACAGGGTCGCGTCACCATCGTACTTGACGTGGAGGGTGCACCGCCTGCCCAGACCTCCCGCACGGGCAATCGTTAGCCAGCCTCAAGGCAAGGCTGGGTTGCCGGTGACAGAGACCTCCACCGCGACCCAGGAGGCCCTGCTGCAATAGCCGTCCGCCTGCAACCAGAGCCCGCCTGGGCCAGCGGCCGGTAGGTCACCGACGAAGAAGCGCGGGAGCTGAAGCTAGTTGCCGGCCGGGTTTTCCGACCACACGACGAATTCTGGCACCACCTCCGCCGAGTGGAAGCGCGCCCGGGGAGGCCGTGCGGCCATAACATGCCTTCCTCCACCAACCGGGCTACCTCGACATGGGCGGCCCCCACCACGTGAAGGACCACAGCTGCGGCCGCGGGGAGCCACGGAGGGGGTCATGGAGTGCTTGCGAGGGCGACTGCGTCCGCTCTTGGGCGGAGGAGAGCCAGGCCCTTCCTGGTGAGCCTTCCCCTTCTTCGCGGTTAAAAACCTCTTCGCGGATACCATGGGGGACGCTACAAGCAATGGAGCGAGGGAGGAGAAGTGAGCAGAATGGGAAGAAATGGCCGATGGGGGCTTTCACCCCTTCTCATTTATAGCCCAAGGGAGGCCAACCGTCGACCTCCACGATCGCAGGTAATGACAACCCATTTTGCATGCAGCAGGGACTCGTCAAGTCGGGCAGTTGCCGAGGTAGCGTGGGGAAGCGAAGACGCCCACGTCCAGTTAGTCGCCACGCATCGACCAAGGCCGCATGATGTTGGGGCCCGCGGCGCTCCGCACTTGCCCTTTGGCTTCGTGGTTAAGCCAAGTCCGAGCGTGTCTTGGGACCGGGGGCTACTATCGGCGTTCTGGGAACGGGGGTCCCCAGACTTGCCTGCCTACGGCCCACGGCATGGCCCCACCAGTGGCCCGGTACGGCTCGTCTTCCTCAACCAACACTCAAGACCCTCGCGAGGGGCCAAGCCTCGCGAGGCAGACGACACAAGGCCTTTATCGGATATCAGGTTCCGGCAAAACCCTTAAGGTTCAAACTCTGGGGTACGCGCGAAGATCTTCCCCCTACCGATCCACGTCCCAACGCCTCGCTGTGAATCTAAGCTAAACGATGAACAACACGAGGGACACAAGGTTTATACTGGTTCGGGACACCATTGTGGTGTAATACCCTAATCCAGTGTGTGGTGTGGTGGATTGCCTCTAGGGCTGATGATGAATAGTATAGAGGAAGAACAACCTCGCGAGGGGTGTTCTTGTGGTGGTGTGCTTGGAGAGGAATTGCTCCTTCTATGTTGGCTCTGGGTGAGATCCAGATGAGATGTCCCTCTACTATGGTGTCTATCTCTATATATAGAGGCCCTGGTCCTCTTCCCAAATATTGAGCGGGAAGGGCGCCAACAACGGCCATTTTGAAGGGGAACATCTAGTACAAGTTATCCTGTCTAAAGTTGGTCTTCAGCTACCAAACGCTCGGGCGATGATGCCGTCTTGGGCTCCATGGTGACCTCCGTCCTACCGCTCTGCTGGTCTTGGTCTTGTTGAACCGAAATGGTAACCTTTGCTTGACGCCTCGGTACTCCACGCCTGCGCTTGCCCCCTTTGCACCAAAGAGGAAACAAGGACACAGCACAGACCGGCACCTGCCTGGCGCCCGCCTGGTCTCGATCATCATGGCTTGCGTCATGGGAACCTCGCGAGGTACCCCTGCCTTGAGCTCTCCGCCTCCTCGCGAGCCTGCCTGGTGAGGCCGTTCCTGAGGAAGCCTTGCGTCGTCCGCCCCGCGAGGCTTGGCCCCTCGGGAGGGTCTTGAGCTTGAGTTGATGAAGATGGGCCATAATGGGCCACCCCATAAGCCACGCCGCAGGCCGCAGGCAGGCAACTCTAGGGACCCCCATTCCCAGAACGCCGACAGTAGCCCCCCCCCCCCCGGGGCCAAGGCACGCTCGGACTTGGCTTAGCAGCGAAGCGAAAGGGCAAGTGCGTAGCGCCACGGGCCCCAACAGCCTGCGGCCTTCGTCACCGCATGGCGGTTGATTGGACGTGGGCGTCTCTGCTTCCCCACACTGCCTCGGCAACTACCTGATTTGACGAGTCCCTACAACATGCACAGAGAGTCATGATTACCTGCAATCGTGGAGGCCGACGGTTGGCCTCCCTTGGGTTATAAATGTGGGAGGGCGCAGGCCCCCGCTACACATCTCCCTTCCCCCGCTTGCTTCTTCTTCCTCCCTGCTCTAGTTTCCCACCGTGCTCATGGCACCGACGAAGAGGTTCTCGGCCGCGGAGAAGGGGAAGACCCGCCGGGAAGGGTCTGACTCCTCTCCGCCCAAGCGCGGCCGAGGTCGCCCCCGTAAGCACCCCACGACTCCTGCGGTGGCTCCTCGTGGTCGCGGCGGTGGTCCCTCGCGTGGTGACGGCCACCCGGTGGGTGAGGGAAGGCGCATTGCGGCCGCGCGGCCTCCCAGGCCGCACTTCCACTCGGTCGAGGTGCTACCAGAGTTTGTCGTGTGGTCGACGGACCCGGCTGGTAGCTGGCTCCAGCTTCCTCGCTTCTTCGCCAGCGAACTCCCGGCTGGCGCTCCTGGCGGCCTCTGGCTCCAGGCGGACGACTACTGTAGCAGGGCTTGCTGGGTCTCGGTGGAGATCTCTGTCGTCGGGAACATGGCCTTGGCCCACGGCTGGCAGACGTTTGCCCGTGCGCGCGGCCTGGGCCGGCGGTGCACCCTGCACTTCAAGTTTGATGGCGATGCGACCCTCTACGTGAGGGTGTTTGGAGAAGACGGCCGCCGTTTCGGGTCCTTCCCTGAAGACGATGACGATGACCAAGTGCTGGGACTTGGTGACGGCCGCCACGAGAACGAAGGCGAGCCCGCTACCGGCGGCGCTCGCAGGTCACCAAGCTTCAGCGGCTCCCACTCTGGTGACAGCTCCTCCAGCGGTGGCCGCGATCAACCACCGCGCCGCCACGCCCGCTTCGAGGGTGGTAGCGGGTCATCCCGCCGTCATGCCTCGGTGAAGCGTGAGGAGGAGTCTGATTGAGCTTAGGAGGGCGATGTGAATCCCCCCTCACGAGCCATCGCCGGGCACGCCGCATTTATTTTGTTTACCTCTTTTTCCTGCATAGAGAGAGAGATATATGGGGCCCCGTGGGGGCGTGTTGTACTATTTCCCTTAATTCTTATGCTATTTCTATTATTCCCATGCTGCATTGTGCCATTGCGGCTGCGTGCTTGTGCGTAGGAACAACTTAGCTCGAGGGGCTTGCTGCCATTTTCGCCTCGCGTGGTACTTGCCTGAGGCCTCGCCGGGCGTCTTGAAGCCTGCAAAATTTAGCCGGGAGGATAGCTTTCGAACCTTTGTCGTGAGGGTGACCGGCTCAGGTCCTGTGTTCGCATCGCGATGCCCGTGGGGCACGGACCAGGAAGGGTGCTCCCGCTGTGAACTTGAGTGAGGAAGCCTCACGAAATTAGGCAAGAAGGTACTCGCGAGGGCGCCCGCGCAGCCCCCTCGCGAGGCTTGCGAAAGAGAGGGCGAGTCAGGCGAAAAACAAAGACAAAGAATCATGGGCTGGGGACGGCAAACAGCCCTAAAAGCAACTCTAGTAAAGTTTCGAACAAGGGTGAACAAGCCAACTACGGAAAGCAAATGAAAAGTCACGTCCGGCACCTAATCTAGTCTTCGACGTCTTCTAACCAGCGCGGAGCTAAGGGCTGCCACTGGGCGTGGGCGGGAGCCCCCGAGGCCCAAGGGTGGCACTCCGGAAACTCTGGGGCGTGTACAGCGCCAACTCATTATTACGTGAGAGTGTCACGGGCGGCTAGCTTCACACGCATTGGCCTTCTTCATAGGCACCGGGCCTTTTCTTGGGGCGACAAGCTTCACAGGCATCGGGCCTTCTTTGTAGGCACTGGGCCCTTCTTCACAGGCGTCGGGCCTTCTTTACACGCACTAGGCCTTACTTCAAGGGTAGAATCTCCGGAGATGCTGAATGTTCCACGTGTTCGGAATGGGCACCCCTTCCAGGGTCTCCAAGCGCGTGGCGCCAGGTCTGGAAACATGAACAACCTTGAACGGGCCCTCCCACATGGGCGAGAGCTTGTGCAGCCCTTCCCTGGAGAGCACCCGCCTGAGCACGAGATCACCTACCTCGAGAGTTCTGGGGTGGATGTTGTGGCAGTGGTACCGCCACAGCGCCTGCTGGTATCTTGCCGCTCGTAGCACGGCCTCCCGATGGCATTCCCCCCCTAGCACGAGATCCATCCCCCGCACGGCGTCCTGCTGCGCTTTGTCAAACGCTAGGACCCGTGGAGTGACGCTTGACCCCGTGAGGGAGGACCACTTCCGCTTTGTAGACGTGGAAGAACGGGGTTTCGCCGGTCGACTTGGTGGCGATAGTGCGGATAGACCATAGCACGTACTGGGGCTCGTCATACCAGCCCCTGCCGCATGCCTCCAGCTTCTTCTTGAATGTCCTGGTTTTGAGGCCTTTCAGGACCTCTGCATTGGCACGTTCAGCCTGGCCGTTGCTCCGAGGGTGTGCCACTGAGGCGTAGCATATCTGCGTTCCAAGGTTAGCAAGAGATTGCTGGTGAACTGTGAACCATTGTCGGTGATGATGCAATTAGGCACCCCGAATCGGCTCACGAGGCCCTTGATGAACTTGACTGCAGAGCCAGCTAGGATGGTGCAGATAGCTTCCGCCTCGGCCCACTTGGTGAACTTGTCAATGGCGACGTAGAGGTAGCGATAGCCCCCTGGTGCCCCAGGAAATGGGCACAAAATGTCCAACCCCCACACCATGAACGGCCATGAGAGTGGAATGGTCTGCAAGCCCTGAGCTGGCTGATGAATCTGCTTGGCGTGGAATTGACAGGCTTTCCAAGCCTTTACCAGCTCGATTGCATCGTTGAGTGCTGTAGGCCAATAAAACCCGCTGTGAAACACCTTACCGACGAGGGTCCGTGATGACGAGTGGTGCCCACATTCTCCATCGTGAATGTCTGCCAGCAACTCCTTCCCCTGCTTCCTGGAGATGCAACTCAGGGAAACACCCTTGGGCCACGCGTTCTGCGTCCTCTTCTTTCTCTGGTAGGGTCCCTTGCATCGGGTAATCCTTGGGCTCCGTAGTCCAGCATCCTTCCTGAGGCTCCAGTGCCAGGAGCAAGTGCGCTCCTAAGGTCAGGCCACAGGCTAGGGCTCCTGAGGCAGGCAGTTGAGGGAGCTCCTCCCGAGGTTGCGATGTGCTTGATAGTGACGGTGTTGCTGAGGGCTTGAAGAGTCATTCCTCGAAAACGCCAGGCACCTGAGGTAGCCGCCTCGATGCCCTCTTGGCAATGTCATCAGCCTCCTGATTGGTGCCGCGAGGCACATGCTGCAGCTCCAGCCCCAGAAACTGCTTTTCCATCTTGCGCACTTCTGCAAGATACGCCTCCATGTGCTCGTCCTTGGGCTCATCTACTTTGTTGGGGAAGTTGACGAGGAGCTGTGAGTCCCCCTTGATGATGAGGCGCTTCACCCCCAGTACGGTCGCGGCCTTTAAGCCTGCTATGAGGCCCTCGTATTCTGCTATGTTGTTGGAAACCTTTTCGCCCTGTTGGAAACAAAGCTAAACGACGTAATAGAGCTTGTCCTGAGTGGGGCATATAAGCACTGCATCGGCCCCTGCGCCATGTCGCGAGAATGCTCCATCGAAGTGCATAACCCAGCCGTCCGGTGCCTCCCTTCTCGGGGAAAGCAACTGAACTTCGCCTGCTTCGAGCCCTGGCGCCTCTGTCCATTCTGCCACAAAATCTGCAAGTGCGGCTCCTTTGATGACTCTGGTCGTGCTGAATTCTAACTGAAATGCTTGCAGCTTGATGTTCAATTCAGCGACCCTTCTAGCTGAGTTGGGACTCCTGAGCACCCTCTCCAACGGGTAGCCTGAGACAACCTTGGTGGGGTGACTTTGGAATTAGTGCTGCAGCTTCTGAGAAGCCACCAATAGCGCGAGCAAGAGTTTTTGGGGCATGGGGTATCGTGCCCTTGCATCCCGCAGCAACGTGCTGACAAAATACACGGGATGCTCGACGAGGGTGGGCGCGCCGACGGAGTCCGCACTGTCAGGACCCCGATCCTATGCCACATAGATCTTGCATGTAACACCTCATATCACTTTGCGGCTGTCACATCCCTAATTCTGGTCTGACCTATGCTAGCTTCATTTTGAGCATCATGTTTAAATTCAAATGAAACTTGAATTGAGAAATTTTCAAAAGCCTCAGAAAACCTCTAAAAATAACCAATATTTAAATCTTCTCAAATGAGTCCAAGGAAATGTTCCTGTTATTCTATAGAAATATTGGTAAGAGGTAAAATTCAAACCAATATTTTGGAGTCACTGAAATATTTATTTTGGCCATTTGAATTAATCCAATAACTATTTGCTTTGGATTTATATTTAATATATATTAAATATGACTCCAATAATTTTGGAAGTTTGTGAGTGGCTTTGTATATATTTTAGCAAGCCATATAATAACCTACAGAATTTATTAAAATGATTTAGTTGCTAAACTAAATCAAAACAGAGGAAGAAAAATAGAAAACAGAAACTAATAAAGAGAGAGAGAATCTTACCTGGCCTCACCTCTGCAGCCCACCAACCGGCCCAACACTGTAGCTGACCGGCCAAGCCCACCACCGCCACCTCCCCTGTCGTCTTCCTCCTTTGCCAGGAGGACGGGCGCGTGCCCGACGCGCGCACACCGCCGTGCACCACCTCCTGCTTGCCTCCCGCGCCCCTGGACGTCTAGATGACCACCACGTCGTCGCCCCGACCCCCTGGACCCCTCCATTTGCCCCCAACTCCTCTCCCGCGCTTGTTCCCCACCATGGACAAAACCTCCATGGACGCGCCGCCGTAACCCAGCGCCCACAGCCACTCCCTCGCTCCATCTCTGCCTCCCCGAGCTCCGTATCATCTCCAGCTTCATCCTCGACGAGCCAACCCTCGCCGGATGCCCTGCAGCGCCGCCCCCAACGCATTCTTCTTCCTTGGGTCGCCGAGATCGCCTCCGCTGCCCCGCTCACTCCGACCCCTCCCTGAGCTCAACGACTCCCTCGTCGTGTTCTACGTGAGCTTCAGATCATCATTCCCCTCTCCATTCTCTCGCGTAGCTGCTGTAGGTGCCACGAACGCGATACCACGTCCACTGCAGCCCCGTAGCCACAAACACCTGAATGCCGGCGCCGCCCCGAGCTCGTTTGCGGTGAGCTCCAGCCGTCCCCGCTGCTACCGCATGCCTCCCTGGATGCGGGCGAGCCCCAGCTCCCCGCGTGTGCTCTCGGCCGCCCGTTTGGTCACCGGAGATGCAAACCCGAGCCCCTCCACCGCGTCTGGCCTCGCCGGCGTCATGTCGCGGGTGGGTTTGACCCCGCTGACCGTTGACTGGGTGGGCCCAGATTGACCCCCTGGGTCACTGACATGTGGGCCACCCTTGTTAGTTATTAGTTAGGTTAGTTTAGCGCTAATTAACCTAGATTAGTGCTTAACCTAACACTAACTAACTCTATTTAGTTAGTTAACTAACCACTGACACGTGGGTCCCACAGGTCAGGTTTGACCTGGCCGACCCAGTTGACCGCTGACGTCACCCTGATGCAGTGTTGACGCATTAATTCAATTACTGGAATTATTCTTATACAGGAAATTCCATAAAATAGTACAAACTTCTAAAAAATCATAGAAAATCAACCGTAACTCCAAATGAAATAATTTATATATGAAAAATGATCAGAAAAATCCAATCTATCCATCTACACTAGTTTCATGCATGTTAGAACAAATTAACCTCGCTGTTTAGGTGAAACAAGTTAATGCACTATTATGACCTCTTAAAATGGGTTTGCATTTGAATCTTTGGTTCAAATGGACTCATCTCAATCTGTTCTAGCTTGCATTAGCCAAAACACATTCTTATTGCCATGTCATAGCATGCATCATATTGTGCATTGCATTGATCGTGTTTCTTCTCTGTTTGTTGGTGTTGTCCCCCCTCGGTAGACGTTGTACCGATGTTGTGATCGTTGACACTGATGAGGACTCAATGCTATCTTCAGAAGTGCCAGGAAAGCAAAACCCCCTTGTTCATTCCGATACAATCCCACTCTCTTGCTCCTGCTCTCTTTTACTGCATTAGGACAACAACGATTCATCTGTTACTTGCTGCGGTAGTTGAACCCCTTATCCTCTGCATGACCTGTCATTGCCACAGTAAATAGATGAAACCCACTAGCATGAGTAGGAGTTGTTTGAGCCCTGATGTGCCTACTCATTCATGCCTATTTGTCATGCCTGCTACTTCTTAGAGTTGAGTCAGGTCTGATTCATCGGGGATGAATCGAAGGTGTGTGAACATGTCCTGCTGTTGAGAGCTAAGTGTGCGAACACGATTTGGTAAAGCTAGTGGTGAGAGGCCATGTAGGAGTACATGGTGGGTTGTCTCATTGAAACCATCCTCAGGAACTGAGATCTGTGTTTGTGATCCATGAACAGTTACTACCACACAATGGGATCCTTAATTGACTCTCTCGGCCATCAGAGTTGCAACTAGTTTTTGGTGTTTGTAGGATATGTTTTGGAGGTTGTGCGTAGCGCTAACCCTAGGGGTGGGCTATGATGCGGTAGATACACCGTGGCACGGTGTACCGGGTGCCCGTTTGGTGTCTCGGGAACCCTGCTCACATCGTTCGGGGCCGTATGTGGAAACCTTGGCCGGACTCCCAGCAGATGGAACCTGAATAGGCGATAAACCTGGACTAGAGACTTGAGTGTTTAGGTAGGCCGTGGCCGACACCCTCGCCAGGCTTCCGCTTGAAGGTTGCCGAGATACATGACGTGTACATGGCGGTAAGTGGCGAGAGCGTGTGTGAAGAAGTACGCCCCTGCAGGGTTAACATCATCTATTCGAATAGCCGTGTCCACGGTAAAGGACTTCTGGGTTGCCTATAACAGTTCATAGACAAGTGGAAGTGCATACTCTAAAATACGCAAGATAAGCGTGAGTGCTATGGATGGCATTCTCGTAGGGAGACGGGAGCGGATCCATAGTGGTGTATTGATATGGTGAATATGTGGACTCGTGTGTGCCACCTCAAAAGATTTACTTGCAGTAGTAGTTCAGGCTAGCCACCGAGTCAAAGCTGGCTTGCTGCAGTTAAACCCCACCATCCCCTTTGTTGATAATGATGCATATGTAGTTAGTTCTGATGTAAGTCTTGCTGGGTACATTTGTACTCATGTTTGCCTATTTTATGTTTTTGCAGAGAGATCTCGGTCTCGTTAGTAGTTCCGCGTGGACTTCGACGTTTAGCTTGATACCTCAGCTACGATCTTGTGCCCTCGGCAGGATCTGGTAGTTAGTCAGGCTTCCCAGCCTTTTTTCCATTTGTAGATGTCTATACTCAGACATGTTAAGCTTCCGCTTGTGCTTTGATTTGTATGCTCTGAATGTTCGGTTATGAGACCCATGTTTGTAATATCTCGCTCCTTGGAGCCTAATGAATACATACTTGAGTCGTAGAGTTATGTTGTGATGCCATGTTGTATTTACACATATCGAGCATATTGTGTGTATGTTTGAAATGCTTGGTATGTGTGGGATCTGACTATCTAGTTGTTTATCCTTAGTAGCCTTTCTTACCAGGAAATGTCTCCTAGTGCTTCCACTGAGCCATGGTAGCTTGCTACTGCTCTGGAACACTTAGGTTGGCCGGCATGTGTCCTTCTTCGTTCCTGTGTCTGTCCCTTCGGGGAAATGTCACGCGATGAATACCGGAGTCCTGTTAGCCCGCTACAGCCCGGTTCACCGGAGTCCTGCTAGCCCAGTGCTACAGCCTGGATTCACTCGCTGATGACCAACACGTTCGATGCTGGGTCATGGATGCCTGTCCCTGTAAGTTTGTGCCACTTTGGGTTTACGACTAGCCATGTCAGCCCGGGCTCCTTATCATATGGATGCTAGCGACACTATCATATACGTGTGCCAAAAGGCGCAAACGGTCCCGGGCAAAGGTAAAGCGACACCCGTGGGAATACCGTGCGTGAGGCTGCAAAGTGATATGAGGGGTTACATGCTAGATCGATGTGGCATTGAGTCGGGGTCCTGACAGCTTTGGTATCAGAGCCTGACTGCCTGTAGGATTACCAAGCCAAACTGGTCGAAGTTGAGTCTAGAAATGCTTTAGTTATATAAGGGAATTGATTGTGGAAGGGAATGTAAGGCTCTTTTTACTCCTTATACCTCATGGCCTTCTCATCTGAGTCAACCTCTTCTCTTCTACGGGGATTAAGAACTAGGCCTTCTCATCTATCTATCAGGATGATGTGTTAATAATCCATAGACTTATGAGATTGTTGGTTTTACCCCCCAGTTCAGTTTATACTACTTACGTGTGTCCATAGTTGGTCTTGGAACCTTGATTTTGTGCTTCTGAGTGGTTATGCCACCATTTTTGTAGGATTACTCAAATCATTTTGAGCATTTACAGCCGTTATGCTGTCCGAGTCATCCCAGCTTTCTAAATAGTCTGATGCATTTGCAAATCCTTTCTTTCCATTCCCGATGTCCTTTTTGGTCAGAATAAGCGCACTAACCGGTGCGTTGAGGTACTCTATTGCCTCGGTATATATGTTGGAGCTACTATTATGACCCTAGTTGTCTTAGAGAACCACCTAGTAATCTAGCCATGTTTTGTGTTCCCGGTGTGATAATTCTGGCCTTTATTCTCGAAAGCATCCCGTGATGCCACTTAGTAGTAGGTATTCTATTCCTGGGTTCTTGAACCCGAGATTCACCCTACTTACTTCATGTTGATAGTGTTTGCTAGTTCCTTTAGGTTATTAGTAACCTTGCGATAGTCCTCGAGGTCCGTGGTATTTCCTTCTTCCAAATACCATGAACCATTAAGGCAGAAGTTATTTGAACCAAAAGATCACAATCAGAGTACTCTTGAGGAGTTCTCCATTCATAATCGTGACTCTGCCAGTCCTACCTCTCTGCATGGTTATCTGGAAGAAACATGTTGAACTTGGTTCGACATACTAATCTATGCATCCACAAGTCAGAAAGTTATATGTTCCTTGAGTTGTCCCTCTTAGTTGTCTTCTGACCCTCGTCTATGAATTGATAGACAAGAGTACTTGTGCAACCGTGTTCATTGATGCCTATTATTCTTGTGGTCCGTCGAGCCATTCTATTCTAGAATGACTAGGAGAAACAAACTCCAGTACCTTGTCCATTTCTAGGATTGGGTCAAAGTAGTTGTATTCCGCAGATCAAATGCCAATCTAGCTTCTAATCTGTTCCACCTGGAGTATTGCCATCTTATGTCAAGAATGTCATGGGAATTGTACAACCTCTTATGAATTCTTGATACAATGATACTCTCGCCATCATTTTTCATTCCCCGGTCCATGTGTTGCTGCAACCGGAATACCGACAAATGGAATGTGATGTGTGAAATCAATACTCCTAGCAACCTCGTTGCTTGGTAGTAAATGGAAAATATTCTCATACTTAGCATGTTGGTTATTAAATCATCATTCTAAGACAGATCGTGCTACCTAGTCCTTATTTCTGGTGCACTCTTCAATCAATGAGTTAGGATTTTAATCCCTTGCTTAATTGATCACATCATCTTGCCTCGGAAGCAAGATTGTTCTCGAGCTTAATAACATATTGGTGGTTCCTAATTTTCCGAATATCTTCTCAGAAGTATTACCAGGTTGTCACCTGACCACTATGTTGGGTTCGTGATCAAGTTGGTTTTCCATAAACCACCCCTTCTCCAAAAATCTGTGTTGGATACCCTGAGCTAGTTGGTAAACTGAACAACAACTTGGAGAGTTGGAAGATGAAAGTTTGTCCGACTTAGTTCATTTTCAAAGGGATATCCTTGTGTTTGTGTGGTTGTTGAAGAAAGATGATATCTTCATCGATTGGTCCCTGTGATCAGTTGTTGGATCTATTGCCTTGTCAAAAAATTTACTTGAGTATGGGCTATCGTCAAGTCAAGTCAGAACCAATGATATTCGTAATGTTGTCTTACTCGTGGTTGTTTCCTCGGGCATACACCGTTATATCCTTTGGTCTGACCGATGCTATCGCCTTGTTCACATAATTGTGGAATTCCACTTATATGGAAACCTAGATGAATTGTTGTTGAGCCCAACAACAACATTTTTATCTCCTCCATGATTCGTGTTGAACATTCAGCTAGTATTGGAAACTTATATAAGCATTATCTTCATGTTTCGTTCATGAAGAATATGCTTGGATGAAAGAAGTGACTTCCTCTAGTTCATGTGCATTGGATGCAAGATGCCACCATGAATTTGAGAAAGCATGTTTTTACTTCCTATGGAATCATCCCGAGTCGGTCATTCACCTGCGAAGTATTCTGTGGTCTGTTAGACTGATCATCTTCGTTCCATATGAATTCCGTAGCACACCAAGGCACTGATTGATTTGTTCAAGGAGAAGAAGTTTCTTCTTAAGAGCTAGACTTATGCAAGGACTTCGATATCCTCGTTGATGGTTCCTCCCTGAACTCGGTAGTGTTTCATTGTAAGACTACCAGGTGACCATGCTTGTCTGGGAGAGTGTGTTCACATGCTTGTAGCAGAACCAGCTCATGTTTTGGAGCTTGCTACTGTAGTTCATCTCCCGAGGATCTCGCAATATCATCTCGTCGATTTGTGTTGCAACCTTTCCTTTTCGGACATGTTGTCTGAAGTATCCTGTTACTAACCAGATCTGAATCTCAGGCAGATATGATGGTTGGAACATTCCAACATTTGTATTTTGTTCCTAGCTTGCACCGTCTTTGTGCCATTTCACTATGGGATGCCTTCTTAGTAACTCTTGTTCAGGATCATCCTCAAAAGTGGTCCTACCATGGGTCCCATCCATTCCCGATGATAAGCAAAAATCATCCATTGTGTTGTCTTCAACAAGGTAGTCCACATCATCTTTCCGAGTCCGAGTATGCCATTCCTTCGAGCTCTTTCAATCGATCAATTGTAAATTGCCTTGAGATTGTATGAAGAGTTTCAATGATCTATGGATCAAAAGTAATTCTTTTTGCCACTTAAGGGAGCAGTTCAACGAGTCACCTTTTTCAAGGTGCCCCGTTACGGGATCATGGAAATTATTTTCTCGCCACCTTGACACCATCCACCATCTTTCTAAGCGTGGAATTGTTGCCCACCAAATCAAACCCCGTCGTTTGTTCTTCCATCCCTCTCGATGTGTTTTGTGTCTCGACTCAAGATGTTTCAACATCTCATTCTGCGAGTTGAGATTGTATTGTTCGTTCTTTGAGAAGATCAATCCTAGTAGAGTTCCTTTCCGCCGTCGTCGTCATGTGGATGAAGATCTCAAAAGCGAGGATGTCAAGATAAAACGTATGCAACAAATCAACAACCTTATGAGGTGCAACCTGGATCGCGAAGATTGTGTTGGTCCTGTGCCCCCTCCGTCTTCTTACCTCACGTCTTGAATACCGAGACGAGATCCTTGTTTAGTGGGGTTGAGTTGTCACATCCCTAATTCTGGTCTGACCTATGCTAGCTTCCATGTGAGCATCATGTTTAAATTCAAATGAAACTTGAATTGAGGAATTTTCAAAAGCCTCATGCTAGATCGATGTGGCACTGAGTCGGGGTCCTGACAACGGCCTCACGCACGGTATTCCCACGGATGTCGCCTTACCAGGCCCGGGACCGTTTGCGCCTTTTGGCTCACGTATATGATAGTGTCGCTAGCATCCATATGACAAAGAACTCGGGCTGACATGGCTAGTCGTAAACCCAAAGTGGCACTAACTTACAGGGACAGGCATACATGACCTAGCAACGAATGTGTCGGTCATCAGCGAGTGAATCCGGGCTGTAGCAGCTGGGCTAACAGGACTCCGGGGAATCCGAGCTGTAGCAGGCTAGCAGGACTCCGGTAGACACCGCGTGACAATTCCCCGAAGGGACAGACACAAGAACGAAGAAGGACACATGCTGGCCAGCCTAAGTGTTCCGGAGCATTAGCAACCTACCAGGGCTCAGTGGAAGCAATAGGAGACATTTCCCGGTAAGATTGGCTACCAAGGATAAACAACTAGATAGTCAGATCCCACACATACCAAGCATTTCAATAACATACACACAATATGCTCGATATGTGCAAATACAACATGGCATCACAACATGAATCTACAACTCACGTATTTTATTCAATAGGCTCCTAGTAGCGAGATATTAAAAACATGGGTCTCGTGACCCAACATTCAGGGCATACAAGTCAAAGCACAAGCGGAAGCTTAACATGTCTGGGTACAGACATCTATAAATGGAAAAGGCTGGAAAGCCTGACTATCTACCAGATCCTATCGTGGGCACAAGATCGTAGCTGAGGTAACAAGCTAAACGTTGAAGTCCACGTGGAACTACTGTCGAGACTGAAGTCTCTCTGCAAAAACATAAAATAGGCAAACGTGAGTACAAATGTACCCAACAAGACTTACATCAGAACTAGCTACATATGCATCATTATCAACAAGGGGATGGTGGGGTTTAACTGCAGCAAGCCAGCTTTGACTCGATGGCTATCCTGAACTACGACTGCAAGTAACTCTTTTGAGGTGGCGCACACGAGTCCACAAATTCACCATATCAATACACCACTATGGATCTGCTTCCGCCTCCCTATGAGAAAGCCATCCATAGCACTCACGCTTATCTTGCACATTTTAGAGTATCCACTTTCACTTGTCTATGAACTGTTATAGGCAACCCAGAAGTCCTTTACCGCGGACACGACTATTCGAATAGATCATTTATAACCCTACAGGGGTGTACTTCTTCATACATGTTTACACCACTTAGCGTCTGCACATGACATGTGCTCGGCAGGCTTCAAGCAAAAGCCGACGTGGGTGTAGACCACGACCTACCTAAACACTCGAGTCTCTAGTCTAGGTTTATCGCCTATTCATGTTCCATCCGTAGGGAGCTCGACCGAGGTTTCCACATACGGCCCCGAACAATGTGTACAGGGTTCCGCAACACCAAACGGGCGTCCAGCATACCCGGCCACGTGCCTACCGCATCACAGCCCACCCCTCGGGTCAGCGCTGCCCACGGCCTCCAGCATACTACAAACACCAGAAACTACTTGCAACTCCTGGATAGAGGACAAGGGTGATTAAGAAGTCGAGCGGGGTCATATTTCAGGGACCAATGCATGGTAGTAGTTGTTTCATGGATCACAACTCAGTTCCTGAGGACGGATTCAATGAGACAACCCACCATGTACTCCTACATGGCCTCTCACCGCTACCTTTACCAAATCGTGTTCACACACTTAGCTCACACATAGTAGGACATGTTCATTACCATTCCAATTCATCCCCGATGAATCAGACCTGACTCAACTCTAAGCTGTAGCAGGCATGACAAACATGCATGAATGAGTAGGCACATCAGGGCTAAAACAACTCCTACTCATGCTAGTGGGTTTCATCTATTTACTGTGACAATGACAGGTCATGCATAGGATAAGGGTTTCAACTACAGCAGCAAGTAGCGGATGAATCATTGTTGTCCTAAAGAGAGCAGAAGCGAGAGAGTGGGATTGTATCGGAATGAACAAGGGGATTTTGCTGGCCTAGCACTTCTGAATATAGTATAGTTCTTCATAGGTGTCATTGAACTCATCGTCGGTACATCGTCTACTTAGAGGGGACAAACACCGGCAACACAGAAGGAAACACAATCAATGCAATGCACAATATGATGCATGATCATGACACCGCAATATGAGTGTGTTGGCCTAATGCAACTACAACCAGGTGGGTTTGGGTCATTTTGAACCAAAGGTTCAATCCCAAACTCAATTTATGAATTTAAATAGTGCCTTATCATGTTTTGCACTAAACAGCATGGTTAAGTTGCTTTATCATGCATGAAAAATGATCGGATCAGAAAAATGATCTTCGCATACCACCATAGAGAGAACGATATTTCACAAATGCAATCTGCTGACAACTTTTTTCTGATGACGTGACACGTTAGTATGATCGGATCCATTATTCGAACCGTTTCCCCACAACCAGCTACAACGCATATTACGAGGCAGTTTCTGTGACACATCTTGTCAAAGCAGAGATCGTGCCCCCTTATTACGGGATTCTCATCAATACGGGTACGGGTAATCTCACCACGCCATTAATCGTGGCGCTTGGGAAACAAGCGATTCCCAACGGGCAAGTGGGGAGGCACACCGCTTCTGGTGCCTCTATAAAGGGATAAGATTCCTCCATTTTCACCCATGCCTTCTTCCTCCTTTGCCCACTCTTGCCCCCTCGAGCTCCAGCGCCCAAGCCCAAGTCTTCCCCGCACAGCTAAACATGTCCGGAGCAGGAGGCAAGTGGGTGGCTTCCACCGTCAAGGAGAAGCACATCGCAAATCTTCGGGCGGCCGGATACTTGGCCGCGGACATAGCACACCGTCTACCAGACATCGGGCAGGTCATTCCGACCCCAGGACCCCACGAGAGGGCCGTATTCGTCGCCCACTTCGTCCGTGGACTGGAATTTCTACTCCATCCCTTCGTCCGTGGGATCATGTTCTACTACGGGCTAGATTTCCATGATCTAGCCCCGTATTTCGTCCTCAACATCTCGGTGTTCATCGTCGTGTGCGAGGCCTTCCTCCGCATCCAGCTTCACTTTGGCCTATGGCTGCAAACTTTCCGCGTGAAGCCAAAGGTGGTAACCGGCCAACATGCGGAGTGCGGAGGGGCCATGGTGGGCAGAATGCCCAATGTCACATGGCTCGATGGCTCCTTTGCGGAGACCGTAAAAGGATGGCAATCGGGGTGGTTCTACATCACCGAGCCGCGTGGCGCCGACTGGGCACTGGCCCCCGAGTTCCGATCCGGAGCCCCCATGCGGCTCACCTCTTGGGAGAAGAAGGGCCTGTCCTGGGGCGATTCCACGGAGCTGGCGGGACTCCAAACATGCGTCAAAAACATGAAGGACAAGAACATCAAGCTTGTCAACATGATCCAGGTCATGCTCGTTCACCGGATCCTTCCCTGCCAGAGGCGGGCAGTCAATCTGTGGGAGTTCGTCCCAACCGAGCACCAGACGCTCCAGAGGCTCTACGACATGACGCACAAAGGCACGTGGAAGGTGCTGTTCAAGGCCTCCGAAGTGCCTCCTCCAACATCCAAGGACCGCGGGCTTCACGCCGCGCGGGCTCCCAGGCCGGTGACTTCTCAGACTGACACTCGACCCGGTTCTCCCCAATATATTCATGGGAGTGCCTTAAGTAGTTGTGCATATTTTCTTCAGGATTACGTGGAGACTGCGGAGCAGGTTTACTGCCCGGCTCCACTACCAGAAGGCCCAGCACATGTTCTCCTGACGGAGATGCTGGTCCCGGTGCCGTACAAGGTGCCGGAGAAGAAGGCCGAGAAGAAGGCCTGGATGATCCGAAAGGGTCTCCGGCATAAGGTTGTGCCGGAAGCCTCGTCCAAGGACGACAAGGCGGACTCCTCCCACGAAGGGGAGGAGGAAGAAGAAGAAGACGCCCCGTCCGGAAAGGATGAGGGGTCCGGGGAGGCTGACCAGGGGGTCGGAAAAGGCACCCGACGCAAGGCCGTCATACCCCTGTCGTCAGATGACGACGAGACAGATTCCTCCCATGGAGGCGGGGGGAATCAAGAAGAAATTCCACCTCCCCGCACTGGGGAGGGGAAGAAGATAAAAGCCGCCCCGGAGGGGGAGGCTGGGGCGTCCAGGAAGGGGAAGGTGCCCCTTCCGGACTATTCCGCCACGGCCGCTCATAGTGAGGAGGGGTGGCTGCCCAGGGGGAAGCCCCTAGTGCGATCGTAAGTGTCCGCATTCTATCATGATTTCACTTTATAGTTTTTGCATTTTATAATGCCGAATATATAGGCAGTCCGGCCAGGGATCTCCCCGAAGTGTCTTCCTCCGGGTCCCTGAGTGATTCGGAGATCAATTCGCTTCCGACAGGCACTACTCCCCAACACGCGGATGATACGGAGGTGTTGTCCCGAAGGCTCCCAGAGCGGGGGGAGGTGACTCTGGAGACGCCCCGAGGCGGGGTCCCGGACGTCGGACACGCGGGGTTCAAGATCCCCGCGGATCATGTCGATGAGAGCCATGGTCGGCCAAGCTCTCAGCCGAACACAATTCCGGAACCTTCGATGGTTCCGGACTCAGGTGGGCGACCCCTTGCTAGGGAGGGCGAGCCGTCTGTGTCGCGGACTTCCGTTGCACATGAGGCGCCGGACAGTTTGCTGGAAGCGCTTTGCGGCGCTTCCCTAGATGAGGGGCACCGTACTCTTATGAGTGCGGTGATTCAGAAGGTTTCGTCCGCCAAGAGCGGACTAACCGAAGCTTGCACCAGACTCCTAACAGGCTTCGAGGTAAGTAATAAATATGTGCAAAATTACCACCCGATAGGTAGTAGCCCCTGATACTCTGTTTGGCGTTCGGAAAGAAAAACCGAGCAGAGGGTCAATTACAATCTGCAGGAGTCTAATCATAAGTATTATTGTGAATAAGCAGGTTGTGCTGCTTGCTACTGCTGCCCGTACTGCCGAGGTTGCCGATCTGAAGCGGGACCTGGAGCAGGTGCAGGGAGAGCTCGACCTCAGGAAGAGGCAGCTCGAAGAGAACAAGGGTAAGTAATTCCCGCTCTTATGCATTTAAGGATAGGAAAAATTGGTAGGTCTAACACCTAAGTGTCACGACCGTGTAACAGGGGACACTGCCGAAGTGGCGTCCCTGAAGAAGGTGTTGTCCGAGGCCGAAGATAGGGCGGCCTCGGAGTGTAAGGAGCGCGAGAAGCAAAGTGCTAGGGTGGGTGAGGTACAGCAAGAGCTCCAGGACCTCGGCAAGAAATGCGAGTCCGTGGAGCATGATTTGAAGGCAAAAGAGGCCGAGCTTGGGAAGGCCCTTATGAGTTTAAAAGACGCCAAGGCCAAAGCCGAGAAAGCGCAGCAGGAGATCCAGGAGGCCAAGAAGATAGTAGCGGGTAAGAAGTTCTTTATGCAAAGCAAACATGTGGAGGAGGCGTTTCTTTTACTTACTCGAATTCGGAGCTCTCTAGGGGCATTCGCAAATCTGCCACGCAGCATGTCAGATGCTGTGGAGTTCTACCGTGCCCAGGAGGGGAACTCAACAGAGAAGTTTTTCTGGTCCCAGTATGCTGGGGCCGAACACCCGATGCCTCTGAGTGACTAACTGAAGCAGTTGGTCGAACTCCACAGGGCGGCCGAACTGGCTATGAAAGGTTTCATAGTCTGGATGTTGCCTGGTGAGCTCATGTCGAGTAGCTACTTCGGCCTGATCAAGCGGATGGTGGATGTCTGCCTGCGGCTTGAGGTGATCAAGCGATCCGTGTGCATCGAGGGTGCCCGCCGGGCCCTTGCCGGCGTCAAAGTGCATTGGGGCAAGATGGATGCGGAGAAGCTGGTCAAGGATGGGCTGCCGGAGGGCAAGGCACATCGCCATCCCGAGCTGTACTATGATGGTGTTATGAAGGGTTCTCGTCTCGTCCCTGACGAATGTACCAAGGACACCATATTCGAATGAATTCACTTCTGTCGTGTTTGTATTTTAAGGACGAAGTTACTTGCACTATGTAGCGCTTTTGTTATTTAAAATATTACCTTCTGTGCGGCTGTTTATAAAATCCTGAAAGTAGGCCAGTCGTCGGCTTCCGCCCCCACGTGACTAGCGCTGGGGTGTTCGTGGGAAACCCGGACACTCTTTATCCAATTGTTTGGTCCCTTAAGGAGGTGTCCGGCGCAGCGAACGAGGCAATCGGACTATGCGGCTTTATAACTTTCACTTAGCGATAGAAGTCTACAATTTTAAATTTCAGCGAAGCCCCTAGAATCCGGAAGGCCGAATTGGGGCACTATATACGCTTAGATCGGACAAAGCCGATTTATCGCCTAAAGCGGAAAATCTTTAAGGATTTTAGTACCTCTCGAACAGCGACCAGCTCTCGCCACATCATGCTGGTCAGTTTTCGGCTTTCTCTACTGAGGTGCTTGTCCGGAAAAACCGGGACACAATCGCAGTAGTTCTCCCTGCACTACCTTAGCCGATATAACGGAATGTAAGGCACCAAAACAAGGGAGCCGGGCTATCCCAACTGTAGACCCAAGACATGATTCGGAGCTGATGCATATAGTGCTATAAGTTCGGGGTCCCGCACTATTGAAAGTGGTCGGAGTTTTATTTGCCATATTACGGGGCGCTGTGAGAAGCCCCTGGCAAACTGACCGTACTAGGGTGTACGGATGCAAAACCAAATAAACATTTATAAGAGAAAGAATGCTCCAATAAGAATAATAAGCTGACGTTCTATATAATCTCCCATTGATGAAAAATACGTTTAAGCGTATGTTTACAACGGATGCATTAAGCGGAGATAAATAGGACTATTTGACATGTCCTATCCAGGGGCAGGCTGTGTACAGGTAGATAGAGCAGGTATAATGATCACAAATAGATTCCACCTGGGTTTTCTTCTGTTCTGTACGTCTTTTGCCTCCTTGGGTGTCTCTCCCCTATGAGTCTGGCAATTCGGCTCTTCTGGATGTTGCACTAACACGGTGTCCTGAAAGGTAAGAGGGAAAGAGTATGAAGGTATATAGTGGTTACCCGCATTATCTACTGAGTCGTTGATGCGCCTCCGCCTATGCCCAACGTATCTCGAGTGCATAATTGTGTACGCGTGGCACGAATGCTGCTTTGGAGGGGCTTGAGCGGAGGCCGGACTCCTAATCATGATCTTGACATTCATGTTGATCCTGTTGCGGGGTGGTCCGGACTCGTTTGACAGTGCTCGAAGTTGTCGTCGGATTGGTTTGTCGGAGGAGGCCGCATTGTACTTCTGCCGCGAGGGCTATCGTATGCCATTTGGAGGTCGTTTGATGCTCCAACGGTTAACCGGGTAACCACAAAGGCCTCTTTTGTTTGCAGCCCAACACCCCTCCAAAATGTCCTAACAACCCATCCGAATCCCCTCCATGCTCTCGGTCGTTCGATCACGATCGTGTGGGCGAAAACCACACTCCATTTGGACTCTTCTAGCTCCCTCTACCTATAAAAACGCCCTCCCCTCCATTTTCGCGGATCAAACCCTAGCCCCGCTCCTCCGCGCAGCCGGACATGTCCATCCCGTGCCGGACATGTCCACTGGCCACCTCGCTCCGGCCAATCCGGCGCCGCTACGTCACCCGCCGCTGCTCTCCTCCAACCGGCGCGCGCCACCTCGGCTCCTCTCGCCTCCCACCGCGCCGGCCACCCGGGGCCAAGATCCGGCCCGCCCCGGGCCAAACCGGGCCATGCCGGGCCCGCGCCACCCGCGCGCTCCTCCGCTCGCCGGTGCGCCTGGCCACCGCCACCCTCCGCCACCCACCGATGCCAGCGACCTCCCGCCGTCCCCGGCCGGCGCCGCCCTCCGGCGCCCGTGCTCCGCCCCGCCGCCCAGTGCCCATCCGCCGCCGCCGCCCGGTCCCCGGCGAGCCTGCGTGCCGCCGCCAGGCCCCGGCCTCCTCACCACCGGCCACCGCGTCGCTGTCCGCCTCCCGCCGTCGCGTGCCTTCGCCGCCCCTCGCCGGAGGTCGCGCCGTCCCGCGTCCGCTCCGGTCCAGATCCGGCGAGATCCGGCCAGAGGGAGCTCTCCCTTGCCTTCACCGCTGCTTCGGCCACCGTCTCCTCCAACTCCGGCGTGCTCTCCGGCGAGCCCGCGCGACGGATCCGGATCTAGAAAACCTAGAGTTTGACCTCGTTTTTCCTATGTCCCGAAATTATTTTGCTTTCTGGTGCCCTCTTTGCCATGCCATAACTCCATGCATACTGCTCTGTTTTGTGCGTGTAATAGATCAAAATGTTCATCACGAGATTCTCTTCACTTCATTCCATTGTGCCATAGTTGTTTGAGATCAGATTGATGCCCGAATCATCGTTGCAAGAGTGCTATATGATGTTAATCTGCTGAAACTGTTATAACTTGATGTTTTGTCATTTTTGTTGCATTTGATGTGTGCATCTTATGAGCTTGATGTCTACACGTGTTTTGAACTATGTCATGCCATATCCATGTATTTTTGTGGCTCTTGTAGTGAGTGCATCGAGCTTGTTAAGTAGTGTACTTGCTGTTACTGTTTTGCTAGTCTGATTCTGTTATACCATGAAGCTATGTAAACCTGCTGCTATAAGTCATTCTATGCATAATCTGGAGATGTTAACTAAGGATGTTTTGTTACACATGTCATGCTATATCTATCCATGCCCCTGGTTGCAGTTATAGCCTGCTGTAGCTTGTTGTAATCTTGCTCCAAAGTTACTAAATAATGTTGCTGTCAGCCTGTTGACGTTAAGTTCAGTTTTGCCATGTGTGTTGCTAGTGATCCATGCACCCTATGAACATGCTCTTGCCATGCTTAGCTTTATAAACATGTATTCTTACTGTTGGTCACCTTGTCATGCCATGTATTGCTCTGTGGTGAGTGGTACAAGCTCACAAACATGCCTACTTATTGTTGTTCCTGCCATGTATGAATCTGTCATATCATTTACCATGTTTGCATGGATGATACCATCTTTTCTATTGATCTTGAGAAGAACTAGTTCAGTAAGGTAGTTTTGTTCTTTGTCTTTAGTACTAGCATGTCATGCCCTGGTTTGCCATGATAGCTTCCTGTAACATGTTGTTTGATAGCTCTAAACTATGCAACCTGACGTTATTCCTGTTAAGTCTGAAACTGTTATTATTTGCAATCTTGCCATGTCCTTTTGAGCATGTTATTGTGTTTTTTTGGAGATAGCTCAGTGTTCATGTTTTGTCATGCTTTACCTGTACTTCATGCCCATGCCTTTTGTTCTTATGTTGAGGTGATGTAGCATATTGTTTTGATGCTTTCTAGATGTCTAGTTGCTGTTTTGGACAGCTTGTCCTTTAAACTTGTATAGTGTGTATGTGTTGAACCGTTGCTCCGTTTTGAGTGTGCTCTATATGAAACTTGCTTGATTTTGCATGAAGTTTCATATTATCATGTTGCATCCTTGTTTTGAGGTGTTTGCTTGATGTGTGTATGCATTTTGCACCAATGACATGCTTAACTTGTTTTGCTCATATATTCTAGGCCGTAGCTCCGAACTAAATGAACTTTATATGTAACTTGACTAGAATTTTGTGTAGATTCTCTTGGTGCTATTTAACTTGCTGTTTAAGAACTTGAACATAAGGATTATTCAGATCTGGACCAATTTGAAATGTGCATATGAGGACTTACCGGAATTGGTATATGTTGTTTTCGGCCTCATTTAACCTTGCTTTGATGTGTTGCTCTTGTATGCATCATCTCTTGACATGAGTAGCTTCATGTATCTTTGTCATGCATCATGATTAGTTGAGCATCTTGTCATGTATATGCGTGGTGTGTTTACCATGTTGTGTGCTTCTCGATAGTTCTTGTTCGTTGCGATCGTGAGGATTCGTTCGTCTACGCTTGGTTTGGCTTCATCCGTTGTCTTCTTCATGGACTCGATCTTCTTCCTAGCGGGATTTCAAGCAAGATGACCGTCACCTTGGATCTCATTACTATCATTGTTGTGCTAGTTGCTTCGTTCTATCGCTTTGCCGCGCTACCTATCTCTTGTTGCTCAAGCCTCCCAAATTGCCATGTCAGCCTCTAACCGTTTTCACCCTTCCTAGCAAACCGTTGTTTTGCTATGTTACCGCTTTGCTCAGCCCCTCTTATAGCGTTGTTAGTTGCAGGTGAAGTTGAAGATTGCTCCATGGTGGACAGGATTATGTTGGGATATCAGAATATCTCTTATTTAATTAATGCATCTATATACTTGGTAAAGGGTGGAAGGCTCGGCCTTATGCCTGGTGTTTTGTTCCACTCTTGCCGCCCTAGTTTCCGTCATACCGGTGTTATGTTCCCGGATTTTGCGTTCCTTACGCGGTTGGGTGATTTATGGGACCCCCTTGACAGTTCGCTTTGAATAAAACTCCTCCAGCAAGGCCCAACCTTGGTTTTACCATTTACCTCACCACCACCTATTACCTCTCCCTTGGGTCGACCAACCCCAGGGTCATCTTTATTTTAGCCCCCTGGGCCAGTGCTTATCTAAGTGCTGGTCCGAACCGAGCAACCAACGGGGCCACCTCGGGGCAACTTGAGGGTTGGTTTTACTCGTAGCTTCTCTTATCCGGTGTTGCCCTGAGAACGAGATATGTGCAGCTCCGATCCAGATTGTCGGCGCATCGGGCGGCTTTGCTGGTCTTGTTTTACCATTGTCGAAATGCCTTGTAAACCGGGATTCCGAGACTGATCGGGTCTTCCTGGGAGAAGGAATATCCTTCGTTGATCGCGAGAGCTTATCATGGGCTAATTTGGGACACCCCTGCAGGGTTTTAAACTTTCGAGAGTCGTGCCCGCGGTTATGTGGCAGATGGGAATTTGTTAATGTCCGGTTGTAGATAACTTGACACCAGATACGAATTAAAACGCATCAACCATGTGTGCAGCCGTGATGGTCTCTTTTCAGCGGAGTCTGGGAAGTGAACATGGTTTTTGGGTTATGATTGACGTAAGTAGGAGTTCAGGATCACCTCTTGATCATTACTAGTTGATGACCGTTCCAATGTTTCTCTTCTCGCTCTCATTTGCATATGTTAGCCACCATATATGCTTAGTCGCTGCTGCAACCTCACCACTTTACCCCTTCCTTTCCCTTTAAGTTTTGCTAGTCTTGATACCCATGGTAATGGGATTGCTGAGTCCTCGTGGCTCACAGATTACTACAACTACAGTTGCAGGTATAGGTTATGCGATGATCATGACATGAGAGTGATGTTTGCTTGTTTTGGAGTTCTTCTTCTGCTTCTTCTTCGATCAGGGGATAGGTTCCAGGTCGGCCGCCTGGGCTAGCAGGGTGGATGTCGTTCGAGCTTCTGTTTGTGTTTCATCCGTAGTCGGATGTTGATCTTATGTATGATGTATAGATGTATTCTTGCGACATTTGTATGTCTTGTATGTATCCACATCTATTATGTAATGTTGATGTAATGATATCCACCTTGCAAAAGCGTCTTCAAGATGCGCTTCTATCCTTGGTGGGAACTTCGAGTTCCTTTAGGATAGGGTCGCATCTTGGGCGTGACAAGTTGGTATCAGAGCCTCGACCGACCATAGGAGCCCCCTTCATTGATCGTGTAGTTTGGCCGTTGTTTAGTCTAGAAGAAAACTGTTTTCGGAGTTTAGTTATATCGGAGAGTAGGAATTCTTTTTACTCCTCAGCCCCTTCGTCGCTCTGGTGAGGAATCTTGACGTAGTTGTTTTGAATTACTCCTCTTCCCATTCAAATTTTTCTGTAGGTTCACGCAGTTGGTTTTCCGATAGTTTGGTTCTCAGCTCTTTTGTCCGGTGCATCCTCTCGTCAAGGCGGTTCGACCCTCTTTGTCTTCGCCAAGTTCAATCCTCAGTTGTTTTCTTTTCCCACCCGCCCACCCTTTTCTTCTTGGAGTCGGAGTCCGTAATTGAGTATCCATCCTACTCGTACGAAGCCTTTGCTTTCTTTCCTCAATGATTTCAACCAGTCTTTTCTCTTCAAGATATTCTTTGGTTCCCCCTTCCAAGTTGTCTTTGTTTTTCCCGCCCTCCCACCCTTTTCTTCCCGGAGTCTGAGCCTTTATTCGAGAAGCTATTTCATTCGTGCAGAACCTCTTCATCTTTCATAAATTATCTCAACCGGTGTATTTTCATCTCGTTCGTCATTCTTCATCTCATTTTGTTTTCCGGTGGATTTCAATTCAAATTTTTCGGTTGATCACATTCTTTTCCTTGGTTAAAGTGTTCTCCTTGCCCGTTTGCCTCTCGCCATTCAATCATTCCGGAGTTCGGAAGACATCTCAGGAGATTCGTCTGTGTTCCAATTAATTCGAGGTTGTCACCTCATTCATATATTTTAATTGTTCCGGTGCATCATCTATCTGCTAAACAATCCTTTTCAACGGTGTTTTCTTTTTAGTGGGCCCTAACCCACAGGTCTTTTCCCAGGATCTTACCTGACTCTACTAATTATTCGAGAGCCATTTCTAATCCTTTTTGAAGTTGACGTAGTATGAATTTCATCAGTCAGATGCCTTTCCAAGATCGCTTTCAAATTCTTTTCATGGTTGGCTCAACCTCTTCGCTTTTCATTCTCCCGGAGTATCTCAGTAATTTTTGTGGTGTTTCTCGTCATCCTTATCAATGTTTGAAGACCGAAGAAGAGTTTTTCCTCTAAATCTTGTCTGCTCTCACGAACTTTCGTGGTTCTAGCTTCATGTTATCCTCGCGAATTATTCCATTTGTCAGTTATTCTTTTCTTACCCATCCGGAGTGTTGCAGGAGTTGTTTCCCTCTCGATCATCCGGAGGTCATCTTTTCGGAATATTTCTTCATTCTAAGTTTTAAGATTCGTTCTCCAAATTATTCTATATCCGTGCCCCTTCATTCACCTCAGTATTCTTCCGATGCTTCGTTCAAGTATTCTTCAATCAGTTCGCGATCCCTTCGTTATCTTGTCTCTAAATTCCCTCAAGTATCTTTGTGCTTTTCTAATTATTCCCGTTGATTCATTCTCTTTCATCAGTCATTTCCGAATTCTTACAGTGGTTCTTTCATATTCTTTTTCTTTGATTATCATTTTAATTCATTCGTTCTTTCAAATTCTACTGGTGGTTCATGAAGACGTTCTCAAGTTTACGATATGTCACTTCTCAATCCTTTTCAAGAAGAATAAGTAGTATTCAAAATTCATTGCTTGTCATCAATTTAATTTGATGAAGGATAAGCATACAATAAATCTTATTCTTATTTCATCCAAGCGAGTAATCCCTTCCTTCGGAGTTTGTTCATGATGAATAATCTCTCGGTTCCTAGTGTTTTCATCTTTTCTTTTCCGGAGTTCTATTTCCTCAGCCATCTCGTTTGGACCTCCATCTAAATCATCGCAAGGCTTATCTTGTGCTTTTCAACCTTCGTTTATTTAATCCTTTTGTTTGCCGCAGTTCTACATGGGGGTTCTTCATGATTTAATTCTTTCCTCAAGTGTTCATCAATATTCTTGTTCAAGGAGTTCTAGTATCTTTTATTCTTGCATCTCGAAGTGCAATTAATTTTCCGCATTCTTTTGAAGTGGAGTTTTGCATTTCTTCGTTGCTCTCAGCTATTCAATCTTTTCCGCCTGTGGTCGGCTATCACCTCAGAATTTCGAGATGTTTTCCATAAGTCCACGACAAGCTTATTCTTTTCGTTGTTGAGTTTCTCAACAACTCCGTTCAATCCTTTCTTCTAAGGTTGCTTTCTATTTCATTCGTGGCATAAGTTGTCATTTTCTTCTCCATTTTTTGCATTCAACTGTTTCAATTCTTTCCGAAGGTTTTGTGTCATGTCTTCATCAAGTATCATTCCATCCTCTCAAGCTCATGTTCTATTCCTCCATGTTTCAGCCGGAGTGCTGCCTAAATTCTTTCAGTCTTATTCGTTTCTTATCTCGTTCTAACCGGAGTGGTCTCATAGCCTATCTGATTCCGTGAGATTTCAATTCTCGTCATTCTCGTCGTTCCTCTCTTCTTCTCTAGGGCTCTTGATTCTTTGCTTCTTCTCTTGAGTTCTTGTTTCACCTCATCCCTTTTCCCCTCCGTCTCGGTCCTAAGATCTCGGGACGAGATCTCTTGTTAGTGGAGGAGTGTTGTAACGCCTCAGATTCGTTGTGCCAGGTGTCTTCCAGTTATTCGCCATCATTGCCATGTCATGTGCTTGCATGTTGCATTTTGCCATGTCATCATCTGCATTTCATATAATGTCATCATGTGCATCTCGTTTTGCATATGTGTTCGTTTCTTGCATCCGAGCATTTTCCCGTTGTTCGTTTTGCAATCCGGCACTCCTATGTCCTCCGGCGTCCCCCTTTTGTCTCTCGTTGTGAGCGGGTGTTAAACATTCTTGGAATGGACCAAGTCTTGCCAAGTGGCCTTGGTACACCACCGGTAGACCGCCTGTCAAGTTTCGTGCCATTTGGAGGTCGTTTGATGCTCCAACGGTTAACCGGGTAACCGCAAAGGCCTCTTTTGTGTGCAGCCCAACACCCCTCCAAAATGGCCCAACAACCCATCCGAACCCCCTCCATGCTCTCGGTCATTCGATCACGATCGTGTGGGCGAAAACCGCACTCCATTTGGACTCTCCTTGCTCCCTCTACCTATAAAAACGCCCTCCCCTCCATTTTTGCGGATCAAACCCTAGCCCCGCTCCTCCGCGCCGCCAGACATGTCCATCCCGCGCAGGACATGTCCACCGGCCACCTCGCTCCGGCCAATCCGGCGCCGCCACGTCACCCTGCTGCTGCTCTCCTCCAACCGGCGCACGCCACCTCGCCTCCTCTCGCCTCCCACCGCGCCGGCTACCCGGGGCCCAGATCCGGCCCGCCCCGGGCCAAACCGGGCCACGCCGGGCCCGCGCCGCCCGCGCGCTCCTCCGCTCGCCAGTGCGCCTGGCCGCCGCAGCCCTCCGCCACCTGCCGACGCCGGCTACCTCCCACCGTCCCCGGCCGGCGCCGCCCTTCGGCGCCCGTGCTCCGCCCCGCCGCCCGGTGCCCATCCGCCGCCGCCGCACGGGTCCCGGCGAGCCCGTGCGCCGCCGACAAGCTCCGGCCTCCTCGCTGCCGGCCACCGCGTCGCTGTTCGCCTCCCGCCATCGCGTGCCTCCGCCGCCCCTCGCCAGAGGTCGCGCCCTCCGCCCTGCCGCGACGTCCCGCGTCCGCTGCGGTCCGGATCCGGCGAGATCCGGCCGGAGGGAGCTCTCCCTCGCCTTCCACGCTGCTCCGGCCACCGTCTTCTCCAACTCTGGCATGCTCTCCGGCGAGCCCGCGCGCCGGATCCGGATCTGGAAAACCTAGAGGTTGACCCCGTTTTTCCAGTCCCGAAATTATTTTGCATTCTGGTGCCCCCTTTGCCATGCCATAACTCCATGCATACTGCTCTGTTTTGTGCGTGTAATATATCAAAATGTTCACCATGAGATGCTCTTCATTTCATTCCATTGTGCCATGCTTGTTTGAGATCATATTGATGCCCGGATCATCGTTGCAAGAGTGCTATATGATGTTAATCTGCTGAAACTGTTATAACTTGATGTTTTGTCATTTCTGTTACATTTGATGTGTGAATCTTATGAGCTTGATGTCTACTTGTGTTTTGAAATATGTCATGCCATATTCACAGTGGTGCCATCCATGTATTTTTGTGGGTCTTGTAGTGAGTGCATCGAGCTTGTTAAGTAGTGTACTTGCTATTACTGTTTTGCTAGTCTGATTCTGTTATACCATGAAGCTATGTAAACCTGCTACTACAAGTCATTCTATGCATAATCTAGAGATGTTCGCTAAGGATGTTTTGTTAGACATGTCATGCTATATCCATAAATGCCCCTGGTTTCAGTTATAGCCTGCTATAGCTTGTTGTAATCTTGCTCCAAAGTTGCTAAATAATGTTGTTGTCAGCCTGTTGACGTTAAGTTCAGTTTTGCCATGTGCGTTGCTAGTGATCCATGCACCCTATGAACGTTATCTTGCCATTCTTAGCTTCATAAACATGTATTATTACTGTTGGTCACCTTGTCATGCCATGTATTGCTCTGTGGTGAGTGGTACAGGCTCACCAACATGCCTCTTATTGTTGTTCCTGCCATGTATGAATCTGTCATATCATTTGCCATGTTTGGATGGATGATACCATCTTTTCTATTGATCTTTAGAATTAGTTCAATAAGGCAGTTTTGTTCTTTGTCTTTAGTACTAGCATTCCATGCCTTGGTTTGCCATGAGAGCTTCTTGTAACATGTTGTTTGATAGCTCTAAACATTGCAACCTGATGTTATTCCTGTTAAGTCTGAAACTGTTATTATTTGCAATCTTGCCATGTCCTTTTATGCAAGTTATGTTGTTTTCTGGAGATAGCTCAGTGTTCATGTTTTGTTATGCTTTACCTGTACTTCATGCCCATGCCTTTTGTTCTTACGTTGAGGTGCTGTAGCATATTGCTTTGATGCTTTCTAGATACCTAGTTGCTGTTTTGGACAGCTTGTCCTTTAAACTTGTATAGTGTGTATGTGTTGAACCGTTGCTCCGTTTTGAGTGTGCTCTATATGAAACTTGCTTGATTTTGCATGAGGTTTCATTTTATCATGTTGCATCCTTGTTTTGAGGTGTTTGCTTGATGTTTGTATGCATTTTGCACCAATTCCATGCTTAACTTGTTTTGCTCATATATTCTAGGCCGTAGCTCCGAACTAAATGAACTTTATATGTAACTTGACTAGAATTTCGTGTAGATTCTCTTGGTGCTCTTTAACTTGCTGTTTAACAACTTTGAACATAAGGATTATTCAGATCTGGACCAATTTTGAAATTTGCATTTGAGGACTTACCGGAATTGTTATATGTTGTTTTCGGCCTCATTTAACCTTGCTTTGATGTGTTGCTCTTGTATGCATCATCTCTTGACATGAGTAGCTTCATGTATCTTTGTCATGCATCATGCTTGGTTGAGCATCTTGTCATGTATATGTGTGGTGTGTTTACCATGTTGTGTGCTTCTTCTCGATAGTTCCTGTTTCGTTGCGATCATGAGGATTCGTTCGTCTACGCTTGGTTCGGCTTCTCCGTTCGTCTTCTTCATGGACTTGTTCTTCTTCCTAGAGGGATTTCAGGCAAGATGACTGTCACCTTGGATCTCATTACTATCATTGCTATGCTAGTTGCTTCGTTCTATCGCTTTGCCGCGCTACCTATCTCTTGTTGCTAAGCCTCCCTAATTGCCATGTCAGCCTCTAACCGTTTTCACCCTTCCTAGCAAACCGTTGTTTGGCTATGTTACCGCTTTGCTCAGCCCCTCTTATAGCGTTGTCAGTTGCAGGTGAAGTTGAAGATTGCTCCATGGTAGACAGGATTATGTTGGGATATCACAATATCTCTTATTTAATTAACGCATCTATATACTTGGTAAAGGGTGGAAGGCTCGGCCTTATGCCTGGTGTTTTGTTCCACTCTTGCCGCCCTAGTTTCCGTCATACCGGTGTTATGTTCCCGGATTTTGCGTTCCTTACGCGGTTGGGTGATTTATGGGACCCCCTTGACAATTCGCTTTGAATAAAACTCCTCCAGCAAGGCCCAGCCTTGGTTTTACCATTTGCCTCATCACCACCTATTACCTTTCCCTTGGGTCGGCCAACCCGAGGGTCATCTTTATTTTAGCCCCCCGGGCTAGTGCTTCCCTAAGTGCTGGTCCGAATTGAGCAACCTACGGGGCCACCTCAGGGCAGAGGGTTGGTTTTACTCGTAGCTTGACTTATCCGGTGTTGCCCTGAGAACGAGATATGTGCAGCTCCTATCGGGATTGTCGGCGCATCGGGCGGCTTTGCTAGTCTTGTTTTACCATCGTTGAAATGTCTTGTAAACCGGGATTCCGAGACTGGTCGGGTCTTCCTGGGAGAAGGAATATCCTTCGTTGATTGCGAGGGCTTATCATGGGCTAAGTTGGGACACCCCTGCAGGGTTATAAACTTTCGAGAGCCGTGCCCGCGGTTATGTGGCAGATGGGAATTTGTTAATGTCCGATTGTAGATAACTTGACACCAGATATGAATTAAAACGCATCAGCCGTGTGTGCAGCCGTGGTGGTCTCTTTTCGGCTGAGTCCGGGAAGTGAACACGGTTTTTGGGTTATGATTGACGTAAGTAGGAGTTCAGGATCACCTCTTGATCATTACTAGTTGATGACCGTTCCATTGTTTCTCTTCTCGCTCTCATTTGCGTATGTTGGCCACCATATATGCTTAGTCGCTGTTGAAACCTAACCACTTTACCCCTTCCTTTAAGCTTTGCTAGTCTTGATACCCATGGTAATGGGATTGCTGAGTCCTCGTGGCTCACAGATTACTACAACAATAGTTGCAGGTACAGGTTATTCGATGATCATGACGCGAGAGCGATGTTTGCTTGTTTTGGAGTTCTTCTTCTGCTTCTTCTTTGATCAGGGGATAGGTTCCAGGTCGGCAGCCTGGGCTAGCAGGGTGGATGTCGTTCGAGCTTATGTTTGTGTTTCATCCGTAATCGGATGTTGATCTTATGTATGATGTATAGATGTATTCTTGCGGCATTTGTATGTCTTGTATGTATCCACATCTATTATGTAATGTTGATGTAATGATATCCACCTTGCAAAAGCGTCTTCAAGATGCGCTTCTATCCTTGGTAGGACCTTCGAGTTCCTTTAGGATAGGGTCGCATCTTGGGCGTGACAAGTTGGTATCAGAGCCTCGACCGACCATAGGAGCCCCCTTGAATGATCGTGTAGTTTGGCCGTTGTTGAGTCTGGAAGAAAACTGTTTTCGGAGTTTAGTTATATTGGAGAGTAGGAATTCTTTTTACTCCTCAGCCCCTTCGTTGCTCTGGTGAGGAATCTTGACGTAGTTGTTTTGAATTACTCCTCTTCCCATTCAAATTTTTCTTTAGGTTCACGAAGTTGGTTTTCCGATCGTTTGGTTCTCAGCTCTTTTGTCCGGTGCATCCTCTCGTCAAGGCGGTTCGACCCTCTTTGTCTTCGCCAAGTTCAATCCTCAGTTGTTTTCTTTTCCCACCTGCCCACCCTTTTCTTCTTGGAGTCGGAGTCCGTAATCGAGTATCCATCCTACTCGTGCGAAGCCTTTGCTTTCTTTCCTCAATGATTTCAACCGGTGTTTTCTCTTCAAGATATTCGTCTGTTTCCCCTTCCATGTTGTCTTTGTTTTTCCCGCCCTCCCACTCTTTTCTTCCCGGAGTCTGAGCCTTTATTCGAGAAGCTATTTCATTCGTGCGGAACCTCTTCGTCTTTCGTAAATTATCTCAACCGGTGAATTCTCGTCTCGTTCGTCATTCTTCATCTCTTTTTCTTTTTCGGTGGATTTCAATTCAAGTTTTTCGGTTGATCACATTCTTTTCCTTGGTTAAAGTGTTCTCCTTGCCCATTTGTCTCTCGCCATTCAATCATTCCGGAGTTCAGAAGACATCTCAGGAGATTTGTCTGTGTTCCAATTAATTCGAGGTTGTCACCTCATTCATATATTTTAATTGTTCCGGTGCATCATCTATCTGCTCAGCAATCCTTTTCAACGGTGTTTTATTTTTAGTGGGCCCTAACCCACAGGTCTTTTCCCAGGATCTTACCTGACTCTTATAATTATTCCGGAGCCATTTCTAATCCTTTTCGAAGTTGACGTAAGTATGAATTTCATCAGTCAGATGCCTTTCCAAAATCGCTTTCAAATTCTTTTCATGGTTGGCTCAACCTCTTCGCTTTTCATTCTCCCGTAGTATCTTAGTAATTTTTGTGGTGTTTCTCGTCGTCCTTATCAATGTTTGAAGACCTAAGAACAGTTTTTCCTCTAAATATTTTCTACTCTCTCGAAGTTTCGTGGTTCTAGCTTCATGTTATCCTCGCGAATTATTCCATTTGTCAGTTATTCTTTTCTTACCCATCCGGAGTATTGCAGGAGTTGTGTCCCTCTCGATCATCCGGAGGTCATCTTTTCGGAATATTTCTTCATTCTAAGTTTTCAGATTCGTTCTCCAAATTATTCTATATCCGTGCCCCTTCGTTCACCTCAGTATTCTTCCGATGCTTCGTTCAAGTATTCTTCAATCAGTTCGCGATCCCTTCGTTATCTAGTCTCTAAATTCCCTCAAGTATCTTTGTGCTTTTCTAATTATTCCCGGTGATTCATTCTCTTTCGTCAGTCATTTCCGAATTCTTATGGTGGTTCTTTTAGATTCTTTTTCTTTGATTATCATTTTAATTCATTCGTTCTTCCAAATTCTACCGGTGGTTCATGAAGACCTTCTCAAGTTTGCGATATGTCACTTCTCAATCCTTTTCAAGAAGAATAAGTAGTATGCAAAATTCATTGCTTGTCATCAATTTAATTTGATGAAGGATAAGTATACAATAAATCTTATTCTTATTTCATCCAAGCGAGTAATCCCTTCCTTCAGAGTTTGTTCATGATGAATAATCTCTCGGTTCCTAGTGTTTTCATATTTTCTTTTCCGGAGTTCTATTTCCTCAGCCATCTCGTTCGAACCTCCATCTAAATCATCGCAAGGCTTATCTTGTTCTTTTCAACCATCGTTTATTTAATCCTTTTGTTTGCCGGAGTTCTACATGAGAGTTTTTCATGATTTAATTCTTTCCTCAAGTGTTCATCAAGATTCTTGTTCAAGGAGTTCTAGTATCTTTTCTTCTTGCATCTCGAAGTGCAATTAATTCTCCGCATTCTTTTGAAGTGGAGTTTTGCATTTCTTCGTTCCTCTCAGCTATTCAATCTTTTCCGCTTGTGGTCGGTTATCACCTTAGAATTTCGAGATGTTTTCCATAAGTCCACGACAAGCTTATTCTTTTCGTTGTTGAGTTTCTCAACAACTCCCTTCAATCCTTTCTTCTAAGGTTGCTTTCTATTTCATTCGTGGCATAAGTTGTCATTTTCTTCTCCGTTCTTTTCATTCAACTCAAGTATCATTCCGAAGGTTTTGTGTCATCTCTTCATCAAGTATCATTCCATCCTCTCAAGCTCGTGTTCTATTCCTCCATGTTTCAGCCGGAGTGCTGCCTAAATTCTTTCAGTCTTATTCGTTTCTTATCTCGTTCTAACCGGAGTGGTCTCATAGCCTATCTGACTCCGTGAGCTTTCGATTCTCGTCATTCTCGTCGTTCCTCTCTTCTTCTCGAGGGCTCTCGATTCTTTGCTTCTTCTCTTGAGATCTCTTGTTAGTGGAGGAGTGTTGTAACGCCCCGGATTCGTTGCGCTAGGTGTCTTCCAGTTATTCGCCATCATTGCCATGTCATGTGCTTGCGTGTTGCATTTTGCCATGTCATCATCTGTATTTCATATCATGTCATCATGTGCATCTCGTTTTGCATATGTGTTCGTTTCTTGCATCCGAGCATTTTTTCCGTTGTCTGTTTTGCAATCCGGCACTCCTATGTCCTCCGGCGTCCCCGTTTTGTCTCTCGTAGTGAGTGGGTGTTGAACGTTCTCGAAATGGACCGAGCCTTTCCAAGTGGCCTTGGTACACCACCGGTAGACCGCCTGTCAAGTTTCGTGCCATTTTGAGGTCGTTTGATGCTCCAACGATTAACTGGGTAACCGCAAAGGCCTCTTTTGTGTGCAGCCCAACACCCCTCCAAAATGGCCAAACAACCCATCCAAACCCCCTCCATACTCTCGGTCGTTCTATCACGATCGTGTGCGCGAAAACCGCACTCCATTTGGACTCTCCTAGCTCCCTCTACCTATAAAAACGCCCTCCCCTCCATTTTCGCGGATCAAACCCTAGCCCCGCTCCTTCGCGCCGCCGGACATGTCCATCCCACGCACGACATGTCCACCGGCAACCTCGCTCCGGCCAATCCGGCGCCGCCACATCACCCCGCCGCTGCTCTCCTCCAACCGGCGCGCGCCACCTCGCCTCCCACCGCGCCGGCCACCCGGGGCCCAGATCCCGGCCAAACCGGGCCACGCCGGGCCCGCGCCGCCCGCGCGCTCCTCCGCTCGCCGGTGGACCTGGCCGCCACCACCCACCGATGTCGGCGACCTCCCGCCATCCCCGGCCGGCGCCGCCCTCCTGCGCCCGTGCTCCGCCCCGCCGCCCGGTGCCCATCCGCCGCCGCCGCCCGGGCACCGGCGAGCCCGCGCGCCGCCGCCAGGCCCCGGCCTCCTCGCCGCCGGCCACCGCGTCGCTGTCTGCCTCCCGTCGTCGCGTGCCTTCGCCGCCCCTCGCCGGAGGTCGCGCCCTCCGCCCTGCCGCGACGTCCCATGTCCGCTCCGGTCCGGATCCGGCGAGATCCGACCGGAGGGAGCTCTCCCTCCCCTTCCTCGCTGCTCCGGCCGCCGTCTCCTCCAACTCCGTCATGCTCTCCGGCGAGCCCGCGCGCCGGATCCGGATCTGGAAAACCTAGATGTTGACCCCGTTTTCCCAGTCCCAAAATTATTTTGCATTCTGGTGCCCCCTTTGCCATGCCATAACTCCATGCATACTGCTCCGTTTTGTGCGTGTAATATATCAAAATGTTCATCATGAGATGCTCTTAATTTCATTACATTGTGCCATGCTTGTTTGAGATCATCTTGATGCCCGAATCATCATTGCAAGAGTGCTATATGATGTTAATCTGCTGAAACTGTTATAACTTGATGTTTTGTCATTTTTGTTCCATTTGATGTGTGCCTCTTATGAGCTTGATGTCTACATGTGTTTTCATCTATGTCATGCCATCTTCACAGTGGTGTCATCCATATATTTTTGTGGGCCTTGTAGTGAGTGTATCAAGCTTGTTAAGTAGTGTACTTGTTGTTACTGTTTTGCTAGTCTGATTCTGTTATACCATGAAGCTATGTAAACCTGCTGCTACAAGTCATTCTATGCATAATCTGGAGATTTTCACTAAGGATGTTTTGTTACACATGTCATGCTATATCCATCCATGCCCCTTGTTGTAGTTATAGCCTGATGTAGCTTGTTGTAATCTTGCTCCAAAGTTGCTAAATAATGTTGTTATCAGCCTGTTGACGTTAAGTTCAGTTTTGCCATGTGCGTTGCTAGTGATCCATGCACCCTATGAACGTGCTCTTGCCATTCTTAGCTTCATAAACATGTATTCTTACTGTTGGTCACTTTGTCATGCCATGTATTGCTCTGTGGTGAGTGGTACAAGATCACCAACATGCATACTTACTGTTGTTCCTGCCATGTATGAATCTGTCATATCATTTGCCATGTTTGCATGGATGATACCATCTTTTCTATTGATCTTTAAAATTAGTTCAGTAAGGGAGTTTTGTTCTTTGTCTTTAGTACTAGCATGCCATGCCTTGGTTTGCCATGATAGCTTCCTGTAACATGTTGTTTGATAGCTCTAAACATTGCAACCTGATGTTATTCCTGTTAAGTCTGAAACTGTTATTATTTGCAATCTTGCCATGTCCTTTTGAGCATGTTATGTTGTTTTCTGGAGATAGCTCAGTGTTCATGTTTTGTCATGCTTTACCTGTACTTCATGCCCATGCCTTTTTTTTCTTATGTTGAGGTGCTGTAGGATATTGTTTTGATGCTTGCTAGATGCCTTACCCGAATTTTGCGTTCCTAACGCGGTTGGGTGATTTATGGGACCCCCTTCACAGTTCGCTTTGAATAAAACTCCTCCAGCAAGGCCCAACCTTGGTTTTAGCATTTGCCTCACCACCACCTATTAACTTTCCCTTGGGTCGGCCAACCCGAGGGTCATCTTTATTTTAGCCCCCTGGGCCAGTGCTGGTCTGAACCGAGCAACCTGCGGGGCCACCTCGGGGCAACTTGAGGGTTGGTTTTACTCGTACCTTGACTTATCCGGTGTTGCCCTGAGAACGAGATATGTGCAGCTCCTATCGGGATTGTTGGCGCATCGGGCGGCTTTGCTGGTCTTGTTTTACCATTGTCGAAATGTCTTGTAAACCGGGATTCCGAGACTGATCGGGTCTTCCTCGGAGAAGGAATATCCTTCGTTGATCGCGATAGCTTATCATGGGCTAAGTTGGGACACCCCTGCAGGGTTATAAACTTTCGAGAGTCGTGCCCGCGGTTATGTGGCAGATGGGAATTTGTTAATGTCCGGTTGTAGATAACTTGACACCAGATACGAAATAAAACGCATCAACCGTGTGTGTAGCCGTGATGGTCTCTTTTCGGCGGAGTCCGGGAAGTGAACACGGTTTTTGGGTTATGATTGATGTAAGTAGGAGTTCAGGATCACCTCTTGATCATTACTAGTTGACGACCGTTCCATTGTTTCTCTTCTCGCTCTCATTTGCGTATGTTAGCCACCATATATGCTTAGTCGCTGCTGCCACCTCACCACTTTACCCCTTCCTTTCCCTTTAAGCTTTGCTAGTCTTGATACCCATGGTAATGGGATTGCTGAGTCCTCGTGGCTCACAGATTACTACAACAATAGTTGCAGGTACAGGTTATGCGATGATCATGACGCGAGAGCGATGTTTGCTTGTTTTGGAGTTCTTCTTCTGCTTCTTCTTCGATCAGGGGATAGGTTCCAGGTCGGCAGCCTGGGTAGCAGGGTGGATGTCATTCGAGCTTCTGTTTGTGTTTCATCCGTAGTCGGATGTTGACCTTATGTATGATGTATAGATGTATTCTTGCGACATTTGTATGTCTTGTATGTATCCACATCTATTATGTAATGTTGATGTAATGATATCCACCTTGCAAAAGCGTCTTCAAGATGCGCTTCTATCCTTGGTGGGACCTTCGAGTTCCTTTAGGATAGGGTCGCATCTTGGGCGTGACAGGTGATCCCTACGGTCAAAGGTGATCCGACAATCTGACCATGGATTGAACTTGGGGGCGACTGGCTCCATCGCATAGACGTCCCGTAGTGCCCGCTTCCGTTCTAGCTTGGGAATGTGGGTGGCATAGATCATGTTGACCGTTTTCACCTGGGGGGGATTTCTTTTGTCCCGCCGTATTCGGACGCCGGGGCTTCGATGTCCGCACAGTCGACTATTTGGTTCTTTTTAGTGAGGAACCTAGTCCAGAATTTCCGGGCTGACTCTCCGGGCTATTGAGTTATGTGGCTCAGGTCATCAGCATCCGGTGGTCGCACATATGTGCCCTGGAAGTTGTCAAGGAATGCATCTTCCAGGTTTTCCCAACTGCCGATAGAATTTGCTAGCAGGTTGTTTAACCAGTGCCGGGCTGGTCCTTTGAGCTTAAGGGGGAGATACTTGATTGCGCGTAGATCATCTCCGCGGGCCATGTGAATGTGGAGAAGGAAATCTTAGATCCATACTGCGGGGTCTGTTCTGCCATCGTATGATTCGATGTTTACGGGTCTGAATCCTTCTAGGAATTCGTGATCCATCACTTCGTCAGTGAAGCAGAGGGGGTGTGCGGCGCCTCTATGTCGGGCTATGTGGCTACGCTGGTTGGATTGTTCTGGGTTGCTATGTTCGGCCCGACCGGACTTGTTGATGATGTATCAGGCGCGGCGGTCATCATCGCGCACTGGGGCACGCCCCCTCGATCCGTAGATCGATCTTGGCTGTCCTGCTTTGTTTTCCAGAATATCTTGCAGGTCATGCCTGTTTCCCTAAGCCGTATTGTAACGACGTGGGGGTGCGGGCTGGTATCCAAGATGGTACCCCGTTTTATCCCGGCCACGGGTTGGCCGGTCAGCCGTTTGGCGTTCGAGTCCATATTCCTCGGCTGCCAGGACTTCAGTCCATCTATCTGTGAGCAGGTCTTGATCAGCTTGGAGTTGCTACTGCTTCTTCTTCAGGCTCCTCGCAGTGTCTATAAGCCTACGCTTGAAGAGCTCCTGCTCCATGGGATCCTCAGGCACACCGAATTCGTCGTCGCCGAGGCTGATCTCGTCTTCGGAGGGGGCATGTAGTTGTCCTCCTTTGGGTATGCTTCTATCGCATGTTCTTCTTGGCTGACCTGCTCATCTTCCTGCTCATCCTGCTCGAAGGCGGGCTGGTCAGGTTAATATTCTTCTTCGGCGCCATTCGGATTATTTTTGTCTCCAGGGCCGGTGTTGCTATGGCGGGGCTTGGAGCGGCGCCGACGACGCCCATTCTTTGATTTTCTTCCCGAGGGGTTGTCCTCCGTTGCCTCATCGCCATTAGTTTCCTTTGGAGTGTCCACCATATATATATCATATGAGGAGGTGGCCGTCCACCGCCCAGTGAGCGGTGGCTCCTGTAATTCTCCTACATCATCGTCCATACCGTCGATGTCTTCGGAGTCGAAGTCAAGCATGTCGGTTAGATCATCGATCGTGGCAATGAAGTGGGTGGTCGGCGGGCAATGAATTCCGTCGTTGTCTGCTTCCCACTCGAGCCGGACATAGTTCTGCCCGGAGTCTCCTGACAAGGAGAGAGACTTCAACAAGTCCAGCATGTCACCGAAGGGCGAGTGCTGAAAGACGTCCGCCGCGGTGAACTCCATCACCGGATCCCAACCAGGATCGGCGGGCTCAGAGGCGCGTGGACTGAAACCTACGTCCAGATATGAATCTGGGGGTCCGGAGTCACAGGCCCCCTCAGAGGTGAGACCTGTGTTCGGCTCCATCGCCGATGAGGGGACGACCTAAGGGGCGGGGTCCAGCCCTTCGTCCTTAGGAGAAGCAACCTGCCCCGGATTTAGATGTGGGGCTTCTGCCGGGGTGATATCCCGAATAATGTCTGGCGGCAGGTCTAAGCCGTGCTCATCGTGACTGTTCGGCGCTTCTGGCGCTGGACCGAATCCGTCGAAGATCAAGTCTCTGCGGATATCCATCGTGTAGTTCAAGTTTCCGAACCTGATTTGATGGCCGGGGGCATAGCTATCGATCTGCTCCAGGTGGCCAAGCGAATTGGCCCTCAGCGCGAAGCCGCCGAACACAAAGATCTGTCCGGGGAGTAAAGTCTCACCCTAGATAGCGTCGTTGATGAGGATTGAAGGAGCCATCGAGCCTGACAGTGACGACACAGAGGAACTCTCAATGAAAGCACCAATGTCGATGTCAAAACCGGCGGATCTCGGGTAGGGGGTCCCGATCTGTGTGTCAAGGCTGATGGTAACAAGAAGTGAGGGACATAGATGTTTACCCAGGTTCGGGCCCTCTCGATGGAGGTAAAACCCTACTTCCTGCTTGATTAATATTGATGGTATGTGTAGTACAAGAGTACATCTACCACGAGATCATAGAGGCTAAACCCTAAGAGCTAGCCTATGATGGTATGAATGTAATTGTGATCGGCCTTCTAAGGACCAACCTCTCCGGTTTATATAGACACCGAAGAGGGCTAGGGTTTACATGGAGTCGGTTACAAGGAAGGAAATATAATATCCGGATCGCCAAGCTTTCCATCCACGCCAAGGAAAGTCCCCTCCGGACACGGGCCGAAGTCTTGAGTCTTGTATCTTCACGCTTCAATAGTCTGGACGTTGTACACAGTCTGGCTGTCCGGATACCCCCTAATCCAGGACTCCCTCAGGCACCTCGCGAGGTACCCCTGCCTTGAGCTCTCCGTCCTTTCACGAGCCTGCCTGGTGAGGCTGTTCCTGAGGAAGCCTTGCCTCGTCCGCCCCGCGAGGCTTGGCCCCTCGCGAGGGTCTTGAGCTTGAGTTGATGAAGATGGGTCGTACTGGCCACCCCTTAAGCCAAGTCAGAGGCCGCAGGCAGGCAAGTCTGGGGACCCCCGTTCCCGGAACGCCGACAGCCTCCTCAGGAGCGGCCTCACTAGGCGGGCTCGCGAGGGGGCAGAGAGATCAACGCAAGGGGTACCTCGTGAGGTTCCCATGACGCAAGCCATGATGACCAAGGCCAGGCGGGCGCCAGCGCGCGCAGTGTCCTCGTTTCCCCTTTGGTGCTAAGGGGGCAAGCGCAGGCCGGAGTACCGAGGCATCAGGAAAAGGTTTCCATATCAGTGCAACAAGACCAAGACCAGTAGGACGGCAGGACGGAGGTCATCGTGGAGCCCAAGACGGCGTCACCACCAGTGCCTTTGGCATTCGAAGACCACCTTTAGTCAGGATAGCTTGTACTAGCTGTCCCCTTTCAAAATGGCCGTTGTTGGATCCCTTCCCGCTCAATATTTGGGGAGAGGACCAGGGCCCCTATAAATAGGACTAGCCACCACAGCCAGGGGGAGAAACAAACTCAGTTCATCTTTGCATCCACCAAGCAGAAGAACACCTCTCTTTAGGAGGCTGTTCTTCCCTTGTACTGTTCATCATCAGCCCAAGAGGCAATCCACCACCACCACACTAGAGTAGGGTATTACACCAGAATGGTGGCCCGAACCAGTATAAATCTTGCATCTCTTGTGTTGTGAGTTCGTCGAGCTAACCTTAGAGATCGCGGCGAGGCTGAGGGCGAGATTCGGTAGGGCGAAATCTTCGTGCGCACCCAAGTGTTCGAACATCAAGGGTTTTGCCGGAACCCGAAATCTGTTAACGTGGTCGTCACCAAGACCCTCATCGATGGCAAAGCCGGGCTCAATGTTCTCTCTGTCTATATGTTCAACAAACTCCAAGTGTCGTATCACCAGCTTCAGCCCACCAAGCCGTTCTTAGGAGTGACCGACGGTTCCACGCATCTGATAGGGCAGATCCGTCTCCCTATCACCTTTGGCAAGCGCGACAACTACCACACTGAGCTCATCGACTTTGGCGTCATTGACATTCATCTGCCATACAACACGATCCTTAGGTACCCAGCACTGGCCAAGTTCATGGCAGCAACGCACCATGGCTACAATGTCCTCAAGATGCCAGGGAGCGGCGGCATCATCACAGTCGCCTACAAGGAAAAGGACACAGTGTGCTCCCTCGAGCGCGCCTACCATGCTGCAGCAGTTGAGAACCCTGAAGAGGAGGGCGTTATCCTCCCCCCTGAGGTCGGCCCCAAGATGAAGAAGTTATAGCTGGGTCAGGGATATCACGAGAAGGCATCACCCGACAGCACTGCACTGAGCCTCGCGTCCCTAGATGGGGCGCCTTCACCTATCACATAGGAAGACGCGCCCGACGCCCTCTCAGGCTGGGCTCGAGGGCTCTCCTCTGGAGGGCCTTAGACCTAGCCAACGTCGCGAGGGAGGCGCTCGGGCACCATGTGGAGGCATGCTTCAGCACATGCTTACCAGGAGAAGGCACAGGGCGTAAGGCATCAAGCGCTCAGGAGTACATCAGCAAGGCAGTCGAGGAGATTCCAGAGGCAAGGGTTCTGCAGGGCGATCGCTGCCCACCACGGGGCGTGGCTCAATGCCCTGGAGAGGGTAAGGAGTTCCACGTCTGCATCGACATACTAGGGCTCAATAGGGCCGCATCTCAGCAGCTCTTTTGGCCGTCCCGTGTCGGCCAATGCGAGGGTCCACCTCACAGCTACGTTCACATGCCCTACGGCCCGCCGAGCACGGCTGTGGCATTCCAGCACTGCATGCGGGATGTCCTGGCGGCTCGGGAGGCTAGGCACCAGGCGATTCTGGCGGAGATGGAGATGCACCTTCAGGAGCCCCCAGGCCCCAGTAGCCTCCCAAGGCTCAGGGCCAAGGCGGCTCGAGAGGGATGACCTCAGCGGAGCGCGTCTTCTGCTACCCCGACATCCCTTTAACAATGGTGCTAGGTGACATATTTTTAGTTCGTTCAGTTTGGGGGCGCACCTCGGGCTGCATTATCCCCAAGTCGTGTGGGTCCATCCCTGCGACATGTATCTCTTTTGCATCTGTCAGAACTAGTTTACCTTCCCTTATGAGCTGCCTTGAGATTATCGACTACCTGACTGGCGCTTCATCACCAAGAACGTCTCGCGCCCTTACAAGCCCACCCCTGACTGCCTCATGATTAAGGACTTGCACGGCGTCTGCGCTCGGGTCCGTCCCAGCAGCGTCGCTAAACCCAAGAGGCTAAGCTCTAGCTCACGGGCCAACCCCCGTGTATGTCACCTCCCATGGCCCTTGGTGTCTTGTTCTCGCATGAGCTAATCGCAGGTGGATGAGTGAGGGTGCGCGACCTAGTGCCTCGTCACCACGGGAGTCGCGCACTGGTTGTTTTTCTTCAGGTTCTTTGCATGAGAAGACTGGGCACGGTGTCTATGCTCGAGTCCGTTCACGTCGACTCCTGGGGTCTTTGGTGTCTAGCCTTCTCTTGCAATAACCTCAGGAGACTCACTCGGGGCAGGTTGCCTAACCATCTTGCGGGACTGACACAAGAGTTCCCGATCAAATTCAGGCGCAACCCGCCTTGAGGTAGGGCCTCGTGAGTCATGTGTTGGCTCACGAGTGCCCATACACACCTCCTCCAACCCTGCCGTGCAAGCCACGTGTCAGGGCGGGGCTCTACACGCCCGGGGGCTCTCCTCAGAGGGAGCCCCCTCCCACGCACCAGTGGAAGCACCATGCTCCGCGCTGGCCATTGACACTGCCGAGGGGCGGCTATGCCCGTGCAAGAGCGGAAGTGCCATGTTCCGCGCTAGTTATAAACAACTGAGGGTAGCCTCGCGGCTGTAGTGACCTCAGGGATCCTCCGGGCTCAGTGCTTAGCCTCACCGCGCTGCTCTCCCTCGAGAGGGTAGCGCGAGGGGGCTGGGCACGGGGGCTACGCTTAGGTCACGCCCGGCGTACGCCACCTTGCCAGGTCCCACGGACCTGGTCTTCGCGCGCCCCTCCCGTGCGAGATCCCAGGGAGGAGAGGTATGATGGTCTATTCATACGTCAAGGGGGACTCCTGAGAATCGCATCTCAGGAGCCTAACTAGCCACGTAGCCCCTCACCCCTTGGTCTCGTCCTGGCGACCCGGACGACCCAACGGTGGCTAAGGTATGTGCGGGGTCGGGCCCTGCCGACGCAGAACGCCAAGGCCTAACTCTCATCCTTCCCTTCCCAAGCCGTTCGTACATCAAGGGGGACTCCTGAGCATCGCGTCTCAGGAGCCTAACTAACCACGTAGCCACTCACCCCCTGGCCTTGTCCTGGCAATCCGGACGACCCAGCGACGGCTAAGGTATGCGCAGGGTCGGGCCCTACCGAGACAGAACACCAAGGCTTGCCCTCGCACCTCTATTCCCGAGATGGTCGCACAAGGGGGACACTGGAGCATCGCGTCTCAGGAGCCTAACTAGCCACGTAGCACCTCACCCCCTGGCCTTGTCCCGGCAATCCAGATGACCCAGTGGTGGCCGAGGTACGCGCGGGGTCAGGCCCTGCCGATGCAGAACAACAAAGCAATCAAAAAAAGTCGGGGAACCATAAGCTAGTTATTACAGAACATATTGTTCCAAGCATCAATTTTAACGCCTCCACGATGCATGCTACATGCTACAGGATAAAAACAGGAAGCCACAGCATCACGAAGCCACCTCTTCAGCCCTAGCTACCACTGTCGCCCGCCTATGGAGCCTTGTCGACGTCAACGTCGTCCTTCCCCTCGGCTCCAGCCGCAGGGCCGACGACAAGGAAATTGTCTAGTAGGGTGTTCACTAAACTCTTCACGGCGCCAGCAACAGCATCGTAGGAGTCGGTGTCCACGGGCTCGAGGAAGGTGGCGAAGTCGAAGCTGGCGCCCAAAAGATAGAGATGGCTGAAGGCGCGTGTCAGGGCCGAGGAAGAAAGCAAGCGAGCCTCACCTTCCACCATGGATCCAAACCCGTCGACGATGTCCTCGAGCCCATCGATGACCTCAGGGAGCAGGGCTGCAGGGCTCTCCTTTGGGGTGACCACCGTTCCCGGGGGATTGCGCCCAAAGAGTGCCTGCCGAGCCTTGTGAAACCTCGCCTCGAGGGAGCCGAGGGTGTTGTTCTCCATGGCGGCCGCCTCCTTGGCCTCAACAAGAGACACCTAGGCCGCTTTCTCTTCCTCCTTCAACCTCTTCAGGCGGTCGTGCTCCATGGCCTGCTCCCAGGCTACCTGCTTCAGCTCGGCGTCACGGCTGACGACGGCGGCCTCCTGGGCCTTCATCTTCTCCTCTCGCTCCTGGAGCTGGCTGGCCTGGGCGGCCTGGAGAGCCTTCAGCTCGGCTTCCACTACGCGGCACCACTCCTGGGTGTCCTTGGCTTCCTTTTGGACCAAGTCACGCTAGGCAGCAGCTACCCCGGCCACCTTCTGGGCCTCCTCCGTGGAACTCCGGGCAGCCTAGATAGATGCATCGGCCTGGAGCTACCCTGAGATCAGTTCCAGGTGCCCCAACGCTGCGCGCTGGTCCAGAGCTTGAAGATCACCCTGGACATGGTCCAGCGCGGCTCGGGCCTCCTCCAGGGCTCCGGAGATGGCTGGAGCACCATGGCCCAGCAGCACGGTGGGCGGAGGTGGAGATGTTCTCGGCACTAAGACAGGTGAAACTGCAGCGGCAGGAAGGACTGGGGCCTCCGGAGGCCTTGCGACCTCAGCAGTCGTGATGGAGGCGGATGCTGCCAGAGTCAGCCATGCCGCTGATGCCGGCTCCTCTCGAGGCTGGGCCTCCAAGCCCTAAGAAGACGATGTCGCTGCTAGAGCTGCAAGAGTCGCATCGCCCCTCTTAGCAAAAGCTGTGACAGCCACCTCGACACGCTCGACCATGGCGACCTCAGTGTTCTCCTTCTTCTTTTTCGACGACAATTGCTGCCTAACGTCGAACGAAGACACTAAGCATCGCATCAAGATTCAAGAGCAAGGCCAAGAAAGAACACTTATTGGTCTGAAGTGAAATAGCTCCTCTTCAGGCTCATCAGCGGGGGCTTCACTGGGGAAACTGGAGTTGCGCTCTTGGGAGCAGGAGAGCAGGCGGTCGGCGCCGCTTGGGATGTTGCCGGCGAAGGTGGAATGCTGCCTGGAGGGATCAGCGCAGTTCTACCCCTCCTCGCCATCGTCCGCTTTGGCTGCTTCGAGGAGGCCACCCCGGATATTGTGGTGACCCCCGTAGGATGATCTAGCTCCACCACCGGATGCGTGTCCTCCTCGTTGTTGTCAGAGAAGTTGCGGAGGAGTTCTCCCTGCTTCGGGGTGGAGGATTCCGCCTCCCCCTCCTCCTCCTCGGTGTCCTCGGAGGAGCGGTCGCCGAAGGACAGGTTCACAAAGGAGGCGGCCGGCGGGGGAGGCCCTGTCAGCATGGGCCCTAACTCGTCGAAGACAGGCATGGCGGCGGCGATCTTCTCTCCGTCGTCTCGGTGGTACAGCGGGAGGCAATCATTTGGAGGGCCACTCGGGTCCTTCCCAGTCATGGAAAGCAGCACATTTCCCAGCTCCTCCTCAGAAAGATCGTCCCGGTGCAAGCGGATCTTGCCGTCGGTGCCCCCGAGTTTCCGCAAGGGGCGGGAGCGATCCTGGAGTGGTGTCAGGTGCTGTGTCAGAAACTCCCTGATGATCATGGCCCCCGTCAGCTTCTCGGCCTTCATGTCGGCCTCCATCTTCCTCATCAGTGGCCTCAAATGGGGGTCGGTGATCTTCCCAGAAAATCACCCCTTCTCAGAGGTCGGGAGACCGGTCAGGAGACCGATCGGCAGCTCTAGTTGGTCGTGGGAGCACTTGGCATCCATTATTACCAACTTGTTTCGGACGTACTCTACCTTCTTCCCGGCGCGGGAGATCGCGTTGCCGCCCCGGGCCGGGATGAAGCCGACACACCTCGTAGGTCGGTCGCCAGCCAAGCGGAGATAGAAGAAGTGAAGGAGCATGGAGATGGAGGGCATCACCCCCACGAACGCCTCACAGCAGAATGCAAAGATGGAAAAGAGGAGGATAGGGTTGGGATGGATGTGGAGCGTGTGGAGGTCGTAATGGTGGAGAAAGACATAGAAGAAGCGGGAGAAGGGAGGATTCAGCCCCGAGCAGACGTTGTGCAGGAAGAAGGGATAGAACGTATTGTTCACGGGCTCCGGCACAGTGGAGGTGAAAGCACAAGTGCTCCCTAGGTGGTTTTGGTAATTAATGTCAACATATCTCTTGTTGGACTAACACTTTTATCTAGTATATTCCAGATAAGTTCAACAATGGAGTGGCATCGACTAAAGGATGTGGGAACTCCTTCAAGACGCTAAGGACAAAGGATTGGCTCAAGCTTCAAGCTCAAGAATCTTCATTTTACATTCTTAGTGATCCAAGATCACATTGAGTCTATAGGAAAAGCCAATACTATCAAGGAGGGATGAGGTGTTGCTTAATGAGCCTCTTGCTTCATGTGCTTAGTGATATGCTCCAAAACCCTCAGCTACTTTCCCACTTCCACAAATTACCTAAACCTAAAGCCAAAATCGGTCACACCGATTCTTCCTATCCGGTGCCACCGATTCCAAAAGTCATAGCCACCACCACAAACCCTAAGCAAATCGGTCTTACCGATAGGGATCTCGGTCTCACCGAGATGGGATGTAATCTCTCTGTGTATGTCCATTATCAAAATCGGTCCCACCAAGTTTGAGCAATCGGTACTACCGAGATTAAAATGCAAACTTTCTGTTGACTCATTACCAAAATCGGTCCCACCGAGTTTGTGTAATCGGTCAAACCATGTTTGCCTGACCAACTCTCTAGAAAGCTTATTACCAAAATCGGTCTCACCGAGTTTGTGTATTCGGTCTTACGGAGATTACGTTATGCCCTAACCCTAACCATATCGGTCTCACCGAGTTGCATTTTGGTCCCACTGAAAAACCTAACGGTCACATTATTTGCTAAATCGGTCTGACCGAGTTTAACGATTCGGTCCCACCGAGTTTGGTAGATTGTGTGTAACAGTTAGATTTTGTGTGGAGGCTATATATACCCCTCCACCTCCTCTTCATTCGTGGAGAGAGCCATCCAACTGAACCTACACTTCCAGCATACATTTTCTGAGAGAGAACTACCTACTCATGTGTTGAGGCCAAGATATTCCATTCCTACCATATGAATCTTGATCTCTAGCCTTCCCCAAGTTGCTTTCCACTCAAATCTTCTTTCCACCAGATCCAAAACCTACGAGAGAGAGTTGAGTGTTGGGGAGACTATCATTTGAAGCACAAGAGCAAGGAGTTCATCATCAACGCACCATTTGTTACTTCTTGGAGAGTGGTGTCTCCTAGATTGGCTAGGTGTCACTTGGGAGCCTCCGACAAGATTGTGGAGTTGAACCAAGGAGTTTGTAAGGGCAAGGATTTCACCTACTTCGTGAAGATCTACCGCTAGTGAGGCAAGTCCTTCGTGGGTGACGGCCATGGTGGGATAGACAAGGTTGCTTCTTCGTGGACCCTTCGTGGGTGGAGCCCTCCGTGGACTCGCGCAACCATTACCCTTCATGGGTTGAAGTCTCCATCAACATGGATGTACGATAGCACCACCTATCGGAACCACGCCAAAAACATCCGTGTCTCCAATTGCGTTTGAATCCTCCAAACCCTTCCCTTTACATTCTTGCAAATTGCATGCTTTACTTTCCGCTGCTCATATGCTCTTTGCATGCTTGCTTGATATGTATTGTGAATGTTAAACTTGTGCCTAATCTCCACTTAAACTTAAAGAAACTTAAAAACTACAACTTTGGTACTTAGTGTCTAATCACCCCCCTCTAGACACCTCTCCTCAAGGTCCTACAAGTGGTATCAGAGCATTGGTCTCCATTGCTTTGGTTTAATCACCATCGGATGAAGATGGATGAGTCTACTATTGGGAGTCTTAGACATAGAGTGCCTATTCTTGATGGAGAGTATTTTCATGTGGAAAAATGAGATGCTTGTTATTTTCAATCAATATCATTTGAACAAGTACATTGCGAGCCCTTGTGCTCCTTATGTTGATCCTATGCATCCTACCCTTGATGAGTCAATTGACATGATTAGGAATCTTAGAACTGCTGAACTTATCATTAGAGGATTGCCTAGAAACTTGATTGGATGCTTGCCTACTTTTAAGTGTGCCTACACCATATGGAAATTTCTTGAGGAATGATTTCCAGATTATTCCTTGAAAAATCTTGATGAAATTCTCCATAAGTCTATTGCCTTGAGTAAGATGAATTCTAGTGATCCTATGTTTGGTGATCGTCTATTTGAGCTTACAAACCTTATGCGTGCCAAAGGATATGTTGGTATTATTAGTGGTATTATTTCCGAAGCTATAAAAATTCATAAGCAAGATCATTGTCAAACTCACTCTAATGAATCACCCTCTCTAGGACTTGATCCACCACATGACGATGTTGAACATGGATACTATGATGAGGATGATGATAGTGACTTCGATCTTGATGATGCAATGAGACACTTTGGTCTTATGGCAAATCTTCGGGGATATATGTCAGGAGGAAAGGAATGGGTTCTTGATAGTGGATGTACCGATCACATGACCGGAGATAAAGACATGTTTCGTGAGCTTGCTGATAATGATAGTCCTCGAAAGTATGTCACTTTCGGTGACAACTCAAAGGGTAAGGTGGTTGGCCTCGGTAAGGTGGCCATATCACATGATAGCTCCATACAAAATGTCATGCTCGTTGAATCTCTTGGTTACAACTTACTTTCAGTATCTAGACTTGCTGATTTCGGTTTCAATGTTCTATTTACTGAAGTAGATTGCCAAGTATTTCGTCGAGACAATCACAAAATGGTCTTTACCGGTGTGCGTAGAGGTGATCTATACATTGTTGATTTCACTAAAAAGGCTCAACCTAAAACTTGCTTCATTGCTAAATCCTCAAAAGGTTGGCTATGGCATAGACGACTAGGTCATGTTGGTATGCGAAACCTTGACAAGCTTATTAAAGGAAATCATATCCTTGGAGTTAACGATGTCATATTTGATAAGGATAGACTTTGCAGTGCTTGTCAAGCAGGTAAACAGGTTGGAGGAAGGCATCCCGTGAAGAACATCATGACCACAAGGAGGCCACTCGAGCTACTTCACATGGATCTTTTTGGTCCCAACTCTTACAAGAGTCTCGGGGGAAATTCTTTTGGTCTAGTTATAGTTGATGATTTTTCAAGATTTATGTGGGTGTTCTTTCTCGATGATAAATCGTAGGTCCAAAAGATCTTCAAAAACTTTGCTAGGAAGGCCCAAAATCAATTTGAAGTGAAGATCAAGAAGGTTCGCAGCGACAACGGAACGGAGTTCAAGAACGCAAATGTGGACACCTTTCTTGACGAAGAAGGGATTTCACACGAGTTCTCGGCTACGTACGCACCTCAACAAAATGTAGTTGTTGAGAGGAAGAACCGGACGCTCATCGAAATGGCGAGAACGATGCTTGATGAGTACAAGACGCCGAAGCACTTTTGGGCAGAAGCGGTTGAGACAGCTTGTCATGCAACAAATCGCTTGTATCTTCACAAGCTACTCGGCAAGACGACATATGAGCTCCTCACCGGTAACAAGCCCCAAGTTGGATACTTTCAAGTATTCGGCTCAAAGTGCTACATTCTTGATAAGCATCGTCGTTCTAAATTTTCTCCTAAGTCTCATGAAGGTTTCCTACTCGGTTATGGCTCAAACTCTCACACTTACCGTGTCTACAACAATATCACCCGAAAGGTTTAAGAGATGGTAGATGTGAAGTTTGATGAATCTAACGGCTCGCAAGTAGAGAAATTGCCAATTGATGTAGGAGACAAAGATCCTTCGGAAGCAATCCAAGACTTGGATATTGGCATGGTTCGTCCAACGGAGGTGAAGGAGAGTACCTCGTCCGTCCAAGTGGAAGCTTCTACTTCACGACAAGGTGAACCAAGAGTTGACACGGAAGCATCCACAAGTGGGACACACCAAGATGAGGAAAACGAGGAAGTGCATCAAGATGAACGTCAACAACCTCCTTCTCCAGCACGACAAGAGAATGAGAACGCCAACAATGAAGAAGGCCAAGAAGAAGAACAAGATGAAGAAGATGTTCAACGAAGACCCAAGCAAAAGCTTTCACGAGTTCGAGCAAGAGTTCCTAAAGATCATCCCGTCGAGCAAATCTACAATGACATTCAAACTGGGAGAATCACTCGCTCTAAAACGCGTTTAGCTAACTTTTGTGAAAACTATTCTTTCATCTCTAGCACTGAACCTATGAAGGTTGAAGAAGCATTGGAAGATCCAGATTGGATAAATGCCATGCATGAAGAGCTACACAACTTTGAGAGGAACCAAGTTTGGACATTGGTTGAGAAGCCCGACAACAACCACAACGTCATCGGTACCAAATGGATGTTTCGCAACAAGCAAGATGAAGATGGACAAGTAGTTCGCAACAAAGCACATCTCGTCGCCCAAGGCTACACACAAGTCGAAGGTATGGACTATGGTGAGACTTACGCCCCCGTTGCTAGACTTGAGTCCATTCGCATCTTACTTGCCTATGCTAATCATCATGATATCACCTTGTACCAAATGGACATTAAAAGTGCTTTTCTAAATGGTGAAATAGAGTAGGAAGTTTATGTTAAGCAACCTCCCGGCTTTGTCAATCCTAAGAAACCCAATCAGGTTTACAAACTTCACAAAGCTCTTTATGGTCTTAAACAAGCTCCTAGAGCATGGTATAAATGCTTGACCAAGTTTCTTATTGAAAAAGGCTTTGAAATTGGGAAAGTTGATTCTACTCTTTTTACTAAAAGGGTTAATGGAGAACTATTTGTGTGCCAAATCTATGTTGATGATATTATATTTGGTTCAACTAACCCTCATTTTAGTGAAAAGTTTGGGAAGCTAATGTCGGAGAAGTTTGAGATGTCTATGATGAGTGAACTCAATTCTTCCTTGGGTTGCAAACCAAGCAAACTAAGGAAGGTACCTTTGTTTCTCAAACGAAGTACACCAAGTACTTATTCAAGAAGTTCAATATGCAAGAATGCAAAGGTATGTCTACACCCATGCCTACTAGTGTACATCTTGATTTGACCAAAGATAGTGAACCGGTTGATCAAAAGGTTTATCGCTCTATGATTGCTTCATTGTTATATCTATGTGCTTCACGTCCCGATATCAAGCTAAGTGTGTGCATGTGTGCACGATATCAAGCTGCTCCTAAAGAATGTCATCTTAAGGCCGTGAAAAGGATAGTGAGATACTTAATCCATACACCAAATTTTGGCATTTGGTATCCAAAGAGGGCCTCTTTCGATCTTGTTGGCTATTCCGACTCGGACTATGCCGGAGACAAGGTTGATAGAAAGTCCACTTCGTGTACTTGTCAATTTCTTGGTAGATCTCTTGTGTCTTGGTCCTCCAAGAAACAAAACTCGGTATCCTAATCCACCGCCAAAGCTGGATATATTGCCGCTGGTTCATGTTGTGCTTAATTACTTTGGATGACCCAAACTCCTAAAGATTATGGGATATATGTGAGACATGTTCCATTGCTTTGTGACAATGAAAGTGCTATCAAAATTGGTCATAATCCTGTGCAACATTCTCGAACCAAGCATATTGAAGTTCGTCATCATTTCATTCGAGATCATGTTGCTAAGGGTGACATTGATCTTAAGCATGTTCGCACCGAAAAGCAATTAGCGGATATATTCACTAAACCTCTTGATGAGAAAGTGTTTTGCAAGTTAAGAGGAGAATTGAACATCATCGATGCTTCAAACTTGGAGTATAAACTCCATTGGATACATGCAAGACATGAGCTTATGACTAATCCTTGATATTTCTCGTATGATGAAAATCTTATGTCTTGGATATATTTGCATCTTGCATGTTATCTAACCCATGTAGGTACTTGGTGGAATCGAACTCCATGAGACTGTAATCTACTCATATCTTGAGCAATCTCTACATCACCAAGTCTCTACACTATGGTGGATGAAGACAAGGAAGCACGGAACCATTCAAACATATCCTTTGACAAATTCTATGTTGAGCTTCATGATTGTCATTTTGGATACACAAGTGCTCTTCCTTGCAAGAACTAACCCATGTAGGTAGATGGACTTAAATTCCAAGTGGTGCTCCAAATTCTTGATGAGCTACATCAACTTTGAGCAACCCGCACAAGTTCAACTACATGGTCTGCACCATCAACCAAGGTATGTCATTCCATCTTAGAGAAGCTTTACTCCAAGTAATGAGCTAAAGCAACTCGACAAGATGTGAATACATCAAGATGCTTAAACGAAAAATGGCAACCCCATTTTGAGCTTAAACGATGAGTATGACCTATGATCAAGTGATCTCACTTGACTCCTAAGTCAATATACTCTAACATAGGTGACTTTGTCGCCGACCATCTCTAGATGAAGTTCTCTTGTGTTCTTGTCTATGTTTTTGGATTTGTTTCATGCATATTTGTTTCCCCATTCTCAAAAAAAAACTTCGTCTAGATTTGTTTCTGTTTGCTCTGCATTTTGTGCATCCAATTCATTGCACATCTTTCAGTAAATTCCTTGCAAATCTTTGTGAGATCTTACAAGTCTAGTGAGCTGAGGTGACAAGTGTTTTCTCTGTGATGAACTCGGTTTCACCGATTTGTTGTCTTCGGTCCAACCGAATCCTTCCGGTACAACCGAAGCATACCATTCGGTGCCACCGACTTCACATCAGGAAAAATAGTTTGCCACATATTCTGTGTTTCTTCTTTTGATCCAGCTCCACTCAATGAATCTTGTCCTCTACAAGCATCACATTTTTATCAATGCTTTGTGTTGTGTCTCAAGGACCAAACCCATTAGACAGATTCCAGAAGGCCCTTCTTGGAAATTGATGTCAAAGGGGGAGAGATAGAACATCAAAGCTTATCATTTAGAAAGAGATCTTCTAGGGGGAGAGACCCTCAAAGGGGAGAGAGAGATCTCCAGGGGGAGAGAATACTTAAGTAGAAAGTATTTCTCAAGGATCCCAGATGCTTGGTGTTCAAGAGGAGAGATGCTCACATGTCTTCTTGAGGGGAGAGACATGTCCATATGATATGTTGTGCTTATTTGCATTAGCATACATTAGCTCTGGTCATCATTCATATCTTTTAGCTCTGTTCTTTTCAGCTCTGATTTTCTATTCCCTATCTTCTCCCAGTATCCCATGTTAGATTCAGGGGGAGCAAGACATCTAAGGGAAAGAAATCATTTAAATTCATTGCATATCTTTACTCTTGGGGACATGTCTAATCCAATGTGGTACTTAGTACTCACTCTCTACATGTCATCCCAGTCTTGGTATTCTTGTAGTTTCTTCTGTGTGCTCTAGCTAGTAGATGTATCTGTGTTATCCAACTCAAGACTACAAGGTAAGTATATGCATCACAATCATGTGTATGAGGAATTCTTGTTGATGTACATACTGTTTGCAAGGACTCATGAACATGAAGGTATTTTCCTTAATATTCTTTGCTCTGATGCATATGGCCAAGATACATGTAACACATTGCCTGCTCTATCATGCTTATGCTCTCACATGCTTTTAAATTCCATATTCACATGACTGCATACATGTAGGGGGAGCCTATGCTTGTTACATGTCTTTCCAAAGCTTTACTTGTTGTTCTATATATCTTTATCTAAAGCTTTGATGTATGTTGTCATCAATTACCAAAAAGGGGGGATTGAAAGCACAAGTGCTCCCTAGGTGGTTTTGGTAATTAATGTCAACATATCTCTTGTTGTACTAACACTTTTATCTAGTATATTTAAGATAAGTTCAACAATGGAGTGGCATGGACTAAAGGATGTGGGAACTCCTTCAAGACGCTAAGGACAAAGGATTGGCTCAAGCTTCAAGCTCAATACTCTTCATTTTACATTTTTAGTGATCCAAGATCACATTGAGTCTATAGGAAAAGCCAATACTATCAAGGAGGGATGAGGTGTTGCTTAATGAGCCTCTTGCTTCATGTGCTTAGTGATATGCTCCAAAACCCTCAGCTACTTTCCCACTTCCGCAAATGACCTAAACCTAAAGCCAAAATCGGTCACACCGATTCTTCCTATCCGGCGCCACCGATTCCAAAAGTCATAGCCACTGCCACAAACCCTAAGCAAATCGGTCTTACCAATAGGGATCTCGGTCTTACCAATAGGGATCTCAGTCTCACCAAGATGGGATTGTAATCTCTCTGTGTATGTCCATTATCAAAATCGGTCCCACCAAGTTTGAGCAATCGGTACTACCGATATTACAATGCAAACTTTCTGTTGACTCATTACCAAAATCGGTCCCACCGAGTTTGTGTAATCGGTCAAACCGAGTTTGCCTGACCAACTCTCTAGAAAGCTTCTTACCAAAATCGGTCTCACCGAGTTTGTGTAATCGGTCTTACAGAGATTACGTTATGCCCTAACCCAAACCATATCGGTCTCACCGAGTTGCATTTCGGTCCCACTGAAAAACCTAACGGTCACATTATTTGCTAAATCGGTCTGACCGAGTTTAATGATTCGGTCCCACCGAGTTTGGTAGATTGTGTGTAACGGTTAGATTTTGTGTGGAGGCTATATATACCCCTCCACCTCCTCTTCATTCGTGGAAAGAGCCATCAGACTGAACCTACACTTCCAACATACATTTTCTGAGAGAGAACTACCTACTCATGTGTTGAGGCCAAGATATTCCATTCCTACCGTATGAATCTTGATCTCTAGCCTTCCCCAAGTTGCTTTCCACTCAAATCTTCTTTCCACCAGATTCAAAACCTATGAGAGAGAGTTGAATGTTGGGGAGACTATCATTTGAAGCACAAGAGCAAGGAGTTCATCATCAACACACCATTTGTTACTTCTTGGAGAGTGGTGTCTCCTAGATTGGCTAGGTGTCACTTGGGAGCCTCCGACAAGAATGTGGAGTTGAACGAAGGAGTTTGTAAGGGCAAGGAGATCGCCTACTTCGTGAAGATCTACCGCTAGTGAGGCAAGTCCTTCGTGGGCGACGTCCCTGGTGGGATAGACAAGGTTGCTTCTTCATGCACCCTTCGTGGGTGGAGCCCTCCGTGGACTCGCGCAACCGTTACCCTTCGTGGGTTGAAGTCTCCATCAACGTGGATGTACGATAGTACCACCTATCGGAACCATGCCAAAAACATCCGTGTCTCCAATAGTGTTTGAATCCTCCAAACACTTCCCTTTACATTCTTGCAAATTGCATGCTTTACTTTCCGCTACTCATATGCTCTTTGCATGCTTGCTTGATATGTATTGTGAATGTTAAACTTGTGCCTAATCTCCACTTAAACTTAAAGAAACTTAAATACTGCAACTTTGGTACTTAGTGTCTAATCACCCCCCTCTAGACACCTCTTCTCAAGGTCCTACAGGAGGTGACCCGGAGCACAGTCTTCCCCCACTCGCTATCATCCCTCACCGTCAGGAGAAGCGCAGTCTGGAGCTTCTCCTCGGTGACGGAGGGCGTGATCAGCACCGGCTCGAACCAAGCAGGGTTGGCAGCGGGGCTGGAGCTTTGGCTTTCTCAGCGGCCATCGGGCGGAAGATCGGAGGGAAGGATCGGCACACCTGGAGAATTTCTTCGGCGTTGGGAGAAGGGGATCTGGAGCAAGAAGAAGGAAAGGCAATCAAGGCACGGCGGCAAGTGGCAGCCCTTTTGTCAGACGGAAATGGTTGCGGAGGCGGCATGGGGAAGTGGAGATGTCCACATCCCATCAATCGCAATGCGTCGTTCAAGGCCGTAGGCGGTTAGGGCCCGCGGTGCTCCACACTTGCCCTTTGGCTGCGCCTAGAAGCCAAGTCTGAGCGCGCCTTGAGCCCAGGGGCTACTGTCGGTGTTCTGGATACGGGGATACCCATACTTGCCTGCCTGCGGCCCACTGCACGGCTCCATCAACGGCCTGGTATGGCCTAGCTTCAGCATTGACAACTCAAGACCCTTGCGACGGGCCAAGCCTCATGAGGTGGACGACGCCAAGACCCCGAGGGGATCGGCCTCCTCAGGCTGGCTCCCGAGGGGCGGAGAGTTCTATGCAAGGTGCACCTCACGAGGCTCAGCTGACGTAAGCCATGACGACCATGGCCAGGCGGGCGCCAGCGGGCGTAGAGCGCCAGTTTCCCCTTTAGTGCAAATGAGGCGAGCGGTAGTTGCGGAGTCCCGAGGAATCAACCAAAGGTTTCCATTCTGGTGCAACAAGACCAAGACCGCCAGGATGGCAGGACAGAGGTCATCACCGAGCCCACCACAGCATCACAACTAGAGGCTTTTTGCAGGCGGAGACCACTTTAGTCAGGATAGGATGTACTACTTGTCCCCCTTCAAATCGGGCCGTTGTGGGATCCCTTCCCGCCAACATTTGGGAAGAGGACCAAGGCCACTATAAATAGGACTTAGCCACCACCAAAGAGGGAGGACAAACAGAGCAAAGCCATTCCACCTCACCAGCTCTCTCGAGCTCAAGAACACCTCACCTCTTGAGGCCAGTTCATCCACTGTACTAGTTCATCCTCAGCCCTTTGAGGCAATCCACCAAAACACTGGAGTAGGGTATTACACCGCAAGGTGGCCCGAACCAGGATAAACTGATGTATCTCTTTGTCCCTTTGAGCTCGACGCGCTAGGCTTAGGAAGATTGCGAGTAGGCAGGCTGGCTAGGTTGAGATCTTCGCACGCACCCCAGAGTTCGAACCTATCAAGTGTTTGCGGAACCCGAAATCCGACATTACCCTTTGTGGGTTGAAGTCTCCATCAACGTGGATGTACGATAGCACCAACTATCGGATCCACGCCAAAAATCTCCGTGTCTACATTATGTTTTCCTTCTCCAAACCCTTCTCTTTACCTTCATATGCAATGTTTTACTTTTCGCTGCTGCACTCTTAGAATTGCATGTGTAGGTCGATTGCTTGACTTGTGCTAATTGCTAAAATATGCCCACAACTAAAATTGGGAAAATGTCGGCGTAATTGAACATTACAATGTCTTGCTAGGCGAGTGGCATAAGTACCCCCATGAATTTTGCCCTTAGTTCTGTTGTGGTGCAGATGATGTGCAATTATAGCCCCTAGGCTAAAGGTGTGATCATTGTATAGTGCACAGTGTAAAATGGCAAGGTTGGGGGCACTGAGTGCACCAACCTTCTCCCTAGAAGTTAAACACTTCGTGATGAATAAAGAAAATTAATGCACATAAGGAAACTGCAAACTAGTGACGGTGGCTTTCGATACGCCTCTTTCATCACCCACTGTCAGGGCGAGGTAAAAGTCCTCAAAGTCTGCGGGTCTAGGCTCTCTTAATTTCCCGTCGGAGGGAATCAAACATATGTCACAAAATTCAGTTAGTGGTATCTGATGAGGTTCAGCATATAAATTAAATCGCACCTCATGAGGGTTATTCCTACTCAAAAAATGAAACTTTTGCACAAAGGAGTTTGTCGTGGTTTTGTCACGGCAGATGCCCTCGTGAAAGGACTTAGGTGCAAGGCCATGGCTATGATGATTAGCTTAAAGGGGTTGAGCGGGACGAGAGACACAAGTTTACCTAGGTTCGGCCCCTCATTATGGAGGTAATATCCTACTCATGCTCTTGTTGCTATTGCTTGAGTATCGATTCCAAGGGAGTGGATTCGCTAGACCTAGCTATCGATTGATTATAACTTAGGTTTACCCGCCGCATGGACTCACCTTTATATACACAGGTCGAGGCCCTGGGCTTACAACAGTATGGATTGGGTCATACTCCGTTACCGACCCTGGTTCTAAGTCACCTTACCTTGTTAGGCAAGTCGCCATCAGGCAGCTTACACTACCGGGTCTTGCACCATCTTCTGGCCTTGGGCCTCCGTCTGGCTCACCATGTAAGTTGCCTACATGGTTCCACGTCTTGGCTTCTTGGGCCTGTCTAAGGCCTTATCTTTAAGTCGCCAACATCTTAACCCGGCCTTCCTAGGGTGGGTTATATCGTGGGGTTATATACCCAACATTAGGCCCTAGGTTGATTTGAACTTTTTCATGTCAATCTTCAATTCCTCTGGTTGGCGAGTCTTCTTTGATTCTTCTCAGTACTTGAACTTTGAACAGATCTTCATAAACTACCATAAGAATAGATGACGTCATGTTAACAAATACAGAAAAAACCCATGATGTCATAATGGATGTTTCGCATCAATCAGCCATTTCGAGAATCAGGCGCCCCATTTGTCGTCGTAGTTATTACATCTCCTCGATTTTCGCACATGCATGTTACTGTTCCATCCTTTCCTAATAAGTAGGCACGGGGGGCTTACTTTTTCACTTTTACCCCCATCGCCTCCACTTCTTCTTCTTCCTTTCAACACTTGCCGCGACCAAAGCTCCGCCGCTCCAGCCGAACCACGACAGCCACTCCATTGAGGCCGCTGCATCAACCTGTTGTGACCAGAGCTCAGTAGCATGCATCCGCTCTCCTCCAACACCTTCAAGTATCATTATTTTCCTCCCTCAGATCTACATTAGGTCATCCGAGTTCATAGAGTCCATTGGTGTTCATCTAAGTTCATCATGTTTCTTGAGTACAATTCATATTTCAATCCAAAAATGGGGTAGGGGTAGTGCGGTAGTAGTTTGGCTTTCATATTCTATCTTGGGTAAATTGCTTCCTCTTCAGAATCAGTACATAATCTGCTAGCTTTTCCGTCACTACCATTTTTAGGTCTAGCAATTATTCCTATTTATAGTGTTCATAGATCCGTAAATATAGTTGTGAACTGTGAAACCTGTTTGCCCTACACTTAGCAAAATTCAGTAATCTTGGATCCATAGATAATTGACCCGCCCTTTACTTTTCGGGCGGCTTAACAATGAACTTGTAACTCGGCAAGAATTCCAAAAATTGCTTCTTTCAATTAACCCACCAACATGCTTCCAGCTTATACTTTCACAACTTAACCCTCCATATTCTCATAGCCTGATAGTCACTTCACTCCATGGCTAGGGCAGCTCATAATCTCTTAATGGCTCATCGCAATGTGTTTACCGTCTTATAGTTATAACTGGCCCATCACTGTTGAGATGTCATATAATCTCCTTAGGCAGCTTATCAATATAGTTTTAATCTGCCGTACCTTCACCTTTTATCTGCAGTTATTAACCTGGCCAACCATGTCTAAAGCTCCCACTTCTTGTGACTGGGAAGCCTCCCAAGTCTCAGAACTCATGCTCAATGAGTATGTGTACATTGGCGTTTTACCAGCTAAAGAAGTTGTCCACTGGCGAGTTCTCGGTCCTAAAGCTATTCCACAACCCGAAGAGGGTGAAGTTGTAATCTTTATAGACCACCTTCTTCGTGGCTTTTCACCACCTGGGTCAAAGTTTTTCCGGGACGCTCTGCATTTTTATAACCTTCATCCTCAGGACATCGGTCCCAAATCCATCTCCAACCTTTGCTAGTTTCAAGTATTCTATGATGTGTATCTGCAAGAAGAGCCTACTGTTGATCTCTTCAAGGATTTCTTTTATATCAACCGCCAGACTGAGATGACAGATGGACCCAGTCTAGAACTTGGAGGTATTTCCATCCAGCGGCGAAGAGATGTGACCTTCCCCTCAACTATACTACCAAGCCACCCCAAAAGTTGGAACCGCACTTGGTTTTATAAGAAAACCCCCTGCCGGGTTATCGCCCCTACCGACTCAACACCAACAGCGAACTCCCGGGTTGATTAACTACTATAGAACATGCCCGATATGCGTCCACTTTTTCAATGATAAGAGCCCTTATAGCCAACAACTTAACTGGAGTTGATTTGACCTGCTGCTAGGTCTTATGGAGCATCTTGCCTTTGAGACGTCGCGACGGCTTAATGTGCCAGTATACTGGTGATGTGAAAGACCCACAATGCTACAATCAGAAGTCTTTGACTGATAAAGAAATCAATGAAATGGTTAAGTCCTTGCTTGGAGAGCCTCAAGATAATTGCAATTAGGCGGGGCTGAATCCTTTCTGCACTCTTAACCCGGCCCCTGCAGTAAGTACTTTTAGTAAATCTTCCTCTCACTGATTTATCCTTTACGCTTTACCCCTTTTAAACCACTTCTAGAAAGAGGAAAATAATAGCCGCTCCACCACCTAAAAAGACTAAAGAAGTGAAGCCTCGAGGTGGAGGCCACCGTCAAAAACACACGGTAGAAGAGCTACTCCACCTAGATGAGTCAGAGGTAGAACTTGACTCCCTTGGTCTTCTTTTCATGCAACTTATTGATGTTGATTCCTCTCAGGGCGAAGTGGAGACAAGCCATGCCAATGCAGAAGAGGTAATTATTGTCTCCTCTAACTCAGAACCCTTTCCAAGAATGAAAACATGGCGGGTCATCAGGATAGTAAGATTTTCTTACCCTCATGCTTATTTGGACCCCAACTTTCTTTTGAAGAAACAGCAGCATAAGTCGAGGCGTCAGACCTGGAGTGGCGGCACTGAAGATATCGTGGTCGGCTTATCCAACACTTCACCTCCCCGAAAATGTCACAATGAGGTGCCTCATAGTCTGTCTCTATCTCTTCCATAGGCCGGTCTCATGCGTCAACCTCTTAATCCTTCTCACTCAAACTATCGGGGAATGCCTCCATCATCTGGCGACTCAACTGGAACACAGCTTCCTATCTTCGTTGTTGCCCAGGGGTAAGTGTCTTCATTTGTTGATAAAAAAACATGTTGTCATATACTCATATACTCTTGTATTCTTATCACAGAGGCAAAGCAAAAACGGGAAAAAGCAAAAGGTGGGCGGCTCTTCCAAGGCCCCCAAGACTTCTGCCCCGGAGAAGTAGGTGCTGGAGACCCCTGAGGTCCCAATCCTATTAATTAGCAAGATGACCCGCCTCCACATAATGACGCTGCAAATTTTGAGCCCATGGACATTGATGTTAACCTGGCGCCCAGCCATGACCCGCCAAGTCCTAAGCCTACCCATCCTGCCAAATCAACTGACAAGAGCCTGACTGATGACAATGTTGATGATATTGATGTTTTCAGGTCAACTTTTAAGGCGCCTGAAGTCTCAACTAAGGAAGAAATACCTTCATTTGGAGAAAGGCAAGGCCAAACTGGATCTGGAAAGCTATTCCTCATTCAACGCAGATGAGTTGCATGCAGGCTGCTTAAGCCGCCTTTACACAAGCCGGGACATGGAGGCCGAGTATATATAGGACGGCAGTTTGGGACACCTAGGTGCCCAGGCACCTTGCCTAGATGATGTTAGATCTGATATTGGGTATGACCCGTTAAGAAAAGGTGTATATTTTATGCATTTTATTTCCATCGATAAGAAAATTAGTTTCCATATGTCTGTTTGTAATTCATACCCCATACGAACTTACCAAAAATAATTGATGCATGCGAATTGAATACCTTGCTAGGAAAATTGAATGGCGTGGAATGTGCATTAATGGTCCATTGTTTTTGAAAAAACAAACCGAACAATACATGGTTTTGGAAAGGGTATAACATGGAAAGGGTATTGCCTTCCAAAAAATAGGGTTGTCATCAATGGTCAATCATTTTTGGCGAAATTAAACCAAACTGATTTCTCGTTGGATACCTTCCAAAATTTTTGCAGGCGTGTGTATTATGGAAATGGTATAACTAGGCAATGAAATACCTTCCAAAGATGGGACTCTAATTAGTGTACTTTTTTGAAATAATGAAACTGAAATAATTCCCGCACACAGTGGCTTGTATGGTAGCTGATAGGTAAAATATACAAGATCTCTACGAATAATTGCAAAAATCATTAATTGTTGAATGTCATTTTTCTAGTCTGGGTCATGTAGGTATATGTACATATAATTAGAAATAATTCAGAAGTAATATTATCAAAATAGTTGGGTATGACGTAATACTTTGTAAGCAGATTCTGCTTTGTTGAAATTTCTTAAATATCTTTTCCATTGCCTTTTCGTCCAGAAGGTTTAATCACATATTTAGTTTTTAAGATATCGACAAACATGATCAAGGTATGGCAATGGAGATAACAACAGACAGTAGGATGATTATCAGTCCGAACACACGTTTGCCCTGCTACCTGGGTATTAAACACATTAAAGAGTTGGAAGAGAGGACGACACTAGATTAACACAACCATTGCTTAGTGTTATGCAAAAAAACAAAATCAATGTGAAATCATAAATATCTTGGCACTGATATTATCAAGGACGAACAGTACATGCTTCAATAAGATGAAGGGAATTTTGGAAGAAAACTAATACACTTGTACTGAAACATATTAGGTATGTAAAGGAGGATCGCCACATGTGGAAGTGTTATGGCCAGGAAGTTGGCACTTCTTGCAGACTTTATTAATCTTTCACCTTGTCAAATTCTCTGGGTTTTGAGGACAACTAGTTCTGTAGTGTCCTTTCTGTTGGCAGAATGAACATTTCCGTTTTTTACCTACACCACCTTCGGCAGCAGATTTGAGCCTTGCTATCCTCGGACGTCCTCACTTCTTGCGTCGGTCAGGTGGAAGCACATCGTCATGCAGTTGAGCTTCAAAGATGTCCTCGTCTTCCATTTCATTGGCGCACTCATCATCTGATTCTGCACATAAATGTGTAGACGTTGTCTGGACTTGAGGTATAGCCGTAGCATCTTCTTGGGTTGGCAGCAAACGGATCTCCTGTAAAGCTTCAGTAATTTTCTCATTGCAACATGGTGCGCATGAACTGATGAATCACCTTTGGATGATAGGTCCATGTATGCTTCGAATAGCAGGGTACGCCGGTGAGTCCTCGAAGCAGCAGCATCCATGTCGAATCTACTTTTATTTCCTTCTCTGGCATTGCTCGTCCATCTTTTCTTGATGTATTTGTCTGGAAGAGTCTAATATAATTTGACTCTAATTTCCTTGGAAAAAGAAGACTAGTACTGAAAGGTTACATTGTTCATACCCTGATTATGTGTAAGCATAATATGACCATCTGTTCAAACAATCTACAAATACATTTGTATTCCTCTTCATCTTTATTTACATGAACTGGAAACTCCAACTTACTCCAGTTTTCCCTCGTATCACATTCCATGTGAACAGTTATGTATGTGCCATCATCTCTGATTTCTTGGACAAAGTAAGATGCACTCATGTATACCTGGTCGCTGAACTTAGCAAACATGGTGTCTGTGTAAACTTTAGCAGCTTTCCTCTCTATTGGTGAACCACATCTCGGTTGCCTTGCATCCTATGAATATTAGAAGTGGCAATGGCATGAGGTATGGGTAATGAATCACATTTAGAAAATGGAAAAGGTATATTTGTATTATATTATAAATGTACCTTCGAAGTGTTGAACTCAAGTTTGTCCTCAGCCGCAATCCTATCCGCAATAAATTTATTGTATTGTTTAACAAAGTTATGCATGGTTGATGATGGTGAAACGTAGGCTTTGAGAACATGATTCATGCACTCGCTGTGTTGCGTTGTCATCATCTTTGCGAAGAAATAATCTTTGAAGTATGGTGGCGCCCAGCGATCACGTTTATCCCACACATCTTGTAGCCAGGTGTTGCTATGGAGATCATACTCAGCAATAAGTGAGTTCCAAGCACTTTCAAACTCATCTATGGTCCTTATATGATTAAGAACTCTATGGAACTTGTCTTTGAAATCAGATGTCTTGCTGTAAAGAGTAGGACCGATATGTTCTTTGGCTTTATAAAAAATGTGCCAGTTACACCACCTATGGATTGTGTTAGGGAATACAGCTTTGATGGCAAGTTCCATGGCCCTGTTCTGGTCTGTATTATTTGTAGAAAATAAATTAGAATGTTTGAACCAAAGAAAACGGGGAAGTGCTTTAAGGGTATGTGGAGAGTAAACCTGTGAGAATTCCAACTTGATGCTTATCTTCGACAGCTTTGAGAAAAGTACTAAACAACCACTTGAAGGCATCCTCTGATTCTTCTATAACCAGAGCGCAGCCAAAGATGATAGTCTGGAAGTGATTGTTTACACCCACAAAAGGAGCAAATGGCATACCATATATATTTGTTTGGTAGGTAGTATCAAATGTAACCACGTCACCAAAGTGCTTGTAACTAAGCCTAGACCAAGCATGCGACCAGAAAATATTTTTTATCTTGCCATCCTTTCCAACATCGACATCATAAAAGAAATCTTTGCTTGATTTTTGCATTTCTACAAATAGATGTAATGTCTTCTTGATGTCATCTGTATTTTCTTCAATTCGGATTGATTGTTTAACACTTTGAACATACGTTCTAGTGTAAGGCAGCATCAATGCTCCTCCAGCAATCCCGGCTAAATATGCATACATTTGAGTTGTGGTGTTGTTGTTTTCCATCATTTCTTTCATAATGCGTCTGGTGCCCTCACCGATTTTGTTATGTGATTTCCAGTTGCGGGTCATACCTGTACTGGTTGTAAGGGGGTGATTGTGTTCTTGCCGGAGTTGTGTGATGATCCACTTATGTTCTTCATGTCTGTGTATGCGCATCATGGCACCGCAACCTCTCTTCACAGATTTTTGAACCCCCTTAGATGGCTTGCCTTGGGAAAGGAAAGACAAGACAATAGGGAAATTGTATGATCCCACAATCGTGAATTAATTTAGTTCGAGTAATAAACGATAAGTAGTACATACCTCGCATGAGCAAACGAATTCGATGTAAGTAGTGTCACCAGCAACATTTTGGACTTGTTTATGAATTCTTATACCAAACCCTTTTCTCAACGCGTACATGTTATAAAACTGGAACGCATCCGTGTCTTCATGGAATACCTGGCCTAAAAAGGATCCATAATCGTTGCATCACAATATTCTGGTGGAATAGTAACCAGCGCAGTTCCGGAGTCATCACTAATTGTAGAATATAGAATGAGTCAATACTCAGTACAAGTTTCTAGAACAAAAACGACTAATGTGTGCATTACGTAGGGAAGACAGGTATAGTAGTATCAGAAATCACCTGCCATTGGTAGTCCTGCCTTGATTAGAACAATCCAGCGAAGAACATCCATCCGTGCCACCAGCGACATCTCCTTCAGAAGGAGTGGCCATTAGGTTGCGCTTCAGTCTATGTTGTTTCGTTGTGAAATGGTGTGTTTGGGAAGGAGGGATTCTCCTTTTAAATACCCATACGTGAGATTGGAGACTCCACTAGCCATGATCAGTAACTGATTCGGGTAATTAACTCATAGTTATTGGTGCGATTCATTGCCAAATTACTAGGAATTAGTGATTTGTTGCATTCACTAGTAGTGGTACAGCGTACAAGGCAGTGCACAAGCACTTGCTCAGCTTCCATATTTACGAAAGATTTTAGATTGATTCTTAATTGCAAGACACCTAGTTAAAGAATCGTCGCTGATTTCGTATTAAAAGTTGATGTGTGCTATGATCCTATGACTTACATTTTTTGTTAAGTATTGAACTGGGTACTAGCACTAAAGAAGGTGTGGATATTGGTTATTTGGAACGACAAGAAATGTAGTGAGTATGGCGCTAGTAGGGTTAGTAAAGAATAATAACGTAAAATAGTAGTGAGTATGGCGGTCCCGATTTGCATGGATGCGTCAAACCCACAGCAGAGCAGTTGCTACCCTCTGAGCCCGCCATGATATTTGTGACGCCATTTAGCTAACCCATGTCGTCGCGCAGTTGGTAGTTCCCTAAACCGCAGCACACCATCCGCCAAACTTAATGACTTGTTGGTACGTAAAAGTTTAAGTTGATGTCGTCAAATATTAAGTATATACCTGAGGTATGATATGCTACGATGGCCAAGTACTACAGGAGAAAGATTAGTGTATGTATGAAACAGAATGTAATATTCAGACTTTGTTTTTATTGGAGTATGGGAGACCCAAACGAGTTGAATTGTAAATCCGAAATGGAGAAAATAATTGTAGTCTAATTTGTATGAAGCTTCGTGTATGAATTATATATGTCGGCGCTAAAAAGTGTGACAATAAGACATGTCCGTGGGAATCTGGACTGACAACATGATACCCAAGGAAACGTATGAAGGGATTGACCAATAATTCGGCAATTGTTCTGGCATAAAATGAAGCAAATAATCGTACTTATTACATATGATGTTCAATACTTTGTCCCAAAATGACAGCTAGTTCGATATACTTATGTAAAATATGAAATAAAGGTAATAAGACAGTCTTCATTTCTTCACGACGACTCCATCCTCGTATTGCCTCACAAGTTGTTTGATGAAATCTGGAAGTGCCGCTACATTATCTCTGATGGTAAGAATGTCCATTAGAATGTTGGCCCTAACCTTGTCCATGCAAGCCTGTGTTGAGAATAGGAAGTAAGTAATGCAACACAAGGATGATAGTTTTTTTAATGGAAATTATTGTAAGAAAAATTATGGATGCTTACTGGATTGAGCTCTTTGGCGACTTCTATCCCATTCCAATTCTTCATGTACTCTAAAGTATAAACACCACTCTCAACCCTGCATAATTGGATGTAACTGGTATATAAGTAAACAGTTATGAACTATCATGAGATGTAAGGTTAGCCAGAAGAATTTCTTACTCGAATCGGTGTCTTGGCACAACAGGTTCATTATAAGCCCATGTAGTTACATCTTCTTTCCAGTCACTGAAGAAGAGGGTCAAGCATTGTTGCATGGCAGAAGCCAACATAGGTACAATCCAAGTATGTCTACTATATTGCTTAACATCCGCACTAATTTTAGTCTTACTAGAGTCAAGGATGTAAATAACTCTGTGACGCAAGTTGAATGTATAACAAGACCAGTGTGTAATGTCGCATAAGGAAACATGAATCTGCATTGACCATATACCCGGCCGTCAGAGAAAGCACATTAATCAAGATTAGCGAAAAAATGTACTTGAATCTGAACAACGCTTACATTTTCACACTTGGAGACGTTGTACTTGAGGTGCGGACGAGTGAACTGTTGTCGAAATAATTCCGGGTTCCAACAATCTCCACCAGCAATTGCATGAACCTGCAAACGTCTTCCGTAAATAAAAGTTTGGGTAAAAAATCCAAATTTTTACGGAGCAGGATAACAAGATAACTAACCCCAAAATCAGGCTCAATAAAGTGGCGCTTTCCATAAGCGTCAGTTTCCCCATACATTTCAAAATCCAGTTGAATGAGCCTTCTAGTGTAAAGACTCATAGTTGGATATTCAACTCTGTCATTGCCTTCAATGAAATTAGGGATGTCTGTCCCCATTAGTTTGATCACAGTTGGCTTGACATGAGCTACCCAAGTAGAGCTATATGTAGGGGATAATTAATAAACATTATGAAATTCAGCGGTTAGTATACTACCAAAAAAGTTATGAAGTTCAAATACCTGGATACATCTTCAGTCTGATAGTTCTTAATCCAGTTAACTAATACATTCGTCACGTCTTCTGGACAAGAATGTACAGCGGCCACGTTGCCAAATGGAGAGTTAATAGAAGACTTGAAGCGCTGACGCTGAGGTTTGTCATGGGTAGAAAGACTAAAGTCCAAGTGTTTGGGTTCAGGGTACTCTCGTTTTATGCCACACACATGCTTTAGTTCCCCTTGGCTATTCTCAACGTACATGTCTTGTAGAATAATGCAGCTAGATGCTGCTATCTCACGTGACATAGAACATGGTGAGATGGAACGACGGCAGTCCGCAGAATCTGAGAAAAAATGTAGGAAAAGTAATTAAGAAATGTAGATGAGAAAGGAATGAAAATGTATGTAACTAATACCTTTCTTTGATTCTTGTGCTGGTGTTAGGTCAATGCCGAGATCAAAAGAGGGTGGCTCTATATCGCATAATGAAGGACGTGGGTATGTTTTGTTGAGGTTTAGGCTCGTCTCTTCCTCACTCTTAACCGACCGATTTAAATCGAGTGATCCATTGTAACCTGGTGTACTCATTGATGTAGATGTTCTGGCATGCAGATTATTTCCTGCAGGTATGTTGGTCGTAAATTGCATATGAGCTAGAGCTGAAATGAAATACAGTAACCATTACTTACTAAAATTGCTATCCCGTCGTCCATGAAAGTTCTGAATGTACCTGACGGATGCTGCAGCTGAACATGAGAAGTTTTACGAAATACATTGGCGCAGGAATCCATATTTCCATCTGGCAAATTGTCCCCTTGCAGGAATGCTTGCTGGACTATCTGTAAACATATAAACGCAACGTGTTGGTTTGCAACGTGCTGGATCTTCCCGCGCCACCGCCAGCGCGCCCGCCAAGCGGACAAGGGATCCTACCCCTCCACCTCGTCGTGCCGCAGGTGGGCCGGACTTCGACCTCTCCACGCTCAGCTCCGACGAGGAGGAAGAAGAGTAAGACTTTAACTGCGCACTTGTAGTTCTTCAATCTTGTAGCTTTACCTTGTATCTAACTTGCTTCAATTTGAACTTGTTCCTTTTCAGGACGTTGGCTCAAAGAGCGGCGAAGAGGGCCAAAGTTCCGGTGGTTATCATCGAGGACGAGCCTGTCGAAACAACAGGGGGAGCGCCCGAGACCACCTTGCCGGATCTTGACACCGCTCCACGAAGCAGCCCCCAGCGCAGCCCCCAGCGTAAGTACATAATTCACTTTCTGCTTTTTGGGCGCACACGGGTGCTCTTTTCTTTGCTGAAATCTGATCGTCGATTTGCTTGTGTAGGAGGAGAACAGCTTCACCAGGAGGGCTCGGGAACCGTCTCCGATGTGTCGTCTGCTTCCCCTACACCGCCAAGGGAGGACTCTCTGGCAAGGGAGCGCTCCCCGGCAAGGGAGCAATCTCCGACAAGGGAGGAGTCTCCGGCAAGGGGCAGCACTGTTGACCCCTCGGTGGTGGAGCCCATGACCATGGACCCCAGCTCAGGTACTCCCTTGTCTGAAATTTCTCTTACGCTCCTCTGATCTTTCTCTCTCTTTCTTGGATTTTTGCTTGACTTCTTCTCCTTCTCCTTCTCCGGTCGCCAGACCGACCTTCCTCAGACCAGATGGAGACCGAGGCGGGTGGCGAGGAGAACATGCGCGGCGATGCTGACGATCCCACCGCTGAAGAAGAAGAAGCCAGTGCTGAAGATCCCGCCGGCGAAGAGGCCGCCAAGGCTGCTGGCGCGGGAGCTGGCGAAGGATCCGGCGGTCGCACTGACGGCCCTGAGGCCGCAGGAGTGCCAGGCGCTACGCCGACCGCCGATCCCTCCGCCGCTGCCGCGGCGCCAGCCTCCGAGGAGCCCCAGCCCGGCGCCTATCTGAAGGCCGGCGAGGGCGTCTTCATCAAGCTCCCCTGGGTGTCAAGCTCCAGGGCGCCAGTCGAAGGAGAAGCTTTCGACGGGGAGGTGCTCGCCTCCGCTGGGCTATCACTGGTTGATGCACCAAGCAGCAGCAGCGGCGAGTCTGAGGAGGAGCGGCTACTCCGGAAGCTGGTGTCGCTATACCGCGCTCGTCAAGCCAAAGTGGAGTCCTGGGAAGCGCTTGTCGTGCAGGCGGGAGCGGACATTGAGAAGCGTGCGGAGGAGCTCCGGGAGCGCAACCAGGAGGCTCTCCGGGCCGTCGCAGAGGAGCGCGCGCAGCTCGTCGAGGCCCGGAAAGCATTTGTCCTTGAGAAGGCCGAAGCCGAAGAGCAGCAGCGGCTTGTTGCCGAGGAGTTTTCCGCGCGGGAAGGGGAGCTGACTCAGAGGAAAGTAAAGCTCGATAGCCAGGAGGAGGATCTTGCCGCGCGTGAGCAGGCACTTGGCGGGGCACTCAAGGAAGCAAAGGACGTGGCCGCAGCTGTCGAGGCCACCAAGGAGGAATTGGAGGCAAAGGTGGCGCAGCTAGAGGCTGATTTGAAAGCAAACGGCGAGGAGCTTGCCGCACTCAAGCTCGAGCGCGAGAAGGACGCCTTAGCCCACGGTGATCTGCAGGGTCAGCTCGCCGAGAAGGGCAAGGAGCTGAGCGCCGCCAAGGATTCCAACGCCGATCTGGCGCTGAAGCTGGCCACCCTGACGGAGACGTTGGACGGCGCCAGAAAGCGGGAGGTGGACTTGAAGGAGGAAATCAAGGGCAACGAAGCGTTGCTGGCGAGGGCCGCCGAGACCTAGAACACCTTCAAGGATACCGTTGAGCTCTGGACGGAGGGCCTCGTGAACATTGCTGCTGTCATTGACGGGGAGCTGGCGCAGCTGGGGGTGGAGGACTTTGGGTAATCCTCCGATGAGAATCTCCCCCCCAGCGCCAACTCACTATATTCTTCAAAGGCGTGGTGACAGCCCTTCAGTAGCTCCGAGAGAGGATCCCGAAGCAGCTGGCTGACGAGTCGTGCATGATCTGCGCCCGAGTCTTGGAGAAGGTGTTGGTGAAGGTGGCCTTCCGCAACCCAGGCCTCAACTTCGCCAACGTCCTCAAGAAGCTACCGGCGGATGCTGATCTTGACGCGCTCAAAGCCCTTGTCGCACCCATTGTGGACAAGGTGAATGAGGTCAACAGGGTTGGTGGCGGCCGCGTAGATTAGGCCATCCATTTTCTTCTTTTTCTTGCCGCTGCCAGTCATGTCATGGGAACACTTTTATTAGAGGCGTGACAAGTTACTTTTGTAATATAACTCTATCTTAGGTAATAATTGCTATGTTACTTCCTTTACTCGACTCTTGGCTTTGTATGTTTCTGCCCTACACTTTCTAGGGAAACTTGCCGGCGCAGGCACCCTTGCCGCGAGCGCCGAGTGCGGAACTTCAGCAGCCTGCTGGCAGGGCCGCTACCGACAAGCAACCTTGTCGCAACTAGTCGCAGCTCACTTAAGTTGTTGAGCGGACTCGAAACAAAGGAAGGGCGCAACTAGCTACGAGAAGGTTCCTCCGCACACAAGTTTTCCATACAAAGCACGGTCGTTCAAGGAAAATAACTCAAAAACTTAAAAACTGATTGCTCAAACTTTGGCAACTTAGCTTTTCTGTCGCTTGTTTCCCGGCAAGACGAATCTTTCTTGAACGGCCCGATCCACACCATTATCTTCTCCTTCCCCCCGGCAAACCTTGTGGGCGAGGGAACCTTCCTTCTTTTGAGAAAGGGAAAGAAAAAGAAAGTAATGATATGGAACCTTACGGCTCGTTATTGCTTACCGGGGTCTGGTGCTGCACAAAGTGTCAGATGGTACATGCGAAAAAGAAAGAAAGCATGAAATTGACAAGACGTGCGGAGCACATGAGCTTTATTTATGCACGGGGTCTGCGCCTGGCTTTGTACAAAGGATTACATGCAACAGCGACAAGACTTGTACAAAAGGTGGTTGCCGGAACGGGTTCCGACAACCGCGCCCTACAGGTAAAACTTACGAAGATGTTCAATGTTCCAGGAGTTGCTCACCGGAATGCCATCTTCGGTCTCAAGGCGGACAGCGCCAGGCCTAGTGACTCGTTTCACCCGGTAAGGGCCTTCCCACTTCGGCGTCAACTTGTTGGAATTCTTGGCGGACTGAACACGCCGAAGAACAAGGTCGCCTTCCTCGAAGCTTCTGGCTTTAACTTTGCGGCTACGGTAGCGACGCAAAGCTTGCTGGTAGCGAGCGGCTCGCACAGCAGCCTGAAGACGGTCTTCCTCAAGGAGCAGCGCGTCATCTTGTCGCAGCTGCTCTTGCTCGAGCTCATCGTAAGCGAGCACTCGAGGCGACCCATAAACAAGTTCCGTGGGGAGAACTGCCTCTGCTCCATAGACTAGAGCGAAAGGTGTCTGGCCAGTGGCTCGATTTGGCATCGTCCTGATCGACCAAAGAACCACCGGTAGCTCCTCGATCCAGTTTCTTCCGCACTTGTGCAGCCTATCGAAAGTTCTGGTCTTGAGTCCTCGCAGCACTTCAGCATTTGCCCTCTCCGCTTGACCGTTGCTTCTCGGATGAGCAATAGAAGCGAAGCAGACCTTGGCGCCAAGATCTTGGACATACTGCATGAAGGTGTGGCTTGTAAATTGCGTGCCGTTGTTGGTGATGATCCTGTTAGGGATCCCGAAACGGCAAACAATCGACCTGAAGAACTTGACTGCTGACTGTGCTGTCACCTTCCTCATTGGTTCCACTTCCGGCCACTTTGTGAACTTGTCGATTGCAACGTACAAGAACTCAAAGCCCCCGACAGCTCGGGGGAAGGGGCCGAGGATGTCGAGCCCCCAGACCGAAAATGGCCAGGACAAAGGGATCGTCTGGAGAGCTTGAGGTGGTTGGTGTATCTGCTTGGAATGGAACTGACACGCTTCACACTTGGTTACTTGTGCAGTTGCATCCTGGAGGGCAGTCGGCCAGAAGAAACCTTGCCGGAACGCTTTGCCGGCAAGTGCTCTTGCACCAATGTGGTGACCACGTATGACTCCATGTATCTCTGCCAACAGCTGTTGTCCATCTTCCCGGCAAATGCACTTCAATTTCACACCGTTGAGTCTTATTCTGTACAGTGTGCTGTCGACAAACTTGTACATACTTGACTGCCGGGCTACTCTTTCCGCTTCTTCTTGCTCTTCGGGAAGCTCTCCTGTCTGAAGGAAATGGACAATCTGCTGCGCCCATGCTGGAGCCTGCGGCTCGACAACGAGGACTAAAGGCACATCTGTTGCTGCGGGAACATCCGCTTCCACGGCAAGAACCTGCTGTTCAGCCGGAGCTTGATGTTCCCCGGCAAGCTTGCCGGAGCAAAACTTGTCGGGAGCGTCTGCTTCAACGGAACAAACCGTAAGGCTCGCTGGAGCAGACTGCTCCTCAGCGCTCTTGGTGTTGATCTTGGGGGCCTTCTTGGCGGCGGCTTGGGAAAGCTCTGCCGGAAAGTAGTCACCAGAAACCAACTTCCTTTTCTTGCTCTGTCCAGTTGATGGTGCCACGGATGGTTGAGTCAGCTTGAGCACAAAGATCCCTGGTTCCACAGGCAACTTTAGTGCGGCGCACTTTGACAGGCCATCAGCGATGTCATTCTGAGCTCTTGGAACATGTTCCATTTGTAAGCCGTCAAAGTGCTCTTCTAGCTTCCTTACCTCATCGACATAGGCTTCCATCAACGGACTCTGATAACTCTTGTTCACTTGGCGGACGACAAGCTGCGAGTCACCCCTGACAATGAGCTTCTTGATCCCAAGGTCTGCTGCGATTCTGAGGCCGGCAAGCAAACCCTCATACTCTGCAGTATTGTTCGTTGCTTGCTCCTTGGGAAAGTGCATCTGGACTACGTACTTGAGGTGCTCTCCGGTGGGTGCGGTAAGCAGCACGCCAGCACCGGCGCCTTGCAGCGAGAAGGCACCATCAAAGTACATCAGCCATTCTTTGCTTGTCTCCTTGACGGGGATGCTCGTTTCTGGAATTTCTTCGTCTGGTGTTGGCGTCCATTCTGCTATGAACTCTGCCAATGCTCTGCTTTGGATAGTTGAAGTGCTCTCAAATTTGAGGCCAAAGCTTGACAGTTCCAGTGCCCACTCGACAATCCTGCTTGTTGCTTCTGGATTCTGCAGTATCCTCTTCAGCGGAAAGCGAGTGACAACTGTGATCTCATGTGCCTGGAAGTAATGGCGCAGCTTTCTCGAGGCCATGAGAAGGCCGAAAAGCAACTTCTGCACACCAGAGTACCTTGACCTAGCCCCCTGCAGAAGGGAGCTGACAAAGTAAGCTGGGCGCTGCACCATTTTCTTCCACACCTCTTCGCGCACCTGCGCAGATTCATCTTTATCGGGACCAGAGCTTGTCGGCGAAGCCCCCTGCTTGTCGCTGGATGTACTTGCCGCGGTTGCTGGCTCATCATCCGCCTCCCTCTCCGCTACTAACGCAGCACTAACCACTTGATTGGTTGCTGCTAGGTACAGCAGTAACTTCTCTTGTGGCTTAGGTGCGACAAGTATTGGAGTGGAGGACAGGTACCTCTTCAAGTCCTGCAGCGTAGCCTCCGCTTCCGGAGTCCATTTCATTGGACCTGCCTTTTTCAATATTTTGAAAAACGGCAGGGCGTGCTCAGCAGACTTAGAGATAAACCTGCTGAGAGCAGCCACGCAACCGGCAAGCCTTCGCACATCATTGACGCGCTTTGGTGCTTCAATCTGCTCGATGGCCTTCATCTTGTCGGGATTGGCTTTGATTCCCCGCTGAGACACAAAGAACCCGAGAAGCTTGCCGGATGGAACTCCAAACAAGCACTTCTCAGGGTTGAGCTACCTGGCGCGCCAAAGATGTCGGGGAAACTAATCCACGAACACCTATGGGGACCGGCGGACCGAGCCCCTTTCGGTTCGGAGGGGGGCGGAGGTCGCACGAAGAGCGGATCGAGGCGATGCACATGAGCAGTTTACCCAGCTTCGGAGCTCTCCGGAGAGATAACACTCCTACTGCTGCTTGTTGGATTGTATTGAGTTCTTGCTCAGGAGCGATCAGCGCTACCAGACCGAGCGTGAGAGTGTTCTTGGTGTTTCGAATGAGCCGAACCTCTTCTACGTTGCGCATGGGCCTCCTTTTATACGCTCAAGGGGTCACCGACAGGTGGCAACGCAGACTAGAGGGGTAAAAATGGAAAAAGAGTGCGGTAGGTACAGCTACCTCTACTGTAGATACAGTGTATCATACCTAACCCTGACGGCAGGGGACAAGGGCATTAAATGCCCGTCTGTGTCGTCTAAACAGTGCGAGAAGAGACCGCCAGGGGCGCCACCGATCGCCACGAGGGCCTTCTTGTCAGCGCCGCTTGCCACCGCGCACCGCTGGCTGCACAGCCTCCCGCCACGCGTGCCTAGGAGGGTCCCAGGGCGACACGTTGGTGGATGTGCTGGAGCCTGGGCGCGAAGCGACCGCTTGCTGAGGCAAGCGCCTTGCCGCAGTTGTCGTCTTGTCGGGCCCGATAGCTTGTCGCTCATCGTGCCTTGCCGGGACGCGTGGCGCGTCGCGGCAAGCGTTCTTGAGATGCCTTGGTTGGCCTTCCCGGCAAGCTCCCCTTGCCGGGGCCTTGTCTTCCCGGGTTGAATACTTTGTTCTTGAATGGCTTCCCGGCAAGCTCCTCTTGCCGGGGTCTTGTCTTCTGAAGAGCCACAGAGGATCTTGGCGGTGACCTGGGGAGCCTTGCCGCGGGGTGCTGCAATTGCCCGTGCACAAGTTCGGGATACTAGGGTACCCCTACTCTAGTACACCGACAGTGAGCGAAAATGTATAGTGTTGGGGATATAACTATTGGTATGACCCGCCCAGGAGGGGCCGGGTTATACTTGCAAATATTCTTGAAGCCCTAAGACCCAGGATATAGATGGCGGTTTAGTTAAGGGCCCAAGGCCCAGAGGCGACTTAAGGCCCGTAGTGATAAACCGCCATGTATGCGTGACTTGTATTGTAAGGCACGAATAGTTAAGAGACCGAGCCGGACATTGTTTATGAGCCGGCCGGGACTCCACAGAGCCGCTGGGCGTCAACCTCAGTATATAAAGGGACGACCCGGTGGCGGTTCAGGGCAGGTAACATCAACTCGAGAGCTAGGTCAAGCGCTTCGCTCCCTGGTTATCAAGACATAAGCAATCCCACTCAAAACTGGATCGTAGGCTTTTACCTTCACCATAAGGGGCCGAACAAGTATAACCCTCATGTCATTTGTCCCGATTAACCCCTTTAAGCTTCCTTGTTGCGATGGCTCCATGACTAAGTCCTTTCGCTAGGACATCTGCCGTGACAATTCCATGACAGTTGGCGCCCATAGTGGGGCCAGCGCACAGTGGATTTGAGTTCTTGAAGGGTAGCTTTGTTGGGGATATAACTACTGAGTATAAATCGCCCAGGAGGGGCCGATTTATGCTCATTCGTATTGAAGCCAATGAAGACAAGGAGTATGGCGCTCTACCATTGGATTTTAGAGGCCCATAGCCCAAAGGCGGTTTGGAGCCCATAAATGTAAACCGTCATGAGATGTGTAAACTTGTGTTGTAAGTTAGGAAAGGTAGAAACTGAGCCAGACACTTGTATGAGCCAGCCTCGGTGTTCTGTGAACCGCCGGACGTCAACCTGTGTATATAAAGGGATGACCAGGCAGCGGTTCAGGGACAAGAAATGACAACTCAAGAGACAGGTAAAGCGGATTCGCTCCCTGCTCATCGAGACCCCATCAATTCCACCACAACTGGATCGTAGGCTTTTACCTTCACCGCAAGGGGCCGAACCAGTATAAACTCCTCGTGTCCTTTGTCCGGTTTAACCCCTTTAAGCTAATCTCGTTGCGATGGCTCAACGACTAAGTCCTCTCACTAGGACATCTGACGTGTTAATTCCACGACAGTTGGCGCCCACCGTGGGGCTATCGCACGATGGTTTCGACTTCTTGAAGGGAAACTTCGAAGGGCCCAAGGGATACACGGTTGGCCGGATGACCAAGAGTCATCGCGACAAGCTCTACATCAATGACGCAGGCTGGGGCCCCGAGGCCGACACAATTGAGTACAGGTACCGGGTCCCCTTTGGCGGAATTCATGTTTTCATCGGCAAGATCGGTGAACCGGGCCCTGAGCCGGACATCTCCACCGACCTCGTCGAGACGGCTCAGCGTGCGAGTCCTGCCCAGGTTTGGCCTACCATGAAGCGTGCGTTCGTAGGATTCATCCATGGTGCGGAATCTGAACCAGTGTCCGGCGGTGAGACGGCCGTCTACTCAGATGGCAAGTCATCCACGGCGAAACCGAGTCACTGTACCAATTGCAAGATGGCCGGATCGGGGGCTATTCCGATGGAGACAGTATTCTGGACCCCTTTGAACCACCAAACCGGGTTGCAATCTTCGTGGCCGGTACGCAGCCCACGTTGCAATCTTCAACTCCAGCAGCAATGATTTCCGGATCGGCAGCTGGGGCAGGAGGCCCTGCGCGCCGGCAGGCTCAAGTTCTATCCGGTTTATTGGACGCCTGGACGATGTTGTTGACCACGACAGTTACCTCGGAGACTTAGGATCAGCATAACACGGAGGTTACAAAGCTGAGGGATCAGATAACTCAGGCCAAGGAGGACATGGTGGCCGAGGAAGCCAGGATGACTGAAGAATGGGCCGCTTTAGATGCCCAGTCACAGCAGATCCAGGCGCAGAATTACCGGCTTATGTTAGATCAGAATGCGTCAAATGAAGTACTAAGGAGGAGACACCGGTCTCGTCTTTCGCCGGTTTACGAAGGAATGAATCTCTTCAATACACCAGGAGCCGGGCCAAGTGATCCGGCAGCGGTGAACCGGACCGAGGCACCCGGGACAGCGCCGGGTCAGCCACGGGTGACGGACCCGCCTTGATGGACATATAACCCGCCGCAGTACATACCGACACCGCCGAGTCACTTCTCTAGCCCTTTGGATAACATGATTGTTGTGGCGTCTCGTTTGGCAGCTATTCCGATGGAGGGCGAATCACCGGCGGTGGTTGAAACCCGATGGGCCAGGGATCTTGTTCAAACCGCTATGGTGCACCAGCAGGCTTATTCATAGAGCTGAGACAGAATACATTCAACCCCTCGTCCGAGCAACAGTTACAGCAGGCAGATCGACGAACCGGCTATGTCAAGCAGTGCGCGGCACCGAGACACCCCTTGAGGGCCTAATTCAACGTGCGATGGTATGAATGCTCAGGATGTGGTAAACAATGGCAGAGCTCAACGAGAGGCAGAGTTAGCAGCACAGTTGGCAGCACAGTATGCGAATCTTCAACCCGCTCCGGTTCAACCGATAGCATCAGTTGAGTGGGAACTGGCTTTCAGCTCTTGGGGGTGTCGTGTCTTACCCGAGCTCTACGTAATGTGCGGTTACCCAAGGATTTCAAGGGCCCGCGTAGCGTAAGGTGCCTAATTATACCGCTAATTTACCACCCGAGGCGTGGGTTGGGAGTTATGAGATGGCAATGGAGATGCTGGATGTGGACGAAGCGGTGTGTTTGAAGTACTTCACCATGATGTTAGACGGAACGGCTTGCACTTGGTTAAAGAGTCTGCCCATTAACTCGATCAGTTCTTGGACGAGTTGAAAGCCCGGTTTCTAGTGAACTTCAAAGACACGTGCAAACAACCCATGTCGATCGTGGATCTGGCTGCTTGTGTCCAAGGAGAAAAGGAGTCAAAGACTCATTGGGTGCGCCGGGTTTCAGAAATCCTGCATTCGTCGGACCGCATCAATGCCGATTCGGCAATTATAACATTGGAGGGCAATTGCCGGTTTAAGTCGCCGAAGATGAAATTGGGACGGTTCAAGCGTCACTGCAATGACATGGGAACGCTCATGGCACCTTTGGTTAAGTATGCCGATTCTGATAATAACAAGGATCCCGAGTCTGACGAAGAGAAGCCAGAGAAGGGAAAGAAGAATGTCGGTGCAAAAGGACAGCAGCATAACCAGGCTGGCCATGGGAATAACGGTAAGCGCAAAGCAGACGATAATTATGATTTTTTAGCTAACACCAATATTCAAGGTAATAATCAGCACCTTAAGGGTAAACCACCCCCACGTGGCGGAGGATCAGGTATGAATCTGGAGCGTCTGCTGAAACAGCCCTGCCCAAAGCACGGGACGCAAGATAAACCGGCTACGCACTTATGGAAGGATTGCTTCATTACACGAGAGTTCAAAAATTTAGATCTCTTCCGGTATGATCATGGACCGTCTGGCGGTTCAGGACCTGGGTTTCACGGGCCGGGTTATGGCGGAGGTAATTCCGGTTCAGGTTTTCAAGGCAACCAAGGTGGACAGGGCAATCAAGGCAATCAGGGCAACCAAGGTGGTTATAATCAACAAGGGAATCAACAACAGCAGCAGTCGGGCTATCAGAGTAACCCAAAGCAGTTAAATGGTGGGCAGTATCATGTCGTCACTACTAGCATGGGCAAGCGCGATCAGAAGCTCCATAAGAGGGCAGTGAACTCCGTTGAACTGGTGGTTCCTCGTTATCTGCGCTGGTCTGAGCAGCCTATTGTGTGGAGTCGAGAAGACCATCCGCCCCGGGTTGATAATCCGGGTCATCTGGCGTTAGTGGTCGCACCACAGGTTGGAGGTTATAAGTTCACCAAAGTGCTCATGGATGGAGGGAGCAGTATCAACATTTTGTATTATGAAACCTTCCGGCGTATGGGGTTAACGGATAAGAATCTTAAACCGTCGAACACCGTTTTTCACGGTGTAGTACCTGGTAAATCGGCTTACCCAGTTGGTAAGATAGCTCTGGAAGTGGTTTTTGGAGATGATCATGATTCAAGGTCCAAGACATTGACCTTTGAATTGGTCAAAATCAGAAGTCTGTACCATGCCCTGTTTGGACGGTCAGTTTATGCTAAGTTCATGGAAAGGCCGTGTTATGTTTATCTGCAGCTCAAGATGACGGGTCATAAGGGGACCATCACGGTTCATGGCAGCCGCAAGATTGCTCCGGAGTGCGAGGAAGGTGATGCGGCTTATGCTGAGTCGGTTTGCGCGACGGAGGAATTGAAGTTTTATAAGGATAATATTGATCCGGCATATATGACTTCTCTAAAGAAGCACACTACAGAGCATGATCCGGCTTTGAAGTTTAAATCGGCTGATGAGACTAAGTTGGTTGATTTTGTTCTTGGTGATTCATCCAAACAGTTCAACATCAGTGTTAACTTGGATTCAAAATAGGAAAGCGCGCTCATCGAGTTCATCCATGAGAACCGGGACATCTTTGCATGGAAACCTTCTGACATGCCAGGTGTACCGAGGGAGCTCACTGAGCACACTCTTAATATCGATCCCAAGTTTAAACCGGTCAAACAGTTTCTTCGCCGCTTTAATGAAGAGAGACGCAAGGCCATCGGTGAAGAGGTAGCCTGGCTATTGGCAGCAGGGTTTATTGTGGTGGTTTTTCACCCCGAGTGGTTGTCTAACCCAGTGCTGGTACTTAAGAAGAACGGCACTTGGCGTATGTGTGTGGACTACACTGATTTGAGCAAAGCTTGTCCAACTGATCCCTTTGCCCTCCCTCGTATTGATCAAATTATTGATGCTATGGCGGGTTGCGAGCGTTTGAGTTTTCTGGATGCTTATTCGGGTTACCATCAGGTCAAAATGGCAGTTAAGGACCAGGAGAAGACAACCTTTATAACTCCTTTTGGAGCCTTCTGCTATGTTTCTATGCCTTTTGGGCTCAAGAGTGCCCAGGTGACTTATCAGCGGTGTGTGCAAAACTGCCTTCATAATTAGATTGGGCGTAATGTTCATGCTTATGTGGACGATATCATGGTGAAATCCAGGAAGTCAGAAACACTTATAACTGACTTACAGGAAACTTCTAATAATATAAGGGTTTATAACATGATGCTTAATCCGGCCAAATGTGTTTTTGGTGTGCCAGCTGGCAAGCTCTTGGGTTTCTGGTGTCTAACAGGGGCATTGAGGCTAATCCGGAAAAGATCAAGGCTATCACATCCCTGGCTAAACCGGCGTGTATCAATGACGTTCAAAGACTGGCGGGTCGGATTGCAGCATTGAGCCAATTTATCAGCTGGTTGGGGGAGAAGGCGATCCCGCTTTATCAGATGATGAAGAAAATAGACAACTTTGTTTGGAGTGGTGTTGCTGATGCGGCATTTGAGGATTTGAAGAAGCAGTTGGCCGAACCGCCCGTCCTTGCTGCCCCCATTGATAAGGAACCATTGTTGTTATACGTGGCTGCTAATGCCCGGGCTGTCAGGGTGGCTATTGTGGTGGAGCGCAAGGAGGCTGGTAAGGAATATCCGGTTCAACGGCCGATTTATTATATCAGTGAGCTACTTATCAAGTCCAAATAGAGGTATCCCCATTGGTAGAAGCTGGTGTATGGAGTGTTTATGGAAAGCCAGGAGCTTAAGCGATACTTTCAAGGCCATCCCATCACTATGGTCAGTTCTGCTCCATTGGGAGACATCATTCAAAACAAGGAGGCAAGTGGCCGGGTTGCTAAGTGGGCTATTGAGCTTGGGCCTCACGGGTTGAAATACATGCCTCACACTAATATCAAGTCCCAAGCACTCGTAGACTTCATCAACGACTGGACAGAGTTGCAGGCACCGGAGGATAAACCGGATAACACATACTGGACTATTCACTTTGATGGATCCAGACAATTGGAGGGCTCGGGGGCTGGAGTGGTTCTTACTTCCCCACGAGGTGACAAATTTTGTTATGTTCTCCGCTTAATGTTTCCCTGTACTAACAATGCAGCTGAGTATGAGGCCTTACTCCATGGTCTGCGGATGGCTAAGGAGATGAACTTAATCCGGGTATGTTGCTTTGGTGACTCCGATTTAGTGGCTCAGCAAGTATCAGGTACATGGGATTCCAAGGATCCACTCATGGCGGCTTATTGGCGGGAGGTGGACGTGATTGCAGGTCACTTCAAGGGTTATCAAGTCGAGCACATTGACCGGCACAAAAATGAAGCGGCAGACGCTTTAAGCCGGCTCGGATCCCAGCGTAAACCGGTGCCGCCTAATATTTTTCTGGATGTTCTACATAATCCGTCGGTCAAGATACCAACGGAGGAGGATCTGGCGATTCCTGACCCGGAAACTCAATTGGTGGTGGTTCTTCATGCTATCCCTGATTGGACATTGCCATACATGGCGTATATGAACCAGGGCGAGTTACTAGAGGATGAAGTTTTGGCCAAGCAGATTATCTGGTGGTCTAAGTCCATGACTATTGTCAATGGCGAGTTACACCGCCGCAGTGTCTCAGGGGCGTTTCAGCGTTGTGTTTCTTCTAAAGAAGGTTGTGAGATCTTGCGTGAAATCCACGAAGGAGATTGTGGATATCATGCCGGTTCAAAATCCTTGGTGGCTAAGGCTTTCCGGCACGGTTTTTACTGGTTAACGGCTCATGCTGATGCGGAAGATCTGGTCTGAAGGTGTGACGGCTGTCAGAAGTTTGCACGTCGAGCTCATGTTACGGCTCAGGAGTTGAGGATGATTCCAATTACCTGGCCGTTTGCAACTTGGGGGTTGGATATGGTTGGGCCTTTTAAGAGGTCCAAGGATAAGAAGACCCACCTACTGGTGGCGGTTGATAAATTCACCGAGTGGGTGGAGGCAGAGCCAGTGAGCAAGTGTGATGCGGCCACGGCGGTTCAGTTCATGAAAAAGGTGGTCTTCCTTTTTGGCTTTCCACATAGCATTATAACAGATAATGGCACGAATCTCTCCAAGGGAGCTATGGAAGAGTTCTGTCAATGTGAGCACATCCGGCTTGATGTGTCATCAGTGGCCCACCCCCAATCTAATGGTCAAGCGGAGAGAGCTAATCAGGAAATCCTAAAGGGTATCAAGCCCCGGCTTATGGTCCCTTTGAAGCGGACGCCAGGTTGTTGGGTGGAGGAGTTGCCTTCCGTTTTATGGAGTATTAATACCACCCCCAATAGATCTACGGGTTACACACCCTTCTTCATGGTTTATGGAGCGGAAGCAGTTCTCCCAAGTGATATTCGCCATGACTCGCCCCGAGTGGCAGCTTACGTTGAAGCGGATAATGAGAGAGCACGCCAGGATGCATTGGATCTGTTAGATGAACAATGAGATATTGCGACAGCTCGCTCGGCGATTTATCAGCAAGACCTGCGGCGTTATCACAGCCGCCGGGTTAAAACCAGGACTTTCCAAGAAGGCGACTTGGTGCTCCAACTCATCCAAGATCAGACTGACATGCACAAGTTGTCTCCACCTTGGGAAGGACCCTTTGTGGTCAGCAAGAATTTGAACAACGGGTCATACTACCTCATCGACGTTCGAGAACACAAAGACTCACGCAAGTCAGAGGAGGAGACTCGACGACCATGGAATATAGCTCATCTTAGGCCTTACAACACCTGAGCCACAGGCTCCTACTATGTATATATTTTTGACAATGTACAAATTATGATCAATAAAAAACCGGCATCCTTGCTAAAGCGGGGCCTCTGCCGTTTCGTCTTACATATCTTCTTGGTTACATGGGGACTCATGCTTATAAGCGGAGTTTTCCATTAAACCGGCTTATAAAGCCACAACATAGCTTGGGAGCTTACACCCAACAGACCAAAGAGAGTTTGTTGCCATGCACAGCTCAAACATAGGTACCCATTGAGCACAACTCACAGTGTTACTTGGGGGCTCTTTGTGCACAGCAACAAAGAGTTTGAAAGGACCCTTGTAATATGTAACACCCCAGATGTAACTTTCCATCTTTGTAACTCCAACTCTTGCCATTTTCGGCTATGTGCTATGGTATTTCCTTCGTGGTTGGGTTTTGTCTTTCGTCTTGCATTTTGTTCATGTTATGCATCTCATATCATTTCATCATGTGCATCTCATTTGCATACATGTTCGTCTCATGCATCCGAGCATTTTCCCCGTTGTCCGTTTTGCAATCCGACACTCCCACATGCACCGGCGTACCCCTCTTGTCTCTTTTCATGAGCGGGTGTTAAACGTTCTCGGAATGGACCGAGGCTTGCCAAGTGGCCTTGGTACACCATCGGTAGACCACCTGTCAAGTTTCGTGCCATTTGGAGGTCGTTTGATACTCCAACGGTTAACCGGGTATCCGCAAAAGCCTCTTTTGGGTTGCACCCCAACACCCCTCCAAAACAGCCCAACAACCCACCTAAGTCACCTCCATGCTCTCCGTCGTCGGATCACGATCGTGTGGGCGAAAACTACACTCCATTTGGAGCCTCCTAGCTCCCTATACCTATAAAAACACCTCCCCCTCCGAAATTCCGGGCAAACCCTGGACGAACTCCTTCCCGCCGCCACCAGACGCATCCGGACTGGGCCGGACACATCCGCCCGCCGCCCCCGGCGAACCGCGCGCCGCCAGTGGCCGCGCCCACATCGTCGCGCCGCCGGCCTGCCGAGGCCCGCGCGGGGCCCCCGCGGCCCGCCTCCGCCGTCGCCGCCCCGCGGCCCGAGCGCTCGATGCTCGGCCACGCGCCGCCGCCGCCCGCTCCTGCACCACCTCCGCCGGTCGCCGCCCTGCCGCGGCAGGCCGCCGCCGTCCCGCACCTCCGGCGCCGTGCCCTGCCGTCCAGACGCCGCCCCGTGCCACCCGGCCCCGCCACCGCCTCCACCGGTGCCGGATCCGGCCGGCTCCGCCTCCCCCGTCCAACTCCGGCGACTGCGTCGCCCCAACTCCGGCGAGCTTGCTCCGGCCCGCCTCGATCCGCGTGCCCGCGCCCGGATCTAGATCCATATCAGGTCAAACCCTAGGTTGACCCCGAAAATCCTCCAAGTCATTTTGTGTCACATTATTTTGCCATATTCATCGCGTCATAACTTTGCACCCGTGGCTCCATTTTGGGCGTGCAGCATACCGAATTGTTCGCCTCGATGAGTACATAATTTTATCTCATTGCATCATTTTCATTTGAGCTCATCTTGATGCCCGAAATTCTGTTGGAAGAGGGCTATGTGATGTTAGTTTCAGATTCTTATCAGAACATGCACTTTTGTCATTTTTGCCATGATTGAGGTGTGCATCTTATGAACTTGAGCCCTACAGGTGTTTTGTTCTATGCCATGCCATATTTACATAGGTGCTTACTATGTATTTTTGTGATCAATGTGATGACTAGCACAAGCATGCAAACTAGGCCTCGTGATGTTGCTGATTTTAGTCCCTGTTCTGCTGTTATTTTGATGCCATGTAAACTTGATGCTATAGAGAGATCCATGGATATTTTGGGATACTTCAGTAAGGATGTTTTGAACATATGGTTATGCTCTATCCATCCATGCCCCTGTTGGCAATTATGGAGTAGTCTAGCATGTCAGTTTCTTGCTCTACTTTTGCTATAAAATGTTTGCAGGCAGATTGTTTACATGTTATTCAATTTTGCCAAGGTTGTTGTAGTTGATCCTTGCATGCTCTGAACTTGTTCTTGCCATGTTTAGTTCCATAAACATGTATTCTTGCTGGTGCTATGCTTATCTTGTCATGCAATGACTTGTGGTGAGTGAATTGAGCTCGCAAAGATGCTTTCATAATGCTGTAAATGCCATGCTCTGTTTCCTGAATCTGTTAACGAAACTTGCTACGTTTACATGGGTGCCATCTTATTCTCTGATCCTTTTTGGCTCATGGTCAGTAAGGGACTTTTGTTCTATGCTTTGAGTAGAATCATGACATGTCTTGTTTTGATATTATAAGTTCTGGTAGCATGTCGATTGCTTGCTCTGAACATTGCTACCTGATGTTGTTTATGCCATGTCCAAGCTGATATTTTTTTATACTTTTGCCATGCTTGTTTGAACCTGCTATGGTGTGATTTAGCCGTAGCTCAGTGTTCCTCTTTTGGCAAGCATCTCCTGTAGATCACTGCCATATGCTTTGTTATTATGTTGCGGTGCTGTAGCATAGTTTCTTGTTGCATGCTAAGTAGCATCGTGTTGTTAATCGCAGATTTGTGTCATTCTTGTTTTGCTTGCCATTTGCAAACCGTGCATCCGATTCCGGTGATCTTTATATCGATTTCAACCGAAATCATCTCATCTTTCCAGCCGCATAATTGGTTTGCCAAGTTGATGCCTTGTTCATCATTTTCCCTTCCGGAGCCCGCATATGCATTGCATATCGCATCTCGCATATCATGTCATGTATTGCATCATGTTGCTTGTGCATTGCACCGTGATTTATTGTGTTTCTGTTGCTTGTGTTCTCGCCTTTGGTAGAGCTGGGAGATGAGTACGTCCACGAGGAACCTGTTGAGAACGCTTACGAGGATCAAGCTTTCGACAACTCTGAGAACTTTGCAGGCAAGATGACCATACCCTCGATATCACTTCTATCTTTGCTTTGCTAGTTGCTCGCTCTATCGCTATGTTAGCTCTACCTATCACTTGTTTATCATGCCTCCCATATTGCCATGTCAAGCCTCTAACCATCCTTTCCTAGCAAACCGTTGTTTGGCTATGTCACCGCTAGTTGCAGGTGAAGATGAAGTTTGTTCCTTGTTCGAACATGGATACTTTGGGATATCACAATGTCTCTTGTTTAATTAATGCACCTATATACTTGGTAAAGGGTGGAAGGCTCGGCCTTATGCCTGGTGTTTTGTTCCACTCTTGCCGCCCTAGTTTCCGTCATACCGGTGTTATGTTCCTTGATTTTGTGTTCCTTACGCGGTTGGGTGATTTATGGGACCCCCTTGATAGTTTGCTTTGAATAAAACTCCTCCAGCAAGGCCCAAACTTGGTTTTACCATTTGCCACCTAAGCCTTTTTCCCTTGCGTTTTCGCGAGCCCGAGGGTCATCTTTATTTACCCCCCCCCCCCGGGCCAGTGCTCCTTCGAGTGTTGGTCCAACCTGAGCGATGTCCGGCGCCCCTTGGGCAACCAGGGTCTATGCCAACCCGACGTCTGGCTCATCCGGTGTGCCCTGAGAACGAGATATGTGCAGCTCCTATCGGGATTTGTCGGCACAGCGGGTGGTCTTGATAGTCTTGTTTTACCATTGTCGAAATGTCTTATGAACCGGGATTCGGAGACTGATCGGGTCTTCCCTGGATAAGGTATATCCTTCGTTGACCATGAGAGCTTATGATGGGCTAAGTTGGGACACCCCTGCAGGGTATTATCTTTCGAAAGCCATGCCCGCAGTTATGAGGCAGATGGGAATTTGTTAATGTCCGGTTGTAGATAACTTGACACTTGACTTCATTAAAATGCATCAACCGTGTGTGTAGCCGTGATGGTCTCTTCTTGGCGGAGTCCGGGAAGTGAACACGGTTTGGGTTATGTATGCACGTAAGTAGTTTCAGGATCACTTCTTGATCACTTCTAGCTTCTCGACTGATGCGTTGCTTCTCTTCTCGCTCTCACTTGCGTATGTTAGCCACCATATATGCTTAGTGTTTGCTGCAGCTCCACCATATTACCCCTTTCCTACCTACAAGCTTAAATAGTCTTGATTTCACGGGTGTGAGATTGCTGAGTCCCCGTGGCTCACAGATTCTACCAAAACAGATGCAGGTACCGATGATACCAGCGCAAGTGGCGCAATCGAGCTCAAGTGGGAGTTTGACGAGGACCTTGGTTGTTACTATGTTTCGTTTCCAGATGATCAGTAGAGGGGCCCAGTTGGGATGATCGGGGATCTAGCATTTGGGGTTGTCTTCTTTTCATTTGGATTTGACCGTAGTCGGTCTATGAGTGTATTTTGGATGATGTATGAACTTATTCATGTATTGTGTGAAGTGGCGATTGTAAGCCAACTCTCTTTATCCCATTCTTGTTCATTACAAGGGATTGTGTGAAGATGACCCATCTTGCGACAAAACCACCATGCGGTTATGCCTCTAAGTCGTGCTTTGACACGTGGGAGATATAGCCGCATCGTGGGTGTTACATAATAGGCTATCAAGCCAGGCTTGGAAGCCAGGTGTATTCACCTAAAACCCCAAGTTAACCTGCCTTCATGAAGTAAGCCACTCCGTCCAAGTAATCCTGGTATGATCCGCCGAACATTTGACAAGTCAATCTTATACAGACCCTGAACTTGTCAAAGTTAAAATGACGATTGGTTAATTGGAGGCCCATCTTAAAAGGCTTTGTCAAATGGTTTAACTCAGCGGCCTGGCAGCCCATGAAAAGCCTTGAATTTGGGCCTGGCAGCCCTTGAAAAGCCTCGACTACAAGTTTTTATTGGATTTTGTTTTTTGCAAGTTTTCTTTCCTTTGATAAGGTTTTAAGATAAACCGGTGTCAATTGACCCGGCCTGACTATAAGTCATTACATCAACCCGGTGTTTCTTAACCCGACGCAGCTTTCAACTATCAGTTGTTAGCACATAATCAATTATGAACCGGTGTTTCTTAGCCCGGTCTGGCATTGACTATAAGTCGCAAGGATGATCATCCAGTGTTTATCATAACCCGGCACGGCTTATTATATACCAGCACGGCATGGTGGGAGTTATCAACACTCAAGATTTGGGTTATCACCCTTACACAAAAATGATTGGTAAACCAACGATGTGATTTAAATCACAGGTATGAGGTATTTTCATATTTCATTATCTTTACAAGCCTTTGTTATAAACTCTGGCTTCATATTGGGCATCATAACCCATTCGGCGGTAAACTGCCAGGACAAGTTTTTAGTTTATTTTATGCAGAAAACAGGATTGCATAACACTAATAAAGATCATAAGCAGACATTGCATATTATGACAAAGTGGCAGTCTCAGGAAAGTGATTATGCACGATGGCATAGCAGACCAAGTGTTTCAAGCTAGCCTATTACAAGGTGTTTTAACTTCCCAAAAGGATAATTGTTTTTTCTTACAGAGGGTGGTGCACACATGATAAACTGGCTTCCGGATTATGATTCCTCTTCAGCTTGATGTGAAGACTGTGGATCGTCCTGCGCTGTTCAACCTCTGCCTCCCCATCCACTGGCTGAAAGTCAATGGTGGCCCAGTCAATTCCACACAAAGCTCGGAAGACAGCTTCATCACTTATAAGATCTGACGGTTCAAGGTCAGGAGCATAAGTATGCTTACGAGTTGGCGGGATTAGATTTTGGGCTTCATAAACCGACGCAGCAATCTGTCTATTGTCTGCATCATAGATGGACCAGTGATAAGACAGATCAGTCTCTTCGGCCAGTTTGCTAGCAAGTGGGCACATTTCCTTTGTCAAAGCTTTAAGGGCATCCTCGTCAAAATCTGACTCATCTTCTTTTTGACTCGGATAACCATTTCCAATATCCTCCGGATCAAGGTCAGCTGTCCAAGCCTTAGCCCGAGTCAGTGCAGATAAAGCACTAGCCCTTGCAGTAGATCTCTTCATTTCTTCTAGCTGGGCCGGTGTCATGGAGAGCTTGGCCAATGTATCTTTGATTAAGGTTGGCGCCGGTTTGTTGTATGAAGCAGTGCAGATAACTCATTGAGCATCGGTATATAGCTTCTCAATTAAGGTATAAGTAGCCTTCAACTTCTTGCGCATATTTGAGCCAAGATGGGCGACACGGCTGCCTGTAATGGTTCCAATATTGTTGTTAAACCGGTGGTTTCAAGGCTGATGAAGTACAGTTCATTATAAAGCTACTTACCAAAGATAGCAGAAGTCATAGCATTGATCTGCCGCTTTAAACCAGTTAGCTCTTCCGCCACTGGTTTAAGGGCCGCTTCAGCATCCTCAGCCTGTTTTAATGGAGTGGCCTTCTTAGTCTCCCAGTCTGCCCACTCGCCTTGGAAGCCATCCTTCAATTGCTCCATGATGGTTAAAGCGCCCTTCAACTCATCTTTGGCCTTGGAAGTTTCTGCTTGCTGGAACTTGATATTTTCTTGAAGATCGGCGATTTGGGAATCCTTGTTGCTCAAGTCAACCTGCAAAAGACAGACAATAAAGTTATCAATATTTTCTTAAAGTCCCAAGCACATAACAAGTTATACACTTGGCACTTGGGGGCTAATGCGGATTGCTTTTATCAACTGATATTTTAAGTCCCAAGCATACAACAAGTTATATACTTGGAACTTGGGGGCTAATGCATATCGGTTCAATTCAAGGTCATCTAGGTTTTTACAATAAACCGGATCATATTGATAACTGGAATGAATTTTGGAAGCTACGTTACAAAAGATATACCGGTTCATCCTAAAGGTATAAATCGGTCTACAAGGGCTACGCAAGCAACATTCAAATATTCTCCTACTATAAGTCTCGGTTCACATTCATATTGATGAAGCGGCCCTTGGGGGCTACTAGACTTGATCATTGAAGTAGGATATAACGAAACAAAGAAAGTTATTCAAAGGAACAAGTGTTTACCTCATATCGCTCTTTCATCAGGTTTACCAAACCGGCTTCATAGTCACGACTTGTATACAGCCGGTTCAAATATCCAGAGTGGATGTCTTGAGCATTGAGATGATCATAGCTTGACAGATCAGTATTCCACCTGCCTTTGTCCACAGTAGCAAATTCTTCTTTGGCACTGTGCTTTGATAAAGCGACAGGGTTACCAGGAGTGCTATGGCCAAAGCCAGTAATCACGACATCATCTGTTGTGCCTTCATCTGTTTTATTTGGGCTCGACGGTTTATCAGAGGCCTTTGCTGGGCTTGGTGGACCGGCAGCTGGGCTTGGCGGATCAGCGTGTGGGCTTGGTTGATTTGTCTCTGGTGGATCAGCAAAGGTATCCTGGCCTTGAGGTGCCGGATCATCTAGATCAATATCAGCATTTTGATCAACAGCCTCCGCGGCCTTCTCCGGTTCAGTAGCCGGATTATCATCAGTTGGTGTAGTCAGCTTAGCCTTTTTGCTAATTCTGGCTTTGGCACTGCAAGTAACAAACAGAGGTTAGTATAATAAACTGGTGCAAGAGAGCAAAACTAAAATTACTATGCTTACCCAGGGAAGGTCTTGAGAGGAGGCATCTAGGTAGTCGATGAATCACCAGAGGAGGAATTGGATGTACCCTGATATTTTGAATTAGATGGATTAAGAGGGTATTGGAAGTAACCCACCTTGGGATAAGATGTATTAGAAGTACAAGAGATCTCTGGACGGCGTTTTCAAACCGGGGTGTCCGGTAAACCGGAGGAAGTAACTTGTTGGCCACTATGCCGGGTTGTGCGACGAGCTTCATGTTGTTGTGTCTTCAAAGAAAAGTGCGGATCCAAATAAGCGAGAGGATGTGAACGTTTTACTTTCTGGACTGCGCGACGGAATTTTTGTACTGGCACATGATCTAAATCGGAAGAAAGGGAAATTACCTCTACATGATCAGCGCGGCTGGCTTCCGCATCATCCTGATAATGATCATTGTCAATAAGGTGCATGAAAAATGAACCAAGGGAATCAAGTTCTACCTATGATTCCGAGTCATCAACATCTTCGGCCAGATCAGGGGATTCGGCGGTTCTCTTCTTTGCTGGCTTCTTTGAGGCCTTACTCTTAGCACGAGGCGCTCTCACCGGTTTGTCTTGTGATTTCGCCGGCTTGTCTTGAGATTTCCTCTTCCAGAACGGGTCATTGCTCTGCAAAGATAAACAGAAGGTCATCAGAAAGTGTCAACAGGGGGGGCGAATTAAAAGCAGAAAGTTACAATTCTTACAGCTGGCGGTTTATTGGAGGTATAAAAGGGACGCAGCCCAGTCTTGCTGCACTCAGATATCGGTTCATCCAACATCTTTTTGACAGCTTTAGTCATCTCTTCATCAGTTAGCTGAATATCAATATGACGTTGAGGATCTTTCAAGTCTCCTGTGTACTTGCACATTAAACCGGGACGCTGGCTTAAGGGCAAGATACTCCATGAAACCCAGCAACAGACAAGGTCAATACCGGTTAAAGCGTTTGCCATAAAAGCCCGGATCTTAGAAATTTGTGGTGCATATTTCGATCGTTCCTTGGCAGTAAGTCATTGAGGCAATGGATGTTCATTATTGAGCCGGTGAGCATGATAACCCGGCAGAGGATTTTCATCATCAGGAGCGGTATTCCGGCAGTAAAACCACGTTTGATTCCAATCCTTGGGGTGGCTGTGATGTTTGGCGTGAGGAAAATTGACTTCTTTCCGTTTTTGAATTGATACCCCGCCAAGTTCAGTGTTGGGGCCGTCAGTAAATTCAGTACGGCGGTTCAAGTGGAAGAAGTCTCTAAAAAATTCAATGGTCGGTTCTTCTTGCAGATAAACCTCAAAAAACACTTGGAAATTGCAAATGTTGGACACAAAGTTTAGTCCAATATCTTGAGGGTGGAGTTGGAAGCTGGCAAGGACATCCCGAAAAAAAAATTGATCTGGGAGGGCTAAACCCTCGGTCTAGATGATGTACAAAAACAACTACTTCTCCATCTTGTGGCTCAGGAGGATTTTCAGTACCCGGGGCTCTCCAATGGATGGTTTCTTGCTTTGCTGAAGCGCCAGCCACAACATACCCAGTAAGTTGCTCTTCCGTAACCCGGGAGGGAGCCCAATTGCACGAGAAGAACTGTTTGGCCATTTTTGATAACAAGCTGTAAAAGAACTTCAAACGCCGGATTACTGTTCAAGATTGATATGCATAAACCGGTGCCAGGCCGGGGGAAGGAATCAACCAAGGAAATGTACATGTTAAACCAGATACTGATGCTTAGGTAAAATTGGCGGTTTAAGAGAGGGCTAATGGTACCTGGCGGATTATCAACTTTTAACGGTTAAACCACCTACAATGGTGCGGAAGTGACAGATCAGAATAATTCCTAAGTATTGCACAAACAGGTTTTACAAGTTGGTGTGATAATTCCGGATCTACCGCAGTTCTACAGAAGGGGCTAAAATTTTAAATCTAAAAAGGTCGCGACAGCAGAAGAACGCATATGCTCGGACAGGATTTCATGCAGTAAAAAGTGGTTTCTAAGGGTGACTAGGGGCACTGAACTATTACCGCTCACCTTTACTATCAGTTTCAGATCAAGCCATGAGATCTAGGAGAGGAAAAGGACTAACAATGAAGAACACCGACAAACAGCGGAACCCTAATGCAGATCTGATGTTTGGAAAGAGGAGTACTTACTGATGTTGCGAGGCAGCGGAGGTGCGTCGCAATTTATCTGGTCAAGAACTGGTTGATGCAGCGGCCTTGTTGGTGCAGACGTGAAGGTCGACGGCGGCGGCGGAGCTCGGGCTCTTCGTTGTCGCGAGGAACAAGAAGAGATGAAGAGGCAAGGGGGAGGATGGAAAGGACCCCCGGTCTTATTTATAAAGGCAAAGGGATAAGTGATAGGCGCGAGAATCGAGGAGCCAAAAATTGGATATCTGATACAGCTGTCGTCTCGATCTTCGGAGTTTAATTAATAAAAGAAGTATTTACAGGTTTTTATACAGAGATGATGTCATGACGATTCGCTGCAATTTTAGGAGATGACGTCATGGCGGTTTATCAAGTTCATATGGGGGAGATGTCATGGCGGTTTACTAGGATCATATGAGGATGTTCAAGGAGCTTTATCTAAGTGTTTAAGACTGACATGAACAGGTTCAAATCAATCTGGGGCCTAATATTGGGGATATAACTACTGAGTTTCAACCGCCCAGGTGGGGCCGGTTTATGCTCATCCGTATTGAAGCCCATGAAGACAAGGAGTATGGCTCTCTACCATTGGAGTTTAGAGGCCCAGAGCCCAAAGGCGGTTTAGAGCCCATAAACGTAAACCATCATGAGATGTGTAAACTTGTGTTGTAAGTTAGGAAAGGTAGAAACCGAGCCGGATACTTGTATGAGCCGGCCTCGGTGTTCTGTAAACCGCCGGGCATCAACCTGTGTATATAAAGGGACGACCTGGTGGTGCTTCAGGGACAAGAAACGACAACTCAAGAGACAGGTAAAGCGGATACACTCCCTGCTCATCGAGACCCCATCAATTCCACCACAACTAGATCGTAGGCTTTTACCTTCACCGTAAGGGGCTGAACCAGTATAAACTCCCCGTGTCCTTTGTCCGGTTTAACCCCTTTAAGCTAATCTCGTTGCGATGGCTCCACGACTAAGTCCTTTCGCTAGGACATCTGCCGTGACAATTCCACGGCAGTTGGCCCATCATGGGGCCAGCGCACAGTGGATTTGAGTTCTTGAAGGGTAGTTTCAAAGGGCTCAAGGGATATGCTGTGGGCCGGATGACCAAGAGTTGTCGCGGCAAGCTCTACATCGACGACGCAGGCTAGGGCCCAACCGCCGGCTCAATTGAGTACGGGTACCGGGTCCCCTTCGGCGGAATTCACGTCTTCATCGGCAAGATCTGCGAGTCGGGCCCTGAGTCGGACATCTGTGTTGACCTCGTTGAGACGGCTCAGCATGCGAGACCCGCCCGGGCTCCGCCTGCCATGAAGCGTGCCTTCGTGGGATGCATCCATGAAGGGCTCTCCGAAGGATCTGCATCTGGCGGTGAGATGGCCATCTACTCTGATGGCGGGTCATCCACAGGTGAGATAGATTCATTGTATCAACTGCAAGATGGCGGGCTTGGGGGCTGTTCGACGGCAGCAGTATTCCGGATTGCTTCGAGCCGCCAAGCAGGGTTGGGATCTTCATGGCCAGCACACAACCTATCCAAGTCTCCACAACTGCGGCAGTTGTGACCTCCGGGTCAGCAGCGGCCGGGGCAGGAGGCCCTGTGCACTCGCCGGCTCAGGTGTTGATGGATCTCACAGATAAGCTGACCACTCTGTTAACCGCCATGGTCAACCCGGCGGATCAAGCTCGGCATGATGCGGAAGTGGCACAATTAAAGTTGGATATGGTGCAAGCTAAGGAAGACCTAGCAGCAAAAGATGTCAGGATAACCGTAGAGTAGGCAGCTCTGGATGTTCAGGCTCAGTGGATTCATGCACAGACTTTCTGGCTCATGCAAGATCCGAACGCGTCTAATGAGGTCATGAGGAGAAGATATCAGAAGACTTAGTCTCGACTCCCCCCGGTTTATGATCCTCGAAACCTCTTTCACACACCCGGTGCAGGGCCCAGTAACCCATCGTGGCTCTGCCCGCGTACTGAGGCGGACTGCATTGCAACACCCGGAGTCGGGGCGCCAGTTCAGCCAAAGGTGATGGGGCCTGCCCGCGTAAACCTGGTGTCACAGCCCTAGAATATTTTTGTAATTAGTGGCATTGCATCCATGCATCATTTCAATTTCTATTAATTCTGAAATGGGGATGCTTAAACCCTAGCACCAAATGAATTCAACTAGGGTCAAAATAAAATCTTTTTCATTGAACTCAAAATGCCCTCTAAAAATGTTCAACATTTCTGGTTTGAGGTGGAAGCATCTACCAAAAATGGTTTATATTTTTGCAGGACATATTGGGCTCTGAATTAAATCATCCTCTATTTGCATTTGGGCCTTTAAATGCTATACAACATTTTAAATGCTCAAATAATCATAAACTAAAATGTTTGCTGTTGGTTATATTCCAAACAGTGAATTGAGCAGTTTCATGATTTCTGGATCCATTGAAGTATTTTTAATAAAGCCCTGAAGTTACAGAATAATAGAAAAACAAAAACAATTAGAAGAGAGGGAGAGAAGGACTTACCTGGCGCCAGCAACTGGCCCAGCTCCTGTGCTGGCCCACCTGTGCCGGCCCAGCCCACCTCCACCTGTCGTGTCATCTTCCTCACGCCTACTGGCGTTGTGCGTGGCGCGCGCACAGCCGAGCCGCGGCCACCTCCTGCTAGCCACGCAGCTGCTCCCCCTCGCCCTAGACGACGCCACGCCACCCTGCAGAACCCCCTGGCCCCTCTCCTCTCTCCTTGGACCTCTCTCCCTCCTCTGCTCTCTCCCTACGACGCCACCGAACCCGCCCATCGCCGCCGTTCGCCGTTGCCGCGACCACCGCCGTCCCGACGATTCGCCGAGCAGTCTACGAGCTCCGCCCGATGCCCTCTTCCTCCTCACCGATCCTCAAGACGCCGGAAGCCCCTGGACGCTGCCAACATCGCCGTTTCCCTCGTCGGCCACTGGAGATCGCTGCCGCCCGTACGTCACCTTCGACGCCTCCCCGAGCCCACTTCGACAGCCGTCGCAACCGCCATGAGCCACTAACTCTTCTCCCTCCATCCGTTTTTCCTCTCGCACCCCGTAGCCGCCGCGCCACTTGCGCCCGAACTCCGGTCGCCGCCGTGAGCTTGACTCCGGCAAGCTCACTCCACCCTAGCTCCTCTCGTTTGCTCTAACAGCTGCGCGCGAGCCCCAGCTACTTGTAGGACCAAACCGTGGTCGATTTGGTCGACCGTGGACAAAATCCGAGCACCTCCGCCGTCTCTGGCGTCGTCGGTGACGAGCCGTGGACCAAGTCTGGCGGGGTTAACTCATTTGACCTGGGGTTTGACCCCCCCCCCAGGGTCACTGACATGTGGGCCATGCCCCTATTTAGTTTAGGTGTGAGTTTAATTAGCACTAATTAACTTAGTTAATTAGTTGACTCACTGACAAGTGGGCCTAGGCTCTAATTAACCTAGGTTAGTGCTAACCTAACACTAACTAACTCTGTTAGTTAGTTGTTACACTGACATGTGGGTCCCAGCCGTCAGGTTTGACTTGGGATGGCGCCTTTGACCTGCTGACGTCACCCTGACGCAATGCTGACGCATTAATTCAATTACTGGAATTATTCTTATACAGGAAATTCCAGAAAATAGCACAAACTTCTAAAATTCATAGAAAATCAACCGTAACTCCAAATGAAACAAATTATATATGAAAAATCATCAGAAAAATCCAATATATCCATCTGTACTGGTTTCATGCATGTTAGAACACTTTAACCTTGCTCTTTAGGTGAAACAAGTTAATGCACCTTTATGACTTCATATAATGGGTTTGCATTTGAATCTTTGGTTCAAATGGACTCATTTCAATCTGTTCTAGCTTGCATTAGCCCAAAACACATTCATATTTCCATGTCATAGCATGCATCATATTGTGCATTGCATTGATCGTGTTTCTTCTCTGTTTGTCGGTGTTGTTCCCCCTTGATAGACGTTGTACCGACGTTGTGATCGTTGACACTGATGAAGACTCAATGCTATCTTCAGAAGTGCCAGGCAAGCAAAACCCCCTTGTTCATTCCGATACAATCCCACTCTCTCGCTCCTGCTCTCTTTTACTGCATTAGGACAACAACGATTCAACTGTTACTTGCTGCGGTAGCTGAACCCCTTTATCCTTTGCATGACCTGTCATTCCACAGTAAATAGATGAAACCCGCTAGCATGAGTAGGAGTTGTTTGAGCCCTGTTGTGCCTACTCATTCATGCTTGTTTGTCATACCTGCTACTGCTTAGAGTTGAGTCAGGTCTGATTCATCGGGGATGAATCAGAGGTGCGTGAACATGTCCTACTGTGTGTGAGCTAAGTGTGTGAACATGATTTGGTAAAGGTAGCGGTGAGAGGCCATGTAGGAGTACATGGTGGGTTGTCTCATTGAAGCCATCCTCAGGAACTAAGTTATGTGTTTGTGATCCATGAAATAGATACTACCACGCATTGGGCCCGAAACCAATGGACCCTCTCGGCTTCTTAATCACCCTTGTCCTCTGTCCAGGAGTTGCAAGTAGTTTCTGGTGTTTGTAGTATGCTGGAGACCGTGGGCAGTGCTGACCGGAGGGGTGGGCTGTGATGCGGTAGGCACGTGGCCGGGTATACCGGGCGCCCGTTTGCTGTCACGGAACCCTGTTCACATCGTTCGGGGCCGTATGTGGAAACCTCGGCCAGACTCCCTGCGGATGGAACCTGAATAGGCGATAAACCTGGACTAGAGACTTGAGTGTTTAGGTAGGTCATGGCCGACACCCTCGTTGGGCTTCCGCTTGAAGGTTGCCGAGTACATGTCGTGTAAACGGCGGTAAGTGGTGAGAGCGTGTGTGAAGAAGTACACCCCTGCAGGGTTAACATCATCTATTCGAATAGCCGTGTCCGTGGAAAAGGACCTCTGGGTTGCCTGTGCAGTTCCTAGACAAGTGAAAGTGGATACTCTAAAATATGCAAGATAAGCGTGAGTGCTATGGATGGCGTTCTCGTAGGGAGACGGGAATGTGGACTCGTGTGCGCCACCTCAAAAGAGTTACTTGCAGTTGTAGTTTAGGATAGCCACTGAGTCAAAGCTGGCTTGCTGCAGTTAAACCCCACCATCCCCTTTGTTGATAATGATGCATATGTAGTTAGTTCTGATGTAAGTCTTGCTGGGTACATTTGTACTCACGTTTGCCTACTTTATGTTTTTGCAGAGAGACTTCGGTCTTGTTAGTAGTTCCGCGTGGACTTCGATGTTTAGCTTGATTCCTCAGCAACGATCTTGTGCCCTCGGCAGGATCTGGTAGATAGTTAGGCTTCTCAGCCTTTTTCATTTGTAGATGTCTGTACTCAGACATGTTAAGCTTCCGCTTGTGCTTGACTTGTATGCTCTGAATGTTGGGTCATGAGACCCATGTTTGTAATATCTCGCTCCTCGGAGCCTAATGTATAAATACTTGAGTCGTAGAGTCATGTGGTGATGCCATGTTGTATTTGCACATATCGAGCATATTGTGTGTATGTTATTGAAATGCTTGGTATGTGTGGGATCTGACTATCTAGTTGTTTATCCTTAGTAGCCTCTCTTACCGGGAAATGTCTCCTAGTGTTTCCACCGAGCCATGGTAGCTTGCTACTGCTCCGGAACACTTAGGCTGGTCGGCATGTGTCCTTCTTTGTTCATGTGCCTGTCCCCTCGGGGAAATGTCACGCGATGAATACCGGAGTCCTGCTAGCCCAGTGCTACAGCCTGGATTCACTCGCTAATGACTGACACGTTCGATGCTGGGTCATGGATGCCTGTCCCTGTAAGTTTGTGCCACTTTGGGTTTACAACTAGCCATGTCAGCCCGGGCTCCTTACCATATGGATGCTAGCGACACTATCATATACGTGTGCCAAAAGGCGCAAACGGTCCCGGGAAAAGGTAAGGCAACATCCGTGGGAATACCGTGGGTGAGGCCGCAAAGTGATATGAGGTGTTACATGCTAGATCGATGTGGCATTGAGTCGGGGTCCTGACAGCTTTGGTATCAGAGCCTGACTGCCTGTAGGATTACCAAGCCAAACCGGTCGAAGTTGTGTCTAGAAATGTTTAGTTATGTAAGGGAATTGATTGTGAAAGGGAACGTAAGGCTCTTTTTACTCCTTATACCTCATGGCCTTCTGATTTGAGTCAACCTGTTCTCTTCTACGGGGATTAAGAACTAGGCCTTCTCATCTATCTATCAGGATGACGTGTTACTAATCTGTAGACTTATAGGATTGATGGGTTTAAGCCTCAGTTCAGTCTCTACTACTTCTATGTGTTGACAATTGATCTCAGAACCTTGATATTGTGACGATCGAGTGTCTATGCCACCATTTTGCAGCATGTCTTAAATCCTCTTAAGCATTTACAATCGTTATGCTGTCCGAGTCATCCCAGGTTTCTAAACAATCCGTTGCACTTGCAAATCCTTTCCCTCTGGTTTTGATGTTCCTTTGGGACATGTTAATCACACTAATTGCTGAGTTGAGGTATTCTATTACCTCGACATATATGTTGGAGTTAATATTATGACCCTAGGTGTCTTAGGGGATCATCTAGTAATCTAGCTATGATTTGTGTCCCAGTGTGATGACTCTGGCCTTTATTCCCGATAGCATCCTGTGATGCAATTTAGTTAGTAGGTATTCTAACCCTGGGTTTTGGACCCGATATTCACCCTACTTACTTCATGTTGGTAGTAATTGCTAGCTCCCTTAGGTTATTAGTAACCTTTGTGTTAGTCCTCAAGGTCCATGGTATTTCCTTCTTCCAAATACTATGAACCGCTTATGGCAGAAGTTCCTCGCTGAACCGAAGGATCACAATCAGAGTACTCTTGAGGAGTTCTCCATTCATAATTGTGAATATGCCAGTTCTATCCTTTCCGCATGGGTTATCCGGAAGAAATGTTGAGCTTCGCTCGACATACTAATCTATGCATCCACAACTCAGAAAAATATATGTTCCTTTGAGTTGTCCCTCTTTAGTTGTTTTCTGACCTCCATCTTTCAATTGATAATCAAGAGTATGCGTGCATCCGTTCATCGATGCCTATTATTCTTGTGGTCCGTCAAGCCATTCTATTCTGGAATGACTAGGAGAAACAAACTCCAGTACCTCATCCATTTCTAGGATTGGATCAAAGTAGTTGTATCTCGCAGATGAAAATGCCAATCCAGCTTTGTTCTGTTCTACCTTGGAGTATTACCCCCTTTATGTCAGAATTGTCATGAGAACTGCACCAACTCTCATGAATTCTTGACGTAGTGATACTTCTCACCATCATCATTCATTCCTCGGTCCTCGTGTTGTTGTAACCGGAATGCCGACAAGTGAATTGTGATGTGTGAAATCTATACTCCGAGCAACTCGTTGCTTGGTAGTAAATGGACAATATTCTCATTCTTAGCGTGTTGGTTATTAAATCATCATCCTGAGATTGATTGTGCTACCTAGTCCATTTTCCTGGTGCACTCTTCGATCAATGAGTTAGGATTGTGTCAATCCCTCAGTCTTTTGATCATATCATCTTGCCCTGAAAAGCAAGGTTGTTCTCGAGCTTAGTAACATACCGGTGGTTCGTGATTTAACGAATATCTTCTCGGAAGTATTACCAGGTTGTCCCCTGACCGTTATATTGAGCTCGTGATCAAGTTGGTTTCTTGTAACCACCCCTTCTCCAAGGATCTGTGTTGGATACCCCTGAGCTAGTTGGTTAAGCTAAAACAACAACTTGGAGAGTTGGAAGATGGAAGCTTGTCCGATTTAGTTCATCTTAAGGGATATCTTGTATGTGTGTTGAAGAAACATGATATCTTCTTCGATTGATCCTCGAGACCAGTTGTTGGACCTATTGTCTTACCAAAGCTTTGATTTGAGAGTGGGCTATCCTCGAATCAAATCAGAACCAACGATGTTCTTAATGTTGTCTTACTCGTGGTTGATCCCTCGAGCATACACCATCATTTCCTTAGGTCTGACCAATACTATCACTTGTTCTCATAATTCTGGAATTCCATTTTTATGGAAACCTGGATGAATTCTTGTTGATTGAGCCCATCGACAACATCCTTGCCTTCTCCATAATTTTGTTGAACATTAAGCTAGTGTTGGAAAATTTTGAAAGCATTTGCTCATGCTAGCTCATGAAGCATATGTTCGGATGTAAGAAGTGACTTCCTCTAATTCATGTGCATATGATGCAAGTTGCCGGCGTGAATTTGAGAAAGCTTTTTTGCCTCCCCTGGAATCATCCCAAGTCAGTCATGCATACGTGCGAAGTATTCTGTGGTCTGGAGACTTGCAACCTTTATTCTATATGTATTCTTAGCACACCAAGCCACTGATTGATTTGTTCAAAGAAAAGAAGTTCATGCGCTAATCCTGAAGGGCCCGGACGGTTATGCACAAGACTTCGTTATCTCAATGATGGTTCCCAATCAGAACTCGGTAGTGTTTTATCGCAAGACTACCATGTGATCATGCTTGTCTAGGACAGCGTGTTCACAGGTTTGTAGCAGAACCAGCTCATGTTTTGGAGCTTGCTATCGTAGTTCATTCTCGAGAATCTCGCAACTCCGTCTCGTCTGTTGTGTTGCAAACTTTCTTTTCCAGACATGCTGTCTGAAATATCTTGTTTCCAACCAGATCTGAATCTCGGGCAGATATGATGGTTGGAACATTTCCAACATTTGCATGTTGTTCCCCGCTTGCACCCCATAGGGCCAATTTTCCATGGGTTGTCCTTCTTAGCAGTTGCTGTCCAGGATCATCTTCAAAAGTGGTCCTATCATGGGTCTCATTCATTTCCGGTGATAAGCAAAAGTCATCCATAACGTTGTCTTCAACAAGGTAGTCCACATCATCTATTCTGGTATGAGTATGCCATTCTTTCGAATCCGTTCACACGATCGCTCGAGAATTACCCTAGGCTGGTTTAGCGAGTATTAATGATCTCTATATCAAAGGTAATTCTTTTTGCCACTTAGGGTAATAACTCCACGAATCACACCCTCCTCCAAGATGTTCCATTATGGTATCATGGCAACTCAACTCCTAGCTACGTTGACAACCGTTCACCACCTTCTTAAGCGTGAAATTGTTGCCTACCTAGTGAACCTTTGTCATCTGTTCCACTCCATCCCTTTGGATGTGTGCCTCGTGTCTCAGCTCGAGAGATGTTGCTATGTCTCATCTGGTGAGTTGATCTTGAGTCATTCGATCTTCAAGAAGATCGATCCTTCTAGAGTTTTTCCCCTTCCTCTTGTTGTCATGATAGCTGGAGTTCTCAGAGCAAGACATTGAGACAAAGATGGTGATCGAATCAACGTTCTTATGAGATGCAACCTGGATGGTGCAGATTGTGTTAGTTTGCGTTCCCCCTTCATCTCACCCTACGCTTGAATCTTGGGACGAGATTCTTGATTAGTGGGGGTGAGTTGTCACAGCCCTAGAATATTTTTGTAATTAGTGGCATTGCATCCATGCATCATTTCAATTTCTATTAATTCTGAAATGGGGATGCTTAAACCCTAGCACCAAATGAATTCAACCAGGGTCAAAATAAAATCTTTTTCATTGAACTCAAAATGCCCTCTAAAAATGTTCAACATTTCTGGTTTGAGGTGGAAGCATCTACCAAAAATGGTATATATTTTTGCAGGACATATTGGGCTCTGAATTAAATCATACTCTATTTGCATTTGGGCATTTAAATGCTATACATTATATTAAATGCTCAAATAATCATAAACTAAAATGTTTGCTGTTGGTTATATTCCAAACAGTGGCATTGAGCAGTTTCATGATTTCTGGATCCGTTGAAGTATTTTTAATAAAACCCTGAAGTTATAGAATAATAGAAAAACAAAAACAATTAGAAGAGAGGGAGAGAAGGACTTACCTGGCGCCAGTAACCGGCCCAGCTCCTGTGTTGGCCCACCTGTGCCGGCCCAGCCCACCTCCACCTGCCCTGTCGTCTTCCTCGCGCCTACTGGCGTTGTGCATGGCACGCGCACAGCCGAGCCGCGGCCACCTCCTGCTAGCCACGCAGCTGCTCCCCCTCGCCCTGGACGACGCCACGCCACCCCGCAGAACCCCCTGGCCCCTCTCCTCTCTCCCTGGGCCTCTCTCCCTCGTGTGCTCCCTCCCTACGACGCCACTGAACCCGCCCATCGCTGCCGTTCGCCGTTGCCGCGACTACCGCCGTCCCAACGACACCCCGAGCAGTCTACGAGCTCCGCCCGATGCCCTCTTCCTCCTCACCGATCCTCAAGACGCCGGAACCCCTGGACGCCGCCAACATCGCCGTTTCCCTCGTCGGCCACCGGAAATCGCTGCCGCCCGTACGTCGCCTCCGACACTTCCCCGAGCCCACTTCGACGGCCATCGCAACCGCCGTGAGCCACTGACTCTTCTCCCTCCATCCGTTTTTCCTCTCGCACCCCGGAGCCGCCGCGCCACTTGCGCCCGAACTCCGGTCGCCGCCACGAGCTTGACTCCGGCGAGCTCACTCCACCCTAGCTCCTCCCGTTTGCTCTAAAAGCTGCGCGCGAGCCCCAGCTACTTGTAGGACCAAACCGCGGTCGACTTGGTCGACCGTGGACATAATCCGAGCACCTCCGCCGTCTCTGGCATCGCCGGCGACGAGCCGTGGACCAAGTCCGGCGGGGTTAACTCATTTGACCTGGGGTTTGACCCTCCCAGGGTCAATGATGCGTGGGCCATGCCCCTATTTAGTTTAGGTGTGAGTTCAATTAGCACTAATTAACTTAGTTAATTAGTTGACTCACTGAAAAGTGGGCCCAGGCTCTAATTAACCTAGGTTAGTGCTAACCTAACGCTAACTAACTTTGTTAGTTAGTTGTTACACTGACATGTGGGTCCCAGCCATCAGGTTTGACCTGGGCTGGCGCCTTTGACCTGCTGACGTCACCCTGACGCACTGCTGACGCATTAATTCAATTACTGGAATTATTCTTATACAGGAAATTCCAGAAAATAGCACAAACTTCTAAAATTCATAGAAAATCAACCGTAACTCCAAATGAAACAAATTATATATGAAAAATGATCAGAAAAATCCAATCTATCCATCTGTACTGGTTTCATGCATGTTAGAACACTTTAACCTTGCTGTTTAGGTGAAACAAGTTAATGCACCTTTATGACTTCATATAATGGGTTTGCGTTTGAATCTTTGGTTCAAATGGACTCATTTCAATCTGTTCTAGCTTGCATTAGCCCAAAACACATTCATATTGCCATGTCATAGCATGCATCATATTGTGCATTGCATTGATCATGTTTCTTCTCTGTTTATCGGTGTTGTTCCCCCTCGATAGACGTTGTACCGATGTTGTGATCGTTGACACTGATGAAGACTCAATGCTATCTTCAGAAGTGCCAGGCAAGCAAAACCCCCTTGTTCATTCCGATACAATCCCACTCTCTCGCTCATGCTCTCTTTTACTGCATTAGGACAACAACGATTCAACTGTTACTTGCTGCGGTAGCTGAACCCCTTTATCCTTTACATGACCTGTCATTCCACAGTAAATAGATGAAACCCACTAGCATGAGTAGGAGTTGTTTGAGCCCTGTTGTGCCTACTCATTCATGCTTGTTCGTCATGCCTGCTACTGCTTAGAGTTGAGTCAGGTCTGATTCATCGGGGATGAATCAGAGGTGCGTGAACATGTCCTACTGTGTGTGAGCTAAGTGTGTGAACACGATTTGGTAAAGGTAGCGGTGAGAGGCCATGTAGGAGTACATGGTGGGTTGTCTCATTCAAGCCGTCCTCAGGAACTGAGTTCTGTGTTTGTGATCCATGAAATAGATACTACCGCGCATTGGGACCGAAACCAATGGACCCTCTCGGCTTCTTAATCACCCTTGTCCTTTGTCCAGGAGTTGCAAGTAGTTTCTGGTGTTTGTAGTATGCTAGAGGCCGTGGGCAGCGCTGACCGGAGGGGTGGGCTGTGATGCGGTAGGCACGTGGCTGGGTATACCGGGTGCCCGTTTGGTGTCATGGAACCCTGTTCACATCGTTCGGGGCCGTATGTGGAAACCTCGGCCGGACTCCCTACGGATGGAACCTGAATAGGCGATAAACCTGGAGTAGAGACTTGAGTGTTTAGGTAGGTCGTGGCCGACACCCTCGTTGGGCTTCCGCTTGAAGGTTGCCGAGTACATGTCGTGTAAACGGCGGTAAGTGGTGAGAGCGTGTGTGAAGAAATACACCCCTGCAGGGTTAACATCATCTATTCGAATAGCCGTGTCTGCGGAAAAGGACTTCTGGGTTGCCTGTACAGTTCAAAGACAAGTGAAAGTGGATACTCTAAAATACGCAAGATAAGCGTGAGTGCTATGGATGGCGTTTTCGTAGGGAGACGGGAGCGGATCCATAGTGGTGTATTGATATGGTGAATATGTGGACTCGTGTGCGCCACCTCAAAAGAGTTACTTGCAATCGTAGTTTAGGAATGCCACTGAGTCAAAGCTGGCTTGCCGCAGTTAAACCCCACCATCCCCTTTGTTGATAATGATGCATATGTAGTTAGTTCTGATGTAAGTCTTGCTGGGTACATTTGTACTCATGTTTGCCTATTTTATGTTTTTGCAGAGAGACTTCGGTCTCGTTAGTAGTTCCGCGTGGACTTCGGCGTTTAGCTTGATTCCTCAGCTACGATCTTGTGCCCTCGGCAGGATCTGGTAGATAGTCAGGCTTCTCAGCCTTTTTCATTTGTAGATGTATGTACTCGGACATGTTAAGCTTCCGCTTGTGCTTGACTTGTATGCTCTGAATGTTGGGTCGTGAGACCCATGTTTGTAATATCTCGCTCCTCGGAGCCTAATGTATAAATACTTGAGTCGTAGAGTCATGTGGTGATGCCATGTTGTATTTGCACATATCGAGCATATTGTGTGTATGTTATTGAAATGCTTGGTATGTGTGGGATCTGACTATCTAGTTGTTTATCCTTAGTAGCCTCTCTTATCGGGAAATGTCTCCTAGTGTTTCCACCGAGCCATGGTAGCTTGCTACTGCTCCGGAACACTTAGGCTGGCCGACATGTGTCCTTCTTCGTTCCTGTGCCTGTCTCCTCGGGGAAATGTCACGCGATGAATATCGGAGTCCTGCTAGCCTAGTGCTACAGCCTGGATTCACTCGCTGATGACCGACACATTCAATGCTGGGTCATGGATGCCTGTCCCTGTACGTTTGTGCCACATTGGGTTTACGACTAGCCATGTCAGCCCGGGCTCCTTACCATATGGATGCTAGCGACACTATCATATACGTGTGCCAAAAGGCGCAAACGGTCCCGGGCAAAGGTAAGGCGACACCCGTGGGAATACCGTGCGTGAGGCCGCAAAGTGATATGAGGTGTTACATGCTAGATCGATGTGGCATTGAGTCGGGGTCCTGACACCCGGCTCCACCTCAGTATGTACCAACACCTCCGGGTCACTATTCTAACCCGTTGGAGAACATGATAGCAGCGGCGGCACGGTTGGCGGCTCTCCCAACTAATGGCGACTCTCCGGCGGTGGTTGATACCCGCCGGGTCAGTGAACTTCTTCAGATGGCCTTAGCACAACAGGAGGCGTACTCATACAGCCGGGACAGGATCCATTCGAACCCTCGTCCAAGCTGAAGCCCGAGTTATAGCAGGCACATGGATTCAGCGGCCGTTTCAAGCAATGTCCAGCGCCGTAACCAGCCAGGTGGGCATGACCCGGCGCGCCATGGGGCCTTTAACTTGGTAGATCAAGATAGAATACGTCAAGAGGCTGAGAGGGCGGCGGCTCAGCAGGCAGCTGAATAGGCGGCTCAGCTGACGGCTTACCAGCCGTATCCGGTTTATCCAACGACTTCTATCGAGGCAGGTTTGGCCACCAGGACCGGAGGTGTCCCCTGTCTAGTGCCAGCTCTATGTAATGAAAGTTTGCCCAAGGATTTTAAGGGACCTAGGAAGGTGCCGAATTACACGGCCGACTTACAGCCCGGGGCATGGATTGAAAGTTACGAGATGGCTATGGAGTTATTGGAGGTCAGTGATGCCGCGATGGCCAAGTACTTTACCATGATGTTGGATGGGACCGCTCGCACTTGGTTGAAAGGCCTGCCACCAAATTCAATCAGTTCATGGGCGGAGTTAAAAGCCCGGTTCATCTAGAATTTTAAGGATACATGCAAGCAGCCCATGTCAATTGTGGATTTGACAAATTGCAAGCAAGAGGAGGGGGAGTCTACAACCCATTGGCTGCGCCGGGTTAAAGCCATAATACATTCATCTGATAAGATGGATGCCGGCTCTGCAGTCTTAATGTTGGAGAAAAATTGCCGTTTTTTGCCTCTGAAGCAAAAACTGGGGCGGCTCAAGCGCGATTGTAATGATATGGGTACGCTGATGGCGGCTCTGGTCAAGTACGCCGACTCTGATAGTACCAAGGATCACGAGTCTCATGATGACAAGACAGGGAAGGGAAAGAAGAACGGCAACGGCCCTCACCACAACCTGGCAAATCAAGGAGGTCATAAACGTAAGGCTGGCGGTAGTTTGGATTTTGTGGCTAACACTAGTGCGCAGGGTAACAACCAACGGCGTAAGGGGAGACCACCTCCCCGGTCTGGCGGGTCAGGCCCCACACTTGAGCAGTTATTGAACGAGCCCTGTCCAAGGCACGACACTCAGCAGAAACCAGCTACCCATCTATGGAAGGACTGTACGATCATGAAGTCCTTCAAGAATTCCAACATGTTTGATGGTAACAATGGGCAGGGCGGCAGCTCAGGCGGCGGTGGTTTTCATGGCCCGGGCGGCGGTTCAAATCACAACTTTCAAAATTCTCAAGGCAGTCAAGGTGGATATAACCAGCAATCTAGCCAGAGTGGTCGGCAACAGCAGCAGCAAGGTGGATACCAGAGCAATCCGAAGCAGCTGAATAGTGGGCAATATCACGTATTTACCACCAGTTTATGCAAACGAGACCAAAAGCTTCATAAGAGGACTGTGAATGCTATTGAGCCAGAAGTTCTTCGTTATTTGAGATGGTCTAAGCAGCCTATTCTATTGAGTAGGGAAGATCACCCTCCTCGGGTTGATAATCCGGGTCACTTAGCCTTGGTGGTGGCCCCTCCGGTGGGTGGATATAAATTCACCAAGGTACTCATGGATGGAGGCAGCAGCATCAACATCCTATATTATCAGACCTTCCGTCGCACGGGGTTAACTGATAAAATCCTTAAGCAGTCCAGCACTGTCTTCCGTGGCGTCGTGCCCGGTAAGTCGGCATATCCAGTTGGTAAGATCGAATTGGAGGTAGCCTTTGGGGATGAATATGACTCCAGGGCTGAGAAATTGACATTTGAAGTAGTCAAGATCAATAGCCCATATCATGCTCTGTTTGGGCGGCCGGATTATGCCAAGTTCATGGCACGGCCGTGTTATGTGTATTTGCAGCTCAAAATGTCGGGTCATAAGGGAACCATTACGGTGCATGGAAGCCGGAAGGTAGGCTTGGAATGCGAAGAAGGTGATGTGGCTTATGCTGAGTCGGTCTGTGCAACAGAAGAGTTAAAATTCTACTAGGATAATGTTGATCCAGCGTATATGACATCTTTGAAGAAGCCAACCAGAAAGCATGAGCCGGTCATGAAGTTTAAGTCGGCCGATGATACTAAGCTTGTTGACTTTGTTCCAGGCGACTCATCCAAGCAGTTCATTATCAGTGCTAATTTGGATCCCAAATAGGAAAGCGCGGTCATTGAGTTCATCCGTGAGAACCGGGATATCTTTGCATGGAAACCTTCTAACATGCAAGGTGTAGCGAGAGAACTCATTGAGCACACTGTTAATATTGATCCAAAGTTTAAGCCGGTCAAGAAATTTCTTCGGTGGTTCAATGAGGAAAGGCGGAAGGACATTGGTGAGGAGGTGGCCTGGCTCTTAGCAGCTGGGTGCATCATTGAAGTTTTTCTTCTAGAGTGGTTGGCTAACCCAGTACTTGTGCTTAAGAAAAACGACACTTGGCGTATGTGTGTGGATTACACGGATTTAAACAAGGCTTGTCTAGCTGATCCTTTTGCTCTCCCTCGTATTGATCAAATCATTGATGCTACAGCGGGTTGTGATGGCTGATCCTTTTGCTCTCCCTCGTATTGAGTTTTTTGGATGCTTACTCTGGTTATCATCAGATCATGATGGCAGTTAAGGACCAGGAGAAGACGGCGTTCATTACTCTGTTTGGAGCCTTCTGCTATGTATCAATGCCTTTTGGGCTCAAGAGTGCCCAGGCGACTTATCAGCGAAGTTTGCAGAATTGTCTTCATAATCAAATTGGGCGCAATGTTCATGCTTGTGTGGATGACATAGTGGTGAAATCCAGAGAGAAGGAGACCTTGATCGATGATCTCAAGGAAACCTTTCACAATATTTGGGTTTACAAGATGATGCTTAACCTGACGAAGTGTGTTTTTGGTGTGCCTGCAGGTAAGCTTTTGGGTTTTCTGGTTTCTAACAAGGGCATCGAGGCTAACCCGGACAAGATCAAGGCCATCACCTCTCTGGCCAAACCAGCATGTGTCAATGACATTCAGCGTTTGGTGGGTCGTATCGCTGCTTTAAGTCTGTTCATAAGCTGGTTAGGTGAGAAGGCCATACCACTGTATCAAATGATGAAGAAGACAGATAACTTCGTCTGGAGTGACGCTGCCAACACTGCTTTTGAAGATCTGAAGAGACAGCTGGTTGAGCCGCCGGTTCTTGCTGCTCCAATTGATAAGGAGCCCTTGTTATTATATGTGGCTGCTAACACGCGTGCCGTCAGCGTGGCCATCTTGGTGGAGAGCAAGGAGGCTGGCAAGGAACACCGGGTTCAGCGGCCGGTTTACTACATCAGTGAGGTGCTGATTGAGTCCAAGCATGTAACGCCCACGATGCGACTATATCTCTCACGTGTCGAGGCACGACTTAGAGGCATAACCGCATTGTAGGTTTTGTTGCAAGAAGGGTCATCTTCACACAATCCCATGTAATGAACAAGAATGGTATAAAGAGAGTTGGCTTACAATCGCCACTTCACACAATACATAAATAGATTCATACATCATCCAAAATACACTCATAGACCGACTACGATCAAATCCAAATGAAAAGAAGATAAACCCAAATACTAGATCCCCGATCATCCCAACTGGGCTCCACTACTGATCATCAGGAAATGAAACATAGTAACGACCAAGGTCCTCGTCAAACTCCCACTTGAGCTCGATTGCGCCACTTGCACTGGTATCCTCGACACCTGCATCTGTTTTGGTAGAATCTATGAGTCACGAGGACTCAGTAATCTCACACCCGGGAGATCAAGACTATTTAAGCTCATGGGTAGGAAAGGAGTAAGGTGGTGGAGCTGCAGCAAGCACTAAGCATATATGGTGGCTAACATACGCAAGTGAGAGCGAGAAGAGAAGCAACGCATCGGTCGAGACGCTAGAAGTGATCAAGAAGTGATCCTGAAACTACTTATGTTCATACATAACCCAAACCGTGTTCACTTCCCGGACTCCGCCGAAAAGAGACCATCACGGCTACACACGCGGTTGATGCATTTTAATGTAGTCAAGTGTCAAGTACTCTACAACCAGATATTAACAAATTCTCATCTGCCTCATAACCGCGGGCACGGCTTTCGAAAGATAATACCCTGTAGGGGTGTCCCAACTTAGCCCATCACAAGCTCTCATGGTCAACGAAGGATATTCCTTCTCCCAGGAAGACCCGATCAGTCTCGGAATCCCGGTTTACAAGACATTTCAACAATGGTAAAACAAGACCAGCAAGACCGCCCGATGTGCCGACAAATCCCGATAGGAGTTGCACATATCTCGTTCTCAGGGCACACCGGATGAACACTACGTACAACTAAAACTAGACCCCAAGTTTCCCCGAGGTGGCGCTGCAAGTGGCTCTAGTTCAGACCAACACTCGAAGGAGCACTGGCCCGGGAGGATTAAAATAAAGATGACCCTCGGGCATGCAAAACACCAAAGGAAAAAAGCTTAGGTGGCAAATGGTAAAACCAAGGTTGGGCCTTGCTGGAGGAGTTTTATTCAAAGAGAACTATCAAGGGGGTCCCATAAATCACCCAACCGCGTAAGGAACGCAAAATCAAGGAACATAACACCGGTATGATGGAAACTAGGGCGGCAAGAGTGGAACAAAACACCAGGCATAAGGCCGAGCCTTCCACCCTTTACCAAGTATATAGGTGCATTAATTAAACAAGATATATTGTGATATCCCAAAATATCCATGTTCCAACAAGGAACAAACTTCACCTTCGCCTGCAACTAGCAACGCTATAATAGGGGCTGAGCAAAAGCGGTGAGATAGCCAAACAACGGTTTGCTAGGAAAGGATGGTTAGAGGCTTGACATGGAAATATGGGAGGCATGATAAACAAATGGTAGGTAGAGCAACCATAGCGATAGAGCGAGCAACTAGCAAAACAAAGATAGAAGTGATATCGAGGGTATGGTCATCTTGCCTGCAAGGTTCTCGGAGTTGTCGAAAGCTTGATCCACGTTAGCGTAATCAACAGGTTCCTCATGCACGCACTTCTCTCCCGGCTCTACCCAAAGCAAGAACACAAGCAATGGAATCACAACAACCACGGTGCAATACACAAGCAACATGATGCAATACATGGCATGATATGCGAGATGTGATATGCAATGCATATGCGTGCTCCAGAAGGAAAATGATGAACAAGGCATCAACTTGGCAAACCAAGTATGCCGCTGGAAAGATGATATGATTTTGGTTGAAATCGATATAAAGATCACCGGAATCGGATGCACGGTTTGCAAATGGCAAGCAAAACAAGGATGGCACAACTCTGCGATTAATAGCATGATAGCACTTGGAATACATCAAGAAAATATGCTACAACACCCCAACATAACAACAAAGCATATGACAGTGATCTACAAGAGATACTTGACAAAAGATGAACACTGAGCTACGGCTAATTCATACATTAACAGGTTCAAACAAACATGGAAAAAGTGCAAAAGATATCAGCTTCACAGACAGTGCAAATACTGAACATGGCAGAAACAGCATCAGGTAGCAATGTTCAGAGCAAGAAATCAACATGCTATAGGAACTTATAATAGAAAAGCAAGGCATGGCATGATTCTACTCAAAGCATAGAACAAAAGTCCCTTACTGACCATGAGCCAAAAAGGACACGAAGATATGATGGCACCCATGAAAACATAGCAAGTTTCATTAACAGATTCAGCAAACAGAGCATGGCGTTAACAGAATCATGAAGGCATCTTTGCGAGCTCGATTCACTCATCAAAAGTCATTGAATGACAAGATAAGCATAGCCCCAGCAAGAAGACATGTTTATGAAACAAAATATTGCAAGAACAAGCTCATAGCATGCAAGTATCAACTACCACAACCTTGGCAAAATTGAATAATATGTAAACAATCTGCCAGGAAACATTTTATAGCAAAAGTAGGTCAAGAAAATGACATGCTAGACTACTCCATAATTGCAAAAATGGGCATCGATGTATAGATCATAACCATATGTTCAAAACATCCTTACTGAAGTATCTGAAAATAAGCATGGATATCTCTGTAGCGTCAAGTTTACATGACATCAAAATAACAGCAGAACAGGGACAGAAATCAGCAACACCACAAAGCCTAATTTGCATGCTTGTCCTAGTCACCACATAAATCAAAAAAATACATGTCAAGCACCACCTTAAATAAGACATGTCATAGTTCAAAACACATGTAGAGGTCATGCTCATAAGACGCACACATCAAATGCAACAAAAATGACAAAACATCAAGTTCTGTTAACAGACAGCAGTAAACATCATATAGCACTCTTGCATCAAAGATTTGGGCACCTAGATGACCTCAAATGAACATGGCCCAATGAAACAAAATGAATAGCACAACCTGATAAACATTCTGATATATGATGCGCACGAAACGGAGCAGTATGCAAGGAGATATGATGTGATGAACAGAGCCACATAATATGATAAATTCGGGACTTGGCAGAAAAATAGAGGGGGAAAGAAGTCAACTGTCTCCAGATCTGGATCGGGCCCTCGCTGGAGATGGGGCGAGCGGCGGCGGGAGAAGGGCTTGGGGGAGGTTGCCGGGGTCGGGCCGGCGCCGGCCGGCGGCGGGTGTCGCGGCTCGGGTGCGGGGCGCGCCGGGTCGGGCGGCGGCAGCGTGCCGTGGCAAGGCGTCGTCCGGCGGTGACGAGCGGTGGCGGACGGCGGCGGGTCGGCGGAGGCGGCGGCCGAGGGTGACGGGCGGTGGCGGATCCGGGCGGAGGCGGTGGCCGATCCGGGCCGGGAGGGCCTCCCGCGAGCCCTGCAGGCTGCGGTGGCGGGCGGCCGGCGGAGGCCACATGGCGGGCGACGGTTGGTGCGGGCACGGCGGTGGTTTCTTCCGGCTCGGGCCCGACGTGTCCGTCCGCGGAAAGGGAGCGGCGCTAGGGTTGGACTGCGCGAAAAATCCGGGGGAAAGCAAATATTTATAGGTAGAGGGAGCTAGGAGGCTCCAATTGAGGTGCGGTTTTCGCCCACACGATCGTGATCCAACGACGGAGAGCATGGAAGTGAGTTAGATGGGTTATTGGGCTGTTTTGGAGGGGTGTTGGGCTGAAACACACGAAAGGCCTTTGCGGTTACCCGGTTAACCGTTGGAGCATCAAACGACCTCGAAATAGAACGAAACTTGACAGGTGGTCTACCGGTGGTGTACCAAGGCCACTTGGCAAGCCTCGGTCCATTCCAAGAACGTTTAACACCCGCCCACGAAAAGAGACAAGAGGGGTGCGCCTGTGCATGTGGGAGTGTCGGATTGCAAAACGGACAACGGGGAAAATGCTCGGATGCATGAGACGAGCACGTATACAAATGAGATGCACATGATGACATGATATGAGATGCATGACATGAACAAAAGAAAAATGAAAGACAAACACCCAACGACGGAGAGAATATCATAACACATAGCCGAAAATGGCAAGAGTTGGAGTTACAAATATGGAAAGTTACATCCTGGGTGTTACAACACTCCACCACTACAAGAGGATCTCGTCCCGAGATCTAGGACTGAAAGAACTCCGAATATTCGGAACGGAGGTTATCCTCGCGCTCCCAGGTGGCTTCTCGGCCGGAATGGTGTGACCACTTCACTTTCAGGAATTTGATTGACTTGTTACGATTCTTGCGCTCGGTTTCTTCAAGAATAGCAATGGGGTGCTCATGATAAGAGAAATCTTCTTGGAGGTCAATTTCTTCGAACTTGATAGTGCGCTCAGGAGTCTTGAAGCACTTCTGAAGCTGTGACACGTGAAACACATCATGCACATTTGCATAGTTGGACGGAAGCTCAAGTTGATAGGTGAGATCGTCTCTTTTGCCAATGATCTTGATAGGACCCACGTATCTAGGGGCAAGCTTCCCTTTGATACCGAAGCGACGAGTGCCTTTCATTGGAGAGACCTAGAGGTAGACATGGTCTCCGATTTCAAAAGCCACATCACGGTGCTTGTCATCATAATAGCTCTTCTGGCGCGATTGTGCAGCCTTGAGATTCTCACGTATGACTTTGCACATTTCTTCAGCTTCTGTGATCAAGTCGTTGCCAAGAAGTTGGCGTTCACCTGTCTCGGACCAAATGAGAGGAGTACGGCACTTTCTACCATAGAGAATTTCGAATGGGGCCCCATAGAGAATTTCGAATGGGGCCTTGCCCGAACTCGCTTGGAAGCTGTTGTTGTAGGAGAACTCGACATATGGAAGACAATCTTCCCACTTCATACCCAAAGAGATGACACAAGTCCTGAGCATGTCTTCAAGGATTTGCTTGACTCGCTCGACTTGGCCGCTTGTTTGAAGATGGAAAGCTGTGCTGAAGCGAATGTTGGTGCCCATGGCCTTCTGAGTGGAGTCCCAAAACTTAGAGGTGAAAATGCTTCCATGGTCTGAAGAGATCAATTGCGGAATACCGTGCAAGGAGACAATTCTAGAGGTGTATAACTCTGCCAGCTGAGCTGCTGTGATAGATTCTTTGATAGGAAGGAAATGAGCCATTTTGGTAAGCTTGTCAATGACAATGAAGATAGGATCATTTCCACGCTTGGACTTAGGAAATCGAGTCACGAAGTCCATCTCGATATGATCAAACTTCCATTCTGAAATAGCAAGAGGTTGGAGGAGACCAGCTGGTCATTGGTGTTCTGCTTTCACCCTTCTGCAGACGTCACATTCATTCACGAATTGAGCAATTTCTCGCTTCATTCGAGTCCACCAATACGACTGCTTGAGGTCATGGTACATCTTCGTACTTCCAGGATGAATGGATAGAAGGGAATTGTGTGCCTCGTTCATAATGACTTTTCTCAGATCGCCTTTAGGAACCACAATACAATCCTCGAAGAAAAGAGTATCTTTGCCATCAATGTGGAAGCACTTGTATTTGGAAATGCCCTTGTCGATACCACGTTCACCTTTTTCACCATGGTATCCAGGAGTTGTGCCTCACGAATTTGATCTTCCAAAGTAGGAGAGACTATGAGATTGGCAAGAAAGCCTTGAGGAACAACTTGAAGATTCAGTTTGCAGAAAGCTGCACAAAGGTTTGGTTGGAAGGGCTTGAGAATTAAGCTGTTGCAATAAGCCTTTCTGCTCAGAGCATCTGCAATCACATTTGCCTTGCCTAGAGTATATTCAATACTTGGATTGTACTCTTGAATCATTTCGACCCATCGAGTTTGCCTGAGGTTGAGGTTGGGTTGAGTGAAGATATACTTGAGGCTCTTGTGATCGGTGAATATGTCCACTTTCCTTCCCAACAAGAGATGTCTCCATGTTATTGATGCATGGACAACTGCCACAAACTTAAGATCGTGAGTGGGGTAGTTCTTTTCGTTGGGCTTCAACTGATGAGAGGTATAGGCCACAATTTTCTTCTCTTGCATTAACACGGCACCGAGACCTTGAAGAGAAGCATCACAGAAAACTTCGAATGGCTTGGATTCATCAGGAGGAGTCAAGACAGGAGCTGTGACTAGCTTCTCTTTGAGGGTGTTGAAAGCAACATCACACTCAGGCGTCTAGACATACTTGACATGCTTCTAGAGGAGGTTGGAAAGAGGCTTTGCAATCTTAGAGAAAGTCTCAATGAATCTTCGGCAATAGCTTGCAAGACCAAGAAAACTGCGGAGCTGCTTGACATTCTGAGGAGGTTCCCAATTCACAATTACAGACACCTTCTCAGGATTAACAACAATGCCCTTGGCGGAGATGATGTGACCAAGATAAAGAACTTCATCAAGCCAGAACTCACAGTTGGAAAACTTCACATAGAATTGATGCTCTCTGAGCTTGTTGAGCACCAATCGCAAATGTTTGGCATGATCCTTCTTATTCTTGGAGAAGACCAAAATATCATCGAGATACACCAGAATGAATTCATTGGTGTAGGGGTTGAAGATGAAGTTCATCATTCGAGAAAATGTTGGAGGAGCATTGACAAGGCCGAAAGACATGACCATATATTCATAAGAACCATAGCTTGTTCTGAAAGTTGTCTTGGGAATATCTTGTTCACGAATGCGAATCTGATGATAACCCATACGGAGGTCAAGCTTGGAGAAAACTTTAGCACCTTTGAGTTGCTTGAATATCTCATTGATGTTGGGAAGTGGATACTTGTTCTTGATTGTCTTCTTGTTCAATGGACGGTAATCGACACACAGTCGGTCCGTGCCATCCTTCTTGTGGACAAAAAGAACTCCACAACCCCATGGAGATGAACTCGCTCTGATCAAACCAAGATGCTCTTGTTCATCGAGCTGTTTCTTCAATTCCTTCAGCTCTTCAGGTCCAAGCTTGTATGGACCCTTGCAAACGGGTTCAGTACCAGGCTCAAGATCGATAACGAACTCGACTGGCCGGTGCGGAGGCATACCCGGAAGCTCTTCCGGAAAGACATCTTGGTACTCACAAACGACTGGAATATGAGAGATAGCGTCTAGCTCGCCCTTCTCATTGAGAGAAAACAACCGAATGGTTTCATCATGAGCGGCATAGATGATAACATCCTCAGAAGAGTGTGTCAATTGAATCTCTCTGGCAGGACAATCAAGTTGAGCTTTGTGCTGAGAAAGCCAGTCCATCCCGAGAATTAGATCAATATACGAGTCACCAAGGACAATTGGTTTAGCCAGAAATTTATAGTTCCCCATCTTGATAGAAACATCCGGGATGCAATTATTAGATGACATTTTCTTACCCGGGGACACAATCTTCAACGGGATAGGAATCTTTTCCGTCACAAACTCATGCTTGACAACAAAAGGTCTTGAAATGAAAGAAAGTGATGCACCAGTATCGAATAAGACTTTTGCAGGAATAGAGTTAACTGGAAGGTTACCCATGATCACATCTAAAGAATCCTTTGCCTGAGCTGCATTCATCATGTTCACCTTTCCATGCTTTGGATTATGCTTGACCACTGCATTGCTTGAAGATCTCACAGGAGGAGGAAGCGGAAGGCGCCTTTGGTTGAAGCACTTGTTTGCGTAGTGACCTTTCTGCTGGCACTTGTTGCAAGTCACCTCTGAGAGCGGACGACGATAAGGAGCATTTGACCTTGGAGCTTGAGAATTTGACTTGTTCTGATAGCCTGGGTTGGGTGGGTGGGAAGATCCATGACCACCTAAGTTCTTCTGCTGGTACGGCTGACGAAACGGAGGAGGAGGAAGGTAGAACTTCTGCTGCTTAGCTGCCACTTGTGAGGAAGACGAAGACTGAACTGCATCCCTGATTCTCTTCTTAGAAGCCTCACACTTGAGCTGAGCACCTTCTTCCTTGAGGGCCATATTGTAGAATTGATCAAACTGAGTAGGCTCAACAAGAAAGAGAGATAACTGCAGATCCTCTCTAAGGCCACCTCTGAATTGATAGATCATACTCTTTTCATCAGGAACGTCTTGTTTAGCGAAGTGAGCAAGTTTCTGAAACTGCTTGTTGTATTCGTACACAGACATGCTGCCTTGCTTGAGATTGCGGAACTCCTCACGCTTGCTCTCAACAACACTGGTAGGAATGTGGTGAGCTTTAAAGTCCCGACAGAAGTCAGTTCAAGTAATCACTCTACCTCCTCTGGAATCTCTGTATTGCTGGAACCAATCAGCTGCTTGGTCCTTGAGCTGAAAAGAAGCGAACTTAATGTAGTCCTCAGGCCTAACATTGCTACATTCAAAATGCTTGTTGATATCCACGAGCCAATCATCGGCGTCTGTGGCCTCGGCACAGTAGCTGAATGACTTCGGCTGATTTGCAAGGAACAGGTTGAGGGTAGGAAACTGAGGCTGATGATTGAACTGCACTTGACCTTGATTCCCTTGGTTGCCTTGGCCTCGGTTGCGCTCTTGCATGAGCTAAATCACCATCTAAGCGTTGGCGTTTGTGGCTGCCATCAAAGCTTGCCATGCCTCCGGAGGCGGAGGTGGAGGTGGAGGGTTCGCCTGACTCCCATCATTGTGTTCCGGATTCTGAGCGTTGGCGGAGCCATCTTGAAGAGGGTGACATCCGTTAGCATCTTGATAGACACATAGACAAGTTGAATCAACGGATAGAAATTGCAACATATATTCTTCACAATAAACATTCGAACAAGGATGAACAAATGAATTCCAAAGCTAACATCACACGTCCATTAAGGTGAGAAGCCACTTGATAAGAGATTGATGAAAGAAAAAAACAAGGTATGAGTGGAACAAATAAGTGGTAAGGATTACCCAATCACAAACCAAATATCTGCGGGAAGAAATGATAGAGCTACTTGAATCCCACCTATAAACTCGCGAAACTTTCTGGTTATATAATCAGGTGTTGGGGATACAGGGGAAGCAATATATCTCACCCAAACTAACAATCCCTACATCCAACTGTATCCATCCGTCAACACATAACCAAGAAACCTTCGGAAATCGTGTACCTCAACCTTCAAAAAGCATCCGTTATACAAGTTATGGCAATACTCCCAAACTCCCCAGTACTGGGTGACGTCGAGGTTATCTCACCAACAACTGCATAAAAGAGATTTTCGATGTCGGCAAAACTCAGGGATTCCAGAACTGCAACGATAAAATTGTGACGACAACACCTCGGAGCTCAACTCCCCGGGACACTGCCACAACCCCTAAATGTCAGGAGGCACCAAGAACAATGTTCTCGTCACAAAACCATCGGAACGATTCCAAGATACCCACGTGATCCTAAAAAAATTAGTGAAATTTGAGGAGAGCAAAGTCAAAACATCTATGTCAGGAGACCTCACCAGAGCGACGAAGGGATTGAGGAGTAAAAAGAATCCTACTCTCCGATATATATAATCCTAAGACTCAAAACATTTTTGTTCTAGACTCAACAACGCCAGCGATTCAATCAAGCAGGCGCTCCTAAGTCAGGGATGGCTCTGATTACCAACTTGTAACGCCCACGATGCGTCTATATCTCTCATGTGTCGAGGCACGACTTAGAGACATAACCGCATTGTAGGTTTTGTCGCAAGAAGGGCCATCTTCACACAATCCCATGTAATGAACAAGAATGGGATAAAGAGAGTTGGCTTACAATCGCCACTTCACACAATACATAAATAGATTCATACATCATCCAAAATACAGTCATAGACCGACTACGGTCAAATCCAAATGAAAAGAAGATAACCTCAAATGCTAGATCCCCGATCGTCCCAACTGGCCTCCAGTACTGATCATCAGGAAACGAAACATAGTAACGACCAAGGTCCTCGTGAAAATCCCACTTGAGATCTATTGTGCCAATTGCACTGGTATCCTCGGCACCTGCATCTGTTTTGGTAGAATTTGTGAGTCACGAGGACTCAGCAATCTCACACCCAGGAGATCAAGACTATTTAAGCTCATGGGTAGGAAAGGAGTAAGGTGGTGGAGCTGCAGCAAGCACTAATCATATATGGTGGCTAACATACGCAAGTGAGAGAGAGAAGAGAAGCAACGCATCGATCAAGATGCTAGAAGTGATCAAGAACTGATCCTGAAACTACTTACGTTCATACATAACCCAAACCGTGTTCACTTCCCTGACTCCACCGAAAAGAAACCATCATGGCTACACACGCGGTTGATGCATTTTAATGTAGTCAAGTGTCAAGTACTCTACAACCGGACATTAACAAATTCCCATCTGCCTCATAACCGCGGGCACGGCTTTCGAAAGATAATACCCTGCAGGGGTGTCCCAACTTAGCCCATCACAAGCTCTCACGGTCAATGAAGGATATTCCTTCTCCCAGGAAGACCCGATCAGTCTCGGAATCTCGGTTTACAAGACATTTCGACAATGGTAAAACAAGACTAGCAAGACCGCCCGATGTGCCGACAAATCCCGATAGGAGCTGCACATAGCTCGTTCTCAGGGCACACCGGATGAACACTACGTACAACTAAAACTAGACCCCAAGTTTCCCTGAGTTGGCGCTGCAAGTGGGTCTAGTTCGGACCAACACTCGAAGGAGCACTGGCCCGGGGGGGTTAAAATAAAGATGACCCTCGGGCTCATGAAAACCCAAGGGAAAAAAGCTTAGGTGGCAAATGGTAAAACCAATGTTGGGCCTTGCTGGAGGAGTTTTATTCAAATCGAACTGTCAAGGGGGTCCCATAAATCACTCAACCGCGTAAGGAACGCAAAATCAAGGAACATAACACCGGTATGACGGAAACTAGGGCGGCAAGAGTGGAACAAAACACCAGGCATAAGGCCGAGCCTTCCACCCTTTACCAAGTATATAGGTGCATTAATTAAACAAGAGATATTGTGATATCCCAAAATATCCATGTTCCAACAAGGAACAAACTTCACCTTCGCCTGCAACTAGCAACGCTATAAAAGGGGCTGAGCAAAAGCGGTGACATAGCCAAACAACGGTTTGCTAGGAAAGGATTGTTAGTGGCTTGACATGGCAATATGGGAGGCATGATAAACAAATGGTAGGTTGAGCAACCATAGCGATAGAGTGAGCAACTAGCAAAGCAAAGATAGAAGTGATATCGAGGGTATGGTCATCTTGCCTGCAAGGTTCTCAGAGTTGTCAAAAGCTTGATCCTCGTTAGCGTACTCAACAGGTTCCTCGTGCACGTACTCGTCTCCCGGCTCTACCCAAAGCAAGAACACAAGCAATGGAATCATAATCAACCACGGTGCAATGCACAAGCAACATGACGCAATACATGGCATGATATGCGAGATGTGATATGCAATGCATATGCGTGCTCCAGAAGAAAAATGATGAGCAGGGCATCAACTTGGCAACCCAAGTATGCTGCTGGAAAGATGATATGATTTTGGTTGAAATCGATATAAAGATCACCAGAATCGGATGCACGGTTTGCAAATGGCAAGCAAAACAAGGATGGCACAATTCTGTGATTAACAGCATGATAGCACTTGGAATACATCAACAAACTATGCTACAGAACCCCAACATAACAACAAAGCATAGGACAGTGATCTACAAGAGATTCTTGACAAAAGATGAACACTGACCTACGGCTAATTCACACATTAACAGGTTCAAACAAACATGGCAAAAGTGCAAAAGATATCAGCTTCACAGACTTGGTGCAAATACTGAACATGGCAGAAACAACATCAGGTAGCAATGTTCAGAGCAATTAATCAACATGCTATGGGAACTTATAATAGCAAAGCAAGGCACGGTATGATTCTACTCAAAGCATAGAACAAAAGTCCCTTACTGACCATGAGCCAAAAAGGATCCTAAGATATGATGGCACCCATCTAAACATAGCAAGTTTCGTTAACAGATTCAGCAAACAGAGCATGGCGTTAACAGAATCATGAAGGCATCTTTGCGAGCTTGATTCACCCATCACAAGTCATTGCATGACAAGATAAGCATAGCCCCAGCAATAAGACATGTTTATGAAACTAAACATGGCAAGAACAAGCTCATAGCACGCAAGGATCAACTACAACAACCTTGGCAAAATTGAATAACATGTAAACAATCTGCCAAGAAACATTTTATAGCAAAAGTAGAGCAAGAAAATGACATGCTAGATTACTCCATAACTGCAAACAGGGGAAAGGATGTATAGAGCATAACCATATGTTCAAAACATCCTTACTGAAGTATCTCAAAATAAGCATGGATCTCTCTGTAGCATCAAGTTTACATGGCATCAAAATAACAGCAGAACAGGGACTGAAATCAGCAACACCATGAAGCCCAGTTTGCATGCTTGTTCTAGTCACCACATAAATCAAAAAAATACATGGAAAGAACCTCTGTAAAGAAGACATGGCATAGTAAAAAACATATGTAGATCTCATGCTCATAAGACGCACACATCAAATGCAACAAAAATGACAAAACATCAAGTTCTGTTAACACACAGTAGTAAACATCATATAGCACTTTTGTGTCAGAGATTTGGGCATCGAGATAACCTCAAATGAACATTGCTCAGTGGAAGAAAATGAAGAGGATAACCTGGTGAACATTCTGACATATCATGCGCATGAAACTGATCAGTATGCAAGGAGATATGATGCAACGAACAGAACCACATAATATGATAAGTTCGGGACTTAGCAGAAAAATAGAGGGGGAAAGAAGTCAACCGTCTCCAGATCTGGATCGGGCGCGGATCGAGGCGGGGCCGGGTCCTCGCCAGAGATGGGGCGCGCGGCGGCCGGAGAAGGGCTTGTGGGAGGTTGCCGGGGTCAGGTCGGCGTGGATCCGGCGCCGGCCGGCAGCGGGAGTCGCGCCTCGGGCGCGGTGGGCGCCGGGTCAGGCGGCGGCGTCGTGCCGCGGCAGGGCGGCGACCGGCGGCGACCGGCGGTGGCGGACGGCGGTGGGTCGGCGGAGGCGGCAGCCGAGGGCGAAATGCGGCGGCGGATCCTGGCGGAGGCGGTGGCCGATCCAGGCCGGGAGGGCCTCCCGCGGGCCCTGCCAGCTGCGGCGGTGGGCGGCTGGCTGAGGCCACGTGGCAGGTGGCGGTTGGTGCAGGCGCGGCGGTGGTTTCGTCCGGCTCGGGCCGGACGTGTCCGGCCGCGGAGAGGGAACGGCGCTAGGGTTGGACTGCGCGAAAAATCCGGGGGAAAGCACATATTTATAGGTAGACGGAGCTAGGAGGCTCTAATTGAGGTGCGGTTTTCGCCCAAACGATTGTGATCCAACGACGGAGAGCATGGAAGTGACTTAGATGGGTTATTGGGCTGTTTTGGAGGGGTGTTGGGCTGCAACACACAAAAGGCCTTTGCGGTTACCCGGTTAACCGTTGGAGCATGAAACGATCTCCAAATGGAACGAAACTTGACAGGTGGTCTACCGGTGGTGTACCAAGGCCACTTGGCAAGCCTCGGTCCATTCCGAGAATGTTTAACGCCCGCTCACGAAAAGAGACAAGAGGGGTGCGCCGGTGCATGTGGGAGTGTCGGATTACAAAACGGACAACAGGGAAAATGCTCGGATGCATGAGACGAGCACATATGCAAATGAGATGCACATGATGACATGATATGAGATGCATGACATGAACAAAAGCAAAACGAAAGACAAAAACCCAACCACGGAGAGAATATCACACATAGCCGAAAATGGCAAGAGTTGGAGTTACAAATATGGAAAGTTACATTCGGGGTGTTACAAAGCAACGGTATCCGCATTGGCAGAAGCTTGTTTATGGGGTGTTCATGGCAAGCCAGAAGCTTAAGCAATACTTCCTAGGCCACGCCATCACTTTGGTTAGTTCTGCTCCTTTCGGGGATATCATTCAAAACAGAGAAGCCACAGGATAAGTCGCCAAGTGGGCCATTGAACTTGGGTCTCATGGGTTATGATATGTGCCACGCACTGCTATCAAATCTCAAGCTGAAAGTGCAACTATCCCTAGGTGGTTTTGGTAATTCCTAACAACATATAGCTCATTGAGCTAACATTATTCCAAGATAAATATTTCAGGAAAATCTCAATGAATGGCATGGCATGGATGAGAAAAGTGGACCCCTCAAAATACTAAGGATAAAAGGATTGGCTCAAGCTCAAAGCTCAAGACTCTACATTTTATATTTTAGTGATCCAAGATCACATTGAGTCTATAGGAAAAGTAAATACTATCAAGGAGAGATGATGTCTTGCTTAATGAGGTTCTTGCTTCATAGTGCTTAGTGATATGCTCCAAAACCCTCAACTACTTTCCCACATCCACATATGACCTAAACCAAAAGTCAAACTCGGCCCCACCGATTCTTTCCATCCGGCGCAACCGAGTTCAGATGTCTTAGCCACTGCCACAAACCCTAGGCAAATCGGTCTCACCGATAGGGATCTTGGTCTCACCGAGATGGGATTGTAATCTCTCTGTGTATGTCCATTACCAAAATCGGTCTCACCGAGTTTGAGTCATCGGTACTATCGAGATTACAATGCAAACTCTCTGGTTAGCTTATTACCAAAATCGGTCCCACCGAGTTTGTGTAATCGGTCTCACCGAGTTTGCCTGACCAACTCTCTGGTTAGCTTATTACCAAAATCGATCCTACCGAGTTTGTGTAATCGGTCTCACCGAGATTACGTTATGCCCTAACCCTAACCATATCGGTCCTACCGAGTTGCATGTCGGTCCCACCTAAAATCGTAATGGTCACTAAATTTGCTGAATCGGTCTAACCGAGTTTATCAATTCGGTCCCACCGAGTTTGGCAAGTTGTGTGTAACGGTTAGATTTTGTGTGGAGGCTATATATACCCCTCCACCTCCTCTCCATTCGTGGAGAGAGCCATCAGAACGAATCTGCACTTCCAGCATACATTTTCTGAGAGAGAACCACCTACACTTGTGTTGAGGTCAAGATATTCCATTCCTACCATATGAATCTTGATGTCTAGCAAGTTGCTTTCCACTCAAATCTTCTTTCCACCAAATCCAAATCCTATGAGAGGGAGTTGAGTGTTGGGGAGGCTATCATTTGAAGCACAAGAGCAAGGAGTTCATCATCAACACACCATTTGTTACTTCTTGGAGAGTGGTGTCTCCTAGATTGGCTAGGTGTCATTTGGGAGCCTCCGACAAGATTGTGGAGTTGAACCAAGGAGTTTGTAAGGGCAAGGAGATCACCTAATTCGTGAAGATCTACCGCTAGTGAGGCAAGTCCATCGTGGGCGACGGACATGGTGGGATAGACAAGGTTGCTTCTTCGTGGACCCTTCGTGGGTGGAGAATTCCGTGGACTCGCGCAACTGTTACCCTTCGTGGGTTGAAGTCTCCATCAACGTGGATGTACGATAGCACCACCTATCGGAACCATGACAAAAACATCCATGTCTCCAATTGCATTTGAATTCTCCAAACCCTTCCCTTTACATTCTTGCAAGTTGCATGCTTTACTTTCCGCTACTCATATACTCTTTGCATGCTTGCTTGAATTGTGTTGAGATTGCTTGACTTGTGCTAAGATACCTAAAATCTGCCAAAGACTAAAATTGGGAAAAGGATAAGTTTTTATTTGGTCAAGTAGTCTAATCACCCCCCTCTAGACATACTTTCGAACCTACAAGTGGTATCAGAGCTTTGGTCTCCATTAGCTTTGATTTCCATAGCTTTTGGTGGTCATAGCCTTGGTTTCACAACCTAGGAGAGTATGGCGTCTAGCGAGGGAAATTATCACCATAGAGGTCCTTTCTTTGATGGTACTAATTTTGCTAGTTGGAAGCATAAGATGAAAATGCATATTCTTGGACATAACCCCACCGTTTGGGCTATGGTGTGTATTGGCTTGCAAGGTGAATTCTTTGATGGGAGAGAACTGAACCGTGAAGCTAGTGCGGAAGAGTTGAATATGCTGCAATACAACGCTCAAGCTTGTGATATCCTCTTCAACGGATTGTGCCCCGAAGAATTCAACAAAATTAGCCGTCTTGAGAATGCAAAGGAAATTTGGGATACTTTGATTGATATGCATGAAGGTACCGACTCCATCAAGGAATCCAAGTTGGATGTGCTTCAAA